>NC_084911.1:2356567-2956567 GCF_949316345.1 Pungitius pungitius | reverse complement strand
TTGCACCGCGGAACGTTTCTCACTGGATGAGTTTCGGGGGGACCGATTATACTGGAGCACCAACTAGCGTTCATGACTTCAGACAACAACAAACCACAGTGAACATGATCGAAGAAGCTGACGAGACCGTGTCGGGTGGCCCCGTGAATGGGAAATCTTCTTATAATAAACACACGGATGGAAGCGTCGATAAGAGCGTGGTTGTGTGCAAGCTACGCAACAAGGAATTCACATCGAGCCTCAAGTATCCCCTCAACGCAGAACAATTATCAGCTAGCGTGGACACCCAACCCACACTGCACCAGGTGACTGGTTTAAGGACCAGGGTAACTAAGTCCACGTCTAAAAAAATAACCAATGTTCTGAATGTACTTGAAAGCATTGGTCTACTTAAAAAAAACATAGTTTACAGAAGGTCTACTTACCTATAGGCTACCTGAATTTCTGAAAGTACTATATTTCTAAATATGCTATTGCTACACTGGAATTGGTTGAATAAATATAAAAATTCATGTGAAAAAAATTACTTCTCACTGTTCTCAGATCATATACTGTATTTGTATGTATAATATATGTGATTCATTTCGATTAATTAATTACAAAGCCTCTAATTAATTAGATTAATATTTTTAATCGAGTCCCGGCCCTAATCAGGACACTTCTCTGTTTGTGTGAAATACACATGGCGCACTACACCCGTGTGAGGAAGCAGATGCTGGTATCCCGAACTGTTTTCCCTGAACTCCCTTTTCGTAAAATAATAATACCAAGCTTTCTCCGGGCCTTAAAGACAAACAGAGGGACATTTTTATACAACCAGCTTCAAACGCTGACGCTCCTCTGGAGTTCAAAGAGTCCCACTCCTCCCTGCGGGGTTGTGATGCGTTGCTCCGAGAGCATGGGGCCACATGCGCGTGCAATCCAGTGATCTCGTTCTGATTCGAGTGATACGCCCCGACTGACTTGAAATCTCTAAAGGGTATATTTACTAAACTAATGCTGGGGCGCACTTTCATACACTCAACTTCTTTGTTTAAAGTGCTGTTTAAAGAGACATTTACAGCTTAAAGTAGAGAAAGGACTGATAACGATTGCAGTGTATTCTTTAGAGACTAGGTGGGCTCCTGACAAAAACGGGTTTGGAAAATATCAGTCATCAGCCTCTCTAGAAAGTGCGCAATGCACACGAGGATGAAACAAATCAATAGGAAAAACAAAAACCAGCCTCCCTGGCTCCGATAGATGTGGTATTAAATCATCATTTGGCCCGGAGAGATAATCTGTTGTCACCGCGCCTCCCCCCAGAACGATGATCTGGACAAAGTAAAGCGCACTGACCCTGTGGGCTTTGGTCATTATTCAAACCTGTCACATGACTCCATTGGCAACAGCAGCAACAAACTGAGTAAAAAAAAATGTGCTAAATGACAAATGCCTCAACCGAATCAGGTGTTCTTTCTTAAACAGACTGCGCCAAAAACCCTTGTCCCTCCTGCCATTTAACAAAAGTCTGTCCAGGTGAACTCTGGATAAAACTGGAGGGAATCATGCATCTCCTGAAGTATTTAATTGTTTGTCAACGGGTCACATGCAACATTGAAGACGAAAGCCAGAGAGAGTCGTCAAAGGGCCGACACGCGTAATGGGGTTAGCTTAGCTTAGCTTAGCTTAGCTCAGCTTAAACCGGGGGGGATACGTATGAAGCAGGCCCACTCCACCCAGAGGTACGTTGTAGATGTAGAAGTTCTTTCATTTGTGGAAATTCAGTGTCAAATCCAGCCGACATGTTTTAAAGCTGATTTTCATTACGTGTTCCATAAGTGCCCCCCCCTTCCCCCCTAAATAGAAAAAAAAAACAGAACAGGAAATTGAGCAGCTGATCTGTTAACGGGTGAACGATGACGGCAGCATTGGCTGGGCGGCGGGTTGTTCGGCGCGGCGCTGGTTGCCTCCCTCTCTCCCCTTTCCCCCCTCTCTCTGCCCTCTCCCCCCTCTCTGCCCTGTTGCACTGTGGGCCTTTCAGCCGCCCCTCTCTCCTGGCCCCCCCCCCCCTCCCAAAGCCCTCCTTCTCTCTATTGTTCTCGTGTTTGCCTCTTTGTTTGAGGCTTTCGCTTATCAGAAGCGCAGGCTCTTCTCAAATATCTCTCTCCTCTGACTTTCTCCGTCACGCTCCCCAAATGCAACAGGGGGGAACATCGCATTTAACAGATAATCTTCTGACAAATGGACGGGACGCTTGTCTGCCTGCTTCCGTCGCACACCCCCCCCCCCGTCCTCTCCCTCCTCCCCGGACGGGACGTTTGCCACCCCTCTGCCTGCCAGAGGCCCTGTTCAGCGCACCGTGGGAGGTTTGCGTGGCGGCGGCGGCGGCCCGCTGACCTCGTCTGGGAGGCCTGTTTTATGGCAGGTCCACGTTCACCACACGGGGTTTCGTGGACACGGAGGAGTTAGAGCGTCGACCGCATTCCGCCTCCCTTTCCCGCACGGGGCTCGGAAGTCAAGACCCCTTTGCCGGAGCATAAGTCCTCTGTCTTCATGTGCCTCACGTGTTTATGTCTCTGAGGTGGCAGAGGGACGACCGTCTGGAGGTGGGGGAAGCAACGAGGGCGTCGTTAACACAGTTGTTCAGGCCGCGTTTCCTCTCACCCCCCCCCCCCCCCCCTCCAAAACACATGACTCAATCGAAACAGACCAACAGACCACGCCCCCGGGCTCAAACAGAAACGGCGGCGTGCGCTCCGAGAGCTGGAACTCAATGCCGAAGGGCGGCTGGTGTTGTCGGTAAAAGGCCCCCGGGCCTCCATCAGATAAGAGTGAGTCCAGGGAGCAGGCGTGGAGCAGGCGTGGAGCATTCCTGCGCCCGCTTTTTGTTCCCCCCTTTTCCAATATCTAGCGCTGCCGTTCCAGGGGTCCAGCTGGCAATGCGGGACGCGCACGCCGCCCATCAGGCCGTGGAGGCCTTTCGTCACTTTTACCTTCAAGTGGATGACGTCACGACACATCTGCTCCGTGTGAACGGTGGGCCGAGCAGGAGTTGTTTATGGCGTTAAGACAGCAGGGAGTTATGTAAAATACGCCCACGTTGTTGCATGTATTGTTGCAAAAACAATAGGAGAAAGTATCTGTCATGTGTAGCTTTCTGAATAAAAGAGGAGAGCATTTTTTTTAAATGTGAAGAATGACGACTCGACTCTAACTCTAAACACATTTCTCGGGGGGGGGGGGGGGGGGGGGTTTCCAAGCGCGACGATTTATCCTTTTCCATCTGTGTCTCTGGGAAATATGTCCTTCCTGCCTTTTGGCCCCAACGAAATATTCCCAAACCGATTTTAAATCTTTACGCATAACCTTAAAATAGCTGCCATAATAAATTACTTTATTCTGCACGGATGTCTGTTTAAAAAAAAGAGCTTTCTGCTTCATAATCCAACTCTAAACTGCTGATTTTAGCATGTTTAATTAACATTTGCAAACTTTTGGTCTGCTCTTAAAACTTTTGTCGCCGACTACGTCTTATCACGAGTTGCTCAGAAATATTTTTGTTTTTCGCTGTTACCCTTCTGGGATTTGGCTGATGGATGAAATTGTCACGAAAAGGGTTTCCATGCCATTAACATCCGATGAATTTCTCTCTCCCCCCCCCCCCCCCCCCCCCCCCACCCTAGAATTAGACCTATCGTAAATAATGCCTCATTACGTCTAATGGCTTGTTTACTGGTTTTGGCCCGGTGCGGAGCTTGATGTATGGCTTTTTAAACTGTGAACACTGCGCTGTAATTCAGCCTCTGCACCCCACCGCCCGGAGATTTATGACATCAATTATTTTAGAAATAGTCTGTGATGCAAATACAAACCCCAAAAAGTTGGTGAACCTGTGAAACGGTTTGTTATCGGCCCACAGGCATCTGCTAGCGCTGAGTAAACATGGAAATGATGGAGAGAGAGAGAGAGAGAGAGAGTTTTTGGTTTAGATGGATGGACGGCAGTGTTTTTACAGCAGGGGTTCTTCCCGGTATTCCTCACTTCAAAGAGAGCAGTGCATTGTGGGGCGAAGCTGTTGTGTAACAACCGAGGGGTGTTTCTAGGAGGGAGGGAGGCTGTGTGTGTGGGTGTGTGTGTGTGTGTGCGTGGCTGGATCCAATGGAGTATGGTCTCCGTGCACAGATTAGACACGCGTGCAAAGCGAGGTGATTCATCAGAAGGCTTTGCAGACGGCCTTTACGCTACAAATGAGGGATTCCCCCCCCCCCCTCCCGAGCCCGCGCTGCCGCCCTCACAGCACTCCGGTCCCTCTGGAACCTGCCGGCGCGTTTGTCAGATTTCACATCAACAAGAGCCTCAGGACTCTTAAGAGGAGTCCACTGGTGCTGGTGGAGGCTGTTGAGGGGTATAGAATGAGACAGTCAAATAGCAGGCATCTGGGTTGAGTTTCACCCCGTCGGGGGTTGGGCGGGGGCGAGGTGCAGATGGCGCTCGCCAAAAACAAGCAACACAACTTTGATTGCAACCAGAGGGGCCGTTTTTTTTTCTTTTTCTGCACTGACGTGCACTCGTTTCATGCCTGTCAGGGGGCCGGTTTTAATAACTGGAGTGGAGTACTTCCACGCAGTTCTGTGGAGGGAGCAGGGAAAGTTTCATCTACTGTAAAAAAAAACAAGATCACATTCACCATCATGTTTTTCTCGCTGTTATGAACGTCAAGGGCTTGGCCCCAATATGTAATTGCGGTTTTAATCAAATTCATTACGGGCAGCGAAAGGAATCTGGGACGCGTGGTAGCGTGTAAACGGTGCCATCAGCTCTGCAGAAGAAGAGTAGAAGGCGACACAAGAGTGAGACGTCACGTGGTCTCGCAGCATTGGAACGATACCCAGCATTACCGCCTGGTTCCTTTGCAAAGGTGGTGGAGGTGGTGGGGGGCACGGAGCTACCGTTCTGCTGGAATACAGGGTGGCAGGTTCCTTTGAAAAAGCTCCCCACATGATGTCCACATGACCCACGGGTGGCCACAGAGTTTCCCGGCTGTGTGGCAGCCGATGAGGGCAGATTGTGAGTTTTGGCAGCTGCCCCGGTGGTCCCGGGCGACTCCCACAACGGCATCCATCAAGCGCTGAGCGGCCCGGGGAGGCTGAATGTGGGCTGAGAATCCCACCGTAGAGCGTGTAGAGGATTCAGGGATGTCGAAGGGGGGCCGCATGGCTTCTTAGTTTAGAGTGTTACAAAACGCAAGAGCCGCTGCCGCAGTGACCACTGGCATCGCTTCTAAGTTTGAGCGTTATTCAAGTGGTCGTGTACGTTTAGCGCATGGTTAAGCAGGGAGGAATGTGCTGGAACAAACAACAGGACTATTTAGAGAAATACTTTGGATGGCCCTCGATTTGCTTTTGGTTCACATGAAATCTTTCTTTTTGCAACAACGTCCTGTAGTTTCAACATCTGCTCGAAAGGCGCGTAAACCGCAACATAGCATTTTAAAGACAGGTTTGCATTTTAGCTCATCGTTTTTAGCTACATTGTTAACATTTCAGATTGAGGTAACAAAACCACCAAATGAGTTGTAAGAGAAATCCCATTGTTGGGCTTAAAATACGCTTTTTGGTAATAAACATCACTGACATATCCTTAAAATGAGCAAACAACAACACTTTTCCCGCTTGCAGGTGACGGCGAAACACAACATGCAGCAGCTGAACCGTGTGGAACATTGTGAAGCTCCAACAACATTTTAACAGCTGCCCCCGTCCTGAGAAAACAGAACTTGACCACCCGGTCACTCATCCCCCGCGGAGCCGGTGAGCGCTGTGCACAGCGCTGCTGATGCTCTGCTGTGGGATTGGGAGGGGGGGGGGGGGGGCTATGTCAGGGAAAGCCGATGTGACTTATTTCACTCGCGTGAGGGGGTCCGGGCCTGAGAGCGAGGCCGTTCCCCCGCCGTAGTGCTGTGTGGGGCCGCATGGGCCCTTTTTTTTTAGATTTGTGTTCCTCAGCCTTATTCCCCACCGGGAGGATTGGTTGCGTTCTTTCCCACAGCTCCCCTCGTGAGAGTCAAGTGAGGAGCAGGAGGAGAGAGAGAGAGGAACACGCACGGCTGTGCCTTCCACCAAATGAACTTTGGTTGTGGAGCCTTTTAAATGCACCGACTTTCTCACATTTGCACCCTTTGTGCAAAGCGTCACATCTGAATAATGCCTGGAAGGGAGGGAGGCGGGAATCCTTCCATGGAATCGTCCAAGGAAACTGAACATTTGGCCAATCAAAGAGCAGCAGGGGACGCACGTTGGGCCTTGAGTCTGCTTCGGGGGGCCCAGGTTCTCTGGATGAACCGTGACATCGGTTTTCCAAAAGGTTGCTGCCGAGGTCTGACGCAAAATGTGGCTCCTCGTCCAGCGGAGTTTTGGAAGTGTGAAAAGTCTGCTGACCTTAAAATGAACCGGGAGATTGTGATCTGAGGCGAGCGCTCACATTCTCCCCCTTTCAGCGGCGGTGGCCATGGATACCGTCGTCTTTGTTGGTCCGTGCCCCTCTAAGACTTCAAAGACGGAGCTGTGGACACTTTGGCTTTGTGACTGACCACTCGACCCTCAGACGCCACCCCCCCCCCCTCTTGCTTGTGGAGAGATGCATTAGGAAATGAACTAGATTGCTCCAACCACAGTCAGTACAGGGATAAAAAAAGGGGATATTAGCCTTTGCAGCACAACGAGAGAAGAATAGAAGAGCCATTTGAGGTAAATGCGAGGGTGGTGGTCCTTCAGATTTAATTAATACCGACTTTGGGTGGCGTGGCTGCTACTTTAAAGAGCCCAGGCTTTGGCTCTGTTATATCTTGCCTTTGAAAAGGGCAACAGGCACGAGGAATACCAGACAAGCGAAGTAAACAGCTCTGGTCAAAATGTCATCTTTAATGTCCCCAATGGCTCAATAGTAAGCACGCATTGATTGAAGGGTAGATACAAATATTCCCTTTCGACATCTGTCCTCATCTTCTGTGACCTTCACCCTGTGTGACACAGTAGGTGTCTCTTGTAGTGAGAGGAGTGTTTTGGTTGTAAAAGTAAAATGATGTCACGTTGTATATATATGAATAATGTGATAAAAAGTAGACGCAGTGCAGCAGGATTATTTGTCAGTTTGAACTGTTTAATCAAGGCCCGATTACTGGCACCATCCATGAACACAGTTAGCATTTTGCTCTTGCTGTGCCTATGAAAACATTGAAAACGGATTCAGTAAGTTTTTTCTTTTTTCACATATACCCACTAGATTTAAGAAAACCCTTCTCTCATGCATTCACAGCTTTAAATAATCCTACTTTCTGCAGTCGTCATCCTAAATTCATCGGTGTGTTGTCTTGAAGATTTGACTTAAACAAGCATCACAAAGGAAATGGGTCATGTGACTTTTTTATCTTTTCACTGAGCAAGAACAAGCGGATCGCAGTTTGAAACCGCTTGATTCATGTGGTGAACGTTTCGCCGAGGCTTAAAAATGATCCGAATGAATCACAAAGGGCTCAAACAGCAGTAAGAAAGTTTTTTTTTTTTTTTTTTGTCATGCATGTACCACACAAAACTCAAGGTACGAACCCACACATATTTCCTTGAATTTATACCCAGTTGTGTCAAATGACAGCAGGGGCTGGTAGGCCAGATGTTCCTATGCAAAGTAAAGCAACATTTTAACCCCACCAGCCAAGTCAGGAACATGTCGTACCCTTCACACGCATAGTGACAGGGGAGAAGGTGCATAGACAGAATATAACACCAGGGGAGCTGAGGAATGACGTCTAGCGCTGTCGTCCAATCCGCTAATCGCCGCGCACGCTTCCCTGCAGAGACCAATTCCGATGGGAGGGCCGCCGCTCGGGGAGGAAACGAGTTGTTTGTGCCTCGGCAGGAACGGCCTCGGATGGACGTGTGCGTGCGTGGGACCGGCTGGAGGGGAAACCGCAGTTACTGCACCGAGTGGGTAAACAGAGGACACGCCCCGCCACAATGATTAAACTGCAAAAAGAGCGCAGGGGAGAAAGACATTCACAAACAGGAGGTCCGGGCTTGCGTTGCAGCGCTTTTAGAGGAACCCGCAGAAGCTCCTACGAGGGACATCTTGAGATGGGCGACGTATTCAGACGCCACGTGAACGAGTCTTTTGAGCACATACGGTTCTTTATGCTCTGGGGCTTTGCTGCGCAAAATCCTCTGTGCTCCACAAAGCACACAGTGTTGAGCTGTTCACATGTTGTGGCTGAATGTGCAGTGTGGAAGCCCCCCGGGGGGGGGGGGGGGGGGGTTGAGAGTAAGAGCGCATCGATGCAGCTCAGAAACCACGTTTGGCAAAGTGACAACACACATGTTTACCTCAGCAGAGACAGGAAGTCCCCCTTCTTGTGTGTGTCGAAAAAAAAAAACACACACCAAGTGTTTCCACACCGTGATTGTCGGTCGAGTCGTCATCACATGTTCTTTAATTACGCTGTTAGCTTTTAGCAGCGTTAGCGCATGGACGCTACGTTAAGAAGAGGCTCTACGTCCATCATCGATTGATTCGGAAATTTGAATTTAGTGCCTTCAACTCTGCTCAAAGTCATTTCTGTGGTGACTGAAGTGAGCCTTATTTATTTTTATTCATATTCATATTATATTGGTTTCTATTACTTAAGGCCAGGTGGATTTTTTTTTTTTTTCTAAGAACTTTTACGAGAGTTTGAAGAGTTTTTGTCGGAAGAAATGCGTAAATATGACCACTTATACAAACTATTAGGACGCTATTTATTTTGCGCAGATATCTTGATTTAACGGGTGAATAATCCACATTTCAGAAACACATATACACAAGCATTGTATTTGTGAAATGTATTCATAAAAACTGATATACAGATGTTTTTTCATGGCTCATGGTGGTGTTTGCTCCTGAGCCTCGCGTGCAGGTCCGAACTCGTTCTGCCAGCTCTTTTCCAGATGGGTTGGGGCTTTCCCTTTTTTTTATTAGTATTTTTTTTTTTTTATTTAACTACATGCTGTGGATTGTGGGTATGTCTGTTAAGCGGGGACAGGCCGGATTGAAGGAAGGAGCCCACAAGCCACTTACTGGTTTCACAGTGGGGTAAACCTAAGCACAGCGCGTCGAAGCCCAGTCAGTCACTGGTCCGATGGTTCTGTCGCTCACTTTGGAGGCTCGGCCTTTGGCCCAAAACACTGTCCTAATTGCATTCCTCGGGGGCGAGCCGTCCAGTGTTATCTCCGCTTCGCCCCTCACTGCGGGGGCCCCCTACAGCCACAAAGGACCCGCTGTGCCGTCCCCTCCTCGGGCCTCAGCACATTTCCTTTGGAGACGGCCGGCCTTCAGAAGTGCCGAATTCTGCCGACGCCGCAGCAAAGCATGCACCTGCAGACGACAGGTGTTTGCGCTCGCCTGCGAGAAGCTTCCTTTATGCCGAAGGAAACCTAGAAAAGTAGAAAATTATTTATTGACGTAATCACCACCACTTTACTCACGTTTCCAAACAAGGACATTTCTGTTGAAGTAATCATTCCAGCCTTCAAGATGTATTTATCGGTAACAATCAATCATAATGACATGTGCAAGTGCGCTAGCATACTGTGCGCACGCTAGCTTAGCTTGAGTAATGGTCTCCAGGGTGGATGGGCAGGGTGTTCAGGACTAAACCTGTCTGTCTTCAAAGCGACGCAAAGCCACGTCAGGGAAAACTGCAGGTGTGTAATCTAAAATCTTTGCAAGAATAAAAGTGTAAAGAGCGTCTATGTGGGGGCTCCCTGTTGAGCTGGGCGGAGGAGTGTTGGGGGGGGGGCTCCGCAGTGTAACATTTGTGTTGGGAGGATTACAGGTTGTCTGAGGGGGAGATAAGACGGAGCGCGGTGCTGTTAAATGTGCGTTCCGGAGCCAGCAGAGGAGCAGCGGCGAAGGCCCGACGCCGCGCCAACATTCCTGGGGATCAGCAGCGGCCCGAAGGCCCCCCCCCCCCATTGCTCTGCCCCCCCCCCCCGGTTCCTGCATAGACGCAGAGAACACCTGACCACCAGGGAGGCTCACCTCTCACGCCACCGCACCATTTGAGAAGAAAATACGGACATTCAGAGACGGATAATTACGTATAAACACATTAAAATGTAGTTTTTCAATCCGACAAGATCTGTTCCTCTGTTTTTAATTATAAGAGTTGTTCAACATTTGTGGTGGAAACTCGTCATAACTCGAATAATCTTGTGATCGCAGTGTGGCCGCCCCGGCACTGGAGTCTAAAGTATGAAAAAAAAAAATACATTGAATCGAGGCTGGGGGCCACGTAAAGGGAAGCTCTTCGATCAACCAAAAAAAACCCCACAAAGAGTGAGAAACAAGTCCCAGAAAACGTTCCACAGAGCAAGTCAGCTGGAAAGCTAAAGCCCCTGACACAACATCGCCTCACAGCAAGGTGATAACAACCCCCCCCCCCTCCCTCGAAGCAAAAGCCTGGGTTGCTTTATCCACACCCTCACAGCGCTGATCCAGCGCATGTGGGAGAAGAACATCGGGCCAATTCCCACTGAAATCTGATCCACAGGAACAGGAACATTATTTCAACAATTATAGTGAGAGTAGGTGAGCAGCTGAGGTCTCCCTGTGAGGCTGCTCCCCCTGCTCTGAACCAACCGGCGCTGTGTGGTCACACCAACGAAGAAGAAGAAGAAGACGAACCTGCACTTGGTCAGTGACCACCGTGAAGACCATAACTTTTATAACCACAAGGTCACACTGAACCAACAGAAAGAGCTCGCTAAAAGAAAACCATTTGTGTTGATTGATGGACGTCCAGAATCTGCATGTGAAAAGTTTTACTTCAAACTATTTTAAAGAAAGTCACATAGAAAATATATTCTTTAGTCCTACAGTGAGCCAATTCATTTTGATGAAAGCAGTAACTAATATCGACGTGACACTTGGGTGGAGCCTCATCATAACCTTTAGTAATGCTTGGCCTGATGCTTATTAATCATTGGTCATATTTGGATCACGTGCTGCTCTGTGCTGCACGACTGGGTGAAAATGCACCCAATCTCGAGCCCAAC
This sequence comes from Pungitius pungitius, assembly GCF_949316345.1. Classification (NCBI taxonomy): domain Eukaryota; kingdom Metazoa; phylum Chordata; class Actinopteri; order Perciformes; family Gasterosteidae; genus Pungitius; species Pungitius pungitius. Next base: position 2,945,501 of record NC_084911.1, on the reverse strand, counting down.
GAATGTGGAACGTAAAATGACGACGACATCTAGTGGTTAAAATCAGAAACCCCAAAACGATTTCTCTCTGACGCGCAGCTGTTCCAGAAGGGACGACGGCGAGCACCATTAGTGTCATTAAACCAGACACATTGTCTGCTTGCAAGATCCTTTAGTGTCCCCACCTGAGCCGCAAAACACAATTCCATACCCACTAATATATTAATCTAATATCATAACACCTCTTTGGACAGTGAGATGATTGTCAGTGTGTGTGTGTGTGTTGCTCTGGCATGTCGGGGATGTGTTTGATCTTCAGCTGGCTGCTGCAGAGAGGGAGGGGATATTAAAGGTCGGGGAGAGGCAGGGCCCGGGGGCACCAGGGGGGGGGGGGGGGGACATCGATCGGTGCGGGTGAGGACATGGGAGGAGAGATAAAGTGTAGAGAAACGGGTCGGGTCTGGAAGCCTGAAAACAACAGGTCCGTTAATCACTCCGACCGTTAAATATTACATGTATAAATGATTGTGCATCCACACAACGTATCCAAAAGTGTTCATGTGAGGGCAGGCAACCAGTTCAAATTGAAATACAATCTTTATTCAAGGTCATAAACATCTTCCAAAGGTTTAATCCAGTAAACAGCGACACAGGCATTTACATTTCAAGGACAAATAATTCACTTTTACGATAACAAATTGAAGGTATTTTTCCAGCTCGAAGATGCATTTCACGAGCTTTTGCCTTGACTTGAAATTGAAACTTATTGTGGTATATATTTCTATATTAGTACCTTAATTAAAGCATACCAGCTGACAGGAACAACATTTTGATGATTTTCTGAAAATTCACAGTCTGATATCCTTTCCCTTAAATGCTATAATAAAACAACTGACCGCACTGAACGTTTGAAGACTAAAATACATTATTTGAATCTTTGAAAATCACCAGAATAAAATGTACTCGACTAATACTGACCATGTTGCCTGTTTGGGGGCAACAAAAGGACGTCTACGATACCGAACATAGACATCTGCATTGACTGGGAAAAACACTGCCTCGCTCACCAACAACCTGGATTTTCCATCTAAAAGTCTAAACGCGACCATTTTCATTTTAACCTAATATTAGTTTTTGTTTTCAATTCTGTAAAACGTGAGGTTGAATGTATTTCTGTAAACATCTGCCCAGAAAGATCTGGTCCGTAACATCAGTAAGGATTAAGAATATTTATATCCCTCGAAAGAGCCATTGGTTATCTAACTACGGGTCGGCCTTCGTGAGGGGGACGACCTGCAGGATGGGTTTCAGGGCGCTACTTTTAAAATCTCAGATAAAACATTGTCGGTCCAGATGGACTGAAGGGACCCCACAGAGCACCCTGCCAGCAGCTACTGTGTCTCCTGCCGCGCCGCGTCCCGTGGTCCTGTCGTCTCGTCAATCAAGGCACAACACGAGAGACACATTCAACGACTCCTAAAAGACCCGACTTGTGTTCACTAAGAAGCTTTTTTTTTAACGTGCAAAGACAAACTCAACATCAGGTACCATGTTTTTTGTTTTTTTTTGTTTTTTAAGTACAGGAGTTTACATAGTTTTGATAGCATATCTTATTAAAGGTTTAACAGTGTACACGCTACGCTACATTTGTGACAGTAAGGGGTCTGTTCTCTGGACTGTGATTGAGCCTAAATTGGGACTATGGATCAACTCAAGTCAGTCCTGCACTCGATTTCCTGAGAGAAGTTCAGGCTTCCGCTCGGTGTCGAGGGGCTGAAATGAAACCTGTGGTTTGAAAACCCGAGTTGGACTGATACATATTTTAATGGTTCCATTATTTTTGGTCTATTCTTTGCCTCGTACAGGTGATTTACACCTCCTTCAGGGACTCTCACAGCGGACTGAAGCCGAGCTCATTAGTCCAGCGTTTGGTATTCCAAGAGGAAAAGTAGTATTACTCTTTAAGACGATATTAACTGTTCTCGAGTTTCAACCATAACCATGAATAGATTCCCTCAATTGCGTGACAATTTTTCATTTTCCTAATTCCTGGTAATCCCCATCAGCTGGACAGTTATTTCCTTCTTGCAAAGACGTTATTATCTGAACCTTTCGGTCACACAGCTTTGGAGGACTGGTGAGGGGTGAACTTGAATTAAAGTGGTCACGTGAGAGCTGCTACAGGTCTTACTTGACCCCTAACGAGTAATTATGCCGCTGCACGGGTTCACTGTGCTTTTCTCATTTCTCTTCACCTTTCGAGAGAAATCGAAACCCAGATCAGAAATTCTGTTCTCCCGCAAAATAACCCAAAGCTGTGATTCTAAAGAGCCTTGGTCGCGTTTCTATGATTGTTCCCGGATCCTCTGAACGCCACATGAGCTCATTTTGCTGGAATCGGGCCTCCATCTGGACGCACGCGGTGCAGCATACGGCCTCATCTCCGGGGACAATGTATCTTCTCCTTTTCAATTATCGGCCACCAGGGTCTCCTGGTGTATCCCCCATTACCGTAAACGCATGACTGGCTCTGAATATAGCTTCATCTCCCACAGGAAAATCGTTGTGACAATTGATGTTCAATTTCAGATTCATAAATGACGGAAAAATAGGAAAATCTGGTTCATTTTTTGGGGTTGGTTTGTTTGCGTTAACGAAAATAATAAAACGTGAAATATTTAGGTGAAATCAACAGTGAAATACAAAATGTCTTTTAAATATTTAGGTGTATGTGTTTATTCAGCGTTCCTAAATGACGCGCTGTGGTTTTATGGAGGTTGTGTGCGAGGCTTTTTATCGACTGGGCGTCACTCCCAAGATCCTTTGTTGCCGCCCTGGGGGTCAAAACCTGTTGTTGTTGTTGTTGTTGGCTCACTGGTGTCAGACAGCGAGAAGGAACTGAGTTAAAAGAATGGGTCCTCCTCCGCATGCTTTTTGGCCTCTTCGATGACCCATAGCGAGCTTCGAGAAGAGCAATGTGAAGAGCCGAATGAACCCGAGCTGCGGCTCCTGCCTCGGGGGGTGGGGGGGGGGGTCTCTGAGATGTCTCAGAAAGTGCAATCCCCCTACAGCTATATATGTCTTCACGGTTTCCTTGGAGGTGTATAAGAACGTCCTAAATAGGCTTTCACGGTGCTGGTTACTCCCCTGCGACCAACGGGCATATCCGAGGTATCGATTTAGACTCTATAGGACACTGTTGGATACATAAGCTACTTCCACAAAATAGTTCTGAAATGTTAAATCTATCATATCAAAGATCGTACAACAAAGATAACAATTACCTCATTACAAAAGATATAGACTGGTAAACATTTAGGATCAACTATCCGTTACGTTTTAAAATATAGTTTGACTGAGACAGCGAAGGGTTTGCACAGTGACAGGATGTTCAGCTCACTTAGAAAACAGCAATAAGCTCCACTGTTTACCCCCCCTTTTTTTTCTTTTGATTTTGGTTTTAGTTACTGAACAAACAGTGACGTTGGAAAAAAAAAAAAAAATTCCAATATTGTAAACATCGCACCGGGTACAAAAGCACATGTCGCAAGACGTGGTCGGAAAACAGCAGCACAGGCGGCGCGGACGGCTCCTACTCCTCCTCCATCGACTTCTCGATCTCCTTCAGCCTGCGGACAAACTCCTGAGCCTCCTTGTCCCCGACGCGAGCGTCCAGCATCCTCATGATTGGCTTTTCTGTCGGGGGGGGAGGGGGGCAAGCAGACAGATGAGAGGAGCGCCGACACCTGACACAGAAATCTCTGGATTGATCGGCTCTTTCCACGTTGGAGACCCCTCTGGCCTCTTTCTCCCCCCCCCCCCCCACAAACAACAAGAGACCTCGTACCGCTGGGTTTACTGCGGGACAGGTGCAGGATGACGGGCTGGACGCTCTTGCCCGCCGCCGAGGCGCTGGGTCTCCCCGGCCAGCAGAAGTCGCTGAGGGGGGCCACGGCTTCCCCGGCGAAGTCGTTGGTGGAGAGCCAGTCGTAGTCCATCACGGTGAAGGTCAGGCAGGCGTACCTGTGCCTGTACTGCTCCGGGCTGACGTGGCTGTCGAGACACAAGGGGGGCGAGGACAATCAGGGGCGCGGCCTCTGCGGAACGGGAAGAAGAGGGGGGGGGGGGGGGGCGGTGGGGCACTCACAAGTGAAAGAGCTCGTCGAACACGGGGTGCAGGGTTTTCAGCTTGACCTGCGTGCGTTGGCTCTTGGCCGCGGGGAACAGGTGGTGGGGGCAGAGCTCCACGATGACAAACGGGTCACTCAGGCCTGAGGGGAGGGAGGAGCAGAGAGCCGGTGAGCGCAAACCAGACGCGGGAGCCCCCGGCCCGCGTCTGGTTTGCGACTCTCCTCACCGTTGGCGTCCAGCGCGATGATGTCGGCGGCGTGCAGAATCTCCACCGTCAGTCTCTGCTCCGGAGCGTCGTAGTAGCACTTCAGGCTTATCCGGCCGAAGCGAGTATGTTTCAGGGTTTTCTGAAACAAGTTTTTTTTGTTTGTTTTTTTAATGCACTATTTCCTCCCCCCCCCCTCCAGGTGAAAGAATGATTGAAAGGACATGTCAGTCTACACCAGGCAGGACCTGGCAGCATCTTGTTTTTCAAGAGCCCAGGGGGGGGGGGGGGGGAGGCAGATTTTCAATCAGAGGGAAAGAGAGACAGAGACAGAGGGGTTCGCTCTCCAATCAATACGCCTCGGTCCACCTCGAGGGCGGAAATGAAAGCGGAGACACACACCTGTTGGGAAATCTTCTCCAGGTAGTACTGTTCAATCAGCTCGAAGGACGAGCATTTATTCATTCTGAGCTCCTCGTCCAGAACCTGAAACAGCGCCAGAAAGCAGGAAAGATGAGTAACGCCTCGACTTGGACAATGCAAATCCCCCAAAAAAGAAACGAGTCCCACCTTGTAGTCTCCACTCCTCATGTCCTCCAGGGAGAGGCCCTCTCCCTTGACATGCAAGAACTGCAACAGGGTCTAAAGCATTCCAGTGGAAAGATATATATATATATATATATATGGTATTACTTTGAGATCACATTCATCCCTCTCATTTAGATGGGATGACGGGAGACAAGTGGTGCACAGAGGAAGCATGACGCCTCTGACAGGCAAACATCATATCTGTCCGCCGAGCGCCAAAACCACGCCGTGCCCATCATGCAAATCTGTCACGTCCGCTGCCAGCTGGTTAAACTGGAATCAGAAAATACAACAGCTCCCGCCTCGTCATCCTTGTGGTGTTCGGCGGCCCAACCACTACCCAGGGACACCGTGAATATCTAAAATATGCTAATGGATGCACGGCGGGCGAGCCTGGAGAGCTCATTAGAAAGGATGCCGGTATCAGAGCCCGTCGCGCCTCCCTGCGCCCGGCTGCCCCTGTCAGTCAAACCTGGGGAAAGAGCTGCAGATGTGCAGCAGCCTTAACCACTGACCTCCACCGTGTACTGGAAGCGGTTGTAGAACTCCACCTGAACGCCCGCGTTCTCCGCGATGGCGTCCAGGATCATCCTCAGCAGCAGCTCCCACAGGCTCTGGAGAACCCTGCAGGGGGGGAAGACACAGTGAGAGACTCACACCCTTGTGTGTGTGTGTGTGTTTTTTGATGGTGATGATGATGAGCGGGGTCACGCTGAGGGGTATTGTTATTATTCCAAAGCTTCCAGTACACAATAGCACAGGCGCCACATGCCGGCGTTGTGCACATTTCACGCTAGGTCATCAAATCAGCAGTTTATTTTCGGCGACACCGCAGTAGTCGCCATAGATATCGTGATTCTCATCCAGCCCCCAACGTGCAGGTCAGGTACGAAACGCTCGTTTGTGCTCATGTGTTTCTGTGGTGGTCTGTTTTTGCAAGACGTTTGCACCACGTTAAATAGCTGTGACGTTATGTTGGGAATTCTGTCTGGTTTTGTCTGGCATTGTTTTGCATCATTATTTGGACAGGCTCAGATGGAAATGAGCAATTGGGCTGGATGTGGCACAGTTATAATTGTGAATATTAAAGCATGTTTATAGCGGAGCTGAGCTGAGTGGAAGGTAATTACCTCGTCAGATTCTCCTTCACCAGGTTCTCAGTGAGGATCACCAAGGTGTCTTGCAAGTACTTCATGAGGGGCGAAACCGCCTAGAAGAGTGCACATCAGAATATATGAGTACAATGTATGTGAATGACTGCAGCAGAGACACCACTTCCATTCCCTCACGTCGTCGTTGTTGATGGAGTCTGGAGACAAGCTGATGTGCTGGATGTACCTCCGAAGCTCAGGCAGCATCTGCATAGAGACAAAACGGCCAGGTGTGTGAGCGCAGCGTCCCGAGGCCACCGGGTGGCTCCGGGGGGGGGGGGGGGGGGGGGGGGTGCAGGCCTTCACCAGCACCTTGTCAGTGAGCAGCGCGATGAGCCGCTTGGCTTCCCTCTGCAGGTCCAGGTCCATGTTGACCAGCTGCCCGTTGAGGGCCTTGTAAACCTGCTCCTTGCCCTCCGCCCCGCAGGACTCCTCCATGGCCCGCTCCAAGCATTGCCAGTCCAGGTCCCGGGGCAGGTGACCCAGGAAAACGCGTGCGTGCTCCGTGTTGTTCAGGCCGACGCAGAGCTGGCAGAAAGCGAGAAAAGGTACAGAGGGGGAGAACCAGAGGGCCGAGGTGGAGAAGCAAAGGAGGAAACAAAGCAGGGCTACAGAGAAGGTGGAGGGACGGCGACAAGCGGTAACTGAGTCTTCTTCGTTCTTTGGTGTAAACACATCTGATCTCCTGCTGAGCCCCCCACCCCCTTCCAGCTGTGTCCTGCTACAGGCGTTACCTGCACTGTGAAGCTCTTGTGGTCTTGCCCCAGCTGGTTCCTCTCGATCTTTCGTGTTATCATCTCCGAATAGCACACCGCCTCGCTGCAGAAATTCTGCGGGAGAAGAGCGGAGCGACCGTCAAGAGGTCTGCGGCTTCGCCTGTGTGTGTGTTCGGTATCCGGCGGCGCTGTGCGTCGGGGGTGGAGGCGGTCGCTCACGTCCGTCAGGCGGGTGACGAAGATGAAGGCCCCCGCGGAGTCCGGCCAGGCCAGCTGGAGCCACATCTCGCGTACCTGGCTGAAGCACGTCGCCACCTCCACGGCGGAGGCGCTGTGCTTGGCCTGCTGCGCGCGCTCCAGCTGCTCACCGGGGGGGGCGGGGGGGGGGCACACAGAGGCACGGTCTCGGTCTTAGGTGTGTGTGTGAACCAAGCAGGTCACGAAGCTATCGACGGTTACGGAAACCCTTTATTGTCACGGCCAAATAAACAAATATCTTCACAGCTTGTGAAAAAGGCATTTTTAATTCTGACATTTGAAAGAAGCAGCTAAAGCGGGAACCCAGGGGGCCGTGATGAGTGTCTTTAATCAAGCGTGTGTTTACCAAGCACTGAGTTAAAGGTGCCTCTCTGAGACCTCCCCACCTTGTCCGTCTCCACCGCGTTACGGATCCGGTCGCAGGATCGCTCGTGAACGATCTGCAGCCACTTGTGGATCGACGACTTGAACCAGTTGTGGGAGCCGGTCAGGGCCAGCATCTTGGCGTCCCTGTCGGGGGGGGAGAGAAGAACACACGCTTGTTTTTGTTTTTTGATAATGGATCCAGAGCAGACGGGTAAAGGTTGAACCACGCTGCCGTGTAGTGTAAAAACCGGGGGCCTGATGACCAACTTGAGAGGAAGAAACTCCCGAAAGCCTTTGAGGATTTTTAAGGACACGAAGAGCTCAAAGATGGTCTCTCCCATGGCCTGCGTCAGCCTGGAGCTCTCCTGCTCCAGAGTCCCACAGACACGCTCCATTGCCACGTTCACGTCATCGGCCACCTGAAGGATGGAACCCTTGGAGTCACGATCTGAAACAGCGCTGAATGGCTCCAGCAATGCTGGTTTTCCAAGGATCTACCTGTTTCTCCAACTGCCTGTAGGATATGCTGAAGAAATCTTCCTTCACGGTACTGTGAGAAAACAAACAAACAAACCAAGATGTCCTCAGCTGGCTTCTGTGTCGCAAAGTCGTTCCGGCTGAGACGCACCGGGTCGGTGCTCACCTGTCGAAGAGTTTGTTGTAAACGTTTTGGGCTCTCTGCACGTCTGCACACACGGCGTCCACCACTTGGACCAGCTTCTTGAGCTGCTCCTCCAGGGTCTGTACGGCCAATACAAAAAGCCCAACAAACCCCCCCCCGGGTCAAGTCAATGACCAAGGCACAGCCCATGAGTACGATGGAATGACTTCTACCGTCATCAGGTATAAACACACCCCGTCTTCTGGTTTGAACTGCGCGATTAAGCTCTCGTACCACTCCACGGTTCCTTTCTGTCCGAAAAACAGTTGCAGAAATGAAGCAGAATGAATTCGCTCAAGGGGTGGACTACGTTCATGCAGTAGAATCATACATTTCATACTTTCATGTTTTGACCCTCAAGTGAACGTACGGAAAGACAAAGTTCAGTAGTTGGTTACCTTGACAGCCGCGGTGATGTCCAAATGCAGGTCGTGCCTCAGGGGGCACACGGTCTGAAACGCCGGCATGTTTTGCATGTAGCCGACCCCCCTGCAGAGAGGAACAAGCCGTTCAAAAGAAGCACTCACGGTCACACGAGTCGGACTATTCCCGCGCACGGGGGGGTGGGTGTCACGTAAGTGCGGCGGCTTCGGCCCTCGGATCTTCACGCTGCGGTCGTGAGCGGCCCCGCTAACAGTTTGGTGAGTCACTCTGCGTGTGTTTCTCGGAGGGAGATGAAGAAAACATTTCCTGCGAGGTGTTGATTATCGGGCAGAGCTGGACTTTTTCCTGGTAAAGTTTCTAAAAATAAAAAATAAAAAAACACTCCTCCACGACAACAAGACATTTATTAATTGGCTGGTTGCACTGGCTGGCGTTTATGTGGAAGAGAATCCCTCATTTCACTGCTCTTCCTTCTGTTGTGTTGATGGTAACACAAAGCTAAGTCGCACCATCGCACTTGATTTAGAATGTCTGAGCAGACCCCCATGCGCTTTAGTGCATGTACCCAACTATTGTGTGTCCTTGTTTCCCAATGGTCAACACGCGGATCCACGAAATTCACTGTGGATATTCATCTTCTCAAAAGAATGAATGAACGTTTATTAAAAATTCCACCTCTACACAAGCATCAGAATCTCTATGATCTGTATCGGACTGGGTCGGGACCCACGGGAGGGTCACGGGCCCGACGAGTACCTGTAGTACCTCTAAGGTCGTGAACAGAGAAATCCACGTTTCCCCAAAGTGTCAGATGCGATGCGATGGCCGGCGTGGCGTTTACCTCAGCATGAGCTCGTAGCGCGCAATGGCAGCGGCGCTGGTGCAGGGGAAAACCTGGCGCATGTTCTTCATCAGGCACAGGCAGTGCTCCGTGTACAGCCTGAAGCTGTCTGACAGCTGCCTCTCCTGGACACAGGGTTATAGCCTCAAAGCACACACCGGCCGCAGGGACCCAAAACCTTGATGCATGCCAGTGACCAGCTGTGCTAATGAGGTGACCCCCCCTCCCCCCACCCACCACCTACCAGCTCCCCCCTCACGGCGGAGGGGTCCCACTCGGCGTCGATGGTCCTCAGGAGGCTCAGCAGCAGGGAGTAGCACACCCTCTGGCCGCGATGGTGGCTGCTGTAGCACTGCCAGCGTCTGGGTGGTGGGGGAAAACACGACCTGATGCTCGCGCCTCGGGCGTCTGATTTGATCTCCTCCGTTGGTACTCACATGACGGCCTGCTGGAGGGGGGAGAGGTCCGTTTGCGCGGCGTGGTGCGTCAGCACCGTGCACGCCGCGGGGCAAACCTGCCCGTTCCAGTTGTACGGCTCTCTCTGGCGTTTCACAGGGCAGATCAGCACGTCAGAGGAATCTCGTGCGCACTCTTAAAAAGTCACTTAAAAAGTGGCAAAATATGCAACCTGCAACATTACTGTAATTAAATAATTGTTAATAAACTGAGACAAAGTAACCATACAGGACGTTAACCTGGTGGCTTTGTCCTTGAAATACACAGCAGTGGGAAGCTGGGTAATCTGGGTAATCTAATGTCTGATGCCAAGTCTGTTTATTCATCATGTGACCAAACTCATGTGCGCTTCATAGCAGTGTTCCACTGGGGCCAATTGTTTGTTACCCTGTAACTCACCTTAACGTGAGCGTGCTCATACTCCACAATCTGACTCAGGAGTTTCTTGTGAATAGAGACGTTAGAGTCGGTCTTAGAAAAAGCCGTGTCCCTCTGAAAGGAAAAGAGGAAGATCAAAAGCTGCAGTTCTTTCACGCGCAAGAAGATGCTGAAAAAAAAAAGTTCACACCGACCTGGTTGGTGAAGAGCTTCAGTATCAGGTGACACTCTCCCTGGACTTTGGACGTACTTGATCGAGGCTCCAGCTTAAACCAGGTGTCATGGCCGACAATTGGGCACTCCTGCAAAAAGGACCATCACCCAGATTAGTACCGGCGACATTCCTTTCCCTTTGTGTCCTTTGTGGGAAGAGTGCAGCTCGACGCATTTGATTAGACTCACACTCAAAGGGACGTTGATGCATCCGAGGAAGTCATCGGCGTTTTCCTCCGAGCCCGATGACGCGGATCCGTTGGAGCGCACTGACTTCGCGATCTGCTTAAAATACCTGATGAACGCAGGCAAAAGGGAGTCTTGCTCGTCACATGCGAGAGCCCTAACCTGCCATTTTCATTTTAAGGTGCTAGTAAGCTGCCAGACCATCATCGGTATTTTTGTTCAAATGGAAACTGCGCTATTGCATCGCCTACCTGCCCATTCCTCGAAGTCCGCTGACCTCATTGAGCTTTTTGCAGGCCTCAGCCACGGACACGTCGTCGTCGTGATCCCTGCAGGGAGGAGGAGAATTCAGAGGTTGTAACACCCTCGCATCTCCTGAAACAACAAGCCTCACTATCACTGCACAAGCAATGAGCGGAACAAGGGGGGGGGGGTTGGAGGATACCTAGAGGAAGAATTTGGAGTTCAGAGCGACCTCTCCACACTAAATAAGGACTCCTTTACCGATCGTTTGTGAAACGTTGAAGGTAAAACGTTTAGATGTTGCTAGTGTTGCTTCGTACTAATCTTACCATATGTCCAGATGTAAGAGGTCATTGTGGACATCATCAATTTCGCTGTGAAAACGAAAGAAAAAAAAACGTCATTAGTTCACTTAGTCTGCGTTAGAGCCGACGCTCTGCTAAAGGTTTGTACTCACAAGACAAAGTGCTCGTCCCACACGGGGTTGAGGGTCTCCGGTTTGACCTCGGTCACCTGGATGCACCTGGCAGGCAGCACCTCCTTGGTGCTGGAGCGTTTCTCCAGCTTCTCCTTTCTCTTCCTGAAGCTGAACTTCCGCTCTTTCCTCTCCTCCGTCTCCCGCGGGCTCTGGCCCAGCAGGATTCCCAGCATGCAGTAGGGGTCGCTGTACCCTGGCACGCCACGCAGTGACGCACAGAAAAGGTTAAAAGACCACGAACGCGCAGACTGCATACAGCCATCGGCCCTCACATTGGCCCTCTATGAGGTCATCGATCCGCTCATTCACGATACACACCGGAACAGCATCAGTGTGTGGGGGAAGGGGGTGGGGGGTACGCGTCTTACAAGAGTTTTAGCAAATCGTGGGCAACCATCTTGAGGCGTCTCACCATTTGCGTCCTTGGCCATCAGATTCTTTGCCTTCATGACGGAAACTCTCAGAGAGAAACTGGCTCGCTGTGAAAAAACAGAAATTCACTGTTTTTTTTTAAAGTAGGAAACTCTTAATGCAGCACATGAAATGCATCGAGTATGTTTTCTTTTTCTATAGACTCTCCTGTATCTCCTACTTTGGTCCCGACGACGGCCTATCGGGGGGGGGCTCACAGGTCTTTGCAGAGTCCCGTGAGGGACACACACACACACACACTCGTACAGCACGGGGCTTACAGGTGTTACAGCTTCTACATCCCACAACTCTCCAAGGGCGTCAGTGCGCTCCAACTGTTTCCCGCCAACGCTCTCCACTTATTACTGAAGCAGAGTGCAAACGGCGAGGAGGGGAAAATACCGGGAAATGCACTAAAACACCAGCTGTGGCTGCACATCTGGGGATCTAGTGACGCCTAAAGTTGTATTAACTGGAGTCGGTAGCGACTTAACAGAGTTCTTTTTATTTCATAGGCCCCAAATGTTATTATATATAATGACATGATTTTTTTACAGCTTGTCCTATATCTGTGGAATATAGATGAGTCGTGATATGAAAACAACATGTAACACATCAGCACGGACTAGTCACATAAAGAGCACATTTTTCCCTTTACATATAGAGAACTGAAGTCTGCAGCCTTCGATCTGAAGGATATTAATTATTGTAGCAACAACGATGAACAGACAGTGAAGCATGAATCTCACCTTGGACGCTTGAACTTTCTGGAGAATGATGTCATGCTCCTCTTCGCCCATATCAAACACCTTGGGTGGTCGGGCGGGTAAAGAAAAAGGCTTTTATGTGCAACAGAAACCCGGATAAACATTAGTAGAAAACACTCAGGGTTTTATTACACTTCAGGAACACAACACAACCAGAGTGAACACCCACTCCAGTCATGAAAGGGTCTATAATCCTGAGCAGGATTTCGTCTGAATAGTATAATAATGTCACCGCTGTACACCAGCGCACAGTGTGACCGGACTTTGATGTTTAATCAGGTTGGAGCCGAGAGCATCTGCTCGGATTCTTACAGCCTGCCTGCGACAAATGGCGCCGGCGGTCGAGGCTGGCGGCGCTGTTACTAATGGAGATGTAATGCAAGCTCAGAAAATAGATTCTGCTTTTTAGAGGGAGGGAACTATTGGGGGGGGGGGTACCTTGAGCAGGTAAGCAAACAGGTCCTCCTCACTCTTCACGTGTTCAGGTGACGGCACTCCCACCCGGTTGACCACCGTGTACACAGCTTCCTCATAAAGAAGGTCCAGCTGCACGAAAGACAAACTCCACTTAATGACAACCCCTCAAAAATAAAATGAACAAAAGGGTTTTTGTGCTCCTTCATCCTCAAAAAAAAAACGGGGAGCTGTGAAAATGTAAAAAAAAAAAACTGCAGACGCACCTCAGTCCTTCGGATCCTGTCGGGGATAAAAGCCTGGTCCACGTGCTCCTGGGGCGGCGGCGCCGTGCAGGCTTCTCCTTCGCACTGCGAGGGGTCAGACACAGGTCAGCACAACACAAAAACCCGCCGCACGCACACCTCCCCAACGGAGGGTCACGAGGTCAAAACCTTTTTCCTTCTCAGCGTTTTCTTTCTTTGGCCACGTTGGGCCTGAGTTATTTTAATATAAATGTAATATATATTTGATGTATTTGATCGTTTGGAGAGGCCACATGCCGATAAGGGAACCACTTGGGTTTCTTTTTAAAAGATCAGTAAAACGTTAAATTTCAATCGTTACAATTAAGTGGTAACTACTGCTGTTTGATGAAGTAGTCACTTTGTTAATGGGCCACCAAACAGAATCACACGAATCAATATCAAACAGATCGGCTCATATTATTTCTAACTATGATAGTTAGTGCGAATGTTTTGATGACGACCCTTTATTTCTACTCCCGTCTCAGTCATTTAGAAACGAACGACACCAATTGCTCTCGGCATCTCTGGCGTCTCGGCGTTGGCGGCGGCAGCAGGAGCCGAACACATCGACGGGGCAGCCTGTCGCAGCCGAGCTTCCAGTCGTCCAAAGAGCCCGACTCCCACCCGGGCCCTTCTGTCCGTCACGCGTCACGCCAGCGCCGAGGGGTGCACGGACGCAGCAGACGGACAAGTGGAAGTCGTGAGGGTGGGTGTGGGGGGAGGGAGGGGGGGGTGAGGTGGGGTTACCTCGGCCTGAGCCGCCCGCAGCATGTTCTCCTGCTTCTGAAGGATGGCATTCACACGGTCGAAAAACTCCGCGCTCTCCTCGGAGATCCTGCCAAGGAGAGGGAAGAACAGATTGAACTGAAACTAGAGATGAAACAAGAAAAAAAAGCGAGGTCGCGCGCGCGTCGCATTAACAGATCCATCGGCGCATCGACGCCGCGTCCTGTTTACAGACACTTGAGAGGAGCATCTGTCGGCGGAGATGAAGTTCAGCTCCTTCGGTGTCCGTCAAACACCTTCTCGTCTCGTCTCGCGGCACCAAGGAGGAAAAAGGCCTGCACTCTGGGTGAACCGCGTCCGTCCGTGTGACGAGCCGGGGCCCCCCGTGTGCAGAACGCAACCCCCCTCCCCCCCCCCCCCCCCCGCCCGGTCTCCCGCTGTGCCCTGTTGTCATGGTGACACATGCACATTTGGCAGGGAGGGGGTAGCTGACTGACTGAACACCTTGGGGGACCCTTCGCGACGGGAGCCTTCCTAGCGGGCCTGCATGGAGATCACTCGAGGATCAGCCATGCAGTCTGCCTGTGACTCCTCCCCCACTCCCCCCCCCCTCCCCCCCCTCCCCTCTCTCCGACCCCTTTTGCATTGCACCGAGGCGCCGCCACGCTCTTTCATTAGCCTCATCACATCGCAGCGGGCTAGTCGCGGCCCATCCCGGGCACCCATTGACTCTCGCCGCGGCGGTGCAGCGGATGGCGAACCCCCCGGGGAATTGATGAGGGCTAATGGCGGTCATGCTGAGGCGGTCGCTCAGGTATTCAGTCAAAACAGGTGAATCTGTTTATCAAGTTACTGTGAAAGAGGCAGAAGATTCCTTCCTGGTTTGATTGGAAATGATACCGCGCAACAGTTTTTAATCAAAGCTTCGCAGCTACGGATGATTGTTTGGATTAATTATTTGGCCGGTACAAATGACAGAAGACTTTCCCATCAGAACGTTGCAAAGCCCAAGCTGACAACACTCAGATTGCTTCCAAAACAGAGAAATATCATCCAAAACTAGGAAATTCTGCAAATATTCCGAATTTAGAGGCATGCATTGAATTTGCTTTTTCCATTATTATTCAAAATGGATGCTTTTAGCTCTAATCCAATTCCATCTTCCCTCTGCGGTCTCTGTGTTTTCACAAAGATGGAGTTCCACCTTCATTTGTTAGCATTGTAACTATAGATCCCAGCAAAGAAAAGCCTTTCATTTTGCAGCCCTGCCAGTGGGTTTGTTGATTTTACCAAATCCTAATCAAAAACAGAGTACTATTCTGATCTGAAGCCTCTCAGTCAGTGTTTGATAGCCTGAAGCCATGAACCCAGATCTCCATTCTGCAAATGCCTGCGCACAAGGGATGGGGGGGGGGAAGGGGGGGGGTGTTTCGGAGCTTACAGTTTTCATTTGCACGCACGCGACAAATAAGCCTCATTTGATTGGGAGACTCGTGATACGAGACACACAATTCTCTCCAAATCCATCTTGAGGCGTCTTTTCCGTCCCGTGGTCCGTCAGTCAGCCCGAGGATTTGTCCCGACAGTCTGGGATCTTTAGACTCCGGCGTGTTCCTAAGCCAAAAATAATGCTCAAGTAATACAAACCCATCCTCATATCGCTGATATCCCTCTCTCTCTCTCTCTCTCTCTCAGGGACACACACACACACGCCACCTACGGTAAATAATTACGAGGACTTGATGTTGCTGTGCAACAGGTCCTTTTTTTAAGTAGTCATTTTCTTCAAATGTATTTTCCGACGTCATTCCAATTTCCCATCAGCAGGAAGAAACGTAATAAACGCATGGCCACATTTTCCATAAGAGAACAAATGTGACTAATTGGGGGTGTTTAAGTTGACAGCAACCCCTCACTTCAGACTTCAATGTAATATGGCGGTGGATCCGCAGTAATTAATAGAGCAGACATCATTGTTGGCAGCATGAAAGACAACGTGACGTCTGCATGCATCAAATACAATGAGCTTATTTTATATCACGCTTGTCAGCGTGCTGCTCCTATCACAGTGGAGGATCCCTTCCATGCGAATAGCACGCACTTCACTGCTTGTTTTACTCTAATTGCGCATTTGATTAAGCAACACACATCGCAGGTGAAGAGAATCGAATACGGAGATGAGATCACAGAGTCTCCCCCCCATCCGATGACATGTGACTGACAGACAGAACAAGGGCCTGGTGTGAAATTATTTTCAATTTGGGTCCTCTTGGCTGCTTCACAATGGTGCTCCACAGTTTGCACTTTGGCACCATGCAGGTCAATAACTGACTGAGGATTTGAGGCATGTTAAAAACCTACATACTGTGTGCATGGTGGAGACAGTATTGACTGCTTACCACCACATTTTCATTAGATGAATAAAAAAGGAACAACAGTGGTACACTTTAAATATTCGGTTCCATAATCTGGCATCGTTGGATGATCTAGTTCCAGAGTCTCCGGTCAAGCTCATCGTCTTCACCGACTCGACAACCGGCTCTGAATTAAAAACCCTTCAGCCCGCCGCTCTCCGCTCCTCGAAGCTCCTCTGACAGCCGCCGGCGCCGCCGGGGGGTCAACGACCGTGGCCCGAAGCGCCCCCCCCCCGCCCCTCCCCCACCCCCGGATCCACCCGGGCCTCATTTGCAAATTCTCAATTAAAAGCGCGGGTGCAGGCGGGCCGGCAGCAGTCTGAATGGATGACAAAGATCAACAGCCTGCCTGTAATGAGGAGGCGAGTCGGCCGGGAAGGACGCGGCGCCAGGGAGCTGGCATGGGAAATGGAGAGGAATGTGAGGTACTGACAGTTCAACTCCCGCTTTAATGAAGTACACAAACGGGCTTTATTTTTTAGTTTACATTGTACCAGGGGCTACAATTAACGGAACGTCCGTGCGGCGGCAGCATGAAGGAGGTGCTTTCGGGCGACGTGTCGGTAGAAAATGGTCAGCTAATGTTCTTCAAATCCAAAATTGATCAGCGTTCAGCAAAGGGAGGTTCTGCTCCACGTTAAAAATAGACTTGGTCGCCAGCGCGAGTATAAGTTCACGGCAGCCGCAGCCTGTATTTAGGTTGCCATAGAAACCACAGGTTCATACAATTACTTTTTGCATCAGCTGACGCTTCGGAGCAAGACTGAAGAAACAGATTCAAGATTTAACCTGTGCCACATTATTTGTTGCTACAAGGTAAAATAAAAAGCTTTTCACAGGGACAAATGAATCGATAAATTGCAATGATACAATTAAAGACATCACACACAACTTTGACAGAATAGACAAAAAAGAAGAATACATAGATAGTGCTCGAAATGCTCATTCGGACATGGAGACGCCGACCCGTGGCCCCAGCGGGAACCGAAGGAACCGCAGACGTGAGGTTTTTCTTTCACGACACTGAATGCAATTTCATCCTCATTCTCCCCCCAACAAAGAGCGTCATCAGTTGTCCGACGCGGCAACAATCAAGCAAACAATGAAGGTATAAATGAATGTGTTTTCATCCAAAGGCAGAAGCGAACAGTGCATCAAAAACGCAACTTTTAACAACCTGGGTTCACGTAACCCCCTCAAGCACCGAAAGAAAGGTAGAAAAAGAAAAACAGTCGTAATCTTTGTTCCGGTTGAACGAAACTGCGCCACAATTCCATGAAACCCCCCCCCAGAATAACCAGAAACCCAAGCGACTCACCTGCGAGGTAAGGGGTCAGAGGAGTGCTTGAGGGGGCTGCTGGGGGTCGGCGGCGGCTCCCATCGGCTCCTCAGCGACTGGCTCCTCTGCACCTGCCTCAGAACGCTACTCTTCAGGTCCAGCAGCGCCGTCATGGTGTCTCACTGCGAGGACACACACACACACACACACACACAGGTGCAACCCATGATTAGCACGGTTTCAAGGAGTTTGAGGTGAGTCGAAATACGTCCTCCAAGAGAAACCATTCGCTTGATGGCGTTATTCGAGTACAGCTGGATATTATGACCTCATATGAAAACATTGTGCACTGTCAGTAGAGGATAAAATAAACTGTTAAGTGCTGCTTTCTACCTCGAATACTATTTTTAAGCAATGTCCCTTTATGACCTTTGTATTGTCAAAAGTCACACCGTGAACTTTATTGTGTGTCCCCGGTATATCCTATCTTTATTAGGAGTTAATCCCCTTAATGTCAAACAAAGGTCGGGTATCTGCGCTTCAATATTGAAGTCTGTCACTAAACCCACACAGGGCCACAACGCGGTGATTAATTGTCCAATATTGTAAGAACATTACATGTTGAGCCCCTGTGACTATTTGCAGTGCGGCCTGCTTTCCCCCCCCGATATCCACCTCAAGTTTAAAAAAAATAAAATAAATGAACTGGATTGCAAAGTTATTAAATCAAACTATAAAATGTCCTTTTGATTCTGCAGCGAAACATCCGCGGAGGCTCACGTCTGCCCGGCAACGGAGGAAGAGAGTGAAGCTTTTTTTGTGAAATCAAAGACTTCTCCTTACCAGCATCCAATCACCCCCCCCCACCCGGTCCGCCTGTCCCAACTTCCTGCGTGTTGACTGAAGTGAGAGCCCGGATGTTTGTGAGAGCCTTCCGAAGAGACTCCAGAAGAAAGAGAGAGATGACGAAGACACAAGAGAGACGCTTTGATTGATGGAAAAGTGGTTTTCAGACAGCCCGTAAAAAGCAAAGAAAGGAAAAGAAGAAGAAGAAGCCGCGAACAACGGGGAGCTCGTTCCGAGGAACCAGAAAAAGACTCATGACTCACCGCAATTAACAGACTGCGCGAGGGCAACAGCGCAAAGCCGCCTGGTGTGAGCGTCTCCGCTCACGACCAAATGCTTCCCAGAGAGCCGAACCGTTGGACTTTCCCTCTTGTTGCCGGACGCGCTTCTCGAGAGATTTTCCGCTCCAGCGCCCTCGAAGGTTTTCGTCGGGCCTTTGAGAGCCGTCGATACTTTTCTCCGTTCACGGCTGCCAAAAGGTCAGGGTCTTTTGTTTAGGGTTCGGGGGAAAACTGCAGAGTGGGTTTCAAGGATTTCAAAAGGAATGCCAGGTGTGTTGATTAGACTCCATCGCATCCTTCAGCTATTTAAGCGTTCCTCCAATCAACAACAACAACAACAACAACAACCGCTCTTTCGGGTGTTCCACTTCTCTTCACAACCTCCCACTGCAACCGCACATGTTTGTTCTGTTCACGCTCTCTCGATTCCACCAGCGAAAATCACCCAACGTGATCCCATTCAAGTCATGAGACACGGCGATGACTGTTGAGGTGTCGTAAGTGAAATGAACGCATATTTGGCGCTTTTGCGTCAACTGCTTTCAGAATGAATGAATTAAGTTGTGTGGTTTTCAAGCAAGCTAAAATCACACTGTCATTTCTTTCTTTTTGAGCGTAAGAGACACATGTGAGATGAACAGAAGTTAACTATCTCTTTGTTTGGAACAAATAACAGTTTATTTTGTCGTTCCACAACAGAAAAGAGAAGAGGTGTCGAGTGTTTCTCTGCCCGGATCACGTGGTGACCTCAATCTAAGCGTGAAATACCTCTGCCTGACATCTGCAAAAGGCCGAGTGCCATTTTTTTTCTTTCCTCGCTGTGGCAAACACGAAAAACGCTCCAAACATACCCCCCCCCTCCCCCCGGGGGCGTCACATCGCATCCACCGCACCACGCAGGTGGCGTTGGAAGCGTCGACCCGCTGACGGCTAACGGGCGCCGCCGAGCAGCTGTCTCCCAGGTGAACTCGTACCCCAATTACGGAATTTCGCTCCGTCTCGGCCAGTCGGCACCGCCGGGGGACAAAGCGCCGCCAAGAAAACGCCGCCGGAGGGGGCGGGTAGAGGCCTCCCCGGTGCGTGCGTCGGTGCCAAGGCCGTGCCAGGGAAAACACTCGGCGAAGCCAGAGTGTCTCTCTCCTGTGAGAGCCAATGGGCCCGGCAGCCAAAGGCGCCTTGCTGATAGGGGAGAGTGTCTCTATGGTAACGGCAGGAGGAAGGGAGCTGGTAAACACAGGTAAAAAAAAAAAAGAAAAAGAAAAAAAAAGAAACGGAATCGTAAAGGCCCGACTCTTGATGTTAGGAGTGTGTTTGCGCCATATTCACGAAGCGCTCGATCTGAGGAGGAGGATCCGTGTCGATAGGCCGTCATCTTGGGTCGCGCAGGGGGAAGAAGGGAGGTGGGGGGGGGCTCACAGTTCAACATTCATCACATACATGTCGTATTGATATGTGAACCCTGCACATCTCAGCAGCTGTTGCTACTTTACATCTCTTTTCCGTGTGATGTTTCAGATTAACACAGAAACTATTTTGATTCATTGATTCAATAAGATTTTCTGTTTTTATTTATTCTTTATTGCCATATGGTAAAATGATGAATTAGAACAAATGGATGCAGTCACAAATACATCCGCCCGTTAGTTTTCTAAAGCTTCAAAACTGAGAGAAAATCAGACCGTTCTCTCTGTATTATTATACCTGGAGCTCTTCAAATCACAGACAAAAGGGGATTTTCTGTGATTCACCACGTGAGCGGATGAGGCTCAGCCGCACCCCCCCCCCCCCCCCCACCAGAGGCCGTGGCACGTGCATCTCAACGTGGACCCAACTGATCAGGGAGGTAAATCGGCCATCTTTGCAATCAATTCCCATCGACTTGGGTTCGTCGCTGCATCACCTGGGCCAGACAGAAGACGCACAGAGATACTCTGCGGCACGTGACGTGCCCCCCCCCTGAGTTTACTAAATGAAAGGGAAATATCGACCGTCTCCTTTTACGATGATCCCGGCCGTCGGGCTGACCCAATGAAAGATGCACCACTCTTCCACAAGTGGATTATGCTGTTATGAAGAAGCGAGAGCCTATCGGCGTCGGAATCACGTGACCCTGCCGGAGGGACACCTCCTGTTCGGTGACAACACCTCGGGGCTCTCAGGGGGGGGGTTGCATTTGGAAAAGTCACCGTGATCTATACGCACGTGTTGATAACACCCAATCTATGAACAATCCGGCACGCCCCCCCCCTCTCCCCCCCAAAAAGAAAAAAACACCCCAGAGTTCATTTGTTTGGTGAAGCCTATATATATATATATATATATATATATATATATATATATATATATATATATATATATATATATATATATATATATAATTATATATATAGCTGTCTGCATCACAGCCAACTTTAAACAATGGCACGAATCCGCGCTGCATTGTGCCGCAGATAATGCAGCCTTTGTGGAGGGGGGGGGGGGGGGAGGGGGACGCGTCTCCTCGCGCAGGAAAAAAACATCCGCCCGCCTCTTCATCACAAGTGATGCTCCGAGTCATTCAAGTTCTCGCGCTCCTTTGAACACAATTGACCTCCGCGATTGAGCGGCATCACCATAACCTTTTAATGAGGAGTGTGTGGCTGCAGGGAGACACTGGGGGGGGGGGGGGGGGGGCAGGTTAGCACAGGACCGTTAACAGGAGACTATTAATGAATGGATGTTTTGAACCTAATGGACTGGTAATGATTACTCTAGAGTGGAGTTAAAAGCTGCGCCTCGAGACGGAGGGGGGGGGGGGGGTGGGAGGGGGGGGGCAAAGAGACCTTCACAACGATGCAGACCCACCGGAGCTATTAGACCCGCAGCTTCACGCTTCATAATGAAACGCTTTTCTGCCCCTTTTAATCTGCTGGATAATCAATATCAAAAGCACAGGTGAATTACAGGCTGAGGCTGCCGTTGCTGTCACTCAGGGACAAGATGATTCTAGTTGAGCACCGCCTTTGTGATCCAAAGAGAGAGAGAGAGAGAGACGCACACGCATCTCCAAAGCGCGCAATTGATTTATGAAACACAGCAAGCATAATAGTCTCAGCTGCAGAGGAGGTTAAAATCACATTCAAAACTAGAAATATAGAAAGGTGGCGTTTTTATTTTATGACATTTTGAATTATACGAAATTCTGGAATCCAGAGTAAAGCACATCTTTCAACCAAAAACTATGCAGACGCTTCTACAGAGGCTCTCTGAGCGCAGTATTCTGGGTAAAACGACATGGCTTTGAAGTCAACTTATCCGAAGCAATGCTCCTCTGATGCACCTGAATTGTGTGCGTGCGTGCGTGCGTGCGTGTTGATTCTTGAAGGATGAGGGGCGTTTTGATCTTTTGAAATGCACAGAGCAGGCTCATAGATTTCATATCACAAGAGCCTTTAGAAATAAGGACCCTCTCCACAATGTGAGTCTGCGGGGATGTGGTTTCACACTGAGACAGCTTGAGCTTTCCGACCTTTCAAGTGTTCGTGTTGCACAGAGGGGGGAAGTTTGTAGATATATATCTATATATGAAAATTCTTCTCAGAAAAAAAAAAAAGTCAAACGCATTTGAGCTTTACAATCTACATTTTACGCCAATCAAAAATCCCCTCATGCACTGACATTTTTTTAACCTGGATATCAACACAACTTGTACACAACACAACTATGTTCTCCCTCAATGAGGCTTATACCAAATAATGCATCAACAAGGATTCCGGATCAACAGGTGCCGAGGAGCCGAGCTCCCTCCCGCGGAGACAGCAGCCTGTGACGCTTCTGTGGGTTTTCATCACCCTAAACCACACGTTGTCATGCTACTAAAAGATGCGGGTCCAGCTCACCTGTGTCTCCGGACAGCTTTCCAGTGAGGAATGTGTGGCTTCTTCTTCTTCCTCCTCTTCTTCTTCTTCTTCTTCTTCTTCTTCTTCCTGCAGCTGCGTGTGTCAGAGTTCCTGAGAATCAGGGGTCGGGTCCCCGTCGGCGGCAGCGCGCGCCTTTCCCTTGCGTCAACGAGGCGAATCAACTCAACGGCGACAACAACGCGCGGAGGCTTTTTCTTGCGATAGAAGACGGGCAAAAGCTCATTTTTGATGTTTCCAATTGCTTCCCGAGCTCAGGCGCCACCGATGCTCGCCCAAATATGGTCACAGGAAGTGCACTTCACTGCCCTCGATCACTGTCGGACACGTTGGGAGCGCGAGGTGACACGACGACGCAAACAAATGTTGAGTTAGAAAAACACTCTTATTTAACTCTTATTTCGACGTAACTGCCCCTTTACAGGCTGGTAGGCTTCTGTAGCCTTGCCTACTAGTTGCTGTATACTTTTGCCAATAGCCGACATAACCTAGACCTAAATCTTCTGAATAACCTGGGGTGTCATTAGCGGTAATATCGTAAATCGCAATGGCCCCCGTGAAAATATCGACCGCATTAAGGCTTGCTCTAAAACAAAAACAGATTTTCTTTTACAAATGTCTTTAAAAATGTAAACACATTTTTTCTTCCAGTCTATGTTAAAATTACTGAAAGTATACAGCTTAACGAAATCGTTTAACCAATGACATGATTTGAGGGGAAGAACTGAATGAATAAATAAACTGCAGGACTCGTACTGCAAAGATGTTGTACTCTTGCTATAAGCTGACTAAATAGAGCTCTTGGGCAACACAAGTTAAGAACAATATCAGCTTTAATATCCAAGGTTAGTGTTTAAAGACATCTAATAAGTATCCACGTGTCCATAGCATGAACAAAGTTTGAAACATCTTCATAAAAATATCAGTAAAACATTTCTGTCCCGTATTTCTGTAACGGTCGTCTTTTTTTTCTTTTTTTTACATCCGCCCAGGGCGCTTGAGTTTTACGAGGTGCACCTGAACGCATCACTTGACTGTTGCTGAGGGATGTCGCCGAGAAAGATCCCCGATGAGCGGAGGGAGCAGGTTCAGCTGTCAGTCCGACGGAGATTCGTGTGCTTTTAATTTGTTCCTCCTAATGAGCTCATCCAGTGCTGTGAAGGCACACTTTGATGGGATGTAAATATGTTAATGCCGCACTCGGGAGGCCCAGAAGCCATCACTGGCTGTGCATGTCCTGCACAGCTTGTTCTCAGTGGCAAAAGCCAAATAAGCACCAAAAAAAATGGTATTTATTTATACATACACATATTTCCCATTTCCTTAATAGCTGTTCCTCAATAACAGTGTTTCAACGAAAGATAAACACACCGGCTCTCCTTTTGTTTGTTTGTGCTTAATGTCTAGTTCATGCAAAACATCAAAATGACACGTTAATAGTAAAACACATTTAGCTGTATATATGTGAGTTTAAAAAGATGAGGCGGTGGCTAAAAGCCTGTTGTTTCATATACTCACTATGATCACGCGCCTATTATGCAGATAATGGAAAGCGTTGTTTCCTTCATGTTGCTTGTGCTAAATTGACTGCAGCGTGTTGTTTGTCAGTGCTTCATGAATGACCAGGCCATCGTTACACATCCCCAATGAGGTTGAGGATGATGATGATGGCAGATTAGAAAACTGGGAAGAGGATGGGCATGTGCACAAATGCTTTAAATAGACACAGAAACATCAATTATGTGCTCATAGGGTAGAGGTGCCTCTCATTTCATACACGGCGCCGTATCAGGAGCTGGAGTCCCTCACAAAATCCTTATGTGGTGGTTGAATCAATCAGTGAGGAATCAATTTGTTCAAAATTCCCAAGTATGAACTCAATTTATTGGATCATTTATTTGGAATATAATAGAGTAAAGTATCCTGATTGTAAATGATGAAATGCTTTTTTTTAAAGGCATTTTGTAGCTGCCTCCCACTGCTGCCTAAAACAATTACACAACACTCTAGCGGTACATTAGGCACACGCGTGAGCATTCAAGGAGATAATAGCTAGAGTTCAAAAAAGACACTGCTTTCTTCTCAAAGCCACTGCCATTAGAACTTGATAATTGAAAAGGTAAAGGCTTGATTTCTTTGCTCTTTCTTTTGCCATTTTCTCCCCGATGCATATAAAAGGAGGGACGTTTATCTTATGGCTCAATCAGAGTCGCTTCTGAAGAAAGAGCTGGACGTAGTCGCCGTGACATCCCTTTTGACGCCTCAAATTCAACGTTTAAGCGTTTGCGTTTCAGGCCTGAAGGAAGCTGTCTAAAAGACAGACGGGCGGGGAGAAAAACGACACCAGAAACAACCTAATTCCATCAAAGAGGAAAAAACCAAAGCTGGACTTCATTCTAATATTACAGCAAAATGGAA
The DNA here is from genome assembly GCF_949316345.1 of Pungitius pungitius. NCBI lineage: Eukaryota > Metazoa > Chordata > Actinopteri > Perciformes > Gasterosteidae > Pungitius > Pungitius pungitius. The sequence goes on along the minus strand of NC_084911.1, from coordinate 2,920,528 downwards.
CAGACGGCTTTTCCCGTGTTGAGGGATGGAGCACATGTGACCCTCTGCCTTGTTTCCATGGACACATCATTAGAGAAGTTCCCCAGCTGGCCCCGACTGCTTGTGATGACAGCAAGTAACAAGTGAAGGATTTAGTAATAACCAGAACAAGTCCAACACTCATTCAGACTTAGATTACATTTTTTCTTTGTAGATATTTTATTTCTCCTTTTTCATTATTGATATTTCATTCATTTTTATTATTACTTTGATGCAGTCCGGTACTATGAAAACTGTAGCTCCCATCAATGTCAAACCCCACATTTTCTCACTTTGAAATCGCGTCTTCACTCATTCAGATCCTCTATTTTGTAGTCTCTGCTTCAACTGTGCAGGCAGTCTTTGTTCTCGCTGTACATGTATGGTGCACAGCCCCCACCATATTGTCTCACCATTTGAAATGCACACGGAATGCTTCCCGTTGACCAGCATTTCCCGCTTAGATGACGGATCAATACAGAGTGCTCAACCTAGTGCTCGCACATCAACGCGTTTCCATGGCCAACTCAGATTTGACCCATTTGTTCAGTGATGAGCGGCAAAGAGCCGTTTTTTTTTTCAAATCCAAAGTACTGACTTGAGGTTAATTGTCAAAGGTAATCACAAATTGTCCCTTGAGGGCGTAACGGCCTGTTCAACATCCTCCGTCACGGCGCGAGATAAGGATCCTGCAAGTGGAGTGAGAGACTCCCGGAGGGAAGTTCATAATACCAAGAAAAAGACGGCTGGTTTGAGAGGCATGTGCAGCCACCCAGTGGTGAGTCGTGTGTAAGAACTGCACCCCGTGTGTCTGCCTCATGACAACGCGCTTTTGAATAAGCTGCAGCACTGATTCATCTGCTTCTCAGGGCTCCCAAACCCCAGACAGGCATTTCTCCAAAGTTTTGATCTCTGCGCGTGTGCCAACTGTTGATGCACCCCCCCCCCCCCGGGCCCCCCTGCCGTGACATCAATCAGAGGTGCATTGCTACACAATAAAAGCGTGTGCCAATCAGTGGAAGTGTTTACAGGATACAGCTCACTCCATCAGTGAGAACAAGACGCTAATCAGCACAACACAAAACATCTGCCACTCAAACAGCTACACTATTATATCCAGAAAATGCCGTTCAAAGGAGATAACACTTCATTTTCAAGTGACATGCTCAAACTCTCAAATTTAAATCACATGGATAAGGATGAAAGTAACAATAAAATCAATAGCAGCATGGTGTTAATCATTGTTATATTAAGGGACATAGATACAATGTGTCTCTATTATGTGGGTTGGGTAGCATTCAAATTTAAGCAGCTTTAAGTATAAACAGAATTTGAGTAAAGCCTGTTCAAAGTTATGCATATTACTTTTTTAAGAATGTATATAGTACACATATTGAACAATCTATAAATGGTTCTAACACGAAATAAAGGTTACTACACCTTTTCTTCCTTAAAGCAGAGCAGCATTGATCAGTACGCACACCTTGATCATTGGCCATTAAAATAGCCAGGTCCACATTCATTTTATTAAGAAAAGAAACAGGGTTCCTGTGAGCAAGAGAAAGAGCTCCAGCTGCAGTACCGCCGGGCTACCGCTCCACCTCCCACCCAGCAGGGGGCGCTGACGTGCCGGTAAACCAGCTCACCAGCTGCCAAAACAAACCACAGCAAAGAAAAAGAAGACGAAGAAGAAGAAGTAGCATCATCCTGCAGTTTGGGGGGTTAGCCCGGATTTGCCTCTAAATGTGAGACAAATGCGGCGTTGACCAAATGTCGGACTCACTTTATATTTCACCCGGCATGCCCTGCAAACCATGGCGGACTCTCAGTTTCCGGTGAACATGGACATCTTGGCCAAACCGGTCGCTCGTCGTTTCTGCTGCCCGTGTTGTTATTGTAGCTAGCGCTAGCGTCAGCTAGGTGGCTAACCCCGCTCACTTCGCTCACGGCTAAGCCGATGTTGGTTCGTCGCGGTCGGCCAGTGAACCGCAACAACAAGGTAACCCCCCCCCCCCTTGGAACACGTTGCGGGCATCGATAACACACCGCAGCGATGTTTGTGTTACGCTCCTTAAGGCGTTACGTCGGGTAATTGGCCGTTGTTTATTTATGTTTTGCCACGGCCGCAGAAGCACGGAATGCCGACGTTAACGGATAAGTGAATTCCCACATCTAAGTTACATCTGCATGCTTTGGGAAGAAGACACCTCGACGGAAATGGCTCCACCGGCTGCGGTCAGCCGGCGCACCTGACGCCGCCAGCGCTCCCTGCTTGACTCGGTGTTTCGAGATGGAGCAGCGGAGAGCGGCCGGGCGGACGGCTCCCCTTCCCCACGGCGCGTATGTCTGAACCAACCATGTCCTGCAAGGCGGCGATCAAGGACAAGAAGTCCAGCTTCGGCAAGAAGCTCTTCAGGCGAGGCTCCGTCCGCTCCGTGGGCAGTTTCATGGGCAGGGTGCTGAGGACCCTGACGGCGTTGTCGACCTTCGGATCGGAAGCGCCGGCCGACGAGGACAAAGACGATGGAGGCTTTTCCACTTTTAAACCGGGGGGCAAAGACGTGCCCATGGACGACGGCGACCTCGCGGGCTTCCTGTCCGGGGAGAGAGTTCCCGGAGTGTCGGGCCTCAAAAACCACGGGAACACCTGCTTCATGAACGCGGTCCTGCAGTGCCTCAGCAACACCGAGCTCTTCGCGGAGTACCTCGTCCTGGAGCACTACAGGGGCGACGAGTCGGATGAGGGCAAGCCGCCGGCCAACGGCGTGCACCTGCGGAAGAAGGGTCCTCTGTCCAAAGGGGAGGTCACGGAGCAGCTGTCGGGACTCGTGCGGGCTCTGTGGACGTTCGAGTACACCCCGCAGCACAGCAGGGACTTTAAGGTAAATGCACGTTGACACCGTGGAGTGCTGTCGTTTCTCCCCCGCAGGATTGTGACCCTTGACTCGTTCCGTTTGGTGCAGAATGCTGTGTCCAAGAATGCCACCCAGTTCAAAGGGAATGCTCAGCACGATGCTCAGGAGTTTCTGCTGTGGCTGCTGGACCGAGTACACGAGGACCTCAACACAGTCAACCCCAACATCAGGCCGGCTATAAAGGTATTTATAGGACTTGAGTGAGTTGTAATGGGCATCTGTTTTTTTATTATTAAAAAGCATAGCATTGTGGTCCTTTTATATCTGGGAAACTCCAATGTGTTTATTCCAGGACATTTGACCTGCGTTGCATCATAACTCGTGTTTAAGTGATTCTGGTCCCTCGGTGCCTCTTTTCAAATGGGGTGCAGTCACATTCCTGCTGATGGAGACGGGCCCGGTCTTGTTTTTTCCTCCTTATGCCTTGGAGCTGAACCCGGTGGTAGTCTTTAAGAATGGTAAATCTGACCAGTAGAACCTGTTTGTGTTTGTTCAGCCACCCATTGAAGAAGACGATCAAAGCTCAGAGGGGCCGTCCCCCCCCCTCTCTGCCGGCTCTTTTGTACAAGAACTGTTTCAGGCTCAGTACAGGTACATTTTATATCGAATGATGCTGCCACGTTTAATTTACCGCTCCGGCCACATTATCTCTCTGTTCAATCTTTTTGCCCCACAGGTCTTCTCTTACTTGCCCGCATTGCCAAAAGCAGAGCAATACGTTTGATCCCTTCCTCTGCATCTCCTTGCCAATCCCCCTGCCGCACACACGGTGAGTCGACCCCTGGGGCACGAGGGGGTCATAGTTGTAGTTTGCACAATTAAACTCAAAACAACAGTGTGATTGCTTTAAGAAGCGCCGTCAGTGCTGGCAGTGTTTTTATTTGCATTACCTGTTTTGGCCAGGCCCCTGTATGTGACGGTGGTCTACCAGGGGAAGTACTCTCACTGTATGAGGATCGGAGTCGCCGTTCCCCTCAACAGCACCGTCTTTCGCCTCAGAGATGCCGTGTCGCGAGAGACCAAGATCCCAACGGACCAGGTACTATTCCTGTCTCGTGTCAGCTTAGGGTCTCCCAGAGAGGCCATGTCGCAGTCACACAAGGTCACCTCACTGTTCCTAGAGCTGCAGGTTCTCATAAACCCACTTTTATTAATGGAGTGGACTTAAACAGACAGACGACAACTCGGGGCTAACATCGATTAAAGCTGCAACAAGAGTCATAATTATTATTATAGTATTAAACATGAAATGAATGTGCTCTTTTCTTTCAGTTTGTTTTGACTGAAATGTACTACGATGGTTTTCATCGTTCATTTTGCGATGATGATGATGATCTTGACATCATCCAAGAGAGTGATTCTATATTTGCCTTTGAGACACCAGAGACCTTCAAACTGGAAAATATACGCACAAAACGAGGTAAATTGAGCGTAGCTATCTTTTCTTACCCTCGTTAAATGTACAGAGGGGAATCCATTGATTTGTTTGTGTCTTTCACAGGAAGTCTTCTGGCAAACCTGAATCACAACAACTTAAAATATGGGACAGAAATCAGCAGGACTCCATCTTTCATGCAAGGGGCCGTGACCCCGATAACCGCATCACCCAATAAAAACCTGGGACCCGAAAAGATTATCCTCCTGGTGTGCAACAGGGCTTGTACCGGCCACCAAGGAAAGAGGTACTGCAATCACAATATTCCATTTTTTTTTTTTTTTTTCATTTCCAGTTTCCACAACAAAGTCAATGGGTTAATGGGCCGTGATGCTGTTTGTGGCGGCCATGTTTCCTGTTGGAATTAGAGCTGATGGTGCTACGCGCTGGCTGTCGTTTTAGGTTCGGCCTGCCGTTCGTACTGTACATGGAGCGCACTGTGACCTGGGACGCTTTGCAGAAAGAGATCCTGGAGAAAATGCGTCACCTTCTGAGGCCAGGGGTCTACATTCAGGTAGGAAGGAGAACAAACTGCTGTCCTGCACATTAAATAAGCTGATACTGCACACAGCAAGCAAATGGCAAAAAAAAAAAACTATTGGGTATTAAAATGTGAGCCTCCACTGTGAAATGTCACGCCACGTTTTTTTTCTCATTACGCACTAACTACGGCGTCTCTGCGTAGGTTGGACCTTTCAGCCTCCGCGTGGTTGGCGTTGTCGGTATCACCTACCTCCTTCCGCAAGATGAGCGGCCACTGTGTCACCCAACCGTGGAAAGGTCAGCTCGGTTTGTTACGGATGTGTACATCACATTGGGGTTAATTAGGAATGACGTGCCATTTGGTCATTCCGGGCTTCGGAAGCTTCATTTCCCATGTTGTCGTCCTGTCCTCCACTGAACACTGAACACATGCACGACCGTGGGTCACATGACCTCATCGGCCTGCTGCGCTAACATGTTCCAACGTGGTTTAAGACTGTTTGTTAAAAGTTCCCGCTCAGCACGTTTGGCTCGTTTCACACACAAGTTCCCAACAACAAAACGAGTCACGACGTTGTTTCTCAGTAGAGGTGCATCGGTCAAAAGTAGTTTTTGGCATCACTGGCTGATCGATTCCTTCTTACTTGACAACTAAAATCCCTGGAAATGTTTCACACACAATTCCATAATGGATGTAGATGTAAAATAATATTTCATCTCTAACCGCTCTTTGAGAGTAACAATGATTTAAGTCACTATAAACCATCTTCTAAAGACATCTCCTCCACACTGAACCCATTGTACACGGCATTTACAGTATGTTGCACACAACTTGTATTTTTTGTTAAGGGCTCCGGTGACATAAACCAGGATGAAATCCCATTGTGAAGGTCCCCTGCCTAAATCCTTGTTTCCACTACAGAGCATACAAGTCCTGTGGACAAGGGGGGCCACCACACGTGAAGATTGTGGTTGAGTGGGACAAAGAGACCAAAGACTAGTGAGTGAAAAAGATGAATTATTAATGTTTGCTTTTATCTACATAGTTTGTTCTGCACAGAATAAAATGGAGGCCAGTTGTCGACCTTTGCCTGCTGAGTTTGGATCACTTTGAACCAGAGCGTTCATTAGAAACTAAAGTTAAACCGTTCCTTTGAATAACTTTGTCATCGTGACATTGTTACGTGAATTAAAAAAAAAAAAACGGAATTAAAACCAAAAGTCAACTGGCTCATCAAATTCCCTTTCTCAACATAATGTTCATGCTCGTTGCCTGAAGGAAACCACTTGTCACAAAGTCGCATTCACATAGACTACGCATCGCACACATGGCTGCGTCTTTACCTGCCAGGTACGGAGACGGTTTGGCAGTTTAAGGTGAGGCACAAATCCCAATAAACCTGAAGGTTAGAGTTATTGACATTATCCTCACAAGGACCCATAACCCCCTTCATGGTCTTAATTTGAACCACGGCAAACGCCAGAGTTTTTAAAGTTGCCGTCACGCAACCAGCAACATGTTTGCCCTTTATTTCCTCACTGAAGCCAAACACAACATGTGGTTAACACACCCGGTGCGGGCGCCTTCATCTTGATCTTCATCTTGGCCCGAGCAAAGAGTCTTTGGCAAACATGTGGAGGAAAATCCCTGCACGACATTAAACCGATACTCAAACCTGTACTTAATGTTTGAAGCTGATCTCAGCCCCTTTTCAAACCGCAAATTCTTTCACAGACACTTCAAGTACTACGCAGTCAGATCATCATGTGTCAGACTGGTTCAGCTTACTGATGATAAGCAGACCGTACGATCCTCCGCTGACTCTGCGCTCCTTGTTCCCACAGTCTGTTCGGACACACCGAGGAGGAGTACATTCCTGACGCCGAGAGCGTGTATCTGCACAGGGAACAACATCATCAGCCTCAGGCCTGCACCCTGGCGCAGTGCTTTCAGCTCTACACCAAGGAGGAGCAGGTAACACGGCGGATTACTGCACAGTCACTAGTTTGACATTAGGAAACACGGCTTCAATTGGTCTCGGCTCACGCCAGTGGGAAGTAGAAGTCTTGAGTACAGCCTCACAAAGCACAGGCCTACATCGCCTGCGATCCCTGTGCAGGAGGGAAAGGAGAGAGGGAGAAGCTGTTTCCTGAGCTCTGTGTGGTGTGTGTGTGTGTGTGTGTGTGTTTCAGCTGGCCCCAGACGATGCCTGGCGCTGTCCCCACTGCAAGCAGCTGCAGCAGGGCCACATCAAGCTCAGCCTGTGGACGCTGCCGGATGTGCTCATACTGCACCTCAAGCGGTTCCGACAGGTATCCGAGCTCAGCCGAACACACACACACACACGGGCGGAACGGCATCTGCTGTTTGTATAAAGATCAACAATGTTACACTGTTTGCTTCTTTCTGTATTTGACTTCATTCTGTAATGGGCAACGGCTTGAGATTTTGCCGAAATGTATCTCTGACGCACTTTTCACCTGAAGAGCTGTCAATCAAACATCCGCGGCGACTGCGACGTGCAACAAGGGCCCAGCTGCTGTGCTCTGATCTTCCAGGATGGGGACCGGAGGGTGAAGATGCAGAACATGGTGAGGTTCCCGCTGATGGGCATGGACATGGCACCTCACGTGGTTAAGAGAAGCCAGAGCAGCTGGAGCCTACCCTCCCACTGGTCGCCATGGAGACGCCCGTACGGGCTGGGAAGGAACCCCGACGACTACCTGTACGACCTTTACGCCGTGTGCAACCACCACGGGAACATGCACGGAGGCCACTACACAGGTGATACCACGACCAGGAATGGTGGGGGGAGGGGGGAGTATTCATCAGCCACGTGAACCCTTTGCTTCGCTCCCTCAGCCTACTGTAAGAACTCCATTGACGGTCAGTGGTACTGCTTCGATGACAGCGAGGTTTCCCCGGTAGCCGACGACGACGTGTGCCAGCAGACGGCCTACATACTGTTCTACCAGCGCCGGACCGTCATCCCCTCCTGGTCGGCCAACAGCTCGGTCGCCGGTCGGTATTGGTCTGCTACAGTTCGCCCCCCCCCCCCCCCCCCCCCATGGTTTTAATCCCCATACCTGCATGAGCACGGCCCCAGTACCGACGTGACAGAAGGGTTACGGTGGGAATGCGGTGGCTCTGAAGCTTGAGGCGGATCTTCTTGGCCTTTTTCCGCAGGCTCCACCAGCTCGTCCCTGTGTGACCACTGGATCAACAGGTTGCCCGGCAGCAGGCCCGCCAGCCTGGCCTCCGGGGCCTCGTCCAGGCGCACCTCCATGGCGTCGCTGGCCGAGTCCGTGGAGTTCCCAGTGGAGCGCGGTGAAGATGACGGTGAGAATGTGCTCACGGTTGCATTCTTTTTCGCATACGAGCAGCTGCCGTCCTGACTTGAAACTGGACTTTTTGTTCTTAATTCAGAAGACCGAAACCCGAGAAAAGGACACATTGCACGTGCAATTCTCCTCCATGTTTCTGTTGGAAGCCTAAAAGTAGGCTGGGTTAAACCCTGCAGAGGACAGTCAGTAAAGTCCCCAAAATAAATGTTTTACTGCAACCTTCGCCCACATCGTTATGGCTTCTGCTGCCAAATGATGTATTTTACTAGTTTTCAGCCACATAAAATCTAGCTGAATAAACTAATGTAGAGTGAAAGATGATATAAAGCCTGCGGGTGTAGCACTACGGCCGGTTTGACCCAAGCTAGGTTTCACAACACTGAAAATTTACATTACATCGGAAGACAAAAGATGTCTACAAATGCCACAAAAACCCGATTTTCTGGATGGATACATTCAATCCAGGTGGAACCAGAACGTCCTGAGCTAAAAGGCCTCATTGGCGAAATGCACCACTGCTCTCGATTCCTAATTAGGAGCCGACCCGCCTCCCTCCCTCCCCCTTCGCAGCAGGGGATTAAAACATCCAATCAACTGGGTCACTGTGACCTTCTGCTCAAGTTAATTCAGAAAAGTGGACAACAGCAAGTTGACTGAGAGACTTCTATGTTTGCTAAAGCTATTTAAATGACTAAAGGTAGTTAAATACCACGTATTCTTTTCTTGGTTCCAGGGGGCTTCTCCATCCGCCCTTTTGTGCGCAGCATCCAGCGGCAGAGCGCGTCCTCCAGGTCGTCCGTCGCCAGCCCTTTAGCCTTCAGCGACAGCGGCATCAAGCCCTCCTGGTCCCTCTCCGCCAAGCTGCACATGAGGTCCAACTCGCCCTCCCGTTTCTCCCTGGACTCCCGCTGCTCCCCCCCCCTGGAGAGGATAGGCGAGGCCTGCGACGACAAGGTTTCCACGTCCTGTTTTGGCAGCTACAGTAAGCACGAGCGCTACTTCGGCAGCAGGACCCCGCTGTCCATGATGGAGAGCGACTTCGGCGACCAGGACAACAACACGCGGTTCCTCGACATGATGTACTGCCGGGCTCCCACGCCGGTGGAGAAGAAGGGCGCCAAGAGCGAGGCCACCGAAAACAACAACCAGGTGACGGCTGTCGACCAAAACGCTCTCCCCGCCCAGGCGGCTCTGTCCAAAGAGCAGAAACGGAACAGCAGCAGCAGCAGCAGCAGAGGGCTCGCCCCGAAGGCAGAGAACACGAGCTCCTCAAAGAGCTCCTCAAAGAGCTCCTCAAAGAGCGCTGGCAAGGCAGAGCCAGAGAAAACCTGCAAAAAACGTCTGTGCTCCGCCCACAAGGGCTGCGCCGCCGAGACGTCTTGCGCTTCCCCCGTGAAAGGCAAAAAGGAGAGCGTCGCCAAGGGGAAGGCGGCGAATGCCAAGAAAAACACCTCCACGCCCAGTGGAACGCCCTCCAAGACCAATAAGGCCGACGCCACGCCGCAGCGCAAGCCGGCCCGCTCCGCCCCTCAGTCCTCGGCGTCTCCGTCGCCGACCGCGCCGAAGGACCCCGGCGTCCCCGCCAAGAGCTCGGCGGGCGGTCGGAGGAGGCTGGTGGAGAGGAGCTGCAGCAGGGACTCTGTGCACGGCAGCCCGCTGGCGCGCGCCTCCCTCCCCGGGAGCGGCGAGGGCGCCCGGCCCGAGAGGAGGTCCGTCAGGAGCTCCAGCAGCAGCTCCTCCGTCGCCAGCCTGCGCTCCCCCGGCGCCTCCGCCAGGGAGGCGCAGCGCGGCAGCCGCTCGGAGGAGAAAGGGCTGTCCTTCTTCAGGAGCGCCCTGCGCCAGAGGGAGAGCCGCCGCTCGGCCGACCTGGGGAAGAGCGCCCTGCTCGGCAAGAAAGCCTCGGAGAGGACGTGCAGGCAGAGCGCGCACGCCAACGAGCCCCCCGCCCCCACCCCCACCGCCGGCGCCGAGGGGTCAAAGCCGGGCCCGAAGGAGTCTTCCAAGCCCCCCGGCTCTCTCAGTCGCACTCTGTTGAACGTCGGCAAGTCCAAGTCTTCCACCTCCGGAGCGAGTCTCAAGCCTCCCCCGAGCGGGAAGAAGCCTCTCGAAAGGACGCCGTCCTCCCGGAAGCTGTCGCCGGGCGCGCCGTCTCCCGCGCGCGCAGCCAAGAGGCCTCAGTGACGCTGACCTCGACACAATGCAGCTATTTTCTTTGTGCCTCGGTTCCAGTAAGGAGACGCACTTGTGACGGGGATGCTTTCTGCGTCCGAGGTGTTGAATCCCGGGCGGCCATTCTCTTCCGTAGCAAAGCGCGGCGCGGTGCATGGGCTGCATGTAGCGGGGTCTGGGCGTGACGGGCCGCTTCCTGGCATTCGGGGCACACGAGTCGCCGCCGACCTACCTGTCGGGACTTTGTGCGGCTCACAGAATTCCCCCCCGTCGGAATGTTGAAACCCAATTATCTTTCTATATCTTCAGACCAGACGCTGGTTCTGTCCTTTAAAAAAAAAAAAAAAAAAAAAAGCTGCAGACATTAAGTTTAGTTAGACTTCCTGCTGACGGAATAAGATCTGAAAAGCAGCAGCTGGTGCATTCAAAGAGCTTAACGGGGGAAGTCTGTGCAGATGGGAGTGAGCCGGGGTGTTGATGCTGTGACCTCACGGCTTTTCTTAAAAGCGTTTAAAGCCCCTCATTAGCAGACAGTGAACACAAACACTGAAACTGGATAAATGCTCATGCGCTCGAATGCGCTTCGCTGCGTAAGAACGGGGGCCAAGGACCCCACGCGCCGGTTAATAGGTAGCGTGTCTGAAGCTGGGGGGGGGAAGAGACGCCACGTATCATATCGCCTGAAGACACAAATAACAGATCATTTTAATCTTCCTGATTACTAACATAAGAATAATCTGAATAGAGCGGTGAAGGCAGGCTCGGACCAAAGCGATCAGAGTTGGTACGCGCATTAAGGCGGCTTTTCCAATCTTTTAAGACTTTATTTTTGTTGTAATACTAGTACTTTTTTTGATAGAAATGTATTTTATCAGATACTACTTTTTTCTCAAAGGGATGTTGTGTTTTTGGAAAGAAGCCCTTTAAAATCAAAGTGTATATGAATATATCTTTACAGGCATTGACTGAATATATATATATATATATATATATAGAGAGAGTAAAACTCATTTCTTTCTTCCATGACCGAGATAAAAATGATCTTAAGCGCCTTTTGAATCCTGTACATGGAAACAAATAATTTCCTTTTGGCCACATAGTAGTCCACTACTGTATGCATCACTTAGGAATGTTCTATTGTTCGCACTTTGTGTAGCTCCGGTAGTTTTCATTTACTCAGACCAGTAATATAGACACATACACACACACACACACACACGCGGACATATCGTGAAACTTGGCAGACGGGGGTTCATCCATCTCCACGAGTCGGGGCTCATTTTAACACCTCGGCGCCTCGTGGAGAGGACCGCCAGCCACTTCTCAGTCCCCAGAAGTCCCACTTCCACTGCCTCTGTGCAGGCTGAGGGGGGAACGTGCAGCCGATGCTCGCTGGCCTCGTCGCTGAACCGTTCCCCCTCGTGCATTTGCAGGATCTATCTATTCTACGCCAGCACAGAGCGTGTTTTCAAATGAATGTGGCTCCGCCGTTGTTATCCAACCATTAGTAAGTGCGTCATTCTTCAGCACCATCTTTTGACTTCTAGATCTACAGCATTTCTCCAAAACCTACGAGTTTACACGTTTTCTCAGATGGTTTCAAAGGGACTGGCGCTGCGATTGAACGTGCGTGCGCGTGTTGTTGAAGCGGCCGGTTCGTGGGGTTTGAGCACATCGGCGGCGGGCCCCGGGCGACAGTGTCTGTTGAATGCCACCAAAGACATGTGATCTCATTCTGCCATGTGCAAAGGGTCACATGAAGCGGTTTGTCAATGGCAGCTAAATATATGACAAGGTGTTTAACCCAAACTCCACCCACCATTATTCCCAAGGTGCCGATAGGCTGGTTTGGCCGCAGCACGACGCGTTGACGTGCGTCTGTGTGGGACTCTTTTTTTTTTTTTTTTTGGACCCATTGTTGGGGGGTAGCGGCTCCTGTGCTCAAACCGCCCCGGACCATGTGACCACGTGCAACGGTTTAGATGTGGGGCTGTTCCTGTAGCTGCTCTTTTCTACTTTAACCGATCAGGAACTCGAAGCAGGAGGATTTGACGTCATTGTTTGCATCGTTTTAAAGCTTCACCGGGACGTGTTGGCGCGTTAGGTCAACCAAAGGTCAGCAGACGACAGCAAGGGTTCTTGATTTTAGTTAAGATGTTTTTAAAAAGGGGACTTGTTGTGACACTAATGACTGGATATCTGTTGTGTAGGCAACTCTGAGCTGAATCCGTGTTGAAGCTGCTTTCTGTTTTTCACCCAGGACTTGTTTGGATTGTGTTCATAGCTGCCTGTGTGTGTGTGTGTGTGTGTGTGTGTGGGTGTGGGGTCTATCACTGTGGTCCTGTGTGGAGCACCAGGAACATTACAAAAGCTATTTCCCCATCGGAATAAACAAGCTAGAGGCGCTACTTCTGAGAGCTCCATTGAAGACCAGACGCGTTCTGTAGTGCATCTAAATACGTCAAAAAGTAATGTAAAACGTACAAGAAAATGAATCGGGGCCTTTTACACAATCACTTCTCCTTTTACTGCAGTTATCGTCGACGTAGAAAATGATTAAGGAATGCAGTTTTGCATGCTGACGCTAATGCATGTGTTTCATTAACTATGCAAGACTCTGTAGCGTAGAGAGCAGAGCAGCCTGTTGTATCCCATTGCTTCATTTGCACACATTTCCAATATTAAGAAATTGTAAATGACAGAATATTAATGGTACAGTTAAAAAAAAAAAAGAAGAAAAAAAGATTCCCCTTAAACATCATCCTCCCGTATGTTTTCTCTGCTGATCTGTGCTCTCTGGGTGCTCCGGCCTCACAGGGAGGGTTCTGTCTTCTTTTCGTTTTGGCTGTTGAACACCAGCAGAGAGAAACAACCCTCGATGTGGTCGTGTATGTTTAAAAAAAAAAAGGAAGAAAAAAAAGCCTCCATTAATTCAGCGCTAACAGAATGTTGAAATGTTCTTAGCTGCATCAAAGATGTGGCAACTCAAATAAATAGATACACATATATGTATGCAAGTGTTAAAGGCAATAATGAAAGAACATTTTTAGTTTTATATTTGAGTACGTAACGAACAATCACATGAAAAAAGTAAATGTTCAGTTAAAACCTCTCGCAGCGTTTAATGCCGAGTCGAATATTGCAATCGTTATTCTTTACTCAATAACATGCGGTGTGTCAGGAAAACAAAGGACAACAAGCTCAAACACAGCACCACTATTCTTATTTGGAAAAGGCTCCCCCTTTGTGTGTCCCCATGCATAATCCTGCACATTGACTTGTTGTGGTTTGGGTTACAGAGTCACACAAGTTCATCTTGTTCAAGGTGAAACCGTAATAAATGTGCGACATGTTTTATCAGCAATTGTACCACTTAATCAAAGTTGCAATAACCACTGGAACTGAAGTCCCTTAAATCCTTCAGATTCTGCCGGTACTGTAGTACGTTAATATTAAAAGGACTCGTGATGTAAACACTACAAACGTACATTACTGAAACCTTTCAGCAGCCTTAAGCAGAACAAAGCGTGACGGATGAATGTCATGAGTCTCATTTTAATGTTCCCTAAGCTAATAGAGAGCAACACTAGTGCTACATGCACAGCACGCCTCCACTTTGACCTTCTTTTACTTGTGATTGTATCATTCAAAAAGCATTTTGTAAAATTTAAATGAATCCTGTTTTACTGTATTTCATTTTTGTTTTATAATCTTTTTATCTCTAAGAGCTGAGCAAATGACATTCAATAATTCATCAGGATAGGTCCAAATCTTCAATGTTAATTTATTTTTTTGTCTTGTTGTCATGTATGCACTTTTACATTTTTCTTTTTCCACCAAAAGGACAAACGTGTAAATACTTTGTTGTTTTATCAATGCAAGTATAAAATGACAAATCGGATTAAAACTGTTTAAAGTTCAGTGGTGTCTTGTTTGTGTGTCGACGCGCTCATTCGGCCACCAGAGGGAGCTGCTCTCTAACAAACAGGCCCCCGCATGGGTTTATTCAGAGGCTCACTGCTGCAGCATGAACACAAACCTGTTGTAGCAATGCCACTGCAGCTACACCAAGCTGTGTGTCATCACTCACGGAGTTTAGGTCAGGTGGTCTGCTGCTGCAGCACCAGGCGCATTTTGAAGTTTTTTATTTTTATTTTGAATGTGCAAAGATCCCCGGTTTCATCCTGTTTAGATCCAAGCAAGTACAAACACACACAAATCCGCGCGCGGCGCTGAGCTCAAGGCCTCAACTTGTCGGCGGGATGTTTATTTCTAGCTTTCCTCCGGTTTAGCTGCTCAGATGTGCAGACGCAAGCATGTCGGGGCTCAGTTTTTATTCATAAAGGGGACATCCAGTTATATTCATCATCACAGTCTTTTTAATAAGAAATTTAGACGAGGCAGTTTCTACCAGCTGTGATTCATCAACCGCTAATTCAGTAGCTTTAAATGTGGAAGAAGACCATTGAACACGGCAGCACTCGATGTCTAGTAACTAGCGGATCGATGCATCATCTCCCCTCTGAATGAAGTGGAGTCCGAGCTCTACACAAATGATGTTCTTCATGTCACGTGTTGGCTCCTACAGCTTAGTGTAATACAGGGGTTCATGTTGTGAGCATTTAACCAGGTCACCTGGCGTCTCTCCTCTCAAGACTCCCATCATCTCAGAGCAGCTGTCTTTCAGCCCCCCCCCCCTCCGTGAATCATTGGAAATCAGAGGATGCCGCTATCTCTCGACCAGCATGTGACTTCCCCCCCCCCCCCCCGCAGTACAGCAGAGTTACTTCAGCAATTCGCCCCGTGGCCTTATCTCCTTTGTGTCCCTCTTTGGACTCCACCTCAGAGAGTGCGGGAAAAAATCAATAAGAATCGATTTCAAAGAAGGCCGGAAAGAGTCGGAGTTGTGGGGGGGGGGGGTGAACCGGGGGAAGACAGAGAGACCGAGGGATGCGATACGCATGTGCTGGCACAGCTTAAAGGTCACCGACACCAACCGGGTGCGTAACAACAGACCAGCAGAGCGCCTCGGGCCTGCAGGCGAGGCCATGGCGGCTCGAGAGCCTCTTGGGATCCATTAAGGAGCCGCGTCCCAACGCGGAATGCTTTTCCTCCTTTAAAGGCGGGGCAATTGTCGGTGATTACACCAAGAAGCACCGTAAGCTTTGGTTCCCCCCCCCCCCCCTCCCCCCTCCTGTAGAAGCCAATTAGTTGCCTGTTTTCTTGGCTTGTTGCCTTTTCACACCCCGACCACTCAGTCAAGTCAGGAAACAAACCTTCCCAGGCTGCACCGGGCCGGCTGTGTGGTTTGATAGATATCCCCCATGTCAAGTGTGTGTGGTAATATGGCTGGAACCCCCCCCCTCCCTCCCTCCCCCCGTGTCCCTGGGGACCCATCAGTGGTTCAGGAATAGTGATGTGTTCTTTTCCTTATTGAGCTTTTATTATTCCCTGCTGCCATTTCCGGTTGTTCTTCATCTCGCGTCTCAGACAAAGCGAGACGAGCCGTGAGAGATGTCGTCGCTCCTCCTGATATCGATCAGAGCCGCCCGCACGGTGAGCTGATTTTAATATAGATCTGGACACGGGGGGGGGGGGGGGCAATTCAGCTTCTGAGAACGACACCGCCGATAAAACACACTTTGTTCCGTTATCCCAAATGGTGATGTGGGGAGTTAATACCGGTGCAGGCGGGGTCACGCTCCCCTTTAGTGCATCTTTCATCAGATACACTGGAAATGAACGTTTAATCTATTAGAGCAATGTTCTTAGAACTTATTATGATGAGTTAATGTTGTCACATATCAAAATAATACAATCAATACATCCACTCTTCAGTGTGTGGCTAATATCTCAGATGCAATGGATCCTGGATCAAATGTCATCGGTTGTCACGATCCAATCACAATCCAGGTTGCGAAAACCCTTTTTCAGCAGGTCCATCCCCCGAGTCCTTCATGTCCAGTCTGCTCCCAACGGCCACGGATGAAGGTGAAGGTTGGTCCATTATCTGCTTACATTATGTGAACTATTCAGGGGCGAGATACCCGTGTGAGGTTGGACGGAGACCTTTCTCTTGCAACAACGAGCCAATCAGGGAGAGACGAGAGGAACCGTGAACCACTGCTGGATTAAAGAGGCAACACAAGTCTGGAGAGATGGACCCAGCAGACCATGAACCGGGATAATGGGCCTCGCGGGGAGTCGCCGTCTTCTCGTTTGAAAGCTCTCTCACCACCTGTTTGAATTGTTCTCCTCCTTTTGCCGGGGAACACACACACACACACACACACACACACACACACACACACACCAGCTGGTCGAGGGTGAAATGGTCTACGAGGGAAAGTGGGCGATGCTTTTCAGCAGCAGAATTATTTAGAGTGGTCTGTGCGTTCTTACCCTGCAACTTTGGTCAATGTTTACATGTTATTGGATCCCAAAACCACGGGAAAAAGAAAAATTGCACGACCCTTTTATCTGTCCGCGGGGAAGCAAAAGTTTCGAAGGATCCGTATTTCATGGAGGCGTCTCGTGAATCTTCTTCGTGGTGATTCATGGCTTCACGAGGACAGAAGCCAAATGCAGCCCGTTATTTATTCATGAATGAATGCCCTCCTACTGCAGGAATAAAGGCCCTGGGCTTAGGGGGAAACGGCCCAACGTGTCGGTGCAGGACGCACGAGCCCCCGCTGTCAGCCGTCACCCCCCCCCCCCCCCCCCCCCCACTTGGGGGGGGGGGGGGGGGTGACGGCTGGGGTTAAAAATACATTCAAAAGCTCCTTTTAGCACGCGGAGCACCACCCCCCCCCCCACGGTCCGCCTCGATGCCTCATCAACGTTTCCCCGGCGAAAGAGAGCTTTTTTTTTTTCCTTCTTTCAAAATGAGACGCGAACCCATGAATTGCATTTCAGGCCGAGTCCAATTTTTTTTGCCAGCCACCTAATGGCCTCGTGTCACGTCGGTGACACGTTTCAGCAGAAGCTTTCCCTCTCTGCTCCGCTAATTAACGGGAAGGAGAGGCCCCCGTCACGTTCCCCAGACCCCCCCACCCCCCACCCCCCCCTTTCACCAGTGAGCATAACAACCGGCGCGGCAGGATGAATTATAGATCCTTTTTTCACTTTGAAGCATCATGCGAGCACTTTAACGCGCGCAACATTTCGGTGGCCATTTATATGCACGTTTTTCTTTCTTTTTTTTTTTTAAAGCTTAGTTTCCAATGCCAACGGAGACGGACTAATGAGTGTACTCGCCGCGCCGTAATGAGTCAGCCAAGCGTCGGTTTCAACCAGAGCACCACCCTGAACCGCTGCCCTGCTGTGTGTGTGTGTGTGTGTGGGTCCTTCCGAAGCCTTTCTGCAGTGCTGAGAGCTGCCTTTGCTTTTCACTCCTTGCTTTTTAAAATTCAAGTGGGTGCCGCGGCATCAACTTTGCAAATGACGAGGAATCCTTGAGACATTCTGTAGAACCCGAGACGATTAAACCGCACTTAGTTGGGTTTGAAATCGACAGATCACATGAAACGGAATTTGATACTTGTTGTTGTATTTCTATCTTTATTTAGGATGTGGAAAATATTCATCCCTCGTGAAAGGCACCACAGACTCCTGACCTCGATATAACGGCTTTCATCTCTGTGTGCGCTGAGGAGTTCACTCAGACGAGACGAAGCCTTTCCGGAGCTCGAGAACATTCACCTGGCTCCTCAGAGGGAGAGACGCGGCTGATTGGGTCATGTGATGTGAGGGGAAACCCAGTCATGAGTCCAATATCTAATTGTGCCTTTTAGTGCGCGGATGTGAAAAGCCTGCGAGAACTCGGCAGGCTTTTGGAACTCTTATTTGCTTTTTTTAATTGGGTGGTAAAAATAAGGAAAGAAAGCAAACATGAACTGCACAAAAAGTCTTCTACGTGGAGCGCAGGGGCCGTTTGGTGTGGGGGGGGGGGGGGAATCCAGTAATGAATCACAGTTAAGAACATAGCGCTGTGTAAGCCTCCAGCTTTATTAAACAGTCAGCAGCTCGGTGCTTTCCATTCCTCGGAACGTCATTGCGCCCCCCCCCCGCTTCATCGCTTTAGAAGTGATGCTTTTAAATCTAAAACAACAACAACAGGCCGAACCGACCCGAGTGAGAAGACAACGACCTTGACTCCTGTTGCCTTCTCTCCGACGCCGAGAGGCAGGGATTTTAATCACCGCTTCCCTTTTGTCGGCGAGACGGCGTCACTGTGACATCGCGGTTGGGGGACGAGGTGTCATTGGGCCGAGGGATCGGCTCTCACGCAGAAGCAGAACCGGCTCGGTTTAGGCGCCGCTGCGTCGCTCGTGGGGTCCTCAGGGGGACCCTGGGGGGGGGGGGGGGTTGCAGGGGCCTCTGTGACACCTTAAACCGGCCTTAAACCTGTTCTTGATCCTGACTGTAAACCTGTTGTGACTGAGTTTGACGACTAATGCTCTTTATTCTTATTAAATTGTTATTTTTCCAGGATAAAAGATCAAAAGATCTCCCAAGGGCCAAAGATTCATCTGTTAATCCACATAGATGATGGTGTTTCCCACACGGTTGCAGCTACTAGTTGTAATTGTTTCATAATCAATTGGTTAAAGCATTGATTCGCATGTTACAGAAGAAAAGCCAGTGTGTAGTTCCCGAGATCTCACGTGCACTTGCAGCGCATAGTGCACGTGGAACTATCCGGGCTCGTGTTCCCTCCGCTGCTCTCGCTTGGGTTCGCTCAGCAGGAAGTCATGCCATGCTGGTGGTGTTCACGGCGGGGGGGGGGGGGGGGGGGGTTGTGCGGCTGATGCCGGTCTTGATGCTGATACAGTGGTTTCAGTGGTGGATGCATTAGATATAGTCAAACACAAAATACTGTGAATCACTGTGCTGCACGGCGGCTTCCAGCGATGCGTCACATCACACGGCTGGGACGCGGCGAGAGTGGCTCTAATGGGTGTCATCCCTCGCCAGGTATGGGCACGCCCCCGCAGGCGACAGCCAATCACCCGCCTGCGCCAGCGCAATCGGAGCATCTCCAGAGGCCCGTTTCCCCTTCCAGCTCATTGGCCTGTTGTGTAATTAATCTTAATTTAGGGGCAGGGGGTGGCAGGGGAGGGTGTTATATTGGGGGGGGGGGGAGGGGGAGGGGGAGGGGGGGCTGTCAGGTTGGACCTGCATGCTTTTAATAAAGAAGAAAAGAGGGAGCTGAACACCATCGGTCGTCATCTGCGCAGCGGAGGAATGATTTACGGGGTCTTTTGGGATCTTGATGGATGCAAAAGTGGAAATAAGTTATTTTAAGATATTATGCCTGCCGCCTATTCTAAAACCTCCATAGGAAATGATTATAAACCCTCTTTTTAGTATTTTTCTGTCTGGTTTATTGCTTCATAAATCACTACTGGTTTTATTGGATTATTTCCCGAAAGAAAAAGGAAACAACATTTGAATCAGAGGTACACGTTCAACTCTTTAGGCTCATTACCAGCACAACAAAATGGGGCTTTACAGCAACATTTCTATAATCATGCATAACCTCCACAAACAAATCTTTCTACTTCAGCATCCACCTCGAGGAGGAAACTTACGCCATTCAGTACGTCACCATCCTGCAGCTGTCTGAGCGGACAGATGTGTGTGAGTTATCGAAGGATGAGACCAAAGCACGCGGAATATTAACTTCTCCTCTCGCCCACATGTCTTCCTGCGCTCTCCTCCTGTCCTCCCCTCCCTCCTCCTTTCATCCCTCATCTGCACCTCCCCCGTCTGGTCTTGTCCACCATCCCCGAGTGAGCCGATGCTCCCCGGGGGGCCTGAGGACAGGTGAGCGTGTCAGGTAAATAATAGAAGCCTTGTGAGCGTGAAAGCTTCAGATGGGGAGAGAGAGAGAGAGAGAGAGAGAGAGAGAGGTTGGACTTGAGTCGGCGCGCACATGTCAGGCTTTATTAGTGCGAGCGTTGGAACCGTGCGTCGCTGAATAGTGTCAAAGACCTGGTGCGAGGCCGTTCGGGTCGGGGGGGGGCCCCCCCGCGGATACGTTATTGATCCTCGCAAACGGGTCCGGGGCAATCGGCTTGAATCATTTCACGGCTAAAGGGGCTCTTGTGTTTTTAAATGTTTTGGTTCAGCAGAAGCCGCTTGATTATCTGCCATCTGATGGGTGTGTACGCAGTGAATATTTAATCTCACTTAGCAATGACTAAGGGGAACGGCCGGTTCAGACATATAGATGCGATATAAATCTTCTTTATCTGCCACGCTTGGGGAAAGTTTGATGCATCATCAGGGAAAGGTTTTACCCACCATTTGTACTTTGAATCTGACGTTTGTCAAAACTCAGACGTTTCGTGCCAAATGAAACGTGAAGTAGCAGACTGCGTTCAACCCTGTAAATACTGGTCAGAGTTTAACAATTACACGTAAGCTCCCTCTGCAGTCAATAAACACCATGTGAGTAGCACAAAGGGCTGTTTTTACAGACAGGTTGGCTTTAGAAATGAGATTAAAAGTGTTGCGTTTTGGGATCAGTGTTCCAGTTAAGTGACTGATCCGTACGTGAAAGCATCGCGTGGAACCTTTCACACCAGGTTTCTTCGACCCTCGCGAGGCCTTTCTCTCCCCCCCCCCCCCCCCTCCCTCCCTCTCATGGTTTACCAGCTGTAAAAAAAAAAAAAGGGGTCCAAACCTCCTGATAAATGATGCTGCTCCTCTCGCACAGCACAACGGGCGGCTCTCATCCCTTTGTGAGGAATCAATAGAAGGGAAACCTTAAAACGCTTCTGAGTTCGCATAGTTCCGTATGTCACCGCGCCGAGGGGGGGCCGCGTCTCGCTGCCACCGGCTCGCTGCCGCTTGTGTCTCGCCCCGCCGAACCGACACGTGTCACTTGGACGTGTTATTTACCAGGCTGCTGCCGCTCTTCGACGCCACAAAGCTGGAGCCAGACGGCAGAAGGAAGGAGGCGTTTTCTCCCCCCCGCAAGAGAAGACACAATGCCTGTCGAGGATTACACCCCGAGCTTCTTTGTATGCCGTGATGATAATAATAGTACAGAATATCAATCAATATCAACCAAGCTCCAGTTTCTGCTGCGGCCTTTTAATTTAAGAACTCACAGCGCCTGCAGCCACAAAAGGCCGATCGGTGATAATGACTGTAACTGGATAGCAACGCACAACAGTTCGTTCACAATTGACGTATAAATAATGATGTTTTGCGGAGGGCTTTCACACTGCCGTTGCCGCCTCTGATTAGTGTGTGAAGGGAGAGGCTCCGCCCACATGCCGCAGCCAGAGAATCTCACTTGGGTTTGCTGCTCCCAACATTTAATTACTGAGGCTTTTGTCGATGACCTTTTATCCCTTATCAAGTTACTGTTGTTGAACAAGCGGGATAATAGAGAGCCCTTCGCTGTAATGGTTTTTACGGGCCTGAGGACATTTTAACCGCTCATTTCACATTGAACACAATTTACAAACAATTGTTGCTTTTTTCATGAAGACATGTGTCCACTTTGAGCTTCACTGGTCATTCATTCATTCCTTATATGGTTCTACACCAGCCACCAGTTATGGGTGACCATGAGAAGAGTTCAAGTTGAGGACACATGCATTAATAAATGCACAAATCATTTAACACAATATATGGCCTAATTACTGAGAATTAAAAACACACTTTGACCATTTTTGGACAGGGTTGTTCGAGATGCTTTTACAACTAAAATATACATGAATAGCATCCTCATCCAAAGATGTTCCTTCAGTATTTGACTCCAGTTTAGAGTGGAAAATATCTCCATGCTCCTAATTGAGATAAAACCTTTGCAAGGGGGGGTTAATTGATTGAATTAAAAATCACACTTGCATAAGTGCTTCAGTGCTGCTTGTTTGGCTGCTCCATTAAGTTCAATGGCAACCATTAGCTTCTGGAAATCAACACGTCTGGTTTGACACGAGGCATAATAATCGCGATACGGGAATATTCATCATTTTGGATCAACAGGCGCAACAGAATCCTTCCTGAACCAGAACCTTCTCCAGGTTTCCTTCACTCTTGGTACTCCAGGCTCTACAGAAGCAACGAGGCTTTTTGGGGGGATTGTCAGTCGGTATCACGGCCACCGGCACGGTGCATAACAGAGCGCGCCCCCCCCATTTGTAATTCCCTCACACCTCGCAGCACTCAGCACCCTCTGGATTCCGCCCCTCTCGGCAGGAAGGATGCCAGGGCTTTGCTTCGGCTGGTGGCAGCCAGAGGGCCGCTATCGGGTTCCTCCAGGCCCGGTGTGTGTGACACATAAATATTCCATTATCCTCCGATTAGCATCGTTTTCACCGGATCCGCATGGACTAGATATTTGTTATTGACCGAGGACCCGTCGGCCCTTTGTCCCCCCCCCCCTCGTGTAAGGGTTTTAAAGGGGTTGCGTTGATAAGACCGACGAGTGAGTGTTTTGGCTCAACAGCGCCTCTGGCAGTAAAGAAGCCTCCGAAAAAAAA
Organism: Pungitius pungitius; assembly: GCF_949316345.1. NCBI lineage: Eukaryota > Metazoa > Chordata > Actinopteri > Perciformes > Gasterosteidae > Pungitius > Pungitius pungitius. Next base: position 2,897,660 of record NC_084911.1, on the reverse strand, counting down.
GTCCCTGAGGACACCGTCACTCACTCAGTGACCCCCCCCCCCACCACCACCACCACCCTGAGGTCACACCTACCAGCAGAAACAAGCAGCGCGGTCACAGGGGGAGGGGGTCCCGGCGCACACTGTGAGTAATTCACACACACCTGCATCGACCCGCGAGCGCTTCCACGCCGCCCGGTGTGACGGCGCTGTAGAGAAACAGCTCCCTCTCCTGCGTTTTTTTTTTGGATACATCAACGAGCTGCGCCTGCCAGATGTTTCCAACAACAGCGTGCCAGAAAAATGTGCTCAGGCGGGGAGGGAGAGAGCGAGGCTGTAACCTTCAGAGAGAAAGAAATGGAAACGATTTTTATTCCTCGCACCAAGTGAAGCCGAGCCGACGTGGATCCTTCTGTTCGCTCCCATCGCCCGCAGATGTACAGTAGGCGGATTCTAAAAAACACAAAATGTGCCATTTCATCCGAATGCACGACTTGACCTGTGACAAAGTGGAGCTGCCACCTTGGCTGCGTATTAACTCTACCTGCCAGTGTGCAGACACACCTGCCTGAGTGACTGTGACTGAGCACATGACTCATTTGCATTCTTCCTCGGCGCTGATATCACAATCACACACTTAACGGCAGGTCGTTTGAAATGTTTCTCTGGGAAGCCTGAAGCATAAATAGTCTTTGAACACGAGAGATCAATTGTCTCCAATGATCAAAAACCACACAGTGGCGCGCAGATTGCCTTTGAAGCTTAAGGCCGTTCTGCTGAAGGCGTCCCGCGTGAAACGCTGCTGATTCGGTGACATTTCGCAACCCCGGAGCTGAATATTCACCGTCTATTCTGAATCATGCAAAGAATCACGGGGATAGCGTCTCACGAGCCACGAGGATGTACAGTGGGGCAAAAAAGTATTTAGTCAGCCACCAATTGTGCAAGTTCCCCCACTTAAAAAGATGACAGATGCCTGTCATTTTCATCATAAGTAAACCTCAACTATGAGAGACAAAATGAGGAGAAAAAATCCAGAAGATCATATTGTCTGATTTTTTAAGAATTTATTTGCAAATTATGGTGGAAAATAAGTATTTGGTCAAAAACAAAAGTCCATATCAATACTTTGTTATATACCCTTTGTTGGCAATGACAGAGGTCAAACGTTTTCTATAAGTCTTCACCAGGTTCTCACACACAGTTGCTGGTATTTTGGCCCATTCCTCCATGCAGATCACTTCTAGAGCAGTGATGTTTTGGGGCTGTCGTTGGGCAACACGGACTTTCAACTCCCTCCAGAGATTTTCTATGGGGTTTAGATCTGGAGACTGGCTAGGCCACTCCAGGACCTTGAAATGCTTTTTACGAAGCCACTCCTTTGTTGCCCGGGCAGTGAGTTTGGGATCATTGTCATGCTGAAAGACCCAGCCACGTTTCATCTTCAGTGCCCTTGCTGATGGAAGGAGGTTTTCACTCAAAATATCACGATACATGGCCCCATTCATTCTCTCCTTCACACGGATCAATCGTCCTGGTCCCTTTGCAGAAAAACAGCCCCAAAGCATGACGTTTCCACCCCCATGCTTCACAGTAGGTATGGTGTTCTTTGGATGCAACTCCGCATTCTTCTTCCTCCAAACACGACGAGTTGCGTTTTTACCAAAAAGTTCTACTTTGGTTTCATCTGACCATAGGGCATTCTCCCAATCCTCCTCTGGATCATCCAAATGTTCTCTAGCAAACTTCAGACGGGCCTGGAGATGGACTGGTTTAAGCAGGGGGACACGTCTGGCACTGCAGGATTTGAGTCCCTGGTGGCGTAGTGTGTTACTGATGGTAGGCTTTGTTTCCTTGGTCCCAGCTCTCAGCAGGTCATTCACTAGGTCCTCCCGTCTGGTTCTGGGATTCTTGCTCACCGTTCTTGTGATCATTTTGACCCCACGGGGTGAGATCTTGCGTGGAGCCCCAGATCGAGGGAGATTATCAGTGGTCTTGTAGGTCTTCCATTTTCTAATAATTGCTCCCACTGTTGATTTCTTTACACCTAACTGCTTACTGATTAGAGATTCAGTCTTCCCAGCCCGGTGCAGGTCTACAACTTTGTTTCTGGTGTCCTTCGACAGCTCTTTGGTCTTGGCCATAGTTGAGTTTGGAGTGTGACTGTTTAAGGTTGTGGACAGGTGTCTTTTATACTGATAACGAGTTAAAACTGGTGCCATTAATACAGGTAACGAGTGGAGGACAGAGGAGCCTCTTAAAGAAGAAGTTACAGGTCTGTGAGAGCCAGAAATCTTGCTTGTTTGTAGGTGACCAAATACTTATTTTCCACCATAATTTGCAAATAAATTCTTAAAAAATCAGACAATTTGATCTTCTGGATTTTTTCTCCTCATTTTGTCTCTCATAGTTGAGGTTTACTTGTGATGAAAATGACAGGCATCTGTCATCTTTTTAAGTGGGAGAACTTGCACAATTGGTGGCTGACTAAATACTTTTTTGCCCCACTGTATGTAACACACGTGCAATTTCATTCACTCCAACCCTACGGACGAGTTCCAGTAGAACCGCTTCAGTCAAACTCCTGCGGTGACAAGATGACATGCAGCATAATATATTCCTAATTACATCTAACATGGCAGTGTGTTTAAGATCTTTGCATGCTGCCTTGTTTACAGATGTTATTCCTCACATTTCAAATGTCACCTCAATGGCTAAAACATCAAGGTTTGTGTCATTCAAACGTCTATATTTTCGCACCAATTATTTAAAATTCCTATTCTATTTGCTGCATTTTCTCTCCTTTCAGATGTTCCTGGTGTGATGTTTGGAAATATGTAGAAACGTCAGTCTTCGGTGTCATCATTAACGCGCTCAGTAGCAGGAAGGAGACAGTCGGTCGTGCAGACGTGCTTTGGTGGGGGAAAAGTTCTGTTCAAGAAACTGTTCAAGGCTGTTGATTGTCAGAAGTAACTTCAACATGTGGAGGAAAAAAAATAAAAAAATCCCACAAACATTTTCAGTTCCACAAACCAGCTGCTGCAGACGGATCAGTGAGCGGTATGATTACATGAATGCAAAGTGTGTATTTACGTATGTACGTGTTGTGTCGTCTCTCAGCGACTCGCGCGTGACCTTCGTGGTGATGAACCTGCGGCGCCTCCTCGGAGTTTTCTCAAAGGCCACTATCCCCCTCTCGCAGGCTTTAACAAGCAGCTAGGACCCACTGCAGAGACACTCTGTACCCACATAGCCCCCCCCGCCCCTCCCACCCTGCATCTGCACTAATGTGTCATTGAAACAAAAGAGAGAACACGTTGAATCTTCCCATGAAGCGTTCCTTCGCCTGTGATCTCACTGCGTGATGTTGGTGAGACAAAGTGTCGTCACTACCACCACTGTGTTCGATGTGTTTGCTTTCTTACTCCCTTAATATCTAATCACTCACACCTTTAAACAAAAGTCTTTTTTTCTCCTAAATCAGACAAAACGTGTTTCGGCAGCTGGTAGCGGCTCTTTTTGACTCGCCTAGTGCGCTTCCTGCTTTGTCTTAAGACAGCAAATTGTCAACAAAGATGATTCTTATTCTGCCAACATCATGTAGCCGCTTTGTAGCATTGGAAAGTTGTGAAGGTAAACAGTAGAAATGTGTCCCACGTTGTGACGCGCGAGATCAGTGGATGATCTGAGCCGACCTCTGACCTGCTTTCATTACCTCCTCACACACACACACCCCTCTCGTGTATTCTGCTTTGTGTGTGTGTGAGTCGCCAAGAAGAATCCGCTGAATGTTGTCGATGGACCAGTTTCGATAATCAGCAGACAAACGTCTTTGATGCTGTGAGGGGGAGGGGGGGGGGAGGGGAAGAAAGAGCCTGACGATTCCAGCGGAGCTCGGTGTGAGTCCCAGTTATGTCGCTGCGCGTGAATACTCCTCTCACATTGTGCGTCTGCGTGGTGCAACTTGTCACGCTTTGCACATTTGATTCTTTTTGTTGCATCCAAAGCGACCTTTTGGAGCGTCTCAGGCTGCTAAAGCAGGCGAGCCTCGGGGGCTCTTTTACCTGTATCTCTTTTTTTTTCTCCCTGGGAGTGGAGCACATTAAGATGTAAACGACGGCGCTTCCACCAGCGGACAGCGGCTTTAGAACCCGCACGTGCGGTTCCTCACACAGCGTCACACAGTGCAGGTTTACAGCAGGAGGCTTGAAAACGGTGTTGTTCCCTCTTCATGGTGCATCCACGGGGGGCTCTATGGAAACGTCACTCGACGCCACACGTGACTCACAGACTATTTCCCGTGGTGACCTGATGGAGGCCATATGAAAGACGGGTTTTTTTTTCGTGCAGATTAAAGAAGCCGATAGCTGATATTTGTGTGGCCTGTTGAAGAGAGACAGGCTCGCTGCTTCCTGCTGTTTCTCTGTGAGATCACTGTCTCCATTTAACCAACACACACACACACACACTTTCCATCTCTCTGCCAGAAAGCACATGAAAACATCTCTCAAAATGACTCTTGAATAAATTACTACTTGAAGACAAACCTCTGAGGCCCGGAGATTTTCAATAAATCTTTTCATTTCATCTTGTATTTAACTTAGAGAGAAATCCTTTAAACTTAAAATGTGGATCTGTTTTTTCAAAAAAAAAGCAGCAGAAACACGTTCCGCCAGTTAAAGCCACGCGGACTCCTACCGTCGAGAGGATTAATCAGGGAGCTGCTGCTGGTTAAACTCTTTAAAATGCGGTTTTGCAGGTTTTTTCGGCGCCGCTGTTGTGGAGAGTGAATGAGCCCATTTCCACTGGAAGCATGAAAGCAATGACACAACGGAAGAGCTCTGATGAGTCACATTACACTAAACCAGTGCCAGTGTGATTGCAAAAAAAAAAAAAAAAAAAAAAACCTTCACTACAACCCATGACGATTTCCCTCCGAGCAGCAATCTCACAGGCTTTTCATTTCACTCTGATTACGGTCCCCTGTTCTCCAAAGTCGAGCCATTTAGTTCCACAACTGCACAGCGTTATATATTCAACAAAAAAAGAAAGACAAAAATCGTCACCATTTTCTCCCAGAATGCCCGGGCTTTTCTCATCAACAGAATCTGCGGGGCACAACCTTTGTCTCGGGTGCGTCTTTGAACTCAGAGGAGCAGCTCGAGTGTGCGATGCACAGCGTGTCCGACCTGGGGGAGATTAGGGTGTTGAAAAGGTGCAGCTCGGCCTAACGAGGTTCCTGGAGGGGTTTGTGGAGTTTGTGGCTTTTGCAGATCCTTCTGCTCTCAAGGTCTCCATGTCTTTGTCTGATTACGTCAACACTGTGTCAAACACATCTTCTTGGAGAAACTGCATCATCATCTGGAGTGAAGCCAGACCCCTGTGTCACGTCCGCAACGTTTTAAGTGACGGATCTGTGCTCCAGCGAAGATAAATATCATCAGACGTTCTCAGCCTCTCTCCATCGATGTTCTTCTGATGCATTTTTTTTTTGGGGGGGGTATCGGGCTTTCTGGGACACGGCACATTTGCTGCTTTTATTCCGTCGATGTCACAATGCAGAGATTACAGACGTGAGCTTGAGAAGCGTGTGAAGCTTCGGGGTCGGAGCCTCGCGGGGATTTCAAAGAAGTTTTCAAGGCAGCGGTTATGAAAGAGCTCAAAAGCTTTGGATTCCTTAAGAGGCAGCTGCAAAACACATATTTGAATGCTGCCTCATTTATTCTTGATTTTTATTTTCATTTAATAAGAAGGAAAACAAAAGGCCAAAGGAGGTGATTGATTTTATTGTGTACTGTTGGACATTTCTGATGGTTTGTGTTACCTCAGAACCCCTCAAACTACATGTACATCTGTGGTAATTTGATTCACTTGAGTCCTATTTTGATTCCTTAAAACGTCTTCTTTTAGACTACTGGGAACCAAAAAGTACACGTTTAGGTGTTTATACTGTCATTTTGTATTTGCAGATTTCTCGTAAATCCACCGAAAGTTAGCGACAGCTGATGCCTCATTTGTAAATTTAGTAAGGCAATTGCAACACTTGCATGACAGAAACATGGTCTATATTAAAATTAATGTAATATTCTCCAACTGAAGCCACAATTAGAGTAGCCATACGCAGGCGTGACATCACATCAATGAATGCATTGTCCATCACACGGCGGCGGCTCGGCATTTAAATAAAAACATTCCTCCCCCCCCCCCCCCTCCCCCCGGTGCCGTGTCATCCCGCCCAAAGCATTCTTGAGCAAAAGTTCTAATTAACTGAGCAGAGATAAAAGTTGTTAAAGTGTCGCCTGTGCTGACGGCTCGCTGGGAAGCAGACGGCTTTGGCAGGTTAATCAAAAAATGAACGCAGAGTATCACAACTGACAGTTTGAACACTGCCGGTGCTGCAGGAGCACAACTGGAATGCAGGTGAAAATCTAATTTGCGTTACATGGAAGGTTGTGTTGTCACTGTTTAAACAATGAAACACCTGTGGAGGAACTCCCTGGTATTTAAATCCTTGCAGTGCTGCTTCAGGCACTTTGCTCTGCATCGATTATCGTATTATCTGATCAAATAAATAACCCCAAGTTTATCATGTCTCAGAATGGACCTTCAATGCTTCCTGCTGCAAACAACCGGATTCACCACGAACAGAAAGAACGGATGAGTCAGCAGCATCAGGACCAGGTCTGGGCTCGAATGGTGAATCTAGAGACTGCAGAGCGTCCAATTTCACCAAACCCTATTCCTACGGGACACGAGGATTACCAGGAGGCGTCCAAAACAATCCGCCCGTAGACGCTCCATTCCCATCGTCGCCATAACCTCCTCTTTGGTGTCAGAGAACCTTTTGGAGATGGATTAATGGCGACTCTGATTGGCTTCCATCTGCAGATCCGAGAGGTCAGTCTGGCCCCTTCATTCTATCAAAAGGGGCATCTTGAATGTTAATGAGATCAGTGGCACGCGCGGCAGCCCTTGGTTAGGGTCAGGTCAGCTCCCCTTTCTGATTAATACATGTCATACGTCTGAGAGATTTGGACCGGAGGCGTCGTGTCCCGAATCAAATGAATCCTGGATGTCATTGTAGTCGCGTGTGTGGAACACTGGAGCAAGTGTTAACTCGTCAGGCCATGGTTAACCAACAAGATTTCAAATTGCATTCGTACCGTTTATTATTACGAGGAATAGACATAAGCCTTTTCTTTAGTTGCATTTGTTTTTTTACGTGTTATTAATGTCTGACTGCTGCTTGTGTCCAAGTTATCGGGAGAGAAAAAAAAGGTTTCCTTGTACGGGAAAATCATTTTGTGGGAGACAGGGGTGATGCGTAGTGGGGACTATTGAAAAGAAACACCACTTTCACTCATTCAAAGCAGAACTTATCCCAAATAAATACTTGAATTCAAGACTTTTACCTTTTTATTTCGATGATCACAACAAAAAACCGACACAGGAAGCGCTGAAGTTCAACAAACGGTAACCCTTTGTCAGCCACATAGCATCTGTTTAAATATAGCTGTTGTTTTATTTGACCTTTTTCAGTTGCAATACACGTATCCAGTAAACCTGCCGCAGGTGACCTTTTCGACGACAATAAGGAGGAAAAGTTCTCCCGAGGAGTAATTATTTGGTGCAGCTCTCATTTAGAGCAGAATGAAACACTTCAACAATGCCGTTGATGCCGTTAATGTCCGCCCCCTCTCAGTCCCACTTGAAGTCCTGCCCCACGGTTTCGAAGAACTTGACGTTGAACGGCCTGTAGAACTCCTGCAGCTGCTCTATGACGTCCCGCTCGATCTGCACGTGGGTCCGGCCCTTGGACTTGCCGAGGCAGCGCGGCTGCCCGCTGCTCTCCGGCTTCTTCAGGCAGGGGAAGCCCTTGGTCCGATTGAAGTAGAAGTGCTTGTCCGTGATGATGCGCTTCAGCCCCAGGAAGTCCTGGACGCGGCCCATCTCCCCCGCCGGGTCCGTGATCAGCCGCTCGCCGCTCACAAAGTGCATCTGCGACAGGCGGAAGTAGCGCAGCCAGTTCTCCAGGTGCAGCGCGTACATGCCGATGCGGATGGCGTTCCAGGAGGAGTCCACCAGGCCCAGGCTCCGGTTCTTGAAGGCCAGCCGGTCGAAGGCCGGGATGTCGGGCTTCTTGGAGAGGGTCTGCGTGTAGTCCGAGATGGCCCTGGTGACCGGGTTGCGCACCACCACGATCAGCTTGGTCTCGCGGGACATGCCGGAGATGCGTCGGGGCGCCTCCCTGGTGACGAAGTAGCTGGGCGTCTTCTCTAATGTGATCTGGCTGTCTAGCGTCCGGGGCATTAGTCCCCTGGGGGGGGGGAGAAGAAGAAAACACAAACGGATGAGTCAGCGAGGGTTTGTTTTTTTCTGTTTCCGCGTATGAAAATGTCTGCAAATCCACCGTTGCATCGAAAAAATCACGTTCAAAGGCGCCTGTTGTGATGGATTCACATTTCCTATGCATTGGATTGTAAAAGTACGCAAGCAGGAAATGGAAATGGCTTAGTTCTGTTTGTGTGTGTTCGAAGAATCAGACCGATGAATAAAACATTTGTAAAATCACAAACAGTTGAGATCTTTTTCTTTTTTGAAGTCGCACTGTTGCTGAACCTAAACGCACCGTCCAGCTGGATCTCAGGTCGCCTCCACTGGTTCCCTCCTCCGATCAATCCCTGCCTGCTTTGTATCGTCCTGGTTCCGAATCCACACACGACCTCAAAAAAGCACCAAAACGAAGCCCGACACGCAGCTCCGGCTGCCAAACGTTTGGTATGGAAACCATGGTTTGATGGTTTTAGACACCATAGACAACTACCAAATAGCTGCAGCCAAACCCCCCCCCCCCCCCGCCCCCAAAATAAACACAACGCGGCGCTACATCTGTTAGACGCGGTGACGGGTCGGCCCGGCGCAACCCGAAGATGCATCATCGTCATGGCGCTGCCAAGATAACGACGGGCAAATGATTCCACGCGTCACATTTGTCACGTCGGGAGTTTTTTTTTCTCCCTCCCCAGTGCGATACGTCATTGTTGCTCTGGCACTTGGCTTCAATAAAAAGCTGATGAATGAGCCCCTGACGTTGGCTGTTGAGACAATGAAGGCCTCCGCCAGCGATCCATCCTCCGCTTTGTCGCCTGCGTCGCGTTAAGGAGCCCCCCCCCCCCCCCCCAAAAAGGGAAGGTCCAACGAACTTTCATGAAATCTGGGCCCAGTTTTGAGGATGCAGGGAACATCTGTGCGAGGGTCGGATGATGAAACACCTCACGTGTGATTAAAAGCTAACCTCCACCTCAAAGCTTTCTCTCTCAAGCTACGGCTTCCCGCTAAAGTATTGAAAATATTGATCCATTTAGCTCTATTTATGAATCCTGAGTTGTTGGCTCAGGTTCCTCAGGACCACGAGGCAACTATTCATCTTTTATGAGAACACACACACACACATTGTGTGACGTGGTGAGCGCGCACAGTTGAAATAGTGTGTAACTATGTCGGGCGCCCTGTCTACACACAGCCGAAGGATGTCGACATCGACGATGTTACATTTCACACCGCTCTGCGCCACTTGCTCCTTTTTTTTAGTTTATTTGGTGTGAGAGCATGAAAAACTCAAAGTGTGAATCTCCAAAGTGCAACAGCTCGAAGTGATGCGTGGCTGCAGCGAGGCGAGAACAAGGCGCGGCGCGGAGATCAAAGGATGCTCATCTCTGCTCTCACTGAATTCTATTCAGAAGGGAAGCTTTTCATGTCGGCCGGTAATAACTGCCTCAGAGTGATGTTAATGAGGAACACTGAGGGGGGGGGGGGGGGACCTGGAATATTCAATTATGTTGTTATCACAAATGACGCCGGTTTTATTGCTGCAATTATTTACCTATAACGTCACATGTGATAGCGGAATGTGAGTGACGCGCCGACTCTCTCTACATTTTCCAGTATTTTGTATTATTGATGAATCGTAATCGCAACGCGCCGTTATTCAGGCCAGCAGGGGATCATGTGACACCTGAGGCAGGTGTCCCGACCAACCGGCAGCAATTCTTTTTTTTCACCTGCATGTCCGCAGGAAATCTGGAGGAAGTAGGAGGTAAAATTGAGGATCTTGGTGTGGGGGGTGGTGAGGCTGTTCCGTCCTCGCTTGGCGACGATTATTTGCACAGAGAAAATTGACATGATTGTAATATCAAATGGAATCAAGTTTCCCAGCATCTTATATATTAGCATGCATGTGTCAGAGGAGAGCAAACTTTAATAAGAACACCTCGCCCCCCCCCCCCACACACACACACCTTAATTAACTGACATTTGAGTGAAGTGCTCTGATTGATTACCACCTTTTCACTCAGAGTCAACACTAAAAGTCTTTGGGGATAATTTACAGTCTCATTCCCGGTCCGTGGTGAGACTCGGAGTCAGGATGCATTACCGGCTCCGCTGTGACATTTTAATCACTCTGGGAAAATGAACTCGGGTGTGGAAGATCAGCTCGATATTGTAAATGAGCTCCGCTCCCGGGTTCGAGTGAGAGGGCCCGGTTGAAGGCTAATCTGTTTTGGATGCTTCGGCATTGCATTTGATGCTCTGATTGCACGATTCTTCATGTTAGGTGTTTTAACATTGTTATTCCCGTGACATTAACTTGTAATTTTTATACGCCTTTTGCGATTGAAAACAGGGCTCATTTTGTACCAGACACAATTCACACAACCACCTGAGATGTATCGCATAATAAAACACCTAAAACTATACAATAATCTACGAGAACCCCACTGCTTTAAGAGCTCTGGAGATCTAGTGTCAGTTTCAATAACTGTGCTTTGTGTCATTTTAATGTGCTGCATCCCAGCGATGAACTGAAATGACCTACAAGCATCAGTGAGGATGAGTGTGTGTTGTATTCACAGGGCCCCTCATTTGTTGATATCTGTTGAATTACTTCTATTGAGTCAATTGATTAAAAGCAGGCAGGAGCCGCTCCCAACCCGTCTCCACTCTACGGGACTTTTAGGTGTTCTGATGGAATCAAGACCAAAAGACCCAATCCCCCCATTTGAGAACCACTGGTCTGTACCATGAAATGAAAGATTCTCACTGCAAACAAGTACAATTTAAAGAGAATCTCAAACCACACTTTTCACTATTCTAACAGGGTCCACGGTGGGAAGCGTGCTCATTAATGAGCTGCAGTGCAGTGAGAGCCAGTCTGCATAATCTGGCGGACCTGAAAGAGCCTGCGGGCCTTCCTGCTCCACTATTTATCTCTGTTGGAGCGGTGGAGGCTGGAGGTCCCGCAGTTCATCTTCACTTGCCTGTAGATGCCCGCCGTATCGTTACGGAGGAGTTGGCCACGGACGCGGACGTCTTTCTTGGGGAAAAAAAGGACTCCCAATTAAACCCAGATACCCCGTCATCCTGCCGCAGCCTGCGGTTCCAACGGGAGAACATTTGATTCTGGCTGCGGCCCGCGGTACCTCGAGTCGTTCCGCCGACTCGTAATTGTGATTTTATCCCCGTAATGATCGCTTCGACTTTAGCCAGTGAATATCTTTAAATTGCTCCGTCTGTTGCGCGTCTGTGTGTGTGTGTCGGTCGTCATGCAGCTTATTTACAATTACACATCAGCAGCAGTGACAGCTGAGCTTCTTGTGGAAGTTCCACACAAACCTAATCAAACGCCTGCTGATTTTTCGGTGGCTTGAATGAAACGTTCAGCTCCGGGTCGAGTTTGTCTTGTCTTTGCCGTGAACAACTTTAAAAGTTCCACCGGGGATCCGCCGGCTCATCGGGAATGCAGACCGCGGGAACCAAGTAAAGGTCAGCTTTGAACCGGTCTCCTTGTGAACGATCAATGAACTCCGAATGCATTACTGTCATTTCACTCAGGGTTTGAACTTAAAACAGCATGTTGCATATTGTCAGGTTCCTCGGGAAATATTTGCAGCACAACAACAACAACCGTTCACGCCAAAACACGGCTACACTCGCTACCCCCGGCGTCTGTGTTCAGTCTCCAAAGAAGGTTAGAGTGTCATAGTCCATAGGGCTTCTCCATCGATGGTTCTATCTGTTCCTTCACAACCTTATTAGTCGTTGAGCCACTCTTTCACAACTGCGTGATAAAAGGGATCTAGATCAAATGTATGAGCTATGAATATTTCTTATTATTACCCCAGACTTTGACCCGTCTAAAGACTGTCGTCTTTGTGATTGGACATCATCTCGCCCGTTGGCTTTTGATGAATCAGACCTGGTTATACAATAACAGGCGATTTCAAGCCATTAGACACAACGCGTGAAGTGTTTCTGCAGAGGCACAGATTTAGAGGATGCCCCCCCCCCCACCCCAGATGACAAATGTTTGTCATTGTGAGGACAAATAATGAACAATATGCAGCAACAACTCAACAATAAAAACAGTTAAACAGTGAATCTTAGGAACAAGCAGCGTGACGAGTGACAAAAAAGAGCCAAATCATCTCCAATACTTGAACTATATGGTTCTCATCAGACTAAATTAAAGCTCCACACAAACATCAGCGGGGACAAAAGTTAACATCACGTCGATGCTGAAGACCCATGGAAATATTTACTGCTGCGTAAAGAATCGTCTGAGGTTGTGACCTGAGAGCCATTGAAGCTTCTCAGTTACTTTGGACACGCTCGGCTGGAGCCAACGTGCACTCATCCTGCATCGGGCACACTTCTTGATCCAGCGTAGATCCGGTGGCCTCCAAGGAGAGCTGCTGGATTATTAAAGTTTCACTCGCTCACACAACAGCTGCGATGACGTCTGATCATCAATCACCAGCAACGCAGGGGAAGTCCATTAAGGCTGAAGGTAGAGCAGCTCAGAGGAACCCGCTCAGCCAGGTGAGGAACGGAGGTGAATGTCAATTCAGCGCTCCGGAGTATCAAGGATCTATTTTTCTAATTTAGCAGGAGACCAACAGCGGAGCGACTGGCATTAGAGAATTCCCAGCCCATCATCAGCCACATAATGGAATCAAAACACATTCAGAGCGGCACAATAAAGTCCGGCGCCGCCGTCCGTGACCTTGGACCCGCGGCTATTTAATTGCTGTCATTTCAGCGCCGGGGTTCTTGTGTTCCTTGAAGGTAACGGATTATTCACGGCGCGGTCTGCAGAGGGAAGTGACTGACACTTGCTCTCAGTGAACAATAACGCGGCGAGCGGAGCCCCGGCTTACGAGCTGTCACATTACCATGTGTCCACGGATGATTGTTACTGAACACTCTGTGTATTTCGGGATGAACGTGCAGCTGTTGTGCAGCCGTCTTAGTGGTCTGCAAACGCCTTCAGCAACGCCGGGACGCTTAGATCTGTGTGGATGAGCTTTTTCTCCTTTTATTTTATCTTTATTTGCTCCAATTGCACATCAAGAACGGGTATAATTGCAGAAAGGACAGGCCACACGCCTTTAGTGGCCTTCAGTCAGATGGCGGGACAGTACGAGGAGGAGGGAGAGCCCAGATATTTGATAACTGCAGAGGAGGGAGTGATACACTGGGTTCGCCCGGGGGGTAAAGTTAACAAGCTGACATCTCTAAGGATGAGCTAAGGACCGCTGACTGCTCCATATTTCCAGACTCCCATCTCTAAAAACGATAGTTTTATAGTGTCATTTGTTTCCCGGGACAAGCGAAGCCCAAATGGAATTACGTTTTCATTTTCAAGACACATTAAGTGACAAACAGGACAGCGTGTCATTTATTGCTTGACCCGCAGCACTTTGCAATGGAGCGGCTTCAGCACCAACCACAGAGAAGAACCATCTGAGAAGTGGCCATTGGACGGGCCCGTCTGTCAGTCAAACTCTTGCCCAATGCAGTCGGAACTACTGCGGAAAAATTGTTTTCATCATCCCGACTGTGGTTTGCAGACAACAAACACAATACATAATGAGGATGAAGCTTCGCTGGTCGCTGGTAGGTTTACCTTGGGAGTTTAAATGCTGAATGTGGTTGCCATGGCAACCCCTCCGATAGCCACCACAACGTTTCAAGCGCGAACCTCACCGCGAGGTCAAGTGGTCACTTGAGTTGTTGAAGATAATTCTTCCTCGGAGAGATTCATGAACGTCAGGTTTGGGGTAATTATATAATAATTATCCGGAAACAAAGTGGTGGATTTAAAAAACCTACAAGTTGAAGGCTATTAAGCAGGGGGTGCAGGCGTGCGTCCGTGCGGCGCACCCCCCCAGACGAGCTCTGCCACGTGACGCTTAACCCCCAAAAGTTATTCAACTAAAGTAAGACGAGCGCAGCGTCTCTGCTCTGAGGAAGCATCTCAGAAAGAGCTGTTTTCTTAATTAATGTCAACCGCCAACGTGTGTCGGCGCTGCACTGCGATGAGGACGTCTCATTAATAATGCACGCCCCTCCCTCCCTCCCCTCGCTGTGTAATGGGCAGTTTTCCGTGTTAAATGAGAACCATCCACCTTTCTGTCCTCATCAACCTTTGTGATGAGGCTGCCTCCTCCCCCCCTCCCCCCGCGAGCCAATTAACACGCAGCCCCGGAGATTATCTGCTGCCGCGGCTCGGCCCCCTCGCGCAGCCTCGACCCTTTTCCCGGGGAATCCAGTGCAAGCGCTTCTGACTGCCGTGGAATCGATAGAGCCCAGATGCCCTTTTAAGTCTGGATGTTGCGTGGCGGACGTGTTCTCGCTCTCCCCCATGCTGCGGAGGACGGAAACGGCGGCGAGGACGAAGGCCGGGCCTTCAGGAGGCTGCAGTGATGCACCATTTCCAGAGGCTGAAGATTGGTGCTTGAAATGATCAATTAGAATCAATCCGCCGGCCTCTGGAGATCATCTCAAGCGGAGAACATTCATGGTAAAGTCAAAGCCTCCTTTTGCCCGAATCAGCTGATCTGTCTACTCACCCGAAAATGAGTCAGTGGCAAATTCAGCAAACCAGCATTTCATTCACTCCTCATGTGGTACGCCTGCGGGGCTATAATATAAAAGTAAATAATTAAAGCACAGGATGACACCCATGTAGCTACAGTTGTTAACAACTCAACACATGCAAAATGTGAACGTTTTACAGTTATTAAAAGGTATGATAGTCTTTGTGTTTCTTACTAGAGTCAGTTTAATGCTTCCCAAAAGGTCTGAAGATTTTTACGACAAAGGAAAAAATGATATGTATCTACAGCCGGCAGATGGACAGATAGATGGAAAGAGATAACTTGGCAGAAGCACACATGCTCGCCACTCTAGACCAGAATGTGACAGTTAATCAAAAGGGAGAAAATGCTCCACGCGACGTGCTGCCTGACAACAGCGCAGTAGACAGATAATCACTGAGCACCAGTCGAGCACCACTCAGGTCACCTGTCGGCTTGAATAGCAGCTGAATTTCACCCGTCCCTCGGCCCGTGCTGTTGTTTGAGCCCCTTCAGCATTTGAACTGTCCGCTTGTGATGCTCCATCACTAAGCTGCGTGGAGGAGCATCCTGCGTTGGAGTCGCCGCGTGCCGAGGTTTTGTTAACGAGCTTTCCCGGCTCGCTCTATCGAGTGTGACAAAGAGCGACGCCTCTCGCTCGTGGATGTCTCTGAATGGAATCCATTTGTCAAATACACGCAACAAAGAGGACCGACTTGAATTGTTTCCCCCGGTTTGAAAAGCTTCTTCCTCTGTGTATAAATAAAACACATCTTTGTGATCGCACGGCATCTGCATGAGTTCTCTTGCGTTAGGGCCAACATCTTTTTGACGAGGTCGCCATTCAAAGTGAATCAATTCATCTTTGAGTCCTGAACTGAACATTTGTGCCAAACATGGAGCGATTCTCTCAAAGTGCACGAGGAGTGTCGCATTCAAGTGAATGGAACGGATTGACACATCTGGACAGTTCATCTCGAGTCTGCTTCATACATTTGAATATATGATTATATTTAAATGAAAACATACCCTTCTTCCCTTTTGGGAAAGCGCCTTTGTGAGGCTCGGGCTCACTTAAACATACCGCACACAAACCGGGGCACAATCACAGCGCTGTGGTCTTTGTGAGGCCATTTATCATCACCAGCTTGAAGTCTGTGTATCACCCACTGACCCTGCATCAGT
Source organism: Pungitius pungitius (assembly GCF_949316345.1). Lineage (NCBI taxonomy): Eukaryota > Metazoa > Chordata > Actinopteri > Perciformes > Gasterosteidae > Pungitius > Pungitius pungitius. The sequence goes on along the minus strand of NC_084911.1, from coordinate 2,881,578 downwards.
CTGCTCAGCACCATGGAGATCGGCCGAAAACAATGGGATCTTAATGCTTTTTTAAGTTTGTGCGTCTGTGCCATTCTACAAGATTGTGTTGTTAGATTAAACGACACCGCAAAATGTGCCACTGAATAATAGGCCACTGATGAAGTAACTTGTGCCACAATAAACCGCGATTCACACCAGACAGAAAACTGGACACCGTGACGTCATTAGATCCCCTTGCCCGGCGGATCAAGAGGTGACTGCACCGCGAACACAAGAGAAACACATTTTCAGTATCTCTGAGCACGTCTTTGTTGCTCACCTGTACCAGTCGAGCCCTCGGTCATAGTTCCTGTCGAAAAAGTGCGGCTCTGTTCCAAGAGCGCGCACATCTGGGTGTATCCGGATGAACTCCAGCACCGCCCTGGTGCCTCCCTTCTTCACACCGACTATTAACGCGTTCGGCAACTTCTTGTCCCCGAACCTTTGCGCGACGCTCATGTTTCTGAACTTCACGTCGGCCCACTGCCCCCCCGGGTTGGCCGGGGCTCTGCTCGGCGGCTCGCTGGCGTCGCCCACGACGGAGCGGACTCCCAGCGACGCGCAATTGTCCAATTTTTCCAGAAGTTTCTTCCCCGCCGCGTTCTTGCTCGGTGAGCATCTCTTCCCCTCGTGAGCCTGGCGTGTCATGACGGTGCCGCGGCAGAACAGGATGGTGTAGCACAGATAGGTGCAGGACAGCGACACGGTGAAGATGAAGGCGAATCTGGTGCTGGATCTGTTCGTGGACGAGAGGAGCCTATGTGCCATGTCTCCATGGGTTCAAAGCGCTGCATGGTTCTCCATGGCAGACTTGTTCCTCTGTTGGTGCGCAGTCGGAGTCGGGCAGTGGCGCGGGTTCCACGGGCTGGCGCGCGCGAGGACGGGGGCGGCCAGTCGGAGGCACCAGCGGCGCGTAAATCGCGCTATTCCTCTTCATGGGTCGCGGAACTGTGGGAAGGAAATCGGTCCTTCTGCGTTTATTCAAACAAGTTGTTTCTTAAGTAGTGTGAAGTTGGTCATGTGGATGTTAAAATTAATCCCAGAGGACGCCCATGTTTCCCCTCCTCCCCCCCCCCGTTGTGTGTGTCTGTCTGAAAGGAAAAGTCCGACACGTCGTGCGTCCTCGGCGTTCCGTTCCCCTCCAACCGGATCTGCACGCGCAGCCCGCCTTTTCCCTTTTCATAGAGAAGTTGGGAAGATAGATGCACTATAAATATTTGATGAGCTCCCTGACGTCACGCACATCATAATTCTATATGCGTTTTATTTTTAAAGGAACAGCCTGAATATAGGTAGGTATGTATATATTTCATATTTGGAGATTTAAACATGCAAAATATGGCTAGAGTGCCAGTACTTTATGTAAAGGGCCATTCCATTTTGAATTACATCGGAGGATGTTATAAGAACTGCAAACATGTGTGTGGAGAGAGATTTTATAAGGCTCGACGTATTAATAACATGCACATGTCAGATTAATCCAAATAACCATGCAAATTAGCAATTAGTTGCGTAATACAATGTTCTGCTATGTGCTATATTGCTTTCCACTCGTGTCCTCCGGGCTGAGCATTCTGCACATGAGTCATTTCTCAGGAACACACCTGGGCGGCCCCTGAGATGTAAGACGCTTGGTCCTGTTGCCGCGATGCGAGCTGGATGCAGACCGGAATGTAAAGTCGTCAGGTCCTTCAGTGTCATGGTCAAATGTTGTTGCATTAGGGAGGGGTGATTGGCCTGTGCTGTGGATAAAGCCGCAATACTCTTCTACAAGTGAAAAACAGGCACATGTAAAATGGTCATTCTGTTTTACCCACCGATGAGACATTATTTTATGTCATTCAAAGTTTGACTTATTCACACTCACAGGTGTGTGAGATGAGACGTCTGCATCTGTATTTGTTTTTTCTTTGAACAAGAAAACTAATTATTAAAAAGGACATTTAAACAAAACGTCAGGATTTATATTAAATGAAACCATCCAATAGTTTGCCTCAAATAGCTGTTGTTCATGAAGTTCATCCACCTGCGTTGGTTGTTGGTTGATTGCCTTCAAGGCACCACAGCAGCAACAATGAAGCAGTTGAAAGCAAAAGAGCAAATTGCGCTCCAGTGTACATCCTCTTACTTCAAGGCAAAGTGTTCTTAAAAGGGTGAAGCACAAAAGAGAAAGCCGTTGGTTCTCTACAATATCACTCGATAGCTAAAAGGGAAAAATAGATGCAGAGAGATGAATGTGAACAAAAAAATGTTTGTGTATACTTTTCTAACTCTTCACTATTTCAGATCAGCAGCAGGACAAAACCTACAATGAAACTGAGACCGTTTTGATAAACAGGAAAAACATTGAAGGTTTAGTTACTGCTAATATTCCCAACCCAGTCTCCAAAAAAAGCGTGAAATGGCTACGTTGGTCCACCGTGATAAACGTAGTCATGTCACGTTTTCCCCCAAAATAACGTTACTATGTTACGTTTCTTTTGGCCCATTCATTTACATTGCTTTGCAAATAGGTCACGTGACTATCAAGTTTCCCGGTAGCAAAAAGAAAAACATGGCGGACGGTCAGCATAATCTCCGTCAAAAACACAATATTTTAAGAAAGCATCAGCATTTGTATGCATTTCGATTGCATTTCTAGCGAGAAGTATGCGTTATTCTTTCATAATCTTCTATCAGAGACTGTAGAAGACCTTCCGTTTATTCGTTTCTGCGAAGATTTGAGTGTCTCTTTGGGAAAGCGTGGCTACGCAACGCCTTTAACGGCGCATTATTAAAAAAACACTTCCAGTGGGGGCGTTACCGTAAAGAAGCGTTCAGCCTTAAAGCCACTAATCGCCAAACAAAACAAACTCAAAGCACACGAATCACATTATGACTTTTTAAACATAAATTCCCTTACTTTTATGAGTTTTCAATGAAAGAATGCATAATTTCCGGGTGTAGGCAAGCCCGGGACATCCCGAATTATGGGCAATTTTGATTTGTCCAGCTTTTTGACAGCTCCTGTCCCGACTTCCAATCACAGCCTCCTAAGTCAATGACGCGCCTTAAACTCTCGGGTGTTGTGTGATTGCAACTTCACCCCCCCCCGAACATTACGTCTTGTTTACATGGAAAAGGGGGGCGGGGCTTCGCCTTCAGAGCGGAGCGTCATTTCTCGCTCCACACGTCTCCTCTTTTTACTGGCCAGGAAAACGGGCGATCTATCCCACGTGGGTCTGGCTCCATTCCATTGGCTCTGACGAATCCACGGAGAGGCGGGACTTATAATTTGCCCGGCAAACGGAGAGATTTGAACTCCATTGCTTGCCCTGTGCGTGAAGTGGCCGTGAGGCCTCCACTAAAGTCTCTCTCTATTTGTTCTGCTTTACTCAATAAAAGTAAAACCTTTACAGATATACTGTACACACACTAGGCTAACATAACGGAGATTCCAGGCTTCGTCCTTTATGTTTTATGGGGATAAAGCCTCTGTAAGTAGTTTTTTCCCAAGCAAATCTGAGTTTCTTCTGTTTTTTGTGTGTCCCATACAAATATCAAAATATATATACTGATTTTCACATCCAAACACACTCACTTATGTTCCCTTTTATCATGACAACAAGACATTTCAAGATAAACCTTTTGCTTTCATAAATATGACAGTTTTAGTGTGTAAATGCCCAGCAGTGTACAGTCCGGGGGCCCCTATCGGGCCACTTGTTAGATGGGTTTGATGGGTTACTGACTAAAATATATGCCCCCACCCCCTAACTTGATTTAGGTCTGTTGCCTCAGGGCAACTTGTAAATATAATAGGTCAAACAAGCAATGTAAGCATTAAGAAAGTAGTGCATTTTGAGCACATTAACCACAAATGGATTCAAACATAAATTCAAAAATATTAAACAAAGAAATTAAATGACCAACACTGTATGTACAAAATCCACATACAAAACATGTAAACTTAAAGGGCTTGTTTGTGTCAAATTGTATGGCATACACATTCAACTGGCCTACAATAACCTGAAGAATGTCTTAAAATACTGAAGGGGGGGACATGATATCATTAGAAATGTTATGCCAGAGGGAGCACAGAATGTATTGTGGGGTGTTCAACAAGGAGGATTTTCAACCTCTACTATGTCTCCATCCTCATCTTGATCGACAGACTCACTGTCACTATCATCAGACATGCGTTATCCTAGTTTTAGTGTGTAAATGCAATTTCCAGCATGAGGCCTAAAAAACGCCTACAGGAATAAAAGGGTTAAACCAGATACAACTTGCTTGTTTGACTTATTTGACTTATTATATTTACAACTTGCCCTGAGGCAGTTAGGGGGTGGGGGCATACATTTTAGTCAGTAACCCATCCAACCCATCTTGAAACTCAGTCGAAGGAGTCTAACGCCGGAGTCACAGGGTGCAACAAAACTCTGTAGTGAAAAAAGTGAAGGCCGAGGCATGCTGGGTGAAGTGCGATCCCGGCCCTTTCGGGACAGTGTTGTGCCTGAACGCGTTCATTGAACGATAGTTCATGAACTCGTTGATATTTTGGGCGAACGTGAACTGAACGTACTGTATTAATGCCCGATGAACGTTACTGTGAACTCGTTCATTCTGGTTTCTACGGCACGTTCTTTCAGGTTAATGTCGTTCAATGGGGTGCCAGATTTCTATAGAAAACACACCGTAAACGCGCATTGATAAGTGTAGCAGAGGCGGCGTATAATAATTTTAAAGAGTTTTATGAAGTTACTGACAAGGTCGGTGAGGATGGGAGGAATCTGACCTTTCTTTGCAAACATTTGCACCTTAATGATTACTGTCCTGTTTTTCTTTTTATAATACCTTATTTAAAAAAGACCATTCAAGCAGCATGTGTTTGAGAATGTAGTGTAGGGGTGAACTCTGCAACTGCTGCTAGTGTGGAGTGAATGACAGCAACATTAAAGCAACAAAGGGGAAATGCTGTCCCCTCAATGCTAATGTAAACCCTGGTTGGATAAGGATTCAAAATTGGATATGAAGATTAAATCTGATGCATAGCTTCAGTGTTAAAACTGATCAAATAATTGCTGTCTGTGGTTCTGGGCTGTGGCAATAATAAAATAAAAAAAATAGCTCGCAGCAACGTATGGAAAAAAAGAACTAAACTAGTTCATTTTTTGGAACCGTGAACTTATTTCAAATATTTTGAACTATGAACTGAACTAGTTCATTTTTAAAATGTGTGAACTAAACTTTGAACTAGTTAATGTAGAAAGTAAACTTTACCAACACTGGCTATAGGACCCCGGAAGATGATGAACTATGCCTGGGAAGGGCGAAGCCATGCCGGTACGAGCATGATGTGCAAATTAGTCGTCAGATCAAAGTATAGTAGTGATAGACTAATCGAACCATCTAACAAGTGGCCCGATAGGGGCCCTCGGACCGTACACTGCTGGGCATTTACACACTAAAACTGTCATATTTATGAAAGCAAAAGGTTTATCTTGAAATGTCTTGTTGTCATGATAAAAGGGAACATAAGTGAGTGTGTTTGGATGTGAAAATCAGTATATATATTTTGATATTTGTATGGGACACACAAAAAACAGAAGAAACTCAGATTTGCTTGGGAAAAAACTACTTACAGAGGCTTTATCCCCATAAAACATAAAGGACGAAGCCTGGAATCTCCGTTATGTTAGCCTAGTGTGTGTACAGTATATCTGTAAAGGTTTTACTTTTATTGAGTAAAGCAGAACAAATAGAGAGAGACTTTAGTGGAGGCATCACGGCCACTTCACGCACAGGGCAAGCAATGGAGTTCAAATCTCTCCGTTTGCCGGGCAAATTATAAGTCCCGCCTCTCCGTGGATTCGTCAGAGCCAATGGAATGGAGCCAGACCCACGTGGGATAGATCGCCCGTTTTCCTGGCCAGTAAAAAGAGGAGACGTGTGGAGCGAGAAATGACGCTCCGCTCTGAAGGCGAAGCCCCGCCCCCCTTTTCCATGTAAACAAGACGTAATGTTCGGGGGGGGGTGAAGTTGCAATCACACAACACCCGAGAGTTTAAGGCGCGTCATTGACTTAGGAGGCTGTGATTGGAAGTCGGGACTGGAGCTGTCAAAAAGCTGGACAAATCAAAATTGCCCATAATTCGGGATGTCCCGGGCTTGCCTACACCCGGAAATTATGCATTCTTTCATTGAAAACTCATAAAAGTAAGGGAATTTATGTTTAAAAAGTCATAATGTGATTCGTGTGCTTTGAGTTTGTTTTGTTTGGCGATTAGTGGCTTTAAGGCTGAACGCTTCTTTACGGTAACGCCCCCACTGGAAGTGTTTTTTTAATAATGCGCCGTTAAAGGCGTTGCGTAGCCACGCTTTCCCAAAGAGACACTCAAATCTTCGCAGAAACGAATAAACGGAAGGTCTTCTACAGTCTCTGATAGAAGATTATGAAAGAATAACGCATACTTCTCGCTAGAAATGCAATCGAAATGCATACAAATGCTGATGCTTTCTTAAAATATTGTGTTTTTGACGGAGATTATGCTGACCGTCCGCCATGTTTTTCTTTTTGCTACCGGGAAACTTGATAGTCACGTGACCTATTTGCAAAGCAATGTAAATGAATGGGCCAAAAGAAACGTAACATAGTAACGTTATTTTGGGGGAAAACGTGACATGACTACGTTTATCACGGTGGACCAACGTAGCCATTTCACGCTTTTTTTGGAGACTGGGTTGAATATTCCCTTTCTAGCTCATTAACTTTTATTTATTGCAATTTAAATGAGTGTGTGAAGCGGTTTTACAGTGCATCAACCGACACTAGGGTTAAGAAAACCCTTTTAGAAGAACATTGGGAGGTGCTTTGTGATGTATGTTAACATTTAATGCAGCTCAAACAACGCTTTTAGCTCCCTGAGGTTCACCTCTACAACGGTGCACTGTGAGAGATGATGATTGTAGAAAATGCGGCCGCCTCCAAAACGTGTGATGATTTACAGCAACTCGGGCCACTTGATGTTTTTTTTTTCCGTTGGCATTGAACCAGAACTGTTCATGGAGGACTTTCAGACCACCAACATCCACACAAAAGTTCCTCGTGGCAGCTATAACCTCAAGGCTCTTAGCCTTGGAGCTTATCTTTACGCCTCACTAGCAATTATGCACAGTACTACACAAAGCAGGAGCTGCGTTTAATACACCTTCCCACTGCACTGTGTCCCTCTAACATGTAATACACCTTCCCACTGCACTGTGTCCCTCTAACATGTAATACACCTCCCCCCTGCACTGTGTCCCTCTATCATTGTTTAATCGAGATCGGCCCTGGGCTGCAGTTGCAACTGCTATTTGTCGTAGAGTCGAAAGTAACATCCAGGGACAGAAAAGGAGACCTTTTGTATTTCTATGAATCACTTTTTTTTATCCCCAGTGACTGATTTTTGAAAATCTTTTTTTGCTCTGTAAAATGTCCGTCAAACTTAACTTGGGCAAGTAGTTCACATTTTTGAGTAAAATTGGGTATCAGCGAGTGTGTTAGTCTCTGCAACGATCCACCGCCACAGATTAAAATAATCAGTCAGCTCTTGAGGAAAAGCCACAATCGTGCCTGGCTAATAGACGGGAGTGTGGCAGCACTGTGAGACCAGTGAGGAGGGAGTCATATTCATAAGGGCCACCTCCAAGTGACAAGCTCTGATTAGAAACAATTATTTAAATCAACTTCCCGTCTTTCACGTTTCATTCATAAAGCAAATTTGTATATGTATATATGTGTGCTGAATAATGTATGTCACTAACCCTTTGGAGTAAAGACTACTGCTCGCCCTTCAAACATTATGGAACTGTGAAGTCCTCTTGTATTGCGTGGAAAGAATTCCATTCGAGTAATAGAACAGAATGTTACACAGTTATTGTTGGATGTGTGCAGCTATCCCAAAATTGCCCCTTAATTACAAACCTCCGTTCTGTTTGATAGTTTTATGCGGAAAGTTTTCAGACAGCCTGACATTTTTAGGGCAGCATCCAGACTTTTCTGCTGGGCCTTTTTATACTTTTTTTGTTCACACAGATCCTGCATCACAGGACGGGAAAAAAAATCAACACGGATCTCTGCAAATACGCAATTTATTCAGGTCAAATTAATATCATGTCAGCCAAGCAATCACGCCTTCAAAAAAACATTGTTGTCCACTTGCTGCTAGAAGCCAACTAAGCCCTCGTTACATCTCTTTGCTGTTGTTGTGACTGCTGCTCATCCCAGAGGGATTGAAGTAAGCTTTTCCTTGTACCACGGATATCGAGATATCTATTGCTTTTTCATCGTGTTTCTTCCTATTCCGAGATTACATTGTGATCTCGGAACTCGACAGCATTAAGTAATTCCACCCACTCTGCGAAAGAGCTGACATTACACGACTAAACCGCGCTGCTGCAGTTCTGGAGAGGCATCTGAGCGAGATGCCAGCATACGGACACTTTTGTCTCTTCTGTTTTTTTTAAGGAAAGAAGTTTGACAGCGTTAATGAGCTTCAGAATTGGTTTAAAAGAAGAAAGTGTGTCATCCATTTTTGAGACAAACACCCACTCAGCGTTGCTTACGGATTCACATCCGTCTGGGGGGGGGGGGATAACAGCGAGAGGCAACGTGACTGCACTTCTTTCAACTCCACGAGACTTAGTCATCAACTCAAAGTGCAAATGGTTAGTACTGGTCCGTTAGGGCGCGGAACAAGAGCAACCCTGAGAGCCAGAGCAGTGTTTTGCTGCCTTCGAGACGGCACTAATGTCTCCTTGGGAACAAACAAAAGCATCCTGGCTGCTTATTCCCCTCAACTGAACCCACACAGAGCGCAGTCTTACACAACCAGTGAACCAAGCCGCTTCGTATTGCCGCCGCGAGTCGCTGAGGTGAGAGGGTCCTTTTGCTGCTTCTTTGTCACTCGTGGACCGGACCCAATGACCGACTGGAGAGAAACTCAGAGGGCAATAAAAGAGAGCAAATTTCACACCGCCGCCGCCTCTGAAAGTACGCGGGGTCGCCAGATTCCTTTCAGAGTGACCTTTGGAGGTTAATTATCTGCCTGTAGGTGTTTTAAGGACAGAAACCCAATGGAGGGAAACCTTCCACAAAGATGTTTTCCAAAGCTCAAATTAAAACTTTTTACACTCTGAGGCTGTTTTTGGTCCCTCCTCTCCAAAGATGGCTTACAAGTTTAACAACCCTGTGGGAAATCATTATAACAGATAAAAAAAACCTTGAAGAGAAATCACTAACAAGCCTACGAGTACTATGAAACATGGAGATACCAGGCTGAAACGGCCCAGTGAGGCATGGAAGTCTCACGTTGATGGAGTACTGACAACTACTTTAGAGGGGGCTTGTGTGCAGGCCTCACAACGACGTCCAAATCTGTCCCAGAGAAGTGATGCGCATGTCCTCGTCTTCCACGTCGTCTCGGCTATCGGCGATTCCGTGTCTCATTCTGTTTTTTGGTTTCTTGCTTCGATAAGAAAATGAAGCAGGTTGAAGATCCCTCCAAAGTTGTTTGACGGAGACGGCTGAAGCTTCACATAAACTTTGCAATAGATTTTTGCAGAGAAGGACAACTGTGGACTTTGTTCCGCACCACTTAGATTATAAAAGCGAAACTTGAATGGCTACTCAGAGGAATGATTACAGCGAGCTGAAACATTTATTCTTTGGAAACCGGACTATGATTTAGGGTTTTAACACTGAATGGTACCTGTCTCTTCACGTGAAAGAACATTTGAATCACCTCAATCTCTCGGGCTGTTGAAATGGTTCACTTGTGCCACACTGCAGGCGTTAAAGCTCGCGCACCGAATCACACATCGTGAAGAAACATTTAGTGTCGGAAGAGATCTGTATTTTGTTCAAAAATGCAGAGAAATCCGCCGTGGGTTTCAATTGAGCAAGCTTAAATAAGCCAATCGCCGCTAATTATGTTGAGCCCTTCTTGTCCATACTTTCCCCTCTTCCTTTGCTGAAGAAAAGACAACAAGAACAAAAGCCGAGCGCCCACCAAAGGCCATCGAACAGCAGGTCGCCTCTTCTCCTCGCCAGCCACGCTGACAGCTAATTGCTGATGACATTTTGCCCGTGTTGTTTAAATCACGGCTCCTCTGATGCATCGCTTTCTTTTGTTTGTTCACATAAAGGGGGACACGGTTCAGAAAGGCCATCCTCTCAGTCGTCAGCCGTGCATCTCGACATTCATCGAACGTCGACTCGTCGTTGCACAGTTTGCTTCAACGGCGCCCTCACCCGCCGATCCAGCCGTTTCCAGGACAGGAAGGCTCCCACCATCAGGAGGAATCCCCACATTTTAATAAGTTGTATAACTTCCACTCAGGAGCCTGAGAACCGTGACCCATCGAAAGCGAAAATGTTGATCACCATTTTTTTCCATTTCAGCCGGTTTCATGCGACGCAGAGGCTGCCTGTGTCCCCGCATAATTAATATATTCTCACACCTCCGTCTCGCCGAGATGATGGACAGGCGCCATAAGAGAAGGACACAAGCGTTGTTCAAAGAAAATGAAGCCATTTATTTGCGCTAAGCGCCTCTGAACAACCTCCTATCGATTGAGGCAAACCTCACGGCTGATGGATCCTCTGCTGTTTATTCAGCGTTCAGTGACACGGACAAAAGGTTCACTTCTGGGAGGGATTGATCGCCATTCAGAGAAGGCTATACCTTTGTTTCTACTGCTTAAATGCAACACGAGTCAATGGACGGCTATGGAGAGGGTCTCAGATTTATTTTCTTTGATTACATCTAAGCAGAATCTTTACGAACGTACACTGTAAAAAAATCCTATTTTTACGGAAAATAACTTTACATTTCTACAGTAATTTTTGTGTTTTTTTAAATTATGTGCAAAACTCTGTAAAAGTAAAAAGATATTATCTGTAAATTAACAGTCCAACTGTAAATTTAAGTATTATGCTAATAATGACAAACTAAATGTTTTTCTCATTTTTACGGAAGAAATTATTCTAGAGTATTTTACTGTTTTCCTAAATTACATTCAAATAGTGTAAAATAACGGTCAAATGACTGGAAGCAGCGGCTGCCAAACAAAAAATGGAAAATGAAGGTAAAATAACTTATTTAAAATAAAGTGCGAGAACCATCATTTTACAGGAATTGGTGGTGTGGTGGTTAGCACTGTCACCTCACAGTAAGAAGGTCATGGGTACGGCTCTGCCACAGTACATGTTCACCCCAAATTAAATGGTGACTCAAAATTGCCTGTTGTGTGGATGTGAGTGTGAATGGTGTTTGTGTCTGTGTTAGCCCTGTGATTGGCAGGACAAATCTGTAAAATAATATTGTTTCATGGCAAATCCTTTGTTGATATCACTGTATTGAAGGTTTTTGATCGTAATAATACAGAGAAAATCTATAAAATAAATGGGTTTCTCTGTAAAATTGTTAAGGAAGATTCCAGAAAATGTATGGTTTTTCGCACTTGATTTGAATTAAGTTATTTGACCTTCATTTTACGGTTTTTGTTTGGCAGCCGCTGCTGCCAGTCATTTGACCTTCTTTTTACGTTTTTTTTTTTACAGTATACTAAATCCATGCCGTTATTCCGAGGCTCAACAATCCTGAATCCAAAGGAGAAAAGGACGGCCGCTCAGGGGGGGCACCCATGTCCCTGCGGTGGCTAAATGCCACTGGACACTCGGAGAGTCTCAAATATGCCAAATTTGGTTCTGTAAATTCCAGTGCTGCAATTTAGATTTGCAACCTGTCGCACATTTCAGCATTCATGTTGAATCGCTCAGCCCCGAGTGACAATTAACATTGACAAATATTGATTGGCATGTCCTGCAGCGTATTATGTCCAACAGAGACCAGAATATTAAACTTGGTGATATTCTGCTTCAAGCAAAACTTTGACTCCATAGACGGAATAAAAAGGGGAAAAAAAATCAGCAGCAACATATTTCCCAATGTTGTCAGAGCCAAAATGTTCAATTGATTTGACTCGAACCATTCACTATTGGTTGATTGGTTTTAAGTTGCATCCAATGTCGTGCTACCAAATAACGTGTATGGGCCATTTACATTTGTGTCACTTATTGATTCTTGATTTCAACTGACCACGACCCCCCCCCAAGTGTCCCCCCACTCCACATCCTCCCACTTTGCCTTCAAGTATGCACAAGGGAGTCCACAACATCAAGAGCAAAAAACAATTTCATGCGCAAATTAGAAAGATGCATAAAAACATGAGCCTGGAAGGACAGGTGTGAATGCGATGTTCTATTCACGTGTCGGCCATGACGGTGAGTCAGCATGCAAAGCTACATCTCCCTGAAACCCAAGCAGCTAAATGGAATTCAGCCATCATCATTTGAATCTTTTACACTTGTGCTTTTCCAACTGTGACTAATCAACATGTCTGCTGTGAAGAAGGCCTGTGGAATATAAAACGGACGAGTGTCTTGGGTGAATTAGTAATCAGAAGGTAGGCGGTTTAGTGCATCTGGAAACACCTGGGCATCACAATTCCCCAAAAAACAAGACTTCTTCCACGCAATGTTTGCTTCCATGGCCCTAAAACATTTCTGCCGGTAGGCTTTCAAATATATTTAAAACTGTGCCCTGCAGAACGATGACCCGTCGACCCGCCCCCACTACGTTGACTGGCTTGCGATTGAAAAATCGAATTCTGCGCTGTGGGTTTAGAAATTCTCAAAAAAGGAAAGTCCGTCAAGTGAGGATGAATTATTCGACAATGTTCTCATACACAGCAGGATGTATCTGTGGATGCCATATGGATCTGCAGAGCACTAAAACATATCTATTATTGAAGCGAGGGGGAGAATTTTTAGAGCACTCTCAAAATCGGGTTTATTCATAATTCATATTTAAATCCTTCTTGGTCCCCCACTACATATTCAGATCTCATTTAATGTCATCCGTGCAAACTCGCCACCTTCATCCTCCAGGAATCCGCTCTCAATTAATGTTCCGATTGATAATTGGAAGAGGATTTAGGAGCAAAAGGTGCTTGGCAGTGGCCATGGAAACCCGAGTTAGAAGCAGTATGTGTGTCCCGATACTGGAATAATCAAATAGAAATAGCCTTTTTACTCCTATTAGAATATGTTGTGTGCTTTAATAGAGCCTGGTTACACACAATCCACAGGGACTTTCTCTGCTTGCACGACTGCTGCATAAATATTGCATTTAAACAAATTGATTGTTGCAAATACTGATGGAGGTGTTCAATTTTCTGCCTGGTTTGTCTTTTCACAGAGGCGTGACTCGTCATCCGCACCCTCCCTGCAGTGCCTGGGGGACACACACAGCCAGTGTCTGTCAGGGCAGATTGGGTTGCAACCATATAGAGGGAATAAAAAAAATGGCTGGGCTTCAATCATTCATCACCTCTGCCTGCACCGGTGTCACAGGGGTAGAGATTCAGAATTCCAAAAGCACGGTCCGGGGATGCTAAAGCTGCAGAAACAGAAGGGGGTTCTTGCAGTAAATATGTCAAGCTTTTTGCGTGGTAGACAGAACTGTGAAAGATCTGCCAGGACCACAAGATCGGTAGTGTCACATTCATTTGCACTTGTGTGTTTGTTTGGTTCCTGAAAGTACCGTCGCCGTAACGATATATCGGAGGACAAAACACAACAACGGAAATATGAACAAAAGGAAAAATAAAAAAAACTAACAGGATTTATTACAGGAGATAAAAGCAAGCAATAACATTTTGTCATCCAATTGATCTGCTGTTAAACTGTGAAATGAATCATTTTGTCGAAATATTACCAAGTCGAAAAAGTCCTAAGAGCATCTTCTTCCCTCATTTGCTAATGTGAGGAACACCACTGATGTGAGTGCACCATTTAACATAAGTAAATGTAATAGAGCAGCTTTAATTATGATTGAAGGGGATGCATATTTGATTCCTAGTGCACCTCTGGGCTTTGCTTGACAAAGAAAGCTCGGCAAACACAAGCTGTGAAGCAGGCTCTGCTGTGCGACCACATCGTCCCTAATGAAGCTCACAGAGGGAAGTCTAAAGCCAAAAACAGGCCGCTGAAAAGCTTTTTTCTGCTCACGGCGAAAAAGCTAAAAGCTCATTTGAGCTCAGACAAGTGTGGAATATTTATGACATCACAGTTATTAATTGTGAACAACTAAAGTCGTATCTCTCCCAAACACGCAGGCAGCGTCGGCGCCGACTTTGCCCTTCAAGGGCATCAGAAGCCGGCGAGATGGTCACGTCCCTCCCAGCAGAGACACACCAACGGGACTGTTTGCAAGGTTGTGTGCGGTGCAACCAATAAAGCTGCCAACCTAGCGGACGCCTACGGGACCTTCCCCAGGAAGGAGATAGGAGACGCTGCACCGCTCCAGGAAGCTGAGGTGAATCCGTCAGCGGGTCGGAGGACTCAGGAAGTGAAGGTTTGCACTCAGCGGAGAGCCCACAGCAGGGTGATAAGTGACGGGCAAATGCATTGTGATCCTTAAAAGGGGCAATTATGGGATCTACTTTTTCCAGCAGAAAAAGAAAAATGAACAGCGTGGACGTCATCAACCTGGAACGTCATCCCTTTTGGGCCACGGTCGGTGGTCCTTTCCAGCCGTGAAGCTCTAAAGACCCTCGTTGCACAACCTGCTGTAGTCGGTGTCCCCTTGGGAAACAAAACTGTGTCGATGCTGGAGTCACAGCGCTTCCCCGCTGCCCCCAGGTGTTGGAATATATTTTGTTATTGCAGGTTTTATATTGAACACAAAATAAAGTGCCACAGTCACCAAAATCACGGCCACGCCAGATGTGTCCATCAGATGTCCCAACAGTGAGGACACTTCACGTTGCCGGCCACGGCCAACTCGTACTCGCTCTCCTTTACCGCACTGATAGGATTCCCATTGTGTTGCGCTCCCATAATGCACTCTGGCCTGCAGTGAACAGGCTTTGTATCTGCATGCAGTGGTCTCCTTGAAACGAGGACGACCTCAACTTCTCTAAAGCATCACACTCAACATTGTTAATGATGAGTGGAGGAGCGGATCTTTGATTATGCCGCCATGACTACTGCAGTGTGCGCTTTCTAACTCCCGTGATCGGCTGACGACGTGTTTTGGAAGATTTCTCTGGGGGGCGAATGAGGCGCCGCTTTGTATTGCAGGGCGTGAAAGGACGGAGGGAGACGGAGGACGCTGGGAGGAGTCGGGGAGGCGGTGCGGGAGCAGAACCACCGACAGCTGAGAGTCAGCGGTGCTAATGTGGGGTCTGAGTGTGTAACCCGGGCCTCAGTGCGCTCTGATTAAAGAATGATTTATAGGGCTCCTGCAGAGCCCTCTCAGCAATCCGTCTCCTCAATGAGATTCTTTCTTCCCCTTTTTTCCAGAGGGTTTGGTAAATCAAGCCATCTCGGGGTGGACAATGTCAACGTGTTACTGAGAGTGAGCCGCTAAATCCTATCATTTAAAAAAAAAAAAAAAAAGCTGTGTGGGTTACAGGTCCAAACAGGTGCACGTTTGTCACGGTGTCGGTGAAATGGGGGACATATGTGTCCCTCCCACAGACTCTATAGTCTTCGTTTGCATGTGCAGATGTGTTTCATGATTAGTCTGTTGGATACAATGTTTCTCCCCCCTCTTTGTTACATTCATGCAGCGCTCACTGATTGGTCAGACCGGATGGCAGGATGGAGACAGTGTTAACGTGGGGGTAACGAGTGGGACGTTTTTACTGAAAATGACAATGATGAAATATCCTCTTTTCCAGCTATTTGTTGAGACATTTTACTCAAAACCAAAAGATCTTGTGACAGCGGCGAGGAGAGTAAAATCCTCCTCTGAAAACCACGGATGTCCAAAAAGACTTCAGCAGGTACCTTTGGTCGGAATTTGGTTCACTGTGCGACATTCCAAAGTTTGTATTCCATGAATGTAATTGTCTTATTAACCAAAGCACACAACTGCTTCACGGGATGTTTCCCAATCATCTGTTTCTGTTTACCCAATTACATTAATTAGAATACACAGTATTTACATAACCCAGAACAAATAAGCCATAGGGCTATACTTCTTTTATTAAGCTTATGGAGAAATAATTACGTTACAGCTACAGTGGCCATTGTTATAATGCAGCTTTAATCAGCCACAGACGAGCCTTCTCGTTGACATCACAATGCCCAGAAGTGTGATGTTTATTGTGGCAAAACCTCAAACTGTCACGGTTTGGGTCTGCTTGTCTTATTTTGTAGCTTTCTTGTGTCTCGTGTCTCTGGGTAACTTCACTTCCTGTCCTGTGATTGCCTGATTGCTTCCACCTGTGTCCAATCAACTGCACCTCCCTTGTGTTTTAAGCCCTGTGTGTCAGTTGTCCTTTGTCGCGTCATTGTCTTACGTCAGCCGTCGTTGGAGCACGTCATGGATTAATTTGAGAATAAAGAGCACTTTTTTAGGAAAAACTCTGCGCTTGAGTCCTCACTTCAACCTGCTCCAGCCCACCCCCCCCTTCTGACAGAATGACGCGACTCAGCAGACTCCTGGTGCAACTTGGGCCCGGAATACCTGGATGTAAGAAGCCCGTTTTTCCAGCGGAAAACAGATTTCATCTTTGGTCCCAGGGGCTATCGGAAGGCGTGCCTTGAGCTAAGGGACATCCTCAATCCGAGGAAGAAGGGCCCGGGGAGGAGGAGGATACGAACCCCTCCAGCCCCGGCTCCTGACCCGGCCCAAAGATGCCCGTCCGAGCCCGTTCCGGCCCCCAGAGTCTCGTCAGCGCCCGTTCCGGCCCCGAGACGCCCGTCAGCGCCCGTTCCGGCCCCGAGACGCCCGTCAGCGCCCGTTCCTGCGCCGAGACGCCCGTCAGCGCCCGTTCCTGCGCCGAGACGCCCGTCAGCGCCCGTTCCTGCGCCGAGACGCCAGTCAGCGCCCGTTCCGGCCCCGAGACGCCCGTCAGCGCCCGTTCCGGCCCGTTCCGGCCCCGAGACGCCCGTCAGCGCCCGTTCCGGCCCCGAGACGCCCGTCAGCGCCCGTTCCTGCCCCGAGACGCCCGTCAACGCCCGTTCCTGCCCCGGGAACCCCGTCAGCGCCCGTTCCTGCCCCGAGAACCCCGTCAGCGCCCGTTCCTGCCCCGAGAACCACGCCCCCGGTCCCGGCCCCGCGGCGCCTGACCATGACCCCTCCCTCCCACCCTCTTGGGACCGCCAGGAAGTCGGTCCTTGAAGGGGGGGTGGGGTCAGGGGTTGGCCCGGAGCCCCACGCCATGCAGCCGGAGCCGCACAGCTCGGCGCCCCCCGCCACGACGCCGCAGCCGCACAGCTCGGCGCCCCCCGCCACGATGACGCCGCAGCCGCACAGCTCGGCGCCCCCCGCCACGACGACGCCGGAGCCGCACAGCTCGGCGCCCCCCGCCACGACGCCGGAGCCGCACAGCTCGGCGCCCCCCGCCACAACGACGCCGGAGCCGCACCGCCCGGCAACCCCCCAGACCCTGACGCCCGGTCGCCGACCCGGCACGCCCCCCGAGACCCTGACGCCCGGTCGCCGACCCGGCAGGCCCCCTGAGGCCCGGTCGCCGACCCGGCAGGCCCCCCGAGACCCTGAGGCCCGGTCGCCGACCCGGCAGGCCCCCCGAGACCCTGAGGCCCGGTCGCCGACCCGGCAGGCCCCCCGAGACCCTGAGGCCCGGTCGCCGACCCGGCAGGCCCCCCGAGACCCTGAGGCCCGGTCGCCGACCCGGCATACCCCCCGAGACCCTGAGGCCCGGTCGCCGACCCGGCAGACCCCCCGAGACCCTGAGGCCCGGCCGCCGTAGCGGTCGGCCCCCCGAGACCCTGAGGTCCGGCGGTCATCCCGGCCGGAGGGACCCGACCCCGTGCCGCAGACCCTTGGAGTCCCCTGGGCGGCCGGGGGTTGTCGGGTTCCCCGCCCTCCCTCCCTTGTCTGTTTTTCTGGGTTCCACCCTCCTTTAGGACCGTCTGGAATTCGGTCCTTGAGGGGGGGGTTCTGTCACGGTTTGGGTCTGCTTGTCTTATTTTGTAGCTTTCTTGTGTCTCGTGTCTCTGGGTAACTTCACTTCCTGTCCTGTGATTGCCTGATTGCTTCCACCTGTGTCCAATCACCTGCACCTCCCTTGTGTATTTAAGCCCTGTGTGCCAGTTGTCATTGTCTTACGTCAGCCTTCGTTGGAGCACGTCATGGATTAATTTGAGAATAAAGAGCACTTTTTTGGGAAAAACTCTGCGCTTGAGTCCTCACTTCAACCTGCTCCAGCCCACCCCCCCCTCTGACACAAACATAATGATATCCTACTGGTATTTATTAAATGATGGAAAATTGACTGTTTAGATATTTTACTTATCACAGCTTGAAACTCTGGGGGTCATGGGGTGAAGGGGACATTTGGACTTGGTAATGAGCTCGCTGTCGGTAGCACTCGATAACTTTACACCTCGTGGCTGACGTCTCCGAGTACCGAGCAGTGCGTGGATCCACCAACGGAGGGGAAAGGTCGGGTTTTGGATGTCACGTGCTAGAACGTGCCGATCAAACACAGCCAACTCCGTGTGTCCTTCAAGATTCTTTCAACTCTCCTTTCTCACCCCCCCCCCCCTCCACAACTTTGTCATCGCGAAACGACAGGACTCTCTGTCCTTCAAACAAAAAAAAACAAAAAACAATTAAAAAGAACCGACCGAGACTTTTCTGCTTCGTGCTACGTGGCGCCATTTTAAAAAACGCTGCCCACGTAGAAAGCTCACCTGGCTGAATAACGGTGATTAAACCCGACACACAGCTTGCTCATCATTATGGCACAAGGAGAGGGCAGTCAGAATACTTGAAGGTGCTTATCGGAGTCCCGAAACACAACGTCCTCCTCTGGAGGAGCACGGGGGGGGAGGCCTCGCGGCTCCTTAATGCAATCGCCGCCTCTGTTATTTGATGTTTAAGCGACGCGCCCCGACTGGTGTATTCCGCCTTGAGTGCGCTGGCTTTTTTATTTTTATTTTTTTTTGCGCTGCGAAACACGCTACCCTTGACCATCACAGGGAATAAAGAGCGGACCTGGCAAGGACACGCAGGCTCCTCTCAGAATGCTAAGGCACAAAGGAACGAGCTATCTGCATGGCGGCAGCTCGTTATGTTCAAGCCACGTCAGGGCGCCGTGATCAACCAGGTAGTCCCCGTCTCGCATGGATGCCACGGGCCTGAAAACATGGTGTCCTTCATATTTTCCTTCCTGGAGCAAGTGTGTGTAGCTCCTTGCAACAGTTTTCCACCCCCCCCCCCCCCCCCATCTCCCTCGCCAATTATAATGTTAAAGCTGTCTATGCCAGTGACCTTTTTGCATTTGCTCTGTATGCTATTACACTCAATCAAGAAAGGTCAGTGGTGGACGTGGGTCCAATGCAAAGACACTTCTTCATCGTTTTGAACAATTGAATTTTATCCCCGATGCAAACTGTGGATTTGCATTAGATGGTGTTTGCGTACATATGACTCGAAGAAGTGACACGCTTGGTGGGGTATGACGCAGCTATAAAGGAAAAGTTAGTAGTTATTATGGGTTCTATTTATTTTTACGAAAGGAGTTTGGCATTTAAAGATCACTTTATAGAATCCATTGGGAATGAATATCCTTTCACTGTGAATTACAGTTTGTGCTCTTTAGGCCCATTTTTAATCAAGCTTATACTTCAAAAATTCTACAACCTAATCAATAGCTGTCATACTCCAGACTATTTCAGTTTATGCACACTAGAGTAAAGCTGTGTTATGACATCTCTTTGCAGTGCAGTATAACGTGCAGCACACTGACTCAACATCTGCATGCATCTGCCTCGCCTCGTGTTTGGGAAGGGAGCCTCCTGGTGGGCAAAGCTCGGTATTTCTCCTCTTCCTATCAAATGAACAGCACTGTAAATGGGGAACACTGTTCATCCATCTTTATGACGGCTATCAGGTGGCACATTTAATGACAAAATGTAGTGGGTTTTTTTGTGTGTGTGTGTGTGTCGATGATAACTGTTCAGCACCTACGTGGTCCCACCTGCAGAAACCGGCCCATTCAAACCCCCCCCCCCCCCACTCCCCCCACAGCAATGCCGACATCATTTATTTTTACTCTTCTTGACTTGAGTGGAGCAGAAAAAAGAAGAAAAAAAAAAGTTGAATTTGAATAAAAAAGGCAGAATTTATTGGTCCGAGGGGAAGGAAGTGTCCTGGATCACAGTCACACTTTGTCAGTTTGTCAGTTAATGTACACCATTGAATCAATAAAGCAGAGAATGAGGCGTCTAGAAGCATTATACTTTTCTCTTTTCTTTTCAAAAATTCCAGCGAGGCTGTCGGTTTTTTAGAAAACAATTTACCCCCCCCTCCCCTTGTTTGTCTTGGCCTACGGGTATTTTATCTCCAGTTTTTACTCTTCTATTTTTCCTCAATGACCCCTTCTCCATGCTCCACCCCGGCGGGGGGAGCCAGGGGTCAAAGGTGTTCTCGGCGGAGACGCTGTATCAGAGGGAATAGAGGAACAATTCGGAGATACTTACCTGTTTCAATCGAGAGTTGACACTAGTTTTTTACCATGAAATACCCACAAAAGATACTCACCTTCCCGGTGGTGTGAACCCCAAACCCAACCCCTAACCTAAAAAAGGTAGAAGAGGGGATGGGAGGGGTCCACCAGCGAATGAAGAAAACTGGCAGAAAACCACTTGTACCATGGGTTTTTATGGGATTTTAATAAAGTTTTTAATCAAGGCAAACCTCATAGCAGGACCTTTTTTGAGTACAACTTTTTTATCCCCCTAAAAATACCGTTTCAATAATAAATACCTTACTCACCTGACCTAGGTGGGACCCTAAACATAACCTCTAGGCCCACCAAAGGCAGAAAAGAGGAAAAGGGTCCCACCGTGAACGGACATAAGGCCGAGTTTTCACCAACCCCCCACTTACCTTGTCAACAGTTTGTCCATGAAAAGATGAAAACCCTATACCTACCTGAAAAAAACCTGCAGAAAGAGGAAAAAAGTATACTTACCTGAACAAAACACCTGCAAAAGGAAGGAGGTTAAGGGAATGGACAAACTCAGGATCCAAGACAATAAGAGGGGCCTACTAATGGGTATTTTAGCAAAGGTTTTAACAAAGGTGAAACTCTTCGGAGACCCTTTTTAAACAACCTTTTTTTTAAACAACTCTTTGAAGACGGCTCTCCCCTTTTATCCAATTTTATAAATATTATCGATCCCCATGTCTAATGGAACAAGGCCTACATGATCTTTGGGTGAGCCCGTGCACTGGGGAGCTTCCACAAAGCTCCCCCTATGGTATATATGCCTTTATATATACATCATCCCCCCACCTGCAGAAGATGCAGGTTTGGACTCAAGGTTTATTAACATTTAAGTGAACTTAAAATGTCCAATTGAAAAGGAAGTTAACAAGGTAACCAAAATAAATGCAGGGGACAAAAAACAGGACGAGTGAGCTCAGGGAAAAGGAGGCTTTAGGAAGAAGGACCAGCACAGAAGGGAGTTTAACCCCCGCCCCCCCCCCCCTCTTCATATAAATGCCATCAGACTGTTAATTACATCACTTTCAGGCTGCTTGTGCTCATTAGCTCCTTTTTTTATGTGCACATTCAATATACACTTAAATTCTTGCGAGTGGGTGATTATTCTGATGAGATTGAAAATATATTCGATTCATGACTTCCGTCTTGTGTTCCAGAGTCAGACAATAGATCACGTGTTAATTAAAAGGAGCTTTGTGTTCCATTTCACAACTGTTTAACAAAAAAAAAAAGTGGACGTGTTCCCGAAGGGCCAGTTGAAGACTTAACTCCTCCATCTCAGACCCTGGTGCCGTGCTCAGAGGGAGGTCTATACTTAGAAGTGATGAGAGTGATGGGATGGAAGTAGAGGCTCAATTGTCCTCGTGTGGATTTCAGTGACCTCTGCAGGGGTTCAATCACGTCTAATCAATCCACCGATCGGAGCAAGCCGAGCTCAGAATAACCCCCCTGCGACCACAACCCCCGGCCCGGTGTAATATATGCCGATAGAAATAAGTGCTTATTGAAATCTCTCCACACATCAGAGTATGAGGCTGCTGATAGAACGTGTACGTTTAAAATGCACAAACGCAAGCAACTGTTTCAAACTTATTTACAGAAACAAATGTCTGCACTGCACAAAATCATACTAATGAACACCTGCAAAATGACCCTTCATGTGACGCGTGTGTGTGTGTGTGTGTAGTGAGCTGTGGAAGCCGGCTGGCATTTCCTCTGCTGTTAGTGTTGATGCAGTGCCACCCATAGACAGGTCAATATATTACACCTTCAGTGCTGTCTCCGTGAGTGAAGATGGTAATCACTTAGATATCAGATTGAGAAATATATATATATATATTAAATTACAGTTGTCTCCCCGTATAAAATGTTTGGGAGACACAAGTATTGAATTTCAGAAAACAAAAGGGTGTCATATTACATTAAAATATTTCTACTTCCTGCCAAACAGAGACTTGTCCGTAAAGGCATGTTCCCCCTGTCTGTTGCATGCATGCCTAATAACATACCTATTTATTCTGTTAACCATGCACGGTGTTGAACATACATGCCTAATAACATACCTATTTATTCTGTTAACCATGCACGGTGTTGAACATGCATGCATAATAACATATATATTTATTCTGTTAACCATGCATGGTGTTGGGCCTAATAACGCACATATTTATGGCCCATGTTCCCTGCACGGATTGATCTGTTGCTGCAGTGTTGAGGGGGAGGGGCGCTCTCTGCCCGCCTGCAGCCTGTCTCTTGGTTCCACCACATTGGTTTCGCTTGATGGGACACGTCAGCAAAAAAAAAAAAAACAACTTAGTTTTTTGAACGAATGCCGGCAAATTGAATTCCTTCTCCATTTGTCGGACGACTCTGCAAATGGACGCTTATCGACGGCCCGGAGTGCGGAGGGGGCCCCGGGGCCACAGGCCGACCCTCGCCAACCGCGGATCGATACCAATAACCGAGACGTGTGTGCGGCCCGTGAGCGGACCACGCGAACAACGGGGCACGCGTGACGGCGAGGCCCGGGTTTTACGCGCCCCCGTCCTCCATTCGGACTCCATGCGCCTCGTTTAATGAGTGCTCTCTCTTCACCTATTCGTCTTTGTCATCTCAGCAGCATCGCCCATCGATCAATAGCCACGCAGCAAAGTAGTCAACATGAATAATGTGCTAAATTAGGATCCTTAGCAGTTATTGATTATGAATTGGCCCCTGCCCTTGACCCCCTCCACCTTCCGCCCTCACTGCTTTCAATGCAGAGAGAGCTTCGTGTCCTTTTATCACAACAAGAGAAACGTGTGGTAGAGGTCAAGCGATCTATATTTATGCAGATCGCAGGTTGCGTGCAGCGAGGCCGCCTTAAGCACTGCCTTCTTGAAAAAGAGAGTAAAGTGTGCGGAGCCGCAGTGATTATTTCCATCCTTTCCCCTGGTGTAGAGCGGGATGCCAGAGAGAGAGAAAGAGACGCCTGATCAGCCCAGAACATTTTTGTTTAAAACCGGCTTTGCATCCATCGCGGCATTAAACTCAAAAAAAGCGAAATGTGGGCCAGCGACTTGCTGTCAGAGAGGATGTCTGTGACTTTCAGGGTA
The DNA here is from genome assembly GCF_949316345.1 of Pungitius pungitius. Classification (NCBI taxonomy): domain Eukaryota; kingdom Metazoa; phylum Chordata; class Actinopteri; order Perciformes; family Gasterosteidae; genus Pungitius; species Pungitius pungitius. The sequence continues at coordinate 2,857,882 of NC_084911.1, read as the reverse complement.
AACAAGGCAGCACACGTTCATTAAAAAGCTCTCAACTGGACCTCAAACGTGTATTGACCAGCTGGGGACTAATGGGAACCATTTCCCTCTATGAATTGAAGCCATTTGTTACAGTTTAGGATTGATTGTTCGCCATGGCAACCGCCGGGAGAACGGTCACGAAATAAGAAATTGCATTATCTCAACTGGGATTGATTTAAGGAAAAAAGAAGTGAAATGACCACATCAACACGTGACCCGGAACACGTGGAAGTATGTGACAAAAAGCCGGTGAATGTTGACACCATCACTGCGTGCTTGTATCACAGTAGCAAATAAAACGGTTTTATGGTCAATCTTCCTTCTTCATTGTTCATGATTTTTAGGAAAAGCTTTCTTGCAATTTACTAGAGGTTATTGATTTCATGATGAACATGAACCCACTTCCCATCAAGATTTCAATGGCGCAGCGGCCTTGTTCTCGGATCCAAACAGTTCCATCGAATCGCTATACTCACACGTTAATGCATTAATTTAACCCGCAGCTGTAAATAGCGTAGCGTTTGATGTGTTCCTGGAAGCTGTGACAAAAAGCAGATGTTCTTTCGCCCAATTGCCGTCTCGTTGGAACCCGACAAAACACAAGCAGCATTTTGAATGCATGTTAAATCGCAGCAATGCGGGTGAGGGCTGTTTATGGAGGGGAAGCCGTGGGATGCAGTCGGTTTGTTTCCAAAAGCCAAAACCTGTGCAACCCGTGAGCAGAGGATACTAAACCAACAGACCTAATCGCTACAAAGCAGCGTTAAATCTAAAAAAAACAACCTCCCTGAAGACGTACATCTCTTTTCATTTCCAGTACACGTGACTGACATCATTTTAAGTATTACTTGTGCAAATGAAGAACGCAGGTTGTTTTTTGTTTAACCTTCCTGGCAATACGCGCAAATATAATACGAATATCAATCAAATTGAAGTTGCGTAACCGGGATGAGGATGCTTAAAACAGTAAGCTTCCTGGTTATAGATTATCATATGGATGCATGTAGGAAATGCTGTGATTATGCTTATTAAAAAAACCACGCACAAAGTACCCAAACATCCACATTCATCACTTAATGCTCCACACATCAGGGGGTTTTTTTTGTTGGGGGGGGGGGGGCCCTCCTTCCCTTTCGACGCCCCGGACAGAGTTATCCAACAAAGCGACACTGACACGGGGAGCAGTATTACATTTAGCTGCGCTTTGAGAAGCCATTACCTTGGCACGGACTAGACAGCTTTATTTAATCTACAAGCTGCCAGCTCTGTCCCCGTCCCGGGCTGGCACAGCAGGTGCTCGCTCATTCAATCAGCGGGGGCTGGCATGGCTCGGGAATGTGATTATATCTGGACGCCTGTAAATCCTTGCAAGAAGCAAAGTTCAAACTGATGCGCGCGCGCGCCCCCCCCCCCCCCCTTGCACAAGTACTGTGTAATCAGAATGTTGGTTCTCTGATGATCTGCATGAATTATGCTGGATGAAACGATTCCAGCCCAGGGGGAAAATATTTGAGGTTAATATTTGTTTCAGGAAAGAAAGAAAAAAAAAAAAAAAAGGAAGGAAGGAGACACACTGACACATCATTGTTTGTTCGCTCCCCCAGCGCCGCCGCTGTAGAACAACGTAGCCCCCACCGCCGTCGACAGGGAACAAGACAGATGTTTGCCTTTGGCCGCGTGTGACCCGATACGAAGGGTGGACTTCAAGGAAAGGTCAAAGGTCAGCGAGATGCGGGGAGGGGGGGGGTGGGGGGGGCGCAGTCTGGGATTGGAGGATAAGGGAGCACGTCCAGGCCCCGAAAGGCTTTAAATCCCGACCAAAAAAGAAAGAAGGTGCCAGAGGAGCCACGCTCGCCGTCAGAGAGCGAGATTAAATGGGATTGTGGTCACGCCCGACATGTACGGATTAAATCCACACAGGCTTACATACTGTACGTTCAGAGGGTTATCCACTCAGTTTAAGTGATAAGGCTCAAAGACAAATATTTTAATGGCTTCTAATCCTCCTTTTTCAAAAAGCTGCTCTCCCATTGGTCGGTTCGCATTTGTATTCAACGTGCAACCAGGTTAGAAAGGTTTAACCAGTAGCATCAAAAACAAGCTGAGGCATCAGGTTCACTCCATAGTTGACAGAAGAGACTTTGCTCATTGTTTAAGGTAGTGTTCACACACACACACACACACACACAATGGTTGCCAGATATTCTAATTGCGCCAGCAGTCCAACGTCTCTGATGGACGGAATGTAAAATCTAAATGTAAATTGTCTTCTCTTTTAGATCCTGATTTGTGAAGAGAGACATTTTCTTTCTTTTGGTTCTTATTTGCCGTTTTTTGTTGTTGTTGTTGTTGTAATTCCCTCCCCTTGAATAAACACCTCCAGTCCCCCGGACTGCTCGGCGTTTCATTCCACGTCTTTAGCAGGCGGGCGGCAGCAAAGTCGATGCCCAATGAGCGGCCCTTCTTCCACCATTACGGGCCGCGTCCATTCTCATCCCCCATCACGCTAACAAATGGCACCGGGCCCCCGACGCGCTAAACACACGCAATAAAGACCGCTTGTTTTGTTTGTCCTCCTCCAGACAAAGTCACCGCCTGTGTGAACCGCTAGCTGCAGCTACGAGGTGTTTCTCTGCTCACTTTATGGGGGGGGGGGGGTGGGGAGGGAGGGGGGGGTGCGTAATTACTGCTCTATATTTCACGGCCGTTGGTTGTGCACACAGCCAAAGCCCTCATTGAGCCGCACAGTGCCGGCTGTGAGGCCCGACGTGCTGCAGATGGCAGTAGCTCGACGGCCATGTGTGCAGGTGAGCCGCAGCGTTAACTTCTCCCCCCCCCCCCCCCCGGGTTGACGGATGGCAACGAAGAGCATCCTCCCCCCCCCCCCCCCCCAAAAAAAAGAGAGTAGTGCTACTTTTAATCCAGCGTAGATTTATGGTGTCAACAGAGGGAGAGTTCTCTCTTGCTTCTTTCGGAGATGAAATGGAACGTGGGTGCAGACATTAAATAAAAGAGGGGGGGGGGGGGGGGGTGATGGCAAGAAAGAACCCCGTTTGGTTCACCCCACGGCCTCCTTCCGAGTCTGACGGAGGGGAGGCGTGAGGTGAACCGATAACCAAGCACTGCATCAGACAGCAACGGATTGGAAGACAAAGTGTAAATTGCAGCCGCAACTCGGCGGCGAGATGAAAAGGCAGAGCTGGAGAAAAGTTCAAATTGAAACTTAAAACGCGGCTGAAAGAAGAAGAAGAAGAAAAAAAAAAAAAAGGAAAATATGATGAACAGCCAAAACAGATTGACTCTATCTAGTGCCTCATTCAACATGTACACCCTGTGGCTGGATTCCTCATTTACATAAAAGTCGAGGCCTTCATCTGACAAGATAAAAAAAGAAAAAGAAGGATGCCTGCTGCATCCAGAGAACAAAAAGCATGAGGAACATTCTCTTCTCTGGCATGAGACCCTCTCGTGTGGTTAGACGGGACACATCCATGAGCTTCATGAGGACGCTTCCCTCCAACATCAGGCCGCCTGCCGCTGCCTGCCAAAGCCAATTAAGTGCATGTTTCTTAGGGAGTAACGAGGAGCCAATCAGCCGAGTCAGCGCAGCCTAAACAAAGAGACACGTCCCAGAAAGCGTCAGGGAAGAGGAGGAGGGGGGGGGGGGGGGGGCGGGCGGGCGGGGGGGGGCGTGAATGATTCATGGGAAGGATTTACAGTCACGCAGCGACTCAGAGTTTGTCCGTCCTGTCAAATGTGGCCAGAGCGTGACCTTGATGGTCCGTCCCGCCGTCGGCTCACCTGAGCCTGCAGGCATGCTGCATGTTATATTCCCCCCCACCCCTCCCCTCCCCCCCCCCCCTCGTGGAACATGACGCTAGCAGCGGGACGCTCTGCCTCAGCAGAACCAGGCATTCAGCCAAACGGCTCCTATGGACACACCTCATGAAAGCAAACGAACTCTCACCTCCGCAGTATTGTTAGAGGCAACAACTCATCGTGGGGGGGTGGGGGGGGTGGGGTTCTGGGTTCCTGCCTTCGGGGGGGGGGATCCGAAACGCTGTACACCCGTGATTGGATTCCACTAAAATTGGCCGAGGTGTGTGACATTCGGCGAACCCTGACGTCCAGTGATGTTAGGCCTCCGGGGGTGAGGGGGGGGGGGGGGGGGGTTCGTGGACCACATTGAAGACGGTGACAGAAAAAGCGAGCGTTGGAAATTCACTTGAGATGGGGAGGGGAGGGGGGGGGTCGGAGGCCAGATGCTGCATAAGCACTGCTCCCGCGCAGAGATCATAAAGCACCGGGGCGGCCTATTGATCTCAGGCCCTTTATTGGTGTTTCCATGTTGCCGGTGGCCCCCCCCCCCCCCTCAGCACCGTGGGACGGACACGTCCGTCATCTTTATGTTGTTCATTCGCCGCGCCCCGAGAGAAACAATGAGAGCCCGGGGGGCCCGTCCATCGACCCCAACACAAAGTCACTTTTGCCTTTTCCCTTTTTTTCCCTCGTTGGCGGCGGTGATTTAGCGGAGCTTTGCACGACGCGACGAGATCAATACGCTCTCGCTTGCGTCGCTGCAAATCCATTTCCCCGCATAGCGTGCGCGAGGACGAGGCTTTATGATACTACTAAAGCCGCCCCCCCCCCCCAAAGGATGATTCCAGTTTATTACAACTGTGCCGCTTCATCACTGGGACGGCGGCCGTTGTTTCACTCACTCGCCGAAGAAACCGCGGGCTGCAATTTGTGATTAAAGTCGTGATAAAAAGCCGACAACGACGGCTACATTGAGCAATGATTGGCACTAAGGCACCTGCTCCGAAAACCCCCCCATAAAAGGGCAGCATCGAAACGGTGTCAGAGCCAGTTCAGCGCCCCCCCCAACCCCCCGCGTGGCGCTCGGTGGGTTAATTATACCTGCGTGTGTGAATGAATGCAGGTAGCGACTCGCCGCGATCGACTTCCTGTGCGGGGCCTCTGGGATCAGCTCTGAACTCGGGCGGGTGTAATTATAGGAGGGGGGGTCGCAGCTCAATCCATTGAATACCTCGATGCCTCTGTCATAATTACACACCCGGACTCCCATTGTCTTGTGATTCATATTAATAACAGCGATCAATCACGGTGCCAGTGCGGCGCCACAAACACGCCAGCACCGTGGTTGCGTTTGGGTCATGGCGACGTCATCGTGGGGTCGGTCCAACCCGGAGAACAAGGGCTGCTCCCAAAGCCAGAAGGGGGAGAAGTGAGTCTCACACCTGTGAAGTCTGGAGACAACGGCAGGGAGGTTCTGTGCCTTTTTTTTTTTTTTTTATTCCCAAAGGAGCGGCAAACACTTTTAGTTGTGGAGGAGAAGATGTACCCTGTCCTCGCTCCCCTTGGTGTCATCAATAACATCTCTCTCTGTCTGCATTTTACACCTCGCGAGTTCATTTGGTTTTTACTCAGGAAAGTCGTATGTCTGAACTTTCTCTGACATCAGGAATAACAGCGTGTTCTGCAGGAATCCCTTTATACAAACACACTTCCTGCGAGCCTCTCCTCCCCCGTTGGTTCTCGGGGGGCTGGGGGGAGGGGGGGGGGGGGCTGTGGAGGACCTCAGCGCGCTTCGTGATGGATCAGCACCGCTCCGTGCTTCACCGTGAGGACGGCCGAAGAAAAGCACGACGCAGCGACATCGCGGCTGTGGTTTCCTTGGATTCATTGCAGAGATGTTCCAGGTTGATCTTTTGACCCCTGGGCCATTCCACCTGAGTGATGGCAATGCTCTCGCTCCCATTAGGGCGGTAATTAAGCTCCTTAAAGGCCGCTGAGTGTCGGCCGCTATCACTGTTGTATTATAATGTTTCACAGTTAATGTGATGTGTCAGGATTTTAGATTTGACATTGTTGAACACTTGATTGACTGAGAGATTATGCTTTGCCTTACTGGTGCTGTGGGAATAAAAATAAGACTCAACTTATTATGGTAGCCATAAGGGGAACTGGAGAAGTCCCTTTTCATGCATCACCAAAAAAATCCAGGGTGTGGTTGTGTGTTTGTCTCATTTGTCTCATTTCCACCTGCAGGTATATTCTTAAAATTGCTTGAAAGTTGTGCACACAACTACAGTTATTGTTTAGTTGTGCACTTGCTGAAGGAGACACGGTAATCATTTCAGTTTCCTTGACACCAGCATCTTGGAGGAAACAAAACAAGGAAAAACAAGCCGTGGCTCCCCCCGAGTGGAAGAGACATCTCGCCGTGCTGGAATGAATCAAGGCTTTAACCCTGTGGTTTAATCAGCGCATGGACTCAAAGGATGTTATTTGGAGTTTTCTGAGATCTACAAGTCAATATCGGCTCGGCGGCTCTGACAAAAACAAAGAAAACCGTCTCCTGCACCCCGCGATGGACGCCATTCCCACATCACGTCTTGGTGTGATGAGTGCGGAGGTCAGTGAGAAGGCACGTGTCAGAAGGTCATAGAGGCAACGGCAGATTAATGTCAGAGGAAAGACGGGGGGGGGGGGTCGCCGAGGACCCCGCACACGAAACGGATCCCAGCGAGAAAATGGCCCTCTTCAAAAAAAAAAAAAAAAAGACACCTAGAAGCTCCTGCGAATCGACACTGACTCAGTAATCTTCATTTCGCCAAAGGAGACGGTTTATGCCAGAGTTTTTTTAAGTATAGAAAATCCCCAATCAGTTTGACTGCTGAGGGGAGCGCGGCATTAATCTCAAACTCAAATAGACAGTGTTTCACTTTGTGCTCCTCTGGTGACATTAAACCCAGAAGGAAGAACTTGGGTTCGGGGGGATAACAACCAGTAGAAAGTCGCTTCTGTTGACCTAGATTACAACGCGGTGGGGATATTTCTCCCCCATTAGTGACACAGGCTTACGCTTGCTGTGGATTGGATGTGTAGGTGGCAGTTGGTTGAGTCATTTTAATGAAGGATAAGCCACTCAAGCACACCATGTTTCAGAATAAAGGCCTTTGCTCACCGGGGGCGTTTTTTTTTTTTTTTTTTTAAACTTCTGATTAATTCTCACATCAATGTATTTTTAGGACTTTTTTTTGTCACGAGATCTTTTCGCACAGAATGAGAATATTACGCGGCGGGTTTGCGGTACTTTTCACTCTCACAATGGTGATGAGCGAGACGGACATCACCTCGCTTATGTGTGTCAAAAAAAGGACGCATTAAAAAGATGAAACACAAAAGCTGTGTTTCCGCTCGGTGTCTCGTGCAGGCGCGACGCTCAGTAACCGAAACATCGGGTCACTCAGAGAGGTCAGGGTTTTGTACCTGAATGAAAGGCCTGTTTACCTCGGGTTTTTTTTTATTTAAATGCCACAGGCTCATTGGTGAAGGTCTTGATGCTAATGCAGATGGTTCGGCCTTTATTTAGCAGTGAGAAAACACTGGAAAGATGAAAACCTTGCTCTCTTGGAAGCTTCATGTGTGTCCGTTCCTCCAGCCACCCTCTCTGTGTCCAAAGTGAAAGATTTGTTCCAATTTGGAATGTTATGTTTCATTTTAATTGTTAATATAACTGGTAGCTTGCAGTCCTTTGAACTGTTTTTACCATAACTATTCTACTATTACTGTTTTTAATCTCTAAATGGCTTTAACTGAATAAAAAGGAAATCACATGTCCATATGCAGATAGCAAAAAAACATAAGAATAAGTGACTAGATGCAGGTTAACTTTAAGCCCTACATAGTTATTTTACTACTCCATATACTTCCTATTGTCTCTTGTATGTTACAGTTTTTTGTCTTGGGTGAGTTCCGCAAATAGAAAAATACAAAAAGGCTTTTCTACTGACTACAGAAGAGTGTTTTTTTCATTTTTTGTATTTGTTTGATACAGCGCCTAGCTGTTTACTGCTATTACACACTTGGCCGGACCGCTAACACATCCCTTTAAGCTTTGATTAAGTGCATGGAACCTAATCAATATCGTCACGCTTTGCTGTTTAAAAAATTAAGATCACCCAATCCGACACATCATTTCCTTTGTTGTTTATAGATCAGGGGCAGAAATCATTGCTACCCGTCGCGCTGCAGACTGTTCTATGAATGCACCTCTTTGTTTTAGGGCTCCATTACTGCATCGGCGTAATGTCTTGCCATTAAGTCTGAAAAACACGGACATCAGGCTGACGAGAACAGACGCGCCATAAATAAATAGCAGAGCGTTTATGAACATAAATAATAAAAGGTATCTATTCAGCAGGCGGAGGAGGCTGATCCCCACACACACACACACACACACACACACAGGGCAGGGAGGGAAGCAGGATATTTCAAAAAGGAACAACGGGCATCGGGCCTGTGACATGAAGCTTTATTACGTTTTCCTTCTGCAGGCCGTTCTCCGCTCGGCCCTTCGATGGAGCGATGGATGAAGATGAAATTGTCGGGGCCTCCTTTCTCTGCCTCCGACACGAGGGGCCGACCTCCGCTAGCTGGAATATAATGTAGATTTACTTTGAAGTGTGCTTTGAGTTATATTTCCCCCTTCACCCAAAAACACAAGGAAGCAGTTTCTATGGTGATAAAATCGGGATAAAACCCATCAAATTAGCTATTAATCGTTGACTATTTTGTACCTGATACCCTGCTGCTAACATAACCCTCATCTCAATTACTTTATGCAAAATCAGGACTTAATATCATAGCGATGTCTCTGTGTGGGGAGGTAAACAGGAAACTAACATACATCAAAGCTGGTGGAATACAGCCTTCCATCAGAAAACGGAGATTTACTGTTAAAATGTAAAACGATTGTGCCTCTTGTGTCCCTGGTCCCTCACTTCCTCCCCTAGTGTGTTTTACCTCCCTTGTGATGGTCTTCCTTGTCCCCACCTGTGTCCAGTCCCCTGCCCCCCCCCCCCCCTCTCCATTTAAACCATATGTGTTCCCCGTCAACATGGTTTGTCATTCTTGTTGGTCTTGATTCACCTCGTGACCTTGATTATTGTATGTGGATGCTCTTGACATTGTGCATCTATTTTGTATATATATATATATAATATCTTTGGTGTTTGTGCACCACCCAAAGCACGCGAGTGATCCCCCCCCCCCCCCTACTGAACTCTCTCTGAAACCACGTACGGTCTGAGTTGTTCTTCCGTATTCATTAGTCCAACAGAGATAAATATCCCATCCCATCGGCCCGGCCTGCTCGTGTTGGTAAAAGCCTACGCCGCGTCACAGCGTGATGTAAACTCGTTGCAACAACATTTTGTTTTTCTATATTACCGCCCCGCGGGCCACTTGGGGCCTTAATCCCACCGAGGAAGCATCACTGCAATTTTCGGAGCTTTTTTGCTCTCCAGGGTACCGAGCCAGAGAGTTCGTCCCGTCCTCCCCCCCCCCTCCCCCCGTTCCTCCGGCGAAGGGAGGCGGACGCCGCCCACGCGCTGGGAAGAGCTGATGAAGCAGTACGACGCCGTGGCCCGGCGGTCAGCGGTGTTTATGAGGGGTGTCATCGCGGCTGACAGCGTCCCCTCCCGCTCTGTGATTTATGCACTCTGGTGCGTTGGACTGAATTGAAATGGCTTCGACGTAACAAAAGTTCCTTTTTAAAATGATCTCCTCTGATTTATCTCCATTTGTGTGATACTGCGTCCATTAAGGAGACCGGTGTGATCTTCCCTCCTCAGAGCCATCTTTAAATGGAATCTTCGTTTGTCATTCTGGGTACAATTGCCCGTGGCGCCCTATAAAACAGGCACTGACACAAGCAGCGCTTTGTAATGATTATATAATTAGGTCATAAATTGATGATATATTCTGCTCTTGATTCTTTGGACAATTGCAGCCCCACATTTCAATCACATTTTCTGTAATATGGCACATTCTTGTTCTTGCAGAGCACAGATAAGACTAATTGGACAATTGGGAATCTTATGAATTGATGGTATGGCTTGAGTTGTTTTTGTACTCGAAACGTGTCGTGAATTAGCAAATGTGCCACCGCAGCTCCTACAAGTTCCCAGTGACCTTCAATGAGTAATGTTTTCATTTTGTTCCCTCTTTAGTAACTTGTGGGATATTCAGAATCACTTCATTCACACATACAGGGTGACAAGTAGACTAATGTTAGACTAATATTTCCGTTTCTTTTAACGCTATTATAAACCAAGTCATCCTACTTCAAGGTATTGGCTGTATTTATAGAGAAAAAACATTAACACGTGACTTCTATAAAGCCAATATCCACCATTTTGCCAACCATTTAAATCTCATGCATCTGCATTTTGCCTTCTACAGAACAGTGACTCATTGCTGTCTAATGATAACCAATAGAACCACAGCCGCTGCAGCTTCTGGGCTTGCTGTTTCTTTCCACCGTGTCACATTTAGAGAGATAAAAACTCTGTGTATCCGGGAAGAAATGGGAAAAAAAAACCAAAACCAGAGTCGTTATCTGTGGCCCTGGTGGATCAGCGTAACCTGCGCCTGGCCACTATCGAGCTCAACCCAACGGGACCTTATTTCTTGTCCATGTGAAGATTAACCGTGTTCCCTCTGCACACAGCATGCACCTCATCCCTTAGGTCACCGCATGCTTGTTCACCTGGAACATCCCTCGCGTGAAACAAACACTACCGAAAAAAAAGCAATGGTCTATTTTGAAGCGAGTGCACTCCGCGAAAGATGCCGGCGTAATGAAGACGTACGGTTTAAAACACACACGGTTAAAAGCTTAAAGAGGTACATCAGGGGAGAAGACAGCGTGTCAGACACAGCCAGAGCGAATTAATTAGCCGAGGCTTCAAAGAACAGTTTAACCATTGGCTGGCCCGATACTTCAGGGACGCCTTTTCTCTCACACGGTCTCAAGGATGCCGAAGTTAGAGCTCCCCCCCCCCGCGCCGTCAGTCTTAACCAGTGTGTTGGAATGAATCACAGCACAGAGATTCGCACTTTCAACCCCAATTAAGACGTTTGAGTTGGGTCAGATGGGGGGGGGGAGGGGGGGGAGAAGAGTCTTCCCGGTGAACGCCTCGAGTGTTTCATGCCCAGGCGACGCTGCCACATGGCGGGATGGCTGCCACATGGCGGAATGGCTGCCGGAGTGAGATGTGTTTGTTGGAGGAAGAAGAGATTCAGGTCAGCTGTTGGAGGCACCCGAAGGGGAGCCCTTGAACACTGAATTTCTTTCTGACGCCTGCAACGAACACTGACCCTCTTTGTTTTTTTGGGGTTTTTTTCTGATGCGACGTGTGAGACTAAATCTCAGCGCAGCAGAGCGCGGCGGGTGTGTGGAATTGGAGAATACGGTTATTGGTAAGAGAGACGGCTGCCTCCACTGTCACGAAGAACATTGCTCACAGCTGTCCTGGGATTCAGACGGCAGCTACGCAATTTCAAAGAAGTAAAAGTACATGTTGAACAACATGATTTTTTTGTTTTACTCTTCCAGTGAGCTACATACAGGGGACGCAGAGTAGTAGCCTGTGGGGAACATAAATGCTGGTCAAGATCTCTGCGCCAGTAGAAAGTAGCTGACCAAAGTCATGGTAATCTATTACCCGCGGGACCTCGAACGTCTCCAACACACGTGGTGCCAGCTCATCAGAGGGCTGCTATATCACCGCACACCTGTAGCTGCATCCTCACGGCTCCACGGATGTTTGTAGCGGGTTTTAAAGTGAAAGGCAGACTGACGGACCAGGACCAGCAGGCCGATACACGGGTTCAAATGATCTGTCGAGCATCTTTACAGGTACCTGCAAAACATGCCAATCATCCAAAAAACAGCTTTATATATATCCAGCGCGTCTCCTGCCCGCATGGGTGCTAAACCGTGACAGCTCACTCGAGGGGTTGAGACAATTATCATCTTGAGGTTTACAGTCCTTGTTTATTATTTGCATCAAAAAAGTAAGCCAGGAGAAAGTGCTTTCCACATATGAACACATATATATATATTACATATCCCTATCAAGACTCATTTGATTATTTGACCAGTCCCACTTTAGCACAAACATGAGCTTAAACTGGGCTAGAGGGTGAAATACATGGAGTGAGCTCAATGCACAGTGTACATTTCCTCAAAGAGAGGGAGTCTATGTTAAAATTGGTCGTGGTTTAATTACGCTGTAATGTGAATTAATGTTTCATAAAGGAGGTAATTTTAGGCTTCACGCTTGCATAACATCATGTCTTGCCCGCTCTGCCCGGCGGCAGTGAAACCAAAACATGGCGAGCCGACGGACTGGTCCCACCGCGTAAAGAGGAGAGACTTAACAGCATCTTTCAAAAAAATCTTATTTGCACATTAATAATTGCGAGGGTTATTGGCCAAGTTGCGTGGCCCTACCTACAAATCATCACTGTGTGGAAGGGGGCAAAAAAAAAGAGATTTACATATGCATGACCAGCAGAATGCAGATGTATTTCCCTGCCAGCACTATCGGAGGTGTTCTCCATTCACGGCGCGCGGCTTGTGAACAGTACGGCATTCTAATTCGGTCATTTCGGAGGTATAGTGCGCACTCTATTCAAGTCAGAGTCCACATGTCTCATCTGCCGAAAGGGCTGAAGGCACAAGAATGATTTGTTTGCGAAAGCCATCATAAAGCCAAGCGGAGGTAATGGCCAGGCTAGATTGGTAACGCCTGACACTGACTCATCTCCGAGCGGGCCGGGCTTCGTTCGTTCGACGACTCAAATAGACGAAGGGGAGGGCAGGGGGGGGGGGGTGAGAAAACGCAGTGGGCTAGAATGTCAACCTGAGAATGAGGCACGGGTACTTAGGTAAAGAATCTGTGACCTGCGGGGTCTGCAGATGGACGGATGAGGCCACATGAGGTCGTACACAGTTTACAGGAATTAGTCTCGCCATTTGTAGTTCAAAACAAACCCGACTTTGTGATCACGTAACAGTGAAGTCTCTTGTAATCCGTTTTCCTTCAAAATGCCATCGGCTGAGCGGATCAATTGCACGTCAGATTACATTTCTCCACCAACCCCGAACGGCATGGACGCGTTCCACGTGGCACTCGCCCATGCACCCACACACGGGCACGAACAAACGAATGCAAACACGCAACACACACCAACAGAACCACACAGAGAGGACGTGTCTGTACTCCCAACGCTGCTGTTTCATGTACGTGAGAGCACATCCTTTCACGCGACATGCCGACGCTCCATCGCGGAGCATTTCTTGACACTGGAGGGAGACGTTTTGAAACAACTGCGGCCTCTTGTTCTCTTTTCATGAAGTCTGCGGTCACATTACGGATCACTCGGATATTGGTAGAGAACAGGCCGCCCCAAATGTTACGTTTCTTGAGAGCTTTCTGATGTGCTCTGCTGCCTGTTTGTATATACGTCTCGGAGACAGAATATGTGATTTACAGTTAGACCGGTGGGGGGTGGCAGCAAGGGAAGCTGTTATGTTCGTCCTCTTTGCTGCTTGTCGGGCGGCGCCGCCGCCGCCGCTCTCTCTCCGGCTGGCGTGTATATACGTTCACCCCCGGTATGCACCCTCAGGCAGCACGCCTTTCATTATTTCTTTTGAAACTTTCATCTGAAGTCTCTGAGGGATTAGCCCTCTTGATTCCTGACACAGTCAATGAAAAACAAGCCTCATATAGAGGGAGGGCTTACAGCCAGGAAAGCTGCTCTCAGCCCCCCCCCTCCACCCCAACCCCCTTCTCAGTGTGAAACTGTATGATGGTTTACACCACAAGTCGATGCTCCTCCCGTCCTTCAGACGCATTCAAATAAATGGGTGTTGGAGAGTGTTGCCAGGAGAGATTTTTGTATTTTTGAAGACAACTAGATATTGCCGGTTGAAGTCTCTTTGAATGAAAGTATATACATGTGTCATAATGTAATTATCACCTTGAGGCCTTATCAACCCGCCTCTTCAGCACCACGCTGGCTTCAGCTGCTTTTGAGGCTGCACCTTTAGTCTCCAGACTCCCATTATCCCCTTTTAAAGCGAGCTAAATCCGCGTGTAGCCCAGCGTGAGACCGCAGTTATGTAAGAAGTACAAAATGGTAAATCAATGTAATATGGTTGGATGAGATCAAACCACAGCTGGAAATGCACAACAGTATAATAACACTAATGCACGAGGCTCTCATCAGTACCGTTATTGTGAGAATGTTTGCAAAGAGGTCATTACGGGGGGAAAAGTCACCAACTCGTCACGGCGCTCCACTACGGTGGCGGGGAACATCAAGGAGTACAGAAACAAGCCCACTTTGGAGATTGTCGGGTTTACGTGAAGTAACAGAAGTACTGAAGACCCGTCGTGGACTCCAAAATAAGCCAACGGCGCTTTGGGGAGACAAACGTCGGCCTCCTGGTTCTTGTGCCATATGCCTCATCTTCCTGCCGCCCTGTGAGAGTGTTTTCAGCTTTTACACTTCATCGCACACCCCCCCCCCCCCCCCCGAGGTTTTCCTCCAGGCGTCTAATAATGACACACAAGGCCATCCTTTGTCGTTACTCGGAAGCCCGACGTGCCAAACATAGACCCTGAGGGACGCCTAATGCGACGCGATCAGATGCTGAGGGGCGTCACAGGAGCAACAGTACAGCACGGGCTGGAGCTGCAGCCGAGCTTTCACCGGCTTCACCGTCAGCTTTTAAAAAGGCCAAAACGCGACGGTTATGGTTCACCCCCCCCCCCCCCTCCTCCTTCACAGCCTTATTTTGAGCTGCAACAGGACGCTGTTTTCACCGACGCAGCTCTTAAAACCACCGCACGAGCCACGTCTGCCTGAGCAGCCGCAGCCGACCAAGCTGTCGGCTACGTGACGCAAAGGCGATACTCTCCTTTCAAACTGTGTGTGTTATTAAAGGGGCGTCACGTGGTTCTCAGCAGGATCAATGATAGCCGAACTGTGCTTGCACGGTGAAATGTTGCAAAATCTCCTTGAGTAATTAAACAGTGTATCTGCGTCTCCTTGGGGTGGACATGTTGTGTAATGGTGCACTCCCCCCCCCCTCCCTCCCTCCCCGCTCTCCTCTGAGCTTACTTTTGTCAGCAGTTTCATTACTTTGCACTTTGCTACTAAGCAGGTGGAGCTAATCTGTCTAGTTTGCCCTTCAGTTATGGTTTACTGTCCGCAGGACTGGACACAAGTGTCTCCAATAATCCCTTAATTAGGCAATGATGGACTCGTTCATTTAGTATGCAAAGCTGCAAATCTCCCCGTCCACTGAGCGGAGCCCTCTGCAGTCACACGGAGGCCAGCGCTAATGATCTCAGCAAGTGGCAGCAATCCATTGGAGCGCCGCGGCGAGTGCATATTAATCTCGCGGGTGATCCAGTTGATGAATGACCCCCCGGGCCCAGAAGCCCTGGCAGATCCCACCTTAATTATGCTGAAGGAGCCACACCTGGGAGGCGTCCGGGGATTGGGGGGACGACGACGACGACGACGTCTCGCTAACCCGGAGACAGCGACTCAGGAGTCTAAAGTGTCCCTAACTTTAAAATCGACTCCGTGGCGCATGGGTGTCATAAATTCGAGGGCGTTTTCCACTCATAGGTCATTAGAGGAACGTTTTTTTCTTTTTTCTCTGCGACGGTGCCTCCAAACAGAACCATTTGTACCGCGTCTCTAATTGCGTCCCATTATTTGGCTGTGCTGCGACGTGTTTACAGAAAAAAAACAACAACACAGCAGTGTTGCGTCAGTCTCACATCAACACCCTAAAGATAGCGCACCGACACAATGGGAGGATGAGTGGAAGAGAAGATGGGATCAAAATACTTGAGTAAACAAAATGAGGAAAAGCGGGGGGGGGGAGACAAAAAAAAAAAGACCAAATCCTCTGCAAACTGTTTGATTAGAAGATACAAAGAGACACGAAACCCTTTAAAACAGTGACATCCCAACACTCGTTTATTTTCACATTCAAGAGGCAAAAAAAGAGTTGGTTACATTTCATTTTTCGATGATGCAAAATACAATATTGTTTTGGTTTTGCCCCTTTGGTTGTTGTCACAGAGATGTTGAGGAAGTGAGGGGAGCAGATGAGAGTCTTCACATCACTTTTTTCCTCCAAAACCCGACTCTTGGTCACTTTGTGCCGTTGGAAAAAAAAAATAGCTAATATTTAATGACTTTTTTTTTAACAACCCTTTATCTGCGTGCAATATTCTAAATGCAGCATACACCTTGATGGTTAAATAGGAAATTCAAATGTTGTGCAGTGACTGTGGAAGGGCGTTCAAGTGGCCTCTGACTGATCGTGTTGGGAATACACAATCCACGAGAACCCCGAGCCGCCTCGATTTACACCTCCTTCATTTTCCCTCCAGTAATGGGCGACTGGTCTTGGCGTCCTGCGAGGACGCCATTGAACATACGACCCGTTCGTGGAGGTTATTGGATTTCCCGGCACAACAATCCCCAGTCGGGGTGATTTGTCCCTTTTCTCGCAGCAAAGCCACTGTGACTTATCCGGGAGAAAATTTGTGAAATCTCATTATCTTGTGTTTTGAAGTGAGGGTCAATAAGTATTAATGCTTTGTTATATTCATATTGGTGGGATGTGAAAAGCGACTTACAGTCTCAAGGAATTTTTTCTCGAATGCATTAATGCAACACAAACATCCAACACATTGATACAAGTGCATCCACGTACAATTAAAAAAAAAAAAAGGTCAGCTGGAAAAGGGCCGAAGCCCAAAGGAGTTCTCTTTAAGGCCGCCTCGAATTTGATACGCATCCATCACTTTTTATCATCTAATTAGTCCGCTCTGTGGCAGCCTGGTCAACATGGCAGGGAAGCAGAGGTATTGATCAAGTGAAGGATAGTATCTATCATTCCACCTCAGCATCGACACCCCGGCCCGCTGGAAGAGGAGCGCGGGGGCAGCGGAGCGGAGGGAGTCGGGGCTTGTCCTCCTGCAGCAGAGAGCCCGTCAAGTTTGTCCTCCTCGGTTTGGGCCAGTGACTAATCGACCGGTTGCACGGACGTTGCAGTGCGACAACGGCTAGAAGCACCACAACTAGAAGGGGGGACGGCATTTAATCGGCGTTCACAATCGGGATGTCAGTTATAACACAGGAATATACCGCTTTAATTAAAACAGCTAAGTTTCAACAAGGATTCACTCATTTCAAAAGTCTGAAGTCATTCACATTTGAGAGTGTGTTATGATTATTAACATCCGACAAAAACCTATTAGCCTTTTTCCAATCGTGGCTAGAGCACACCACGTCCAAAGCTTTAGACGAAACAGGAAATGTCTGCGTGGATTTCATTAATATTCAATTATTCCTCAGCAAAAATCGAAAGGGAAATTCCATAACTACCTTGTCCACAGAAGACACAAGGCATGCAAGCTGTGTCCACATTCGTATGGCAGCAAAAGGTGTCCTCCTTCAGATGTATTTTATTTGTAAAAGGACCTCCACTGTACATCGCTGATTAATTGACTGAGGTGAGAGACGACTTCTGTCCTTTTTCAGGACAGTGGGACTAATATGTCCCACAAAGCTGTGCTCCGGGATCAGAGGACACGTCGGGGTGTTTGTGAAGAACGGCCACTGCACTCACCAAGGGGAAGAAGTGCGCATCAAACGCACTTCTTCATCTCCAAAACGCCCTCCTCGGAGCGAGATGGATCACGTGACATTGTGCACGGCACAGACACGACCCCAAAGGCTGACTAATACAACGGCTGTCAGATCCCACAATTAGACGTCGCTTGTTTCTACTTCGAACGCCTTTCTTTGTGCCGATTTGGCCTTCGGCGTCACTCTGCAGCTCCTAAACATCCACACCTCTGCACACTGATACGCTCATTCAATTAAATGTGTCAAAGCAAAAGTCTTTTTTGCAAAGTTTCAACATTGCATTTTGGAGTTATCCATTTTTCTTGCCAACGTTTAAAAAGAAGTAGGAGAATATTTCCTCTCATCTTCATAAAGGATGAACAGGATCGTTCCAGTGAAGCAACAAATTTAACAACTTTAAAGCCAGTTAGTCGGCACTCAAATAAAACTCAGTTTTTACACGTCTGCATGAGATTTAAGGCATATGTCTTTAATTCCACAAATCCTCTCCTTTATTGTTTTCCAACCGTCCCGATCAGGATGCGCGGTACATACCCGAGGTGCAACCCCGCAGGGGGGGGGCGCATATGTTTGCACGTTGTGTTTGTGTACACGCGTCCCAGGTTTTGTTTACAGTACACACTTGGCCGCAGGCTTCGGGTCCCTGGATACGTGGAATTCCAGTCTTGTCTTGGCGCGTTTTGTTGCCGAGCCTCCGTATGTGTATTTACCAGGTTTCTGATGATGTTTGGTATGCTAACGGGAAACAAATGCTTTTTTGCGGAGATTTATTTGATTGTGATCCAAATACATTTTCCAGGCCCAGAAATAAAGAATTGGATTCTTACATCCCTCATTGGGTGTCTAAATGTAAATGTGGTATTCCCATATGCTTTTCTATACGAATGTAATATTCCAGTAGTTTGAAATGATGCGTTCCACTATGTTGTTGTGTAAAATGAATAAGTACACCTATAAAACCTTTAAGAATAAATCTAACCACAGAGCAGTGTGTAAGAATCCTCTTTTCTACAATCTTCCCGCAGTCGAATTCTTCAAAGACATTCATGAGGAAAAGCCTTCAAGCGTCACTCGAGGCATTTTCACGATTGTTTTCTTCATTAAATGTAGACACCGAGGCCGTAAACTCTGCTGAGCCCAGAGAGCGCAGGGACAGGCGTGATTGGCTGTCGTTTTTCGTACATTACTGAGTTACCATTGTGCGATACATTCACTGTAAGTGTGTTGATTTGATTACAGTTCAGGAAGTTTCTTTTTTTCGGGACCCCCGGTGGATTTTAACTGATGGAAAGACGGTCTCCTCCTTGGTCTAATTGTGGCCTGATAAACCCTCTCTGCTGTCGGCCCCAGAGGAACAAAAGGGCGTATCATCACCAGCCCAAGGGTTCCGACTTAAGTTACACGGAGCCCAGTGGCAGCCGCCAAAATCTCCCCAAAGTGGCCTGTTCATCTCGGGTCCAGCAGACAGACTCAGAGTTCAGGTCGTTTGGTTTGAAACGATACAAATCCAGTGTCAGGGGTTTGCTCCAGAACATGGACATGAATTATTTCTCCAGACAGAATGCTTCTTGTGATGATGAATCACGTGATGGGGGGGGGGGATTGTCTCCGGGCTCCATCCCCAAAAAGAACAATGCTGTGGCCACCACTCGCTGGGGGCCAGTTTGAACTGGGGGTTTTTTTCTCCATACTGCGGAGTAAATGTGTTTTTAATACAGAAATATTCTATTGCAGCAGAATTAATTAGACTCAGTGCTGCAGCTTGCTACAAAGCCGTCGAGATGATATTTATAATGAATTAGTGGAGTAATTCTGCCTTAACTATTGTCAAGATTGAAAATCTTTATTGCAGTTGCGCTGCAGACACTCACTGTAGCTAAGAGACGTTTTTTAATACCAGGTATAGCTGTAATATGGATAATTCATATCTGAATACAATCCAGACACGAGGCGAATGATAATGCGCGCCGCCGGTCCCCTGTTGGCTCGCAGCCTCCTTGTGAGGAACGCTTCCTCGATCAATGAGACAATGTTAAAATACCTTTATCTTTATGAATAGCCCGCTGCCCGCATTAAGTATCAATCGTTCATTCGATATCGGCCTTTTGGCACGACCAGTAAATCCTCGTCTTCACAAAGCAGCTGCCAGGTCTTAAACTCAACTTCAATAAACTCAATTTTCCCCCGAGTGAGCGCTGGTGTGTTTGTAAATGCAAATAGACACAATCTGAGCACTCAGCTTCCACCGGGACAGACGATGTCTGAGCGATTTATGAATGGCTCAGATATAACCACCACGACAAAGGGAAGATAAAACGGGTCAATATATTTTCTCTTGTGCTCTGACAATAATTTATCATCAGCGCTGAGTAGCGGCGGCCATCTTAATGACACTTCAGTCGAGTTGTTAACGCTGCCACGTCCTGCTGCCGCCTCTCCACAGCGTCTGAGTGTCTGAGCATGCTCAGAGATCTCCCCGACAGGGTGACTCTTGGATACGTAGGAAAGTCTGAAAACAGCGATAATTTATAAACAGGGCGGATTGCCTTTAAGGGCCTTCTCTGCTTCCCCCCCCCCCCCGAGTGGCAATTTGCGAAACGCGGCAATTTCATCGAACCCATCGAGCTTCTCCTACGCTCTCTTGACTGCCAAACACGCGGCCACCATTGTGCTCCCAACACTCGTCCGTGCTTTCCTCCCCCTCACCCGTTCACCTGCAAGGCTCATGCACAGGTCGATGCGGTAGTCCTTCTTGGTTGGGACGTAAAATTGAAAACTACTAAACACATGTTTTGTACTTTATTCTCTATTTAAAGTGACAGAGTCAAAGTTCTTTTTACGTTTTAAGTTGCTTGTGAGTTGCTTATTTAGACATCAGGCCAGTACGGGAGCAACATTTTCATTAAACTGGAGTTGGCTTTGGCCACTTGATGAGTGTCTGATGTTCTCTTTTTGCTCTACTTTTGGTCCCTACCGACTCCTGAAGGGAATGTGTGTATACTGTATGTGGTCCTCTTTGTCGTTTGGTTGCAGCAAGTCAAACAATGACCTGCAACTCATACCAGAGGTGTGATAACTATCATTAAAAACATTAGCAGCTTTGAAAATGAATACAAAACCTGCTACATCTCCATTAGCTTATTGAAATGAGATGAGATGTGTTTTCTGCAGCTCCCATTGGAGGGTGGATTGGTCGTGATGTGGTAGAAACATGCGCTGAATGTTTGAATCCTAAAGAGTCGTCATGTCATGCTGCAACACACCCTGAGGACGTGACTTTGTGATGACAATCCTCAGCATAGTGAAGAACGTGTGTTACACGTCGTATTTGCACATATAAGAGGACGACCCCCCCACATACACACACACACACTCCCCATTAATATGAGCTTTCATGTAGAAAACCAGCAGGGTGCAGACATGAGCTTTCTGTAAAATATAATCTCTATCAAAACATCCTGAGATGGAGTTTTATAGTGAACTTTTACCAAACAATTCACAAAGAATTAAACCTTCGTACGTCCCGATCCCGGCGAGCAGCGGCACGAACGAGGGGCCGCAGATTTCCACGAAACTAATTCGGATGACGGAATCTGACGTCTTCAATCCCTACTTGTGCACGGATAGTGGGGGGGGGGGGAGTGGGTGTACACACTAGTTGTGCTGTGTGGCTCTACGGCGCTTCAGTTCAGATGAGCTCACTCGGCCGACGCGCACATCGCCGGATTCCACCAATCTGAGGACGGCGAGCGGCAGCCTGGTGCGCAGCGATGAGTGGAGGCTTTTGTGCAAAGGCTGCGGACTTTCTGCTGCACAAAGTCAGAGGATGCAGAGAGGATCGTCCCCTCGTTGGAGAGACGCATCGGATTTAAGCTCGCCCGGATGGATGTGAACGTACTCTTGGATCGCAGACTGGACTGGACTTCGGGCTGAAGGGAAAAAGGGCGACTTTCAAAACACTGTTATTTTTCTTCGTTTTCTTCCCACCCTTTGTTGGGAAATGCCAGGGTTCGGTCCATCATTTTCTGTCCAGATGAAGCCGGGGTGCTCTTTAGGAAGGGCGCCAGATCTCCAGCCTCTCAAATCTGCAAGTTCAGTCTAATAATTTGTGACATTGTCTGTCAGCCTTGGAATAATAAATCGATTCTCAAGAAAAAGGACGCGATTTTCCTTCGGAATATTAACGCTCGGTTCCCCCGCAATCCTTATAAATATGCGGTTTGGTTGGATTGGGTTGCTTTGTTCCAGCTTCAGGCTTTTTGTAGCTGGAGCTGCGCTGATAGTGACTGATTATTGCTGTTGATTTTGCTCCATGCAAGACTCGGGGTGGAAACATGTCTGGCCACTTCTTTGAGAGGATCACTGCTATCAGAGATGGCATTTTGGTCCAGCACTTCGGTTTTCACCTCTAAAGTGCCCCGGAAAATCTTATTCATGTTCACCCTCTCCCTCTCTGTCACCTACTTGTTCTACAGCTTGATGAGCTGCTACAACTCGCTGCAGTTCCCCCTGCAAGAGAACTACGCGTATCAGGGCAGGCTGGTGACGGAGGAGACAACTTTGGTGACACTGAGGGAGAAACTTCACTCCGCTTCCCAGGGCTTCACGGAAATCACCGGGGCGGCAGGACCCGCCGAGGAGAACCATGCCGAGGCCGAGCAGAGGACCGTGGAGTGGATTAGGACGCAGGCGTCTCCGACCAAATCGGCGGCGGCGTATCGCACCGGCGCGCCGGGGAGGGAGCGCCGTGATTTCAGCACCACGGACAGCGACCTGCGGGTGAACTGCACCACGGATTACGGAGAGAAGAAACTTCCCCAAGCCATCATCATCGGGGTGAAGAAGGGGGGCACCAGAGCCCTGCTGGAGGCTCTCAGGGTGCACCCGGACGTCAGAGCCGTTGGAAACGAGCCACATTTCTTTGACAGGAACTACGAGAAGGGGCTGGACTGGTACCGGTGAGTTCAGTCTTATTTGGCCTCAGAGTTATTATTTTTTAAGTTTTTTTTTTAATTTTTTACTGCTCGATTTATGAGAAACTGCGTGCACTTAGAAGCTGATGCCTGCGTGATGATTTATATCTACAGGAATTTTGTTTGGTGGAAAAAAAGTGAATTTGCTCAGATTGATGGGCAATCATTCACCGTGATGTGTTCAGCAGACATAATGACTTCGTGAAAATAATACCTTTTCCACCCACCGTACTTTGAGCCACACTATATTATTATGAGATTTTTTTTTCTGCAATTGAAATAAACTCAACC
Source organism: Pungitius pungitius (assembly GCF_949316345.1). Taxonomy (NCBI): domain Eukaryota; kingdom Metazoa; phylum Chordata; class Actinopteri; order Perciformes; family Gasterosteidae; genus Pungitius; species Pungitius pungitius. The sequence goes on along the minus strand of NC_084911.1, from coordinate 2,835,035 downwards.
CTTTACTTTGCTTTAAATTAGGTGTCCTAGATTACCCCCAAATGTGTTTATTTAAATTAAATTTACGCTTGAAGAGACGCTTATTAAAGTTCTCAGTAAAGCACCGACTTCATTGCTGAAAACGGGAATCTTTGGACACTGGCTTTACTCTGAAATCTTGTGTTGAGAATCTGAGAGCATTAATTGTACTAGATTTCACCTCAAAGGGTGTGTTTTATGCAGTAAGCTGAGATTCAAACGTTGAAAGCAATTACACACAACGGGTTTGTTTTGAATAACCTTAAAGCTGTCGTTTCTTTCAACCCAAATCACATCCTGTTTGAGATGTTAGATTCATATTTTAGAAAATTAATGAAATATACACATGGAATTGTTAATTTAAACTATTTCATTACAATCTTTTGAGAGATTGTCTTACTATTCAGGTTAAGACTTCCACTGTTCACTCAAACATTCACAGCCCCTTCACATCTTACTATAAGACAGTTTATTCTGAACTATTGAAAGAGATTCCAGAAGTATTCTTCCTCCATGCACTACTTTAAACTCACAAGTCAGCCAGCATTCCCATTTTATTCTCCTCAGAACACAAAACCCTCCCGTTGCCTATTCAAATAATCATTTAAATGCTGTATCATATAAAGAGCCTCATGCATTTCGAGGCTGATTGCTCGAAAGCAGCTTGGATCCGTTATCACCCCTTTGCCAGGCGCGTGTGTGACAGTTGACATTCAGAGTCCAGGTTTATTAGTCAGAGAATAACCTGTTCATCATCGCCGCGTTGGGAGGAAAAACAAATCAATTCCAGGGTTCGTTCACGGCCAGTTGGTCACGGCTCAGTTAGGCGCTGTTCTCACGATGTTTGACCAAGGGCATTTCCAGACTCCTCTAATGGAGTCAATGAGCTGACGAGAAGGACGCTGACTCAAAGTCCCCTCTGTTTCTGTTACGCTGGTGTTTGGGTTTACGGAGCATCTGCTTTCATCTTGCTGCGTAGACACGGGAGCTCTCGGCTGATCATTTCGCCTGTGTTAATGCAAGCTGTTTCATTACACTCGCGGTGAAAGGCTCATTAGACAGGAGGACGACATGCTTACATGAATAATAATAAGTGTGCTTGTGTGTTTAAGGGCCCCTGAGCAAAACAAACTCCTAAAAAGCAGCCTTTGTTCTACATCTGCCGTTGGTCGGCTCAAAATGACGATTTGAGGACGGGGGGGGACATCGGCGGTGATGTTTAGACGATTAGAAACAATCACGACTTGAGCCGAACGAACATCGGCGTTCATTCAGACCACGTTTGTTTGTTTGCTTCTAAATGATGCATTATACTGCATCTCTCTTCTCTGTCTGCTCGGGGCTAATGTGGACTTAATGGAAGTGAAATTATGATCACTTACAGATGCTTGCAGCCGTTTGACATTGGTGTAGGTGAAAGAGACCAGTAATCTGTTAAAAAAAAAAATGGTTCATAAATTCGGACGTGTCGCAGTAACACCTGCTTCTAATGGATGTGATGGACTTCGGGGGTTAATGCAACCCAAAGGCATCTTGAGGGTGCTTACGTGAAGGATGTCTGTGTCTTACTGCTGGTGATACTTGTCCTTTCACATCTTTAGGTCTAGAGGTCTTTTGTGTTGTTATTCTTTGTGTGTGTGTGTGTGTGTGTGTTACTTTGTGCTCCAGAGGATACAAAAAAGAAAAGCTCCACTGGGGTTTTGTGCTGTGAATTGAAGAACCTTGCAGACATGAAGTGAAAACATCCAGTGTGGATGCATTCAGTGATAACTAGAGCCTCTTTCCACCGAAAGGTATTGTGTGGTCCACTCTGAGACTGTAAGATGCTTCAATATCAGCTTTCGGTGCCACCTCTTGATCCATTCTGACAAAGAATCATTCCTGAACGTTGTTGTTGACAGTCGTGAGTCAGTGATAGTCGAAGAAAAGGACTTACGAGCTCCTTTCACGTAGGCAGCAGTGGGCTCCCGCCCTCTTATTCGCTGCAGTAAATACAGGCAGTGGAAGAGCGTCACGTATAAAAGGTTGTAAGTATTTTACATAAATGATAAACCTACAATAATTGCACTATATCACTTTTGGGAAAAACTGCAACTGACACATTTTCTGGGAGGTTATAAATGCACAGCAAAATCACATTTTTTATAGTGGGCTGTACTAAACCAATTGAACTAGCACTTTTCTGTAAACCCTTGAAAACATGAATACTGCAGCCTCCAGGTTTCCGCTCAGGTAAACATCGTTAGCTCCGTTAGTTCTGGTAACGCAGTTATTACCGTTAGCATCGGGCCGTCGCCATGTTGAGAGCCTCATGAGTGTCAATAAAGATGCTTCATGTGCACACGTTATCGCTGAGCAAAAAGCACGTTGTTGATTTTAAAGGTTTTGTGGCTGTAAATTCTCTAAAGCCGTCTCATTATTCACTTCTTTGGCAGATGGGGGTTGTAGCGACACGAGAAAAAAAATACACTCAAGTAATCTCAGGATTAATTTGTACTAAATCTGTTTAGTATTTAAGGTGATAACTTCTGGATGGGACACAAAGAAGGTTTTGTGCCTTCTGCACCGATCCAGCACGTATCCAACATTCACGTCAGGGTTTAGTGTGGGCCCCGTATGAGCCTCGGTAGACGGGCACAGATTGGTGATTTGTGCTGCTCTCCTGTTTTTATCGCTCTCAGACAGTTTCTCTTGTGTGTTTTGGGCTTACTTGAACAAGCAATTAGCGATGTAGTGACATCATTACCGTACACACAGGACTTTCATCAGCCAATTGGCGCTTCTAATGGCGCTTGTGTTTCCGAATAAAGAGAATGAGCCACTACCGCCAGGGGTTTAACTTATTTGCTCTCTTGAGCGTGCCCCAACCGGGTGAAAAACGCCCATCCTGGAATACATCAAACATTTTATGCATGATGAACCATATGGCGAAATGTACTCAAGGTCTCTTGACAGCGTTCGAATGGAAAAATGCAATTGATTATCTATCTTATGTGAAGATTCATGAGCAGGAATCCACACTAGATGGGGACCGGCTTAACGTCGCTTATTTAGGAGCTCGACTGCTTGGTATTTTAAGCAATTTTATAAAATGCCAAACCAATTGTGTTTATATTAATGCTGGCAAAATGCATTTGAAAAACAGCCCGAACCAACTAGATAAATACAAATGTTTTCCATTATCTGATAGATCAATTACAATCTGGACTATTGCTTTACAAAAAAGGACAATACATATTTTTAAGTATGTGAATGAGAATCCAGCAGGGAAATAAGCAAATTCATTAAATTTATTTTTTTATTTTTTGGGCATATGAAATCCCTCGACAATTGTGTGACAGATACAGAAGACAAAAAACACTGATACTGATTGATTCAGTATGTGAATGCAATTACTCCGTCCAAATAGACTATGCTCTTGTCAGAAGAGTTAATGGCATTTCGAGACTGAAATCGATGATTCTCTTCAAATCTCAGATTGCTAGGAGGACATTTCTATTGAAAACTACAGTATGTAGCTCATATTAGCCAAGCAGCCTAAACAAGGTCGTGCCTTCCCGGGCCGAACACACCAAATAAAGTTGTTCCAGCCAATGTCAAATCAGCTCAACGCGGTTTCGGTGTTTAGTGTGTGCAAGCAGTGCTTTTCTTTGTTATTATTTCATCAACTCGCACAAAGACGTCCAAACAAATTCAAAGCAGAGACTCGCGCCAAAAGTGTTGTTTACCTCAAAACATCGTCTTTTGTCCACTCACACCTAAATGTTCTATGATAAGCTATACAGCATTCGGTCTTAAAACCACAGGTTCTTTGTTTCTCCGTCACGTCAGGATTCACCATTTGTTACGTCCAAAAATTAAGAAACACCAGACGGACAGAAGACATCTTGGAAAGAACGTCTCAGGTGAGGAGCCGGTGGTGTCGGGCCACAGGGCCGTCTGTTGTCTCCACCGGCGAACTCGAGAGCAATGGCTGCCTACAAGTATTTGTACAGATCAGTAAAGGTGTGAAAGTCAGTGGCCACGCCCCCTGGGAGTGGTCTCCCAGGTGAGTTCAATGTGACTCGGATTTCGAATGTCTCTCAGTCAATATCAAGTATTACATGAATGCATTTTGGTGGGTTACATTACATTGAATACAATCATAACTGTACATTGGTATTATTCTATTGATTACAGTTTCAAAATTAGTGGTTTTACAACATTCCCGTTACTTTATTGAATACATATCTTTAGAATCGTGGTTGTATTTTGGTGTAGACTAAATGCTTTTTATTTATCGTCAATTTATGAACCTAGTCGTCAATTTATTTTTAATATGCTACAGACCCGAAAATGCTTTGTGAGCTTGTGTACCTTTTGTCCATCAGTGTCCTCAACCTGGGGGGAGGGCCTGCGATACCCATTTTAATTGCTATCTGTCAGTGTTGCACATCGCCTCCTTTAACTGGCTAGATTAACAACGGCACTGCGGTTCAAAATAAAACCTTTTTGAAATGTGTCCAATTGTCTGATTTATATTCATTTCTGTTGAGAAGTGTTTGACCGGCTGAAACGATTCAGCCGGAGGAACGAGCCTTCTCATCTACTGAGGCTCAATGGAATCCCGCTCTGCATTGATATGTGAACCTGACAGTCAGCAAGTGGGAGCAGTTACATCAGTCTCCTCACAAGGATTACCGATGGCTTCTCTTCATCCTCAAAGAACCCGGCCACGAGGCATTGTGTCGAGAAATATGCTGTTTAATTTCGGAATTACTGTGTTAATATGTGATCTGTATGTTGAGGCATGAATTTGTCCTTAAATATTTCTGCAATTTATGACCAGAAGATTGTTGTTATTGCAGCAGATAAGTAGATGCTGTGTTTTTTGGTAATCTAATTTTATGCTCTATCGGTATCTATTTCTACCACAGGTGCAAAAGTTGAACCGATACATATCAACAAATCAATACAAGTGTCAAGGACACCGCTATATCGCCAAAGATCTCAAATGCTGTGTGAAAATGATCACAATAAACAGGCCTGTGAAACAGAGATATTACATTTCAAATAACTTATTCTCCGTGGCTTTGTGCTTCTTGTGTTTGTCTATGAAACATAGTCTGGAATCTCAAAAGAACTTATGTAAAATATGAAGCAATAATATAACTTATAATGGTAGAATGCAGAATAACAGCAAATAATAAGTCACTGAAGGGAGAAATGACCTTGTAGAAACTCCTTGGGTCCACTTAATATCACCCACGTGTGTCATGATGGGGCCAGATACACCCCCCCCCCCAACATTTTCACGTCATATCGGACATAAAAACGAGGTGAAACTGATTCACACACGTCGTCACGTAACAGCCACAGAGATCACAAACTCGAATGTAACAGCATGTTGAAAAAGACCACGGACACGTGTCCCTGTGTGTAAGAGGAGTGTAGGTCCCGTGTATCAAACCGCAAATAGCCACACTAATTAAGTTATCGCCCCCCCCCCCCCCCTCTCCCCCCCTCGTCAGCCGGCTGCTAACACTCCACAGCTGCCACCTGCCGTGACGCAGCCTCTGTGGATTTGACCCAAAAGGATTCATCTCCCAGCTCACCTCTCTGTGAGGGGAACACGTCATTTATCACACCCCCCCCTCCCCCCCCACCCTGCGGTCGGCTCTTGGACGCAGCAAAAACCACCGAGCCGTTATTCAGAAGTGACAAAACAGCAGCAGGTGGTTTGGCAGTGGTTTGATGGCGCTGCAGGCGGATGAGCCAGCAGCAGCCACACTGGAGTCGTCCCCTTTGAACTTGAGACACAAGTCTGGGCAACGCGTCCCCCGTCTCAATGGCAGACAAGATCAGATCCGAAGGTTCGCAAGCTCTAATATCTCCGTGGTATTAAAATGACACTTTAAACCACCCCACCCCCCCCCCTTTGTGTAATAAAAGCATGTGCCTGTAAATCTGGAGAGCCGCGTCCCTCTGCATGTAGAAGTCAGTCAGCAGCAGCAGCTTCCAGCCCCAGAAGATATTGGTTTCATTTCAGCACACTACTCAGCAACTATTTTTTACTCTTATTGCTTCCTTTTCTTTAATCATCCGTCCTTGATGCTCATGTCATAGAATTAGCAATGCCGTCTCAGCGTCCCTCTGTCATGCTGCGAGTTGCGCTCTGATCAATGGATTCACGACACCTTTACGTCCAGCGATGTCTTACAATAGAGTGCCTTCCCACCTCACCGTATCCATTTTGAATACACGCTTTTTGTGGAGGTGTTGCGAGTTCATCCCGTCTGCCCGTGCGGCTGTGAAGGAACGGCGCGTTCTGTGGCGCGGGCCTTTTGTGTACCGGCAGCCTGCCGGTACAAGAGGAAGGAGCCGCTGACAGGCAGCGGGCAGCCGAGCCGCGGAGCTGAATCCAGGCGCTTAATCCCTGGTTCGGGGCCCCGCTCTCCCTCTCTCAGGCGCTCCGTGAGGGGCCAGCTCAAGCCTCCGACTCTCGTCACCTGACTGGGGGCCAAAGATCCCCCTCCGGCCTAGGGCTACCCACGCCGCCTCCTCCCAGACAACACGGCAGGATCTGCCGACTCCCGATAAGACGGCGCCAAGACTCACGAGGACGCACCTCAGAGTGCTGGCGGTGGTGGAATTAAAGTTTTTAATTAGCAGCACACCCCTGCGCTGTCGAGAGAGTGGACAGCTTCGCTGCAGTCTTTCTCATTTGCCCCCAGCCCCCCCCCCCCCGCCTCCCTCCTCGATTAGACCGGCCGGCATCGTGGAGCTCTGAGGTTCAAGCTACCACAGGAGCAGTCGCCTTCACTTACTTTCCTCTCCCTCTGTGCCGCACGCACGCTGCCGTATAAATCAAAGATATTTCTGTCCACCCTGTTGAATCAACAGTATCATGGAGTCATCCCTCCCCGAGTGGAGAAGTGATTTGTTATTGTTAATAACGCGGGCACTCCTCCGTGATTATCCAACCAGCAGCTGATTGTGAAGGGTAATGGTGGAGTGCCGGTAAAGTGACTGTGCAATCTCACTGATAACACTGCATGTGTATTTATTTTTTTTATTTTTTACACTCAATGTCATTTTCAGTCACATTGTTCATAGGCAAAAGTGCACGTGTGATAGTGTCGCCTTAACGCGAATCATTGTGAATAATTTCTTGGGTGGGAACCTGTCCACCGGCGCTCGAGGTCACGCATCCGCTGGAACGTTAATATGTCCGAATATTTGTCATGGGTCTTTACTATGGCTTTAGTGGATAAAGTGGACGGCGTGAAGTATTATCTTCAAATGCACAATAGTCTTAACTACATTTTCCAGTTGACCTGGACACCCTCTTCCTGACCTTTTTGAAGGTGTTTTTGTGATTTCAACATTATGAATAAGTACGAATTTTGACCTTTCAGGAGGCGTTTCCTCTCCGTGGTTCGGTTTCGGTTAAATAGACAATCCCTCTGTTTTTTCTCATCCATTGCATACTACAGATTGGTTTGGAAGGATCTGTATTGCATCATGGCGGATTATGGCTCCATCCTTTTTTTGCATAACCCCACCTCTTAATGGGTACGCCCGATTTCCCTGTGCCTTTTGGTCCTGTTCAGAATTCATGTGCATTCCTCCTGTCCTGCTGGAGCCACACTCCGACGCTTTCAAGAGTGGAAGTCTATTTTACTGATGGTTTGAATTAAATTCACAGTATTTTCCTCCTTCCGTTGCCGCGGAGTGGCTCTGGGTTATGGTTCGCCACGTAGCCTCGTATCCACTTTATTTTCGTGTCCATCAGGAGCGGAGGACACAATCCGCAGCGGCCTTCTCCTGCGTCCCCGCGGCGACGGAAGGGGAGGACGCAAGGCTCGTGTTTTTGTTTTGTTCCCGAGACCATGGACAGATGAAAAGACACAGCTTGTTAAATTATTTATTTCAAGCCCAAAATAAAGTATAAGCTTAGCCGAGAGTCATCTGATGCTCAAAAGGGGGATTCATCTCGCCCAAATGATTATTTGCGCGCGGCAGAATTGCCGTGACGTGCTCGGCGTCTGGAGGAACAATCCCTCCCCGTTTCTGCAGGATGTGGGTTTACAGACGTCTTAGAATCTCGGCAAATAGGACGTACCTTCGGGACAAATGCGCATGTCAATCACAATTGTCAAGATTCCAATTTTCCCTCCACAATCCCCCCGGAGCGCTCCTCCTCCTCCTCCTCCTCCTCATCGGCTGCCAGGAATGTGGTCTCACGCCACAAGCTGATGCATTTTCTAATTTTTTTTTTCAGTCGGAAAGGGAAAAAAACCCTGACAGGAATGGTCACGGAGCCGAGATACGGGCCGGGAATGTTTTTTTTTTTTTTCTTCCCCCCCTAACGTGTGTCCACGAGCTGATAGGTGCGTTAAGCCCGAGGGACGGGCTTCTTCCCCCCCCCCCGCCCCCCGTCAGGATACAGGCGGCATTATCCTGTGGAAATATGCAGCGCTGTGACTCCACTCCTCCATCCGGTGAGCCTCGTCTGTGACGGAGACAACGGCCTCCCGACGCAGGGAGGAAACGTTAGAGGCCATTTCCGCTCATTAACCTCTCCTCGTTGACGAGATGAAAAGTTAGGAGCCTCTACAGCGGCCATCTTTCGTTTTTTTTGTTGTTGTCTTAATTCAATTATGGCTGCGTGACGTGTCGAGGCTCCGGAGGTTTTGGGCTAATTCCTCTGTTCACACCCCTGAGTCACTGTCACAGACAAAGACACAAACACATCCGTCGGCTCGCGGCATCTTGTTTGCCGCGATTGTCCCTCGTCGCCCCCTTTGAAGCCTCCTCGTTGCTCGACGTTGTTTACTTATTCATGCCACCTTCTTGCCCCACCAATCACCGCGGGGCGTTTTTTCCGTTTGAATCCACGACGTCGCGCATGCGCGCGCGGCGAGGAAACCTCACCGCCGACATCTGCTGCCACGGCATCGCGAGACCCGGATGAAGACGGTGAAATGATAAAAGGGAGGCCATGAGGGATTTATGCTAAATCGCTAATGACTGTGTCCGGAACTGTGATTGTTGCTCTCGGACAGTTTGGATTATTGGCATCGAGAGGCTTAGCGGCGAGTCGACGTGCTCGGCCTTTCTAGTAGGAGCGGTTGCCTCCGCCACCCCCCCCCCCCCGTGGGGTGTGTTGTCTCCTATGCATGAGACATGACAGCGTCAACCAATAGAGATTCAGTCGAAGGCAAAACAATGGCGACACTTGAAAATAGTGCACGTGATAAAGAGTTAGTGCTTTGGTTTGCCTTCACGTCCCCTTTTCATTCCAAGATTCAGAAAAACACGTCGACCAAAGCAACGGTTGTTTTAATATACGCTGGAATCACCACGTTTCCACTATGTTTGTCTCCAGCTGGATGAAAGACCAGATTTCTAAATTAAATTCTGTCACAAAATGCTGGAAAACGCAGCCGTCAGATTGGCATAGTTTAAAAAGCATCTTTATCAGGTATAGAAAGCCCGTCTAAACTTCCGAACGCGTCTAATTGAGTCTGTCTGCAAACGACTTTAAAAATAGACCGATTGCTTCGGGACCGCTTTTTGGACCCCGTGACTTCTTCACGAGGCGTTTGAACCGAGCTCGGTTTTCTCATTCCATGCATTTTAAGTGCGCCCGTGAAAAAAAATAGTTGCACCCTGCTCCAAACGACCTTTAGTTTGTTTCATGTCCACGAGACGGGAGGAGGCGGAATCCTAAGTATGGATTGATTTTTTTTTGAGTGAGCGTCGGTTTTTAGGAGCAGACAGGCCGCCTTAAGTTGATTCGAAGCAAAAACCAACGCCGTCTCTCGACTCAAGGTCACCTTGCCGCGGCGGGCTTAAGCAGCGTCCTCTGTGTCTCCATTACTGGGCCGACTCGCCATGAAAGTGCATCTGGGGCCGAGGTGAGAAGGCAGGCGCCGTAACTAACGGCGGGGGGGGGGGGGTTCATTTAATTCAATTTGCGGCTTTCGGGGGCCGCCGCGTCACACGAGACGCGCTGGTCCCCGGGAGATGGATGGAGAAGGAAAGAGAGATTAACTCCTCCTCCTGCAAAAGGGCGGGAATACACTCCCGTGTCAGGCTGCATTTTAGCGCACAGATAGCCCGAATGTTCTTTAATCTGCAGAACTAAACGGATGTAGGTTTGTGTTGAAATGGAGCTGTCGAGCTTATTTTGCACTGGGCTTCTAATCAGCGCCTTGGCCGTGGCTGGGCTCCCCCCCCCCCCCCCCCCCGGGGCAGCGGATCTCTAATAAATGAGGGTTTTGTCCACATGTCCACTGTTAGGACAGGGGGCCGCCAGAATCTTTTGATTAAAATGTGTCGAGACATATTTATTTAGCATTCCCTGCTATCTCCAGCATCTATTGTGTGTCTCCAGGAGCTGATGGTGGCTGTTTTCACTCTTTGCATACTGCAATAATTAATTTGCCCGTAATGCTATTATGTCGGCCACATGTCAGACCGTATCTCCCTCTTAACACATTGTCTCCAATTAAGATTTTCCAAATTTCCGATGCAATCTGCGGAATATAAATGAAGCTGCTGGGTCGGTTGTGGCGGCTCAGAGCGAAATGCTTTCTCTTAAATTTGTTTTTGTAGTACACCTCGTTTTCACGGGAATAAAACACGTGCGCTGTGCACATTGGGTAAACTCAACAAAGGCTTCGGGGTTTCGAAAATTAATGTGCCATGATAATTAGTTAAGCAACGGAGCAATGCCAGAGGAAGGAATTTCACACCTTGAGTTTAATAATATACAGTCTAATTTGCCTGGGTTGTAATGTGCATATGTTATTTCATGGTCCTGGTCTCTATTGTCTCATCTGAACAGATGCATTGTCACAAAATGGCGCGACGTAGGGGCGAAACCACGCTTGTTAGACCCACAATTAAATTGTTTTCCAGGACTTTTTGTGCACAGATTCCGCTTCCATACTATTCGTATTGCACTCAACGTGAAGACACGGCCTCACGGACCCCTCTAACAGCTTATAACACCACTGCTCTATTTCACTCTGGCCTTGTGCAGACGAAACGCTGCATACCTCCAGCCAGGTAGCTGTTGATTGCAGGTAATTGCTTTCACCTGGCGTCCAGGTTTTCAACCGCTTCCTGATTACACGCCGAAAACTGCAAACCAGCAGGCCTTTAGGACCAGAGGGCTTGAATCGAGAATCACCTTTAAAACCCCTCATCTACCTCCAAAGCCATCGACTCGAACCGCGCGACAGCAATTTGGCAAATCGTTTCTTTAAAAAAAAAAAAAAAGAAACCCACAGTGTTCAGTGTTGCTTTTCTTTATCAAGCCGGAATAATGTCAATAAAGCGTCGTCCATTTTTTTTGAAGGCTTGCAGCTGTCACATTCAGAGGGGAACGTCTAGGTGCGCGGGGCAAATTATTCTAACACCCGAGGCCTCGCGCGCGCCCCCACCCCCCCTCAGATAAGTGCTAACCCACAGAGCTCGACCTGGCTCCCTTTCTCTATAACTTCATTGCTTTTCCTTTCCGCGGTAATTTTTCTTGACTTGTGAAAGCACAAAATCTGAAAGGCACAACAATGCCCACTGCACGATCTGTCAATTTTTGAAAGTAGGCACAGAAATCATGCAGTGAAAATGAATGTAATTGTGCAGGCTCCCGAGGTTTTGAAACGTTTACGGAAAAAAAGAAAAATGTCAGGCCTTGAAGCTGTGAACATGTAAAACAGGATATGATCTCTCCCCATGACCGTGTGGAAGAACACTGTGACTGCAAGGATAGCAGTTGTTCTTCCATTCAACAAGAAGTGATGCAAGCTTCAACATTTTTCAAACTATTGAAACGAAAAGAAGACAACGAGAGAATGCAAAAGCTATTCTGGTATCGGGGTGCATCGGCTGCGGAAGCTTGTGAGCCCATGAAGCTGAGCATATATACACGAGTGTTATTGAGTCTCATCAGTCCGTACAGGCGCAAAAGGCTTCTGCAAACAGCGCGTCGACGTGGGGAGGAGTCAAGGGGCCGCTTGGCTTTGCGGGAAGCTGCATCCAAACACCGTTGTTTGCACACGCCGACAGCTCTGGAGGGGGGAGGGGTGGGGGGGTGAGGGAGGTTACTCGCTGCCTCGGCCACAGAAGTCGCGGAGCAGATGGTCGCCGTTGCTGGATTCTGTTATTAGGATTTTCTTAAGAGCTTTTCTTCTTGTTATGGTTAACGTACCTCTCTTTGGGCTCCGCTTCCCAATGAATAAAAAAGTGTTTAACAGCCCAACAAGCCGCTCTGAACAATGACTACTTTCCATATTCCATGTTTAATAAGAAACGGTCCAGCTTGGTCCCATGTGTACTGAAGTATTAAAGCCAGGCGACTTCTTTTGCAACTTCACGGGTCTCCAAATACCTGCACATTGAGACACATTCCCATCTGCCCCTCACCAGCAGGCTTTAGTGTCATTGATGCACTGAGAGCTCCAATGAAAGTCCTTAAAATCCATTTCCACCGGTTCGATTTAATCGCAACTCACCGAAGGGCATTTGGGCTGCTGCCCGTCATACATGACGGGTGCACCTCCACGTTGGCTTCCTCTGAAATGGGATAGATTCTCTGCATGTGATCTCCCGGCTTCTCTTTGCTGGCGTTGTGGCCTGTTTGTTTTGGAGTGGGTTCAGTGCCTTTAGCTGGCCTCTTTTATTACAGCAATCCCTAATGCCTTGATTTAATGCACTCTCAGAGGTCAGATATTGTGCTGGCAGCCACAGACCACTTCCTTCTACACCGCCTCATTACCAAACAGCACATAAATCATGGCACACTGCGAATTTCCTCACTTGCATATTGCAGCTATTTGGTGAGTGTTACAGGGTCATCTTTATTGCATACACTCATCTGTTTACACCTCAATCCCAAGTCCAGAACGTGTGGTCCATATCCAATTTAATTAAAGGCAGCACTTCCTGTGGGATGCTTATATTTCCATTTCATTAGAAACCATCAGAGGGCCTCAAATTGATTTTGTAGATGATTCATAACACCATCTAATCTACACTATAAAAAAAACAACCTTTTGTGTTAGCTGACATCAAAATATACAGAAGTGTCAAAAATGTGATCTACATCTTGATAAAATGAAACAAGGGATGAAATGAATTTCCCTTTGCAGCTGCCTGTTTCCTCCTCGTAGCGATCGGATTGGGTTTTACCATCCGATGACACTGACGTGGTGGTTGTCAGCGTGTGTTTGTCTCGATTTGGCCCTGAACGATCAACGTCACGCACAAAGCCCCATTTGTCTCATTCAAGTGCAAATTGTGCCAAATATCTCCTCTTGTTGCTGCTAACAGCGTGGTTGATTTTTTGAAAAACGTGTCCCACTGTTTGTTCAGAGCTCCTACCAGGCCAGGTGGAAGGAATATTGAACTTTAAGCGTCAAACCGCTAACAGCTACGGTTACATATAGTGGAATAATGTCCACATAAGAGGGGAGGGGGTCGCTTAGCTTTACTCTGCTGCGACTGCTTTAACGATGCTTATTATAAAAAGTTGTTAAGTTAAGGTATGAAATGATTAAAAAGGAAAAGTGTCATCCCTGGGGTTGAGGTCTACACACACACACACACACACACACACACACACGTGAGAGACGGGAGGCGTGCTTCCCATGCATCACGGATGTTAACCTCTCTGCCATCTGACTGAGACTGAAGAGGGAAAACATATAAAAAATGCATAAAGATAAAAAAAGCCCACGCACAGAACACCAGTTCTTTGCTCACACAGTCATCCATATTGTTTATGAACCATTAATGTCCCACAGCATCCTGCCATCACTTTTCACATGAAAGCACACGCTGCTCCGGGCTCTTCTTTCATGCGACAGCAGCTCGCACTGCCCCGCGCCGCCAGAGACTCACATGACTGCGCCCCACCAGTAAGAACCATCAGGAACATAGGACACCACTCCTCGTGGTTGGAGATATTTCATCATCCATATTCATGCCGTTGTGTAAAATGTATTTATTTTAGCTTTTTTTTTTTTGCCTGGAGGTAAGAATGTTAATTTCAACCTCTTCTCTTCTGGAGTAATCAAAGACTCTGCATTAATTACAGAAATGAGAAGGAATCTTGTCGAAGGGTGATTAAAAGCCAACTAAGCAACTCAAGAAACGTAATAGGAATGCCCAAAACAATACGGGTCCACGATGTGTGGCGAACCATCGACAGCTTCAGCGGTTCCATCTTCCCATTCAAAATGGACGAGGGGCGCGCGGACGTCGTCTTGATTCACGGAGACAGCCAATGAAATAATGTCGGCGGGGGGGCGGGCCTTCTCTTCGGATGTTAAAAAATCCATAAATCATGCAGAAAAGCACCTGTTTCAATATTTATCCCAATAATGTGATAACTTCGCATCGCATGGTTAGAAGCAGCCGCAGGTTACACAACGTCACGTTTGTGAATCCCAATTACCCGTAGGTGATATTGCAGACGTTTAAAGTTAAATTCTCTTCTTTTTTTTCTCCTTCCTTTCTGTTTGTTCAATCACAATAATCTCATTACAACCCTGCTGTCAGCTTAAGTAGCTGCTAAGAATACGACCGGGGAGAGTGAATGGATCTCGCCTTTCCACTTTCGTGGCTCACGTGAATTATGCACTGGAGCATTGTTTATCCATCAAACCGGGGGGGGGGGGCCCATCCCAGTAAGCCACTCACAGAGAAATGCAGAATTAATTGGGAACACCAAAAGTCAGGACGCAACAAACGATGGGTCCACGATGCGAGACAACACCCGGTCCTCTTTTTTTGGGGGGGGGGACTCCTCAGCTGCTCGGCGGACTCTTTGACCTCTGTGACCTCTGCTACCCGGCCTTTCGGTACCATTTAACGTAGACTTCAGGGTAAGCTCTGGCGTCAAGAGGGTTCATTGATAAGGGGAAAAAACCCTGACTCGACAGAAAATCGTCAGTTTCAGTCTCGTTCACCATATGTTGTGATCACACGTCCTGTCTGTTTGAACGCACGAGCCCTATTCATGTACTATATGACTCATTAAATATGCCAGCTGGACGCCCAGTAACGTGGAGTCTGGTGTTCAGTGGTTCCAAACTCCCCTCCGAATGTGATGTAATCCGCTTACCTCGGTCCCGGTGTGGGGGTTGGCATCCAGTCCCCGAGGAGCAAAGCCCAAACTTCACCTTCTATTCTAATACTGTATGTCATACATGCGATCCCACCTTCTGCAATTGGATGGTTAATGGACATTTTGGGATAGCATCCACTCTCAGATCAGATTCAGACTTTTTTTTTTTTTTCAACAAGAGCAATTCATTTTCAGCGTCACCCACTTCACAAAGTCATGTGTCAGAGGCAACAGATCAACAAGCCATACAAACTGCAGGGAATAGTTAAAGGGAAGCAACTGACTGTCCATGAACTACATCGTTGTGTCGTCTCCTTAAACTTTGATTGATTTAGTTTCTTTTTAGCAAAAGGCTCTGAGGGAATGAGCCTCTGGTAAAAAAACATTTTTTTTTAGAATCAAGTCATTTTACTGTGAAATGTAACATTTTTAGAGTGAATCTGGCACATTTTTCAATATGTATGTTCCAAAAAACCAGTTGATTCCTTTTGCAGTGCAAGAGCTCAGGTGTTCCATAAAAAAAAAACTCTTGGGTTTGTGAATCACAGAAACAACATTAGCATATTGTCCCGTGTGAAGGTGCCGTGTGTCTCACACCGCGCTTTTTGAAAATCGAATTCAAGCTCTTTGAAGGACCAGAGTTGATGTAGCTGTGACCTTGGTGGCTTGGGCCACATTCTCATGCAAACCACAAGGATGGAAATGAGACAATACGTCAATGTCCACCTTCTCTGTTGTCCTCCGCTCCACGATCCGTGTGGACTGTTTAATCATCACGACCACATTCATTATTTAAACGCTGGTAACGCAGTGAGTGTGTTGTCTTTGTGTGTGTGTGTTTTTTTTTTTTTTTTAATCTACTTTAAAAAAGCGTCCGTCACCGCGATTACTTTGACTCGGGCAGCGTTGGAACTCTACTGGAGCAGAATGCTCCCTCTTTGAAAGGCGACGCGCGAACAAGCGAGCGGGACCCTTTCAAAAGGCAGCCCTCGACAACCAGACAACAGATTAGACCCAAGAACCACCCTCCAATCAGGGAAAGTAATGAGTCCCGCCGCTCGGGCTGGAGAACCGTCGCCGTAATTTGCCGCTCTCTGAATGCGAAAACGTGCCCGAAAGTGGGGAAAAAAAAGTGATGTCGCTTCGCCAGCTTAAAGATGAGTATTCCTTAACATTGTTTTCAGAATTCCACTGCACACTCAGTATCCATTGCGAAAAGAGTACAATATTTTGCTTTATTTAGAATAAAGACCTATGAACTCCCAGAGAAGCAAGTCATCAAAAATGGGGTTAATATTTTACATAAGAGCCAAATGTGGCCTGCGGTCAGAGAATGTCCTCAGGGACTTGACCCTTTGCTTTAAGTCTTTTCGGCCTACATGGAACTGCACAAAGTAAATCTTATTTCTCTTCCCCTCCGAGGACTTTGAATGAGAAATATAACGGATATATATTAGAAAAAAATGCTCCTGGGTACGCTGTCCTTTTTGTTCTGTCTCCATCGTAATGATATCCTCGGGTTGTCTTGGACTTTGGGGGACGAATCCTCACACCCGGGCCCGCCGTGAGATGAAAGCGGGACGCCGCGGCTTGAAGTGCTCTCGCCCGTCTCCGGGGGGGGGCGGGGGGGGAACAAAGACTCGTCGCGTCTCAACGCAGGAGTCCACAGTCCGTAGAAGTGGGATAAGCTCACCATTACGAAGTGTTGCTGGGATGTCGTGTGCCTGCAGGCCCCGACCCCGGGAGTTGGTATCGCTATGGTTACCGCAACGAAAAAACCTCGATTTCTGGACTGGATTTTTCATGTAAAAAATGTGCTTCTTGACTAAAACGACCACTGAAACTGTGTTTTAAAAGCTCCAGAACTGATGAGTGGGATATTCATCCACATTTCTTTTTTATCTGTCGTCAAACCAAAATAAAATCTCCTGAGCTCGTGTGGTCGGGCATGTGACCAACGAGCCGCTGAGGCTGAGAGGAGGGAACTGGAAGCTCTACGAGCCGACTGCCTTCCTTCAGGACTCGTGCCCGCAGCCCTCTGAAACTATACGAGGTTTGGAACGAGATAACCGATTGAATCCCCTGAATTGGCAGGACGTAATGTTTTTTTTTTCTCCCGCTACATACCGGAGACTTCTGACAACCCGGCGAGATCTGTCCCCAGTGAGAGAGGTTTAATGTTGATTGGATTTGCTCAACCAGGTTTACGGCTGTGCATCCGAAGCCGTCCACTGGGTCTCCAGCAACGTTCTCCTCGAGGGGGGGGGGGGGCCTCACACGTTGATCCGCCCGAACCTCCCGGCGTCTCCTCGCCCCTCGCGCGTCTGTTTTTTTTTTTTTTTTTTTTTTTTTTTTTTTTTTGAACGGAGCGAAAAGAGGAGCTGAAAGATTTGGGTTAAAAATATGATTAACTTCCAGCTAATCATCATCACCATTCTAATTGATGTAAATCCAATCATGTCATGCCTAGATTAACATCTGCTTTCGGATTCATTAGAGGAGGTTTAAAAAACAAACATGCAGCAGCTCAGTCACATCGTGATTGAAGTTTGATTCATTTTTGCCATTTTGTCACTTAGAACTCAAAGGGGGGGATTTCATCGATTCACGAGACTGTAGCAGAGTATTATAGTTATTGATCAGCTTTGCAGAGGAGGCCTTTGTGGTACAATGCAATAGCTCTCTGTGTAGTCACCAGCAACTGGAAGTCAACGAGGTGAGCGATCCGGTTCCCCTCATCTCTCTCTCTCTCTCTCACCCTCTTTTATCATTTTAACCGGAGTATAATTTAATTAATGAATAATTGATTTCTAAGGACACCGCGGCCATAGAGCTGCCGTTCCAATTTGGTTACTGTTAGCGGCACCGAAGGTCATATATTTGGAGTAATTGTTACTCCAAAGTCTGTGTAATTATATCTCTGAATAGCCAATTAAAATCCTTGTTAGAGGTTGAGACATTCCTTTTATTTACCTCCTCTCTACGGACCCCGTCACAGCTCCACGCTCCACACACACACACACACACACACCACTGCCTACACGTCTGCTCTTGTCATGCTGGTTTAATAAGAGATTGCATAGAATTAGAGAAGGGACAATACTGGGTGTTTGCACTCCCCCATACTGGGGTAATGGTCTGGGGGAAGCTGATTAAATACCATGGGCTCCTCTTTCCATCCAGCTTAATCTGGACAATACAGTATGTGGGTGAAGGCTATTCCAACAGCCCGCTCACACGCCGCCCCCCCCCCCCCCTCCCTCCCCGTACTGAAGAATGAAATTTGCCACACATCCCACACACTGCGATCTTCTCTTTCTCTGCAATTTCTTCACGTATTCTCTGTCACGCGCGGTAATCGCATTAACATCAGAGTTATTTTGAGGGGAGCGGCGTCGAAGCTTCCCGCCGCGCCGCGCGCCGACGGCGGCGTTTGAAACTCAGGTGCGACTGGCAAGGGGATCTGAAAATAAACGTCCCGAAAGGGCCTCACTCGTATGTGCCTTTAACGCTGAAGACGGTGATCATCTGATGTTTTAAAAAGGATTCCGGAATGATGTCGTTTGCTCTGCTTGCTATTGAGGGGGTTGTTGACATGGACTAAACATAGAACACGTTGAAGAAAACTATGCTTCGTAACGCTGTGATGCAATTCTGCAAAAGCCCAAACAGGATTTGAAACTCGTTTAAATTGAATAAAAAAAAGTGTGACATTAAAAGGCCTGCTCCACAGGATTTCATCATGAGGGAAGCTACTGCTGTCGTTGGGTCCGCCCCCCCCCCCCCGAGTACGGTGGATTAGCACATTTCCCCAATTCATAGATATCCTAAGAATGTGTTTCAAAGTTTGTAAAACAGATACAAGGAAGTGCCACCAAAAGTCCAAAGTGGATTTCTTTCATCCTGAACCCACCGGAGGTCTTTGAACGCGGTTTTATTCCTAAAAGAGTGCACGTACGTGACAAAGTGACGTTGACACGCGTCGCCCAGAAAGACGCAACAAAACATTCCGTCCCGTCCGACCCCGGGGTTCTCCGGGAGAAACCCGCCGCTCCCCTGCACCCGAGCACCCAACGACGCCTCCGGTGTGTGACATCACTCGGCTTCCTCCCCCCGATATCCAGGGTAACGAGGACCCAGTTTACTGGAAGAGAGAAAAGGTGGAATGAGGTTTTTTTTTTTTTTTGGTGAGGCAGAATCTGGCCTGGGGGGGCAGGGCCCACCAGAGAGAGCTCTCAGAGGTGCACACTAACCTGGCCGCCAAGACAGCCCCCCCCCCCCCCCCCCCTTCCATCACGCCGCATGCTCCACTAATGAGAGCCGCAGGGCTCTGGGTCGATGGCTGAGAGGAACGGACCAGAGAGCTTCCCCTTAGAGATGGACCTCAAAATGTTGAACACTGGCAACGCAAGAGAATCGTCTTAATGTAACCGCCGAATTAAAACTATGAGGGATGAATAAACAAAACCCCCATATCAAGGAGAGAATCTACAACAAGATTGAATAAATCATGAAATGTTCCTCGAAGACGCTTGGTGCAGAAACCACAAAGGAAAAGTTTCTTGTCTCGACAACGTCACGAGAACAGAGCGAAATCTGCTGAATTAACATCTGCACTATTTACGATGTTACCAGCAGTATGATGTCACTTTAAAATGTGTGTTTTTGGCCTGAAGTAGTGTTTTGTCTGCTTGAGTTTTTTTTTTCTCCAAATGGCAGAAGGCGTTTTAAGGAGCCGTTCACACACACACACAGGTAAAACGCACATGTGACCATCCAGCTGTTACCGCCTCACCTTTTTAGCAGGTGACCCTTGTTTGGTCTTTTTTTTTTAGCTTTAAGTCTTCTTAAAGGAAACAAGAATACCTTCCTTGGCTAGTGATGCATTGGACTCCATGTTGAGAGGCAACAACTCCAGTGGATTAAAAGAGGGGGAAAATATAATTATAATACACTTTACAGGTGCTTTTTTTGTGCTGTGTAGCTCCTCATCAGTGTAGCGCATCGCGCCTTCGAGCCGCTGAGCGCTTTAATCTTCCTTTTCCAAAACGAGGCCCAGACTGCAGACGGCGCCCGCAGCGTGTTCCATTCCCGGCGTCCGGCGCCCTGCGATGGATACGCGCCGGGTGCACTTCTTCTATTTTGTGCCAGACGTGGGTAATGTCGCCAGTTGTTAGGGAGACTGGCAGCAGCTGTAATCAATCAGGTGGCCCAGGTGGCGGAGAGTGACAGCCGAGCCGAGGGGCCGTCCGTCCATCAGGGAGATGGCCTGCGGGGGGGGGGGGGTCGCGATTTCATAACCTGCGGCGGGCTCCGTACGCGCGCATGAACGAAAAGGTTGGTTTTTCTTTAATTAGTTGGTGCCTCCTCGAGGTTTCATTCAATTTTCTGATCGTTTAGTGTCATTAGGAGGTAATTAAATAACGCATCAGGTACACGGAGACGAGTGTTGGCTCCGAAGCTCTTAAAACCGGCATCTGGTGCAGAACGTCCGACTTAGGACTTCAATAAGACGCCAACATTGGGTGCAAAAAGCCACGAAGCGATGAGCGAAGTCGAAGTCGTGGTTTCATATTGGGATCGTCGCCCTTGATTCACTGCAGCGGGGGGGGGGGGGGGACGGGTGCAGCATATGGCATTGCAGGTGGTGTTGGTCGTGAACCCGGCCCCCAACAGCAAGTCCATGAAACTAAATCCACCCGAATCGCCTCGTGAACGGGTTTTGGCACTGAATAAACACACGTGAAACGACTCGTAGATGCAGCTGTTGAAGTAAACACCGGCATTAAAAACCCCAGATTTTATTCATGATTTTTGGACTTTGTATCTCTGCCAAGTTATGAATGTACCCAACGTACTCACTAGCATTGGGCTTTTTTCCTCATAAGTTCTCGCTCAGACTCCCAGAATATTCACATTTTTACAGCCCAAACATGCAAATATCACATTTCTTATCAAAGCTTAGCATTTATAAACATTTAGGGAGTCCTGTGAAACTTATACATACGAGCTTCAGCTTGTCTTTACAATACTGTCAAAATACTACGATTTGTCAGGAAAGTAATAGTCATCCTTTCACAAACTCTTGTGATGTTCCAGTTTTCCTGGAGTCCTATTGTGTGTGTGTGTGTGTGTGTGTGTGTGTATTGTTGCCAGCCCATGAATGATGCATGCACATGTAGCGCTGCGGGGGCTTTCTAATAGCGACCCCGAGTCGCCGCTGCACAGAGAAGAAAAGTGGCAGCCTGGAACCGTGTTGACGTTCTGGAGTGACTGATCCACAACAAATGGCCCGTGATGGTGTGTGTGTGTCGGGGCCTCCTGAAGCCAGTCCGTCGCATTTCCTGAAGCCCCCGGGACGCGCGGGGGGGGGGGTCACGCTTCGAATCCGCTTCTTCGTTTCACTCCGCACCAGAGGTACTGGTTCCCAGTTCATTAAGTGGCGGCTTCCGTACGGCGCCACGCGCGGTGACCATCTCACACCGAATGAACGCTCCGCTGCAAAAAAAAAAAACGCCGCCGCGTGGCGGACTTCTTTCGACCCTTCTGCCTACGAGGAGCCGGCGTGAGAGGTGCAACAAGATGGATGGTTATCCACGCTGTCAGTGATTTCACGTCGCCTCAGATTCATAACTGAGTTTTATTTTTATTTATTTTTATACCCTTTCCCAACACACACACACACGTGCCCGAAGGCATTTCCCGTGTCGCTTTCACCCCCCTCTGGGTCCTCCAGCTGGGACGCCATATGAATATGAAAGCCTACCTTCCTAGATTATACTCACTTGGTGGCGTTCATCCTCTGGGAGACAAAAGGGATTCACACTTTATATTTTCTCCTCCAGCCTCAAATGAATCACAATAATGAGAATAATGTCGACATATTGGAATATCGTGTTACGGGATTTGGCTTTCGGGCATTCAGACGTAACGAGGCTCACAAAAAGGGGGATATTTCTTCAAAGCGCCGACTGCCATTATCGTGGAAAACTGTGATTCTTGGCAGATTATTTACCTTAATGGCTTTAATTGAAAACGCAAGTATGGTGATTTCTAAGTGTTATCGCGTTAAAGAGGGAAGATAAAATGCAGCTTGGGGTACCGGCTCATGAGTCTACTCCCAGTTATCTCGCCGTGTGAGGAGGAACGCTCACATTCTGCTCCCATGCATACAAACACAGGACATTACCCTTCCCGAAAGGTGTAAAAACACTAATTACCTGCTGTTTGCTGGGCTCTGTGCGCCCCGCCTTTTCTCGGGGACAATCAATAATTACACACAAAGGCCGGGGGGGGGAGAAATCTCGCTGATAGCCGTTAGCGTGGCGCCCCGATGGGGTTCATTAGCTATTCTGTGGGCATAGAGTGTAATATCCAGTGTCAGAGACCACTGGCTTTGTGTCTTTTGTTCTCCTTCGCCGCGGAAGGCAAACAAGTTGGTTTTCTGTGACACACTGCGGCCTCACGGCCTCGGGACGAGGCGCTTTCCATCATTTTTCCTTTCTGCGTTTGAGCGGCCGTACTGGGGCTGTAATCACTGGAATTGGGCTGGTGATTTGAAATAAAATGCACAACGTAATGAAAAAGAAAACAAAAAACGAAAGTTGGGTCATAGCTGTACCTCACAGTTATCATTGTGGCTTGTGTGTGTCCCCTTCCATTTATTACGCGACAAATTCCCAAATCCCCATTAGCATATTTCCTTTTTCATCCCAGTCAGACCGCCCTCGAATCGTGATTTACCCACCAGATACATTTCACACCTCGTACAACGTGGAGGGAATAACATGGGCGTTTAGCCTAATTCAGATAACAGTTTTGGGCGTTTGTGGTAGGGGGGGGGGAGCGAGGCGATCGTTTTGGATTAGTTTGGATCAGAAATCCCATTTCCTTGTGGCGGACATAGTCTTGTTTGGGATGGATGACACAAAGGGGGGGGGGGGGTCGTAAAAGAAGAGTTACGTTACCAGTGACCTCTGCTTCCTCGTCAGTTTGCAGCCGACCCAAAAGAGATTCCTCTGATTCCTCTTCTCGTCAAAGTGAACTACTTTATGGCTTCTGCGTGCTGTGGATCATTCTGCAACCAGGGCAGAAAGCATATTTACATCAAGGGAATATTTGTCCTGCATTGCATCCCATTACTGTAAAACCTCTCAAAGTATCATTGGAATGAACATTTGCACATTTTGCTCATTAGAATCGGCAAGGCATAACAACAGAAACACAGCGCGGATCATTAGAAACGCTGCAACAGATCAGATGTGGAACAAATGCCCAGCCGATCACGGGTAGAGTTACAAAATCCCAACTAAGTGGTTTTGTTGCGCCTCGTCCAATGAATACTTTGTTTTGTCTTCCATACGTATTGGAAAAATCCAAATTGCAGTTCCACAAAACTGCTTAACTGTTAACATGACAAAGGCATGCGATGATTAACATATTAGTGGAGTTGGATAAACAGTAAGTATAATTTGCTTAGTTTGAGCCTGCCACTGAAAAAGATCAAATGCACATCGTTCAACGTTCATTGTTCTGATTTTAAATTCCTCTGAAACATCTCATCGATATAAGAACGAGGGAACTAGTCTTCTCCTCCTCATCCGTCCCAAGGGATCAGAAAGTCCTCAGCGTCCCTCCCTGTCCAAACGTGTTTGTGCAGCTCGGGACCCGATCAGAAACCAGGCAGTTTTAAAACACTTTAGTTTCTGTTCTGGCTGCATCAGTGGACGCAACCTTTTCCAGCTCGCTAACGCATGGCATGTAAAGCACCCGGAGGGGGGGGGGGGGTGCAGATGATTCGCATCGATTGAAAAGTAAACCGTGAGCAGTTGCACAACAAGGTCAACAACGAGCCGTGGTCGTGGGGGCCCGAGCTGAAGAGCTTCACAGGGGGGGAACATCAACGGCAACTTTTTGGAGAAGAGAGAGCTATTGCTCCTCACAGATGTCCATCCATCCTCCTCTCTCTCTCTCTCTCTCTCTCTCCTCCCGAAGGCTGTTTTCGTAGCTCCAGCTCTGCTTCTAACTTTCAAAGTGAAAACGATAATTTAGTGCGCGCCGGGGGAAGCCTTGCTTCACTCTAGTAAACTTGTGTCTTTCAAGTCTGCTCCTTTGCAGTCTCTGCGGTAAATCAAATAAGCACTCTTCTTCTTCTTCTTCTTCTTCGCTCCTCTCTTGGGACATATTTAGTTTCAGTCTTCTGAGAATCAGAGTTTAGTCAGGGGGGGGGGGGGGGGGGTTGATGTTGTTTACTGCGGTGGAAGGACTGTTTTGGAGGAAAATATACATATATTCAAGAAAAAGGATTTCTTGGGCACCCATGTCTGGGCTTCTTGCTTCTCGGTGTCTGCCTGATGAGGGACAAAGAGCGTCTCAAGAGCACAGGGGGACGTTAAAGAGCTCGGCGGCGGACCCTTCTGCTGACACCATCTCAAAGTGAGACTTACGGCGAGTGGTCTAAGAGCAGAGAGAGAGCACAAAAAGGACAAGTAGCATCGATCAAGGAGAAAAATAGACTCCTCCTCCACCCGGACTCGTTTAATCACCTCGCCTCACCGCGCTACTCAAGCTAACGCTAACGCTGGTGTTTGGCTTCCTCGGTGAAACCACAGTGATTAAATGATGGGATCCGTTGATCTCAACCTCTTTCATTTCTTTTAACCCGTCACAGAAGGGAGGGAAGGTGTTGATGCGGCGGCGTCTGAACCACAAACATGTGCATACAGCGAAATCGCCGTTATCTGCTCATTAGCTTCTCGCGGCTAGCTATTTAAGTGTGTGGTGTTAGCCGTCCCCCAAGAATAAGCCAGAACCCGCTAGTGCGTTTTTAAGAATTGTTCATTTTTGCCGCTTTCTGACGTTGAGTAGTGTCCATTTAAAAAGGTTGACGAAACAATTTCCCGCTTTATCAAATTTGAATATTATATTTAGGGGCAATATATTTTTGGAACATTCATTTTAGAATGAATTAAAAATGGATGTATCATACATTGTTCCTTTTTAATTTGATTGTATTCCTAAAGCTGTACTCTCAATATAAAAAATAAAAAAAGCACTTAAATCCTTTGACCTCATTAATTACAATGTCACATGTGAGCAGAGATTCTCCGTCGTTAACCAGCACAAACATAAAGAAAGACCCGCACTGACCCGCAAGACTTTTCCATGCCATTAAGCACACCGGAGCACTGAGCGAGACCGCAGCTTTTAGCGACCTTTGCCCCGGGCTTATTGCTTACAAAAGGCACACGGCAGCGCGCCCGTTTCCCTTCGAGTGCTCGCCTCGTTCGCGGCGCGCTCTCAGCCACCCAGAGTCCTCCGTAAAAGTGTCTTGAAACAGCTAAAACGGCGCACTAAATAAATAAAAAGGCCGTCTGCGGTTATAGCCCCCCCGTACTCAAGTAAAACCACTGTGGTACATCCTCCATTTGGGAGTTTTAAGAACATCCATTTGGAGAGACGGGGGGGGTTGTTTGCTTTAAGACGTGCTTTCAGCCGGGGCTAAGATTGTTTGCTCACTTCTATTTGGTGTTTGTCCTAGTTTCCAGAGAGAGGTTATCCCACTACACGAATGCCATCAAAAGCATCTGGAGGCTGCCGTGATGCTGTTTGGCTCGCGGTTTCTTCTCCAGTAATCAAATCTACCTCCCCAACGTCGGAGTGGGGGGGGGGGGGGGGTGGGGGGGTGCGGGGGGTGCGAGGTGCGATGAAATGAGTCCTGGACTCGCCACTCGATGGTTCAGAGGTCAGAATGTGCAGAATGCGTCGCTCTGTGGCGAACTCCCACAGTTTGGACATATTGTACATAGAAACTCAGCGAGGGCCCCCGACGCTCCGTCCCAGGCAGGAAGAGATTTGCTTTGAGATGCAAATTCCGCCCCCCCCCCCCCCCTTCTCACTTTGACGCCGTGCTATTGAACGTCCTTGCTTTTTTATTTTTTTTTCAAATAATTTTGGGGTTAATCAGCACTCTTAAGTCAAGAGCTTGGAGGAGGTCGATACACGGCCTTCGCTGTTCTGAATGAAGCGTGCAAAGGGAGGGGAGTGGCGCCGGACCAAAGGATCGATACGTGTTTCCATGACACTTTCACGTGAAAGGGACACAAAGTCTTCCGTCGACCATGTTTCTCACACACGCGGCGAGCTTTGCGCCTCCTTTCTCCGTCTCTGTCTCTGCTTTCCCTAAAAATGTGAAGCACTTACGGCACTTAGTAATGACTTGTAACGTTTCCGGTAATGGCTTTCTCACCCCACCGACTCTGTGGTCGCGTGTAATTTACACCGCAGCCTCCTGGATGTCGCGCTAAAAGGGATGGACCGGAATGAAGCTCGCACACACACACACACACGCCAGCGCCCACCGATACCAAGCCTGTAAAACCCGTCTTCGTGTACAGCTTTTGGGGAGTAATTCAACCTGCTGCGTATGAAGCGAGTACTTAATCCGCTGGGAAGACCCTTTTGTATCATTAGGACATGTTTTTTTGTTTTCTTTCTCATGTCCTTTGAGGGGTTTTCACATATTTGTTGGATCAGCATAACACAAACTGTCCGAAATGAGTCACCTGCTTAAAAAGCTGGGGTTTGCAATATTGGGGAAAACCAGCCGGAGTAAGCAGTATTCCAAGAGGTATCTAAGCAGCACAGTCTTGCCAACTCTTCAAATAAAAGCAGGTAGCGGCCACATTAGGTCCCAATGTTGCGGAGGAGAAAGTCGCCAGGTCTGCAGCCCTTCATCCTGCAGATCCCGGATCTTTTCTCGCAGACATTTAGCGACGGCCGTCGGGATCAATGGGAAATATCAACCAACGTTGAGGGAGCTTCAGGAGATCCACAGTAAGCTGGAAACGGAACGAAAATGAGCACCGCTCCTCTCTGCTGTAGCTTTTAGTTTTATATGAGAAACCCTCCCTGCTCACAAAGCTTTTAAGCATCGATGGCGCCCGCAGAGGGCACGTGGGGGGGGGGGTGTGAGTCGTGACCTCAGGTGATTTCCAGCACCTGGCTCTCAGAGGAGACGGGCCTCTCAGACCCATTTCTCCGGGCTGCCGGTGGGTTTTTTTTTTTTCTCTCGTCGCGGGTCCCAGGCGAGCCTTTGATCGCCGTCTATTTTTACCGCCCTTCATTCGTCGCGAAGAAGTAACATTTCCAGAACAAACCAGAGCAGTATTTTTGTTATCTGAAGGGGGGGGGGCATTTGGAGAGAAAAGCGTTTAGGATTCTGTCGTTGTCGCAGCGCATTAAGGAATCATATGGCTGTTTAGCTTTCCGCAGATTGCTGATTATGCATATCTGGCAGGAAGCCGTGGTTCGGGTTTCCCCCCCCCGAAACGCAACCCGTCTTCATATTTTCCGACGACGCGTTTAGTCACACCTCATTTGGTTTGAGGGCACTGAACGGCGCTCAATTAGCCCGTTCGCTTTTTAGCTCCTTTCTTAATAACGATCATTGTCTGCCGCATTCCTGAATGAAACAATCCTATGAATAAAAACCAGTGTTCACAGGGGATATTTTCCCAAAATGCTGCCCCGTATTACAAACCCCTCCCTCCCGCCCCGCACACGTCGGGCTAAAAACAGCGACTTGGGCGCCAAAAGCGGCCCCATCCGAGCGGTCAAGCATGGCATTAGTTTCCCAAAATTCCCTGAATTTGTTGGGTTTTAAAAGGATTACCGGGGGGGGGCACACAGCTCGGTGCTGCTCTGCAATTTTCTAGATTTTGCATTTGTAATGGTTGATATTTCGAGCCCCTTGAATCTCTTCAGGTCGTGTTACGCGCTCATTTATTTCAAAGGGGAGATACGAGACTTCAACTTTTGGGAGAAAATCTGGGCTTTTCTTTCTTCCGTCTTTGCCGGTGAAATAAAAAAGGATTCCCTCAGGAAATGTAAATAAATATCAACCGCTTCGCGTACATTATCGTGCAGATCACATTAGAAAATGAAGTAATTCCACAAGCCATAAAACGTCTGAGCTATCGCTGAAACATTTATAGTGTTAGCATTTAGGCAGCACACAGCAATTAAGGGCAATAAAGAGGCTCTGCTAATTATCTTGAGGCTACGCATTCACTAATGTTCTAAGCTTCACTCTAAACAATCAATATCCTGTTTGTGGTCCTAAAGATTAATAATAATAATAATAACGACAATAATGCATCATATTGACCTGCACTTCCTCATTGACAGAGATACACTCGTTGGGGCTGCTATGTTGTGTTTTTTTTTTGCATTGTTCCGTACTAAATTAAAGTGATGTACAGTGGGTCACTACCTCTCAAAGAACCTGGAACATTCCCTCATTTCACTGAGGCAATGCTCCTTTATTTGATGTTCTTCCAGGAGTAAAAGTCTTGTGATTGTACACTGAGGTAGAATACACTTTGTTTCATTATAAACTCATTGTAAATAAGTGGACTTTTAAATTTATTCATGACATTTACTTAAAGAATAAGGAATACTGTATAATGAATATACCGCTTTCATTGAATAATTCATCATAATAATTCAAATTTAAATATTCATTATTTTAACATACTTTTTTCTGCCCCATGTTTGAACTTCACATCTGCCGACAATTTCAGCCACAGAGACCCATTTTTTATTTAGTTGCTTTCTATTCACCCCTCTTTTTTTTTTTTTTTTTTTACTTCAGTAAACAGATGGCCTTGGTATTGTCCTTAGTGTTCTTAGCATCACCATGGCAACCACCCAGTTCAGGAGCAAATTTATCCCTCACAAGGTCTAACTAGATATGAGATGAGAAACAGGTTTGAACACACAGGATGTCTTCAGATATTGCTAAATAACTGCATATCATCCTCCGTGTGTGTGTGTGTGTGTGTGTGTGTGCGTGCGTCATGGCTGTCATTATCGGGCACATTTTCATTTTCCGTCTCCTTTCCCAGATGGATTGATACGGGTTGAAAAATGTCTTTGACATGTAGACGAAGTACAAAAAGGAGGAAAGTAAACTTCAACACTTCCGTTCTTCCATCCGACGTCAAGAGATGCAGAAAAGATCCAAGTTGATATCAATAAATGAAAAGGAGGGGTTTTTTTTATTTTTATTTGTAGATAGCTTTAGGTGGTGTGCTGAGCACAAAGCTCACATCTCATAAAGAAGAAAGATGGTAGCAATAACTGATAGGAGATAAATCCATATTGATGTCGCTGACCTTTTGACCTCGCCGGTCTCCCACTTCGACTTCGGCTCCAAGTGAACTGTAAAAAAAAGACAAAAGGCACCGGCGTATGAAATTCGCCATCTTTTCCAAGTGGGGAAAAAATAAAAAAAATAAATCCATCACGCCGCTGTATAATTCTCTTTCCCCAATTAGCGGGACGCGCAGAGACAAAAGCGGAGAAAAGCTCAAGGACTGGAAGGAGGACTTTAAGTGGCGGACTTGATGAACATAGAAGTGTCACAGCTGCAGACAGGCCGCGTGACGGCGAGCAGCCCCCCCCCCCTCCTCCCCACAAGGCCCGAGAAGTATTCTCTATTCTTCACGTCCTCCCAGGGGCCCCTATTGTTTTAGCTTGAACAGAAACATTCCATTATTCCATTACTCGGTCAAACACGTTGTTTTAGGAGAGAAGACGAACATACATATTTGATGATATTGTTGTTGTGTTGTTTTGTGGGGGGGGGGGGGTTTACTCCAGAGGGCCGTCCTGGCGAGCGCGTTCATCGCACCGCATCCGATCGCCCGCCGGGTTCAAGTGTTTGTTTTCCTAGTTTGTTTATTGCTTCCACCTGAGGAAATCTAGGCCTTAATATTGTTGACTGATTTTCCCGTTAAACCCCGAGACGAGTGCCTCGCAAAAAAAGTGACAAAGGACGTCAATAATTCAGCGTCTGATGCACTCACTGCTACGGGGCTGGAGATTGATGTCGCATTCTTTTGTTTTAGTTGCAGCTACTCCCAGTACATAAACTCTGATTTTGCACTGGGGGACGTCAGGTTTTTATGACAAAGCCTTCATGGGGAGTGATGGCTTAGCAGCAGCCGGTGGGGAATAAAACATTTAGACAAACGCGTGCATCACTTTCAACAACACCGGCGGAGAGGAAAGTGGACTCAATTTTAAATCGAATAAAAGGCAACATAATTAATTGAAAACTTTTTTTTTTTTTTTTTACTTTACATCACATTACATG
This sequence comes from Pungitius pungitius, assembly GCF_949316345.1. NCBI lineage: Eukaryota > Metazoa > Chordata > Actinopteri > Perciformes > Gasterosteidae > Pungitius > Pungitius pungitius. The sequence goes on along the minus strand of NC_084911.1, from coordinate 2,804,736 downwards.
TCATTTAGCTTCAATCGGTCCTTCCTGTTGAAACTGGCAGGGATGTGATGAGGTCACAGAAATGTAAATATGTGATCACTCACCTCGTTTCAGAACAGGGTTCACGCCACTCTGTACAAATTGTACAAAATTTCACTCGGCATTGCCGCGCATGTGTTAGCGTTACATCTTCATCTTAATTCCCCCTTTTCGAGCCAAAAGGTCAACGGAGTGCGGAGGACAGGGCGAAACGGAGCGCGCTCGCATGTTAATCCCTGATCACCACTTCTGCCGAGAAAAAGACAGTTCTTTTCATTTCATTCACACGATTTCATTCGCCACCACCGGGCCACTGTTTCAGCTGGTGCGTTGTGCGTTGAATGTTTGTCGTCTTTGCGCTGTTTGATCCTGGAGGCCACGGGGGGAGCACGGAAAAAAAGGTCACGGGAGGCATTTCCGCGTTTTTTTTTAAACGCAATAAAAAGGCGCTTTTGTTGTGAACAAGAAAAAGGCATCAACAACGAGAGGGGGGTCAGGGGTGCGGGGGGGGGGGTCAGGGGTGCCTGCCCTCTCTGTGATATCCACGCGGTGCAATCGGAGCGACGCGCCGCACACAAAACTCGACAGACTCGACAGACCAAAAGGTCGGAGGGCTCCGACACCGGCTAAGTGATGTCATCTGCCGAGCGGCTCTCTCCCCCCCACACAGGAACTTTGACTCCACAGCCGACTAATTGCTATGGAATACAAGTGACCCGATAACCTCCCTCCACCCCCCCCCCCCCCCCGTCTGCCCATCAGTCCGTGGAACGCTCGTCTCTAATTGGCCCGAGGCCTGTGTTTTTCTAAGTGACAATTAGCCGCTTTTCACCGAAAAGTCTCGAAAAGGCGCCCGGAGCGGCGAGATTTATTCGAATGGGCGAAGTACGACGAGCGACGAGGCGCCACGAACTTTGTGGCTTTCAAGACAAATAATTTTTTTTTTTAAAAAACGGGCGCCTGTCTGTCTTTTCCTGTGCGGCGTGTTGACGGATTTTAAAAATACTCTGGCGTGCGTCGCCATGCAGAACAAGAGGGCGGCTCTTCATGTGAAGGAGAGACGTTCCCTATAGATATCCCTCCGTTTTGAGTTGATCCAGTTCTAATGACTGCAGATACTCTTCATCGTTTCCCCTCCTTCCATCGCCGTTCCGAATGTTAAGTACACGGCGGACCCAAAATGTCCCCCACAATGCATCGGGAAAAAGAAGAAGAAAAAAAAACGTTTTCCTCAGCGGTTCGTTAAATGGTTTCGTGTTTTTTAATTCATCCCTGGTTCTCCGCAGAGATGACGCAGCTAAACGGTCCACAGCTGTTAATTACCTCGCCCTCCGAGGCGTTGGCCCTTTTGGCAAAGTCTTGTCTGGTGAAAGTCAGTCGAATAGAAACATTTCAAACTACAGCATTGATGCCATCAGAGGAAGAACAACCAGAGAACGCTTGGACACACTCTCCAGATGATATCGCTGTTCCTTCAAGACGAAATACGCCCAGTTATGAGTCTAGCAGAGCTTCTCTTCTCGTGTGTTTGGACTGGCCTCAAAGGGGGGGAGGGGGGGGGGGTGCCGCGTCACTCAGATGGTGGCGTGAGGGCCCAAACGAGCCCGTTCTTTAAAACACAGCGAGAGAACGAGGGTTTCATTTCAACGCAAATATCCCCCGCCCCCCCCAATCACTTATGGTTAGCTGACCCCCCCCCCCAGTTTTCAATGCTTCCTGAGAGGTGTTGTCCTGTTTGCATCTGCCTTTTTATTTTTTACTCGCCGCGTCAGGTTGCACAGAACATCTGCTCTGAGAATAAAGGAAACGTCATGTGGGTGCGCTGCGTTGCTAAATACTGCTCCAGACAACATAATAAGTGTCTTGAGTTGATTACTGGCACGTCAGGGGCATCAAGCAACACACACCGAGATAACAAAATGAACCTTTTAAAAAAAAAGAAAAAAGAAAGGTATAGAAAAGAACGCTGGCAAGTTAATTACCTGCGAGCAATTAGAGATGGCGATAAACCACCAAGTGTTTTTCCCCGCGTCAACTCCTCGTTTAAAGAGGTCCGTCAAAATGTACAATGATTCCTGCCAAAACCCCCCCCCAGCTGGCTGCTTGTCTCGGTAAATAAGTCAAACCGGACACTTTCTCAGCTTTGGAGCACTTAAGCAACATGAATAATTGCAGGCTGTATCGGGAGGGGTGGTGGGGGTGGTGGGGGGGGGTGTGAGATCGGTCGAGCTTGTCACAGGCTGCACATTAAGTCGTCACGGACGCAGAGCTCGTCCAAAACCCGACCGCGTCTTTTTGTCGCGAAAAGTACGTCCGTCCGTCCCACAAAAGGCCTCCAGCAGCTGTTTGGAGAATCTTTTGTTTTGATGTTATTCCAGCGAAAGAAAGAAAAAAGTGACGTCCTTGTGAATATCTGTTGTCTCAATTATTAAATTATACACTCGTTTGCATATATATGTATATATCGGGACTGAAATTTTAATGTTGAACAAAGTCAGGTTCAAAAGGATTCTTAAATACAATGGAGCTCATATGAAATGTAATGGGACTGCTACGGAAATCCGGGGCCAAGAAATGCAACTTATTTAGAGAAAACAGCCTTTTAACATGGTTGTATTTTGAAAACACTAAATAAAAAAGGGTTAAAAGGGTCATTCAGATAATTATTTTTAGTGTTTACATGTTGTGTTTAATTGTGGTCACATCTAATGGAAGGCAAGGCGAGCACACAAAATTGGCACCTAAATGGTCCAATATTTCATCATCACTTTTCTTTTCTATACCTGGGGGGGTGTTGGAGGAATGCATATGAGGCTTATCTCCCCCCCCCCCTGACAGGCTGCAGGCTGGTCACTTCAGGGCTTTTGTTTGAGATGTCAGCATCCTTGGCTCTGAGGAATAATGAAGACGCAGAGGGAGAATAAAGAACCTTTTAATAGCCTCCTCTCTCGCTGAGGTGATAGTCGATGAGGCAATCATCAGGTGTGCTTTGAGATAATATTCTTTCTCATGTCCTGATATTGTTTCCCCCCCTCCCTCAGCAAGCTGTAAACACAACAACACAGTTTGTTTTTGCATCGCCGATCTCGTTTGTAGAGATTAGTGGTGGCAGTTGACTTGAAAACGTATGTTTTGAAATGTGATCATAAGAACCAAGCAGAGGATTAATTGGGGGGGGGGGGGGTTCTTTCAGTGGGGCTTTTAACTGCAACGCTCCGAAGTAAAAGCCGTCCATTAACAGCGTTCACGGCACTGTACCCATTTCAGCTCATCTGAGATTATCCCTGTCGAAACCCCGCTTAGTTTTATAATATCCTCAAGGTACAAGCGTTGATATTTTCCAGTTTTCAGCCGCATTTCCTGCTGCGTGAATGATGACTGCAAACGTCTGCTCGGAGAAACACCACAAGTCCAAATCTACTAAAATATCATAAAAAAACAGTGACAGTGCCCAACACATGAACAACACATTTTAAAACATGGCCTGTTGCTCTTTTATTTAACACCTAAAGGAACGCCACAACCCTGATGTCGTGTATTAATCTGCTTCCAAAGTGGCCTCGGCCTCCTCTGGGCAGAATTCCCACAAGCTTTCGGGACCTTTTTTTTTTTTTTTTTTTTTTGCAGGATCAGCATCAGCGAAGGTCCACCTCCACGATTGGCCCGACTAAAGGTCCGACGTGGTGTCAGTGTTGGATTGAGCCAGATTGTCAAATTGATCCCCAGCTAATCCCCGGCTCCTTGGGCCACATACTGTGCCATTAGAGTGTGTCTGTGTGTGTGTGTTGACATGCAGGGGAGAGCATCCCCCCCCCAAATTGAAAAAGAGCAGCGGCCCGTGAAGCGGTAGACGGCGGCGGCTGCCTCCCCTGCAGGTGTTTTCCGGGTGGGCGGGGCTTACGGGGGGGTCGTCTGCAGAGTGGATGCACCTGAGGCGATCTGTCACGTGCTCTGAAAGCCCCTCTCAGGCGACCCCTCCCCCGTGTGGGTGGAACGATATTCTTTGGATCTACGGCGAACAACACTCACCTCAAACCACGGGGTCAGTTTGAGTTGCCTTTTCATGTTTATTTGGGTCAAGCGCCCTGGACTACACTGTTAAATTCACTCCGTTATATAACAGAAGGGACTCTTGTGAATACGGCACAATTTACTGTTTTTTTTTTTTATATGGTCAAATCCATAATTTCCCAATGAAAGGCCCTATTGTCACATGATGTAATTCGGGGGAAACGTCTATACCAAATGTATCAGCTGCTAAAACAATGACAGTAAAAACATGTCACTTTCTCACTGAACTCATGAAAGAATACAGTTGTTGTGAGTGACATCGGAACTTCTATCACGAGATTAGAAGACACATCTGGCGCATGAGACTTTCATGAGTCCTCTTTTCCGTCATGACTGTCAGGAGAAGACGCTCTATGATGAATTGGTGAAGGCTTCACGGTGGTTAATGACAACACAGAAATCAGTGGTTTTTATTGACAAAAAAAAAAAAATACCTGTCTGTGTGTCAAAGCTTCTCTTTCAATACGGTGGCAGCACAAAAAAAAAAGGTGCGATGCAGTTTTTTTTTTTTTTTTCTCCATCCCTCCCAAATCATTTGATCACTGCGCTTAATTAAATACTGATGTGGAATGCAGACAGCTCGAGATAGCAGAGCAGGTTTTTAAAGTAATTAAAACACCGCCGCCCGGCGAATACGGATAATTCACTTCAAACTTATGCTTAAGTGTTGGTTATTGATAAGGGATTTTCACGGTCAGCAAGAGGGCTGCAGAAAATAAATTCACGGGTGTGACTTCCTCCAGAGGTCACATGTTAACCAACAGAACCGTTCGTGCTTTGGTGAAACGATGGGCCAACACGTGTCAGAACCATCCACCAGAGCAGCGCCTCATCCATCACTGCGGGGGGGGGGGGGGGGGTTTTAGCTTTATTTTTTCAGAACTTGTTGTGACTTCACGGTGCCCGGAGCGGTTTGTTTGAAGCGCTCGGGCGTGACCTCTTAAGCTGAGGAGTTAATCACTGGGTATATTTTAGAAATGTGGCCGATCCGTGTGCAGAAAAACAAAAACTGTGTTTGTTTTTTTTGTGTGCGTCACACTTTTGTGTGTTTCTGCAGCACTGATGATGAGACCAACACCGCAGAGTATTTAAAATGTCTAACAACGTGTCACTGTTTATTAATGTTGCCCCGTGCTCCATCCACGCTACAATTTGTTTCACTTTGCACTCGTCCGGTTGACACGGCGCTGAAGTGGCGGCACATTTCCCAACAGAATAAAAGGTCCGTCTGTGAGACGCCTCGTTGTGTTCAACACTCTTGTCTTTTAAATTAAACTGCAAATTGCGGTTTGACACTGAAGGACACTTTGTATCTTTTATCATTTTTCAAATAAGCATTTTGTGCTCCTTTTTAAACTGGATTTTTTACTTGAAATGTGCGTGAAAATGATAATTTCCAAAGATGTTCCGCGGTTAAAAGTAGCAGCATGAGATGGTTCTTTTAATTTTTGCAGGATAAGGAAGATGTGGGCACAACAATAGATTAGAAGCTAAGGTTCAACATTTGACACATTTATCTTTTAACTTCCCCCACCCCGCCCCCCCGGCGGCAGCAGCCTGGATTACACGAGTTAATCTGTGAATCTCTCAAACATTATCCAGCATTTGTGCGCTGTGCATTTATGGCAGATTCACTTCTCGTGTCAAACTCCCTCAAGCCTGGGAGATTACACGTGTGTGTGTGTGTGTGTGTGTGCGCGCTGGGGTTTAGTCGCCGTGCACAAAGAAGCCGCGGGCTCCGCCGGCGTTGGTTGGAGGATTACGGGCCTCGCATCTCCTCCATCTTGAGCACCGAGAACCACGCGAGGCGCCCAGCGACTTGCGTTTGTCGCTGTATTTTCTCGACCGTGAAAAGGTTATCATTTGCGGTTTGTGGCCTCAGGTCCGGATGAAGCTTCCTGTGAAGTCACTCGAGGGACGTTTGCCGGGTAATCGTCCGATGTGATGGTTGCAAGCTGTTCTGATAAAAAGAAATAAAAAAAAAAAAAAATGTTTATACCAGTGGGATTTTAGTCGCTGTTTACACCTTTTCTTCCTGGCTCCTTTTTGTTCGTCTCACATATCCTGAGCAGGTGTGAGATTACAGGAGGAGCAGCTAATCCCTCGGGATTAAGTTGTCAGAATTAACGAGTAAATGGATTTAAATTTCCCGGGCTAACCCGGGTGTCCGCGGGGGGTGGGGGGGAGGGGGGGCGTTTGCTGTGGTCAAACCTGCGGCGGGATTTGACCCGATGGCCTCACGGTGAAATTATGAGGGAGAACAATTTAGCACTTGTGTGTGTGTGTGTTTCTAAAAAAGGAAAAGCATGGGGTAGACGTTCCAGAGCTGCCCCCCCCTTGTCCGCAGAAGTAAATGTAACTGTCACTCATCACATGTGAGCGTGGCAGCCGAGGCCCGTTAATCTGGTGTCAGATGAAAGGACGCTTAAGGCACCGTGGACTGGTCACGGCTGGTATTTATATGTCAGACAAATAGAAAATCCACCGTGAAAATGAGCTTTTCTCACTGACATTTGTTCCCGTGCACACACACACACACACACACACACACACACACACCGAGAGATCCACGTCTCGATAGCAGCTCACGCGGCAGGTGTGCCGTTTTTCTGCTTGCTTTTTTTTGTCCTCCCAGCAGACCCCCTGAATTGAGCAATCTCTGCCAGCTAAAGCACAAATTTGGATTAGCAAAAGCCCCACTGATAGGTCAGCTTAGCCCGTAATGGAGCAGCTTAGGCCTTGTCTGCATGATTATAACATTCTTAGCAGTCGATTGCCACGGCATCCAGATGTTGCTGGATGCAATGCCTTTAAGCCCGACGACACACATTCAGATCACAGGGACACGAAAGGATGCACTTTCAACAAAAAACCTCTCTGGTGTTTCTAGGCTCATTTGATCTTGAGCGTTTTAGAGCAGTCGTTTTGTGCTGTAAGTCAACGACTCGGACGTCGTTTTGCTGAATCAAAGGGTCACAATGTCAAGATTTACGTCCTACTTTAGCTGCACCGGACATTTCAGCAATAGGAAAAATGTCTTTTTAGTTAATTGACATGTAGCGGCTCACTCGTTTTGTTGGCGCTTTGCTTTTTTTTTTTTCTTTTTCAATTTGCCATAAATCTCCCGCCCAGGAGCCATATTTCACCAACCTTTCACTTGTAAACGACTTTCAGCGGCGCCGCATTGTGTCCGCGGCTTAAACAAGAGGGCTCCCCCTGGACCGGCCCAGCTGTTCTGATGATAAAGTGAATGATTCCGAGCACATGCCAGGGCGGTGCGTTCGTGCGCACTCACCTACACGGAGGCACACCAGGGTGAAGCGTTAATAACAACCTTTCCTAAACATCATCCTGAATTCAGAAGTAAACATACTTGTGGAGAACATCCAAGCGGACGTATGTGGGAGGTTTTCCAAATATGCATCTGGAGGGTAGGGTAGGTTTTTTTTTCTTGCAGGGCACCATTAACGCGCTGCAAAGGGAAAATGACACTTGAGTTAAATGTCTCTCCACCTGCCGTCGTTCCTAATAGAAAAGTCTTTTGGCCTTGAAGCGGTGTCGGCAGTGATGATCGCGGGGTAACAGATGATTACGGACTGCGTTTTTTTTTTTTTTTACACAATCTGATCAGAACGCGGCCCTGGACTACGCCTGCCCGGGATGAAGGGAAGGGACTTGCGTCTCCACACGCAGTCGGGGTCGGACATTTATCCCTGAACCCCCCCCGAATGCAGGGAACTCTTCACTTGATGTATTCAAAGTGCATTGAAGTCAGCGAAGCCTTTTTTTTTTTTTTTTTTTGGCTCATCATTACAGGACGTTTTTCAGGGCTGTGGATGAAATGTGTGTCTCGGTCGTCTTCGTTTTTTCCTTTGCTCGTCTTAATGCGAGACGCAGTGGGAGACTCCCACACCATTTATCCCTGTGAGGCTCCTGCTGAGCTCCAGGAACGATGAGTGCGAGCTCTTCTGTTGGAGAGCGAAATGCAGCCAAAAGCTCTTTCATTCGGGACTAAAACCCACTTTTTTGAAGATGTTTTGGGGGGGGGGGGGGGAGAGATTGTAGGTTAAGTGTCATGACAAAATACAGCTTACTAATAATCAACGTGGTTCCGGATTTTAAAGGTCAAAGTGCAGTTCAGCCCATTCTCGTTCCCACGGCGACAGATACGCTTTGTGTTACTAATACTCTTTAGTTAATAACTAATCAAAGTGTAGTTTGCACAAAAGCACCGTTGCTACGCAACCAAACGCGTGGAAGCTGTTTGGCACTTTAAACCCGTGCAGCTTTTACCAAACCAACCAAAGCACGTAAACAACTGAGTGTGCAGCTTCCTTTTAGAAGAAACGTGTAAATAGCTCCAGGTTGACGTCCCACACATCACCGAATGTGACAGGGTGGCCTGCTGTGATTTTCACCCTGATGCGTTTCAATAAAGAGGAAGAAAGAAAAAAAAACACCCTCTGGAATCGCGATCCATCTTCATCACCGGGCGGAGGCGCCAACGTGGCGGCACGGCGATGAGGAGTCTGTGGTGTCACCCTGACCCTGCAGCTCAGATAATGAAACGGAGGAATGAGATGTGAGGCCATTTCCTGGAAGTGTTCACGTTAAATAGATAGTGCCGCACAAAAGAAGAGGCCAGCGGTCCAACCGCGCACGTCCCGATTCACCCGAAATGAGAACAGCCGCTGAGTTTCACGTGGCGTCTTTTAATGGCCGCCTTTGTTCCGTTTGTGTGTGACGGGGGCTTCGTGCTCTCATTCTAAGGCAGTTGTTTATTCCACGAGGTAATGGATGCACCATTCAGTCATGTCACCCGTTCTGCAGAGTGTGGGAATCCTCCTTGTGGGAATAAACGGGATCATTTTAACACCTGCTGTTAAAATGTGCTCAACAAGCATGGATGAAAGGTTTCCTCCTTTGGTCCACTAGCGTAATAAGCGCCGCATTTTCCTTTTACATGTTCAGACTGTTGCATTAATTAGTTCTGCGACATTTCGGCCTTTTGCCTCTGACATCAAATTGAATTGGGCCAGTTTGTGCTTTTCCTTTAAAGAAAACAATAATATTAACATTCTGTTAAAAAAAAAAAGAGAGCAACATGAAAAATGGAGCCAGAATTTGTCATAAATTATACATATGAGGCAGTCTTCCTTTTGGGTATTTTCTCTCTTTGCTCTGTCATTTACTAAATCCATAAATGACGCTTGCAGCATCAATAACACATAACGCAGAATATTGAGGGCAATTGTGATCAAACCCAATGGGCTCACGTCAGCTCATCCGAAAAGGGAAATATTCACAGTGAAGAACGATAAAATAAATATATATATATATATAATATATATATATATATATATATATATATATATATATATATATATATACACATATACAAGACAACGTTAATATGTATCTGATTTGGTCCGCGTACGCAGGGCCCACTTTAACAACCGAACCCCCCCCCCCACACACACCTCGTTTGTTACATCACCACATCCGCTGCTCTCAGCCCGCCAGGTTCAGGTCCAGGTTGAGAGGGGGGGGGGGGGGGATGAAAAAAACCAACAACACACCAAACCCTCCACGGCAGCATTGTGCGTGTGTTTGTCGGCCTCCTTTAGAGTTGCACCTTCAACCGTAAACAAAACAAAGCCTCCCACTCCACAACAGAGCCTGTGAGAGCCTGTGAGAGCCTGTGAGAGCCTGCGTGCTCCGGCCTCTGGGCCCGTTCTCTCCACGTAGACAAACATGTAGCTGAACAGTGACTCATTTGACCGGCCAATTTTTATACCTTTTTTTTTTCTGATATTCCTCCTGCAACTCTCAGTAAACCACGTCTTTTGTTCTTTTTCTTTTTTTTTTCCCCCACTGTTGTAATCACAAACATGTCACTCAGAGCGTAAAACAACGGGATTATTCATTGCGCGCTGACCAGTGACTCTCACTCGAAAATGTCCCCGGCCGACTGTTGTTGATGAAAAGCCGCTTACGGGCCCCCGGATTGATGTTTGAAATCGGACTCCGAGGTTCACCTGAATACAAATGCCCTTCGTTATCCTCCCTCTCAGTTCCTGCCGCTGCTGTACGGCAGAAAACACTTGTTTTCTGTCAATACCGAGACACTTTTCTACAAATCACACCTCCATATATGGGCGTGTGTGTGTGTCGGGTTTCTCTTTTTTTAAGTGGATCACAGAAATCTCTCTGAGGACCCAGCGGCTTATGAGTGGACTCTTTTAGAATAATTGATTGCGTTTGACACAACGTGGATTGATGCTCCTCCTCGGCGGCGCCCCCTGATCAATCCAAATGAGATGCCCCCCCCCCCCCTTTGCTCTGCCAGAGTTTATTAGACGCAACTCTCTTCCTCCAGAAACAGCTCGGACACATTGGAATCTAAGTTAGCGGGATCCCTCACCTCATCATGCCCTGAAAGTATCCCCCCCCCCCCCACCCCCCGCCCCTTCCTCTGACGGGACGTAATGAAACATCGAGTTGAGCGCCGGGCCGCGTTCCAGGGCCCTTTAGCGGTGGGCGTTAGAGGCGGGATGCTGCACGTTCTGGATGATGAGTCGGGCCTTTGGAGACAACACGGTGTCTCTGTCTCTGAATTTCGTGCATAATGGGTGTGAAATGGATTTCCTTCCCTGAGTTAAACTAACCCCCGAAACAACTGGAGAAATTACGTTTAAAAAAAATGTTTTTTTTTTCTGTTTTTTTGTCATTTGTTTAAATTTAATGGATCTGCTGCAAGGGACTCACTCATCTCCAGAACCATAAAAAGCTGATTCTGTTGCGTGCATCTCGCCTTGGACATTGTTAAAAGCCTCTCCTGCTTTTATAGGAACTTTATCTTCACCCCCCCCCCCCCCCCCCCCTCCTCCTGTCTGAGGGCTCCGTCTGCAGCAGTAAACAGCAGGTGGTTTTGCAGGACCTCTTTAGCGCTCTGGATTTCATCTGCACCCACCTGAGGGACCCGCGCAGCTCACATGGGTCCAACCCGGAGTCTCTAACGATCCCACGCGTGGTGAAATAACCAGTAGAGACGCCCCAGTTCAGCTCCGTGCGGTAAACCTGGCTCCAGCTGATTCGCTGTGGTGCTTTTTTCATGTTTTCTGCCCGCGGCCAAAGTCCTTGAAAGGTCACAAAAGTCTTTAGCCGTTCATTACAGTTGGGGGAGAAAGTGATGGAATTTAATGAAAACTAATACTCTTTCTGGTCACTGTGCTATCAGTTGATATGTTTAATATCCCATTACGGGCCCAGAAGTAACCACAGTTCTCTGCTGCCAAGAGACAAAACACAATCCAGAGGGAAATTACCCATCAGGAAGGCAATACTGTTACTGAGATGCAATTACCAGGCCACTTGTGAGACTTTCAGTCCAGTATCCATGGGTGCATGTGTGTGTGTGTGTGTGTGTGTGTGCAGTCGATACTTGCATAACTGCTCTTATGTTTTGTAGAGTAAATTGGATTCTTTGCTGGAGAACAGTTCATTTAGAATATGTCCAAGATGCAAAAGATTGATGTGACTATGTCGTCACAAGTGTAGGTCCGTGGTGCAGGGGGGGGGGGGGGGGGGTCTTATGGAGTGAGAAGGAAACGAGTTTCATCCTGGAGTTGTGGACCAATTATCAGTATTTCAATGGTGGCTGTTCACAAATGAATATCAAAGCCGAGATGCACTTAATCTAAACTGTACTTATGCTTAGATCTAGTTTAACTTCATCATTGTGAATTAAGTCCTTGTCCTTTGCTCATTTGTTAAAGGTGGATTTAATGCGGTTAATCCAGCAGCACAGACTGGAACGAACATCAGTGTAAACATTTGAGCTGCCGAAGGCCAACGCTTTGCTTTATTATGGATCCAAAAATAGAAAGTGTGCAAAAAAGTGTGCAAAAACGTGGCGAAGGCGAACGGCTTCCCGCCGGAGAGCGATTTCTCAGGCCGCGGACGTTTCTATTGTACCGCAAATTATCCCCCCCTTGATCGAGGTAATGAATCCGCGCAGACTTCAGTGAGCAGCCCCGAAAAACCTCAAACGAGGCACGCGGGGAGGGGGGGGGGGGGGAGAAACGGGAGCCTTCACCCATCGCAGGGGGGGGGGAGGAGGGAGGAGGGAGGGGGAGACGCCGCCGCCGCCGCCTGTTCGGAGCACCAGCCTTGCATACATAATCAATGTATGACAAAACAATACCCCAGGCGCCGGGGTATTAATGATATGCAGGGAACTCATTATTAAAGTTCCAAAACAGCTCCTGGAGTAACACAGATGGAGTCAATTAAGCAATGAGCGTCGTCGCTCGCCTGCCGTTTCATCTCCTTTTTCCTTTTATCTCCGGCATATCACTCCACGGGTGTAATTAGCTGCGTGTTGCTCCTCACAACACAGTGTCCAGCGTTAACAACGCCTTTTTCCACATGTCGTGTTTTTGATAACGTGCTGCTGAGGAGAACGCTGCGCTAAACGCTGCCCTCCTCTTGTTTTTGTTTTTTTGTGTGTCGGCAGGGACCTGATGCCTTCAACGCTGGACGGGCAGATCACCATGGAGAAGACGCCCAGCTACTTTGTGACCAGCCACGCCCCGAAGCGCATCCACTCCATGGCCCGGGACATCAAGCTCATCATAGTGGTGCGCAACCCGGTCACCAGGGCCATCTCGGACTACACGCAGACCCTGTCCAAGAAGCCCGAGATCCCCACCTTCGAGGTGCTGGCCTTCAAGAACCGGACGCTGGGCCTCATAGACGCCTCGTGGAGCGCGCTGCGCATAGGGATCTACGCGCTGCACCTGGAGAGCTGGATGCAGTATTTCCCGCTGTCCCAGATGCACTTTGTGAGCGGCGAGCGGCTCATAGTGGACCCCGCCGGCGAGATGGGCAAAGTGCAGGACTTCCTGGGGCTCAAGCGCATCGTCACGGACAAGCACTTCTACTTCAACAAGACCAAGGGGTTCCCGTGTCTGAAGAAGCCCGAGGACAGCAGCACGCCCCGCTGCCTGGGCAAGTCCAAAGGGAGGACTCACCCCAGAATCGACCCGGACGTGATCCGCCGGCTGCACAAGTTCTACAAGCCCTTTAACATGATGTTCTACCAAATGACCGGCCAGAACTTTGAGTGGGAGCTGCAGGAGGACAGCGGACCTCGCGGCGCTCGGGACTAGCTTTGTCAAGATTTTAAAAAAAAAACTGCATTGTCTCGCTTCACGAGTGCTTCGGCACGCCAATCAATCACGGCCGTCTTTGCAGTGTCTGTATCCGTTAGCAAGAGTTTACCGACATGCTTTTTCCTCTCCCTTCAATACTAATGTTGTTGACGATGGCAAATCACTTATTGTAAATACTGAAACATAAAATATATTTATATTTGTGAAAAGGAGAAACGATTTATTCCTCTTTGTTTTTAAAGCACAGAGTGAAGGAAGTGATGTTGACTGTGGCGATGCATGCGATAAGTTAAGTGTCCTTACCTCCATGAGCCCGAAGGCCAAACTCTGTCTGTTACCTTCTCACCAGCGCCGCAAAAAGGACCTTTCTGTTTCAGGTCTTCTCAGTTTTGGTCTGTTTCGGTCTTAGGTTTTACCAAAGTGTTCAGTGTTCTTTATGCTCTGCACACATATCCGATGAGAGAGCCGATGATTGGATTGTTCCGCCGCATCGCCGCATATCAGCGCACTGGCGGTGCCGCGCGATTCGACCCGATAAATCCATGCACTACACATAGAGGGTTTTAGCTGCGGATCAAAACTATTCTGCATCTTGACGACAACAACAACAACAACAAAATTCCCAACCCAAAATACCGATGAACCCCCTGCAGGGCGCCCAAGCGCCGCCCCCTCGTCGCAGTGACGGCGGGCCGAGCGCTTCGTTAACAGACATCTGCTGCGACGCCCTCTTCTGTCGTTAGAGATTAATGGCGTGTTAAATAAACCCGCCGCCGTCGCCGGGCTGGAACAAGTTCAATGTCAATGACAGAATCCGAAAAACAACATACATGCCCCCCCCCCGGCCCGTCGCTGTGTGTGCGCTTCGCTACGCCGCGATGATGTGGGGATGGAAATGTGCGGTCGTCGGGGGTTACCTTGTGAAAAAAAAAAAAAAAAAAACACAACAGGGCTCCGCTCTGAAAAACTTTGTTATTTTTCCCCTCAAGTGAGAAAATAACACTGACCCACCATATTTCTTCCCTTTGCATCACCTGCAGTGCGTCTGTCTGTGCTCTCTGGACTTTTCAGATCAATTGAGACAATCAATACAGCCGATGGAGTCAATAAATGCAGTCTGCTGCACATCACTGGTTGCTACAGATATGATGCATCGCTCTGTTAATCCTCCGTCTTCGTGGTTTTCATGGTTTGGGGGGAGGAGGGGAGAGGGGGGGGGGAGAGGAGGCCTGCAGCAGCACCAGCAGCAACTCACACGGAGCGATTGATTCAATCAGAGTGAGCACTACGCTGCCCCCCCCCACCCCACCTATTGTAGAGCCGAGCTTGAACACCTTCCATCTGGTCTTAACCGTCGCCAGAGTCTCCCACTTCGAGGCCTTTTCTTTTGCAGCCCCCCCCCCCTTTCTGGTGTTTTTCTTGACAATCCTCTCAGGTCGCTCTTAACATTTACGTCGTGTGAGCTGCTGCGGGAAGCCGTGTCCCGCGGTGCTTTCCCTGCAGGGGGTACAGATCAGAACATGGGATGCGACCGCCGTCTATTTAAAATGAAGGTAAAAGGCTGCGGTGCGTTTCTGTCGAGCCTGAAGAGAACTTGGCAGTGTCAAGCGTAATTAAATGGAACCAAATCCACCCAGGGCTTCATTATCTTTACTGAGAAAAAAAGAAAAAGAAAAAAGGTGCACAATATTGTTCTCGAAGGCCAATCAGAGAAGAGTATCTGTTCAGCTCCATTACTGGGGGGGGGGTGATGCTGCGCTACTTGGTTCGTCAGTATCAAGTGGAGAAGACTCACTGCTCAAGCCCCAGCATTTCAGAAATGAAGTATAAATTCCTATGTTAGCAATTACTGACGATTTGGCAAAGAGCTGCAGTTATTCATGGCAACAAGGAAAAAAAGCAGATGCGGCGTGTGTGTTTATTCTGGGATAAAAGGCTGTAATCTGGGTCTGAGAGATGCTTTTTAAGTGTTCACTTTTCTGTTTTATGATCTATAATTATTCAGCACTGTGGGGATTAAAGAGTGCCGCAAATATACGCTTAGTTTGAACCCCCCCCCCAAAAAAAAAAAAAGTTTGGCTGTAGGAATCATCGCTATTTGTAGACAATGCTGAGAACACAGAGAGGGACCAAGTGGACCAATGAGGGGACGAGCAGGGAGGACCAGGTGAGGACAACGAGGAGTCCTTGTGCCCCGGTGAAGGGACTCAAACCCGAGGAGCCGAAGCTGGGAACCATCTTACCTCCCAGTTAAAATCCCATCCCAGTCTTTTTTGTCTACTTTTAAAAACAGCGGAACACAAACACCGTGATTCACTGCGCCGAGTCCCCGAGTGTCTGCGGAATCAACCTTCACCACTAACTGACCCTCTCTGAATTCACCCCGCTGTCCCTCATTTAAATGTAAATACGGACGGGTGCGTGATCCGCTGCTGCGGCAGAGGTTTGAAATTCAAGCAACAAACAAAAGAAGAAGAAGAAGAAGAAAGAAGCGACGCGCCGTCAAGGTTCCCCAACAGCTGTGAATCACCCGAAACAAATGGCTACAAAATGAAATAAGCCCCAAAAAGTGTCGAGCACTGATGAGAATGGGGGATGAGATGCATGTCTCCCTGTGTGTGTGTTGTTGTTTTCTGCGTTGTGATAATTAACGAGACGATGTGCGTCCGTTGGAGGTGTCGACGGATTCCAAAAACCAAACCCCCCCCCCCCCCCCGCGTTATCCCGTATTTACCAATAGATAGACCCGTTGATAATGTAGACCAATAAAAGGAGCCGTACATAATTAACGTGTTTAATGAAAAATCAGCAGAAAATCGCGTTGGCTCCTGGAGGCTTCCTATGATAATGTGCAGTAATCCAGCTGCAGCCGAATGCTATTAACCCACAATCCTCCTTGATTAATACTCACAAAAACAACTCTGTCTCTCTCACGCGAGGAAAGGAAGAGGTGAGCTCGTGACGACGCAGTCATGTGACCAATACGAAGAGTAGTACACATTCTCCATGACCAGAATTTCATCAACATTTACTAGAAGAAAGGGTTAGACGTGAGACGTGAGAAGTAAGTAGGACCCTGAACGTGAGCGTGATAAACCAGCAGTCTGACACTCGGGGTGAACCCCCCCCCCCCGCGATGCTGATCCACCAACGACTCGTCACGAGTGCTCTTCTTAAAAGGCTCCTCTGTCACCTTGGATTCAAGGCCTTCCAGGACAAGGCAAAGCCTCGAGCCAATGGAACACGAGGGGAGTTTTCTTTGTGCGCCGCCTCGGTTCTTTTCATGTTCCCCGTGAGCCTTCTGAGCCCCTTTTTGGACAGGATTTAATCCCCTAATGAGGTTCTATCTGCACGGGACTCGTGACCTCTGGTAATGTGTAATAAGCGGTGCGGCTGTCTGGGATTCGGATCCGTCGAGACTCAAGAAAAAAAAAAAGAATTCCGCCGCAAATGACCTTCCAAATGTTAACACAAACAGAGGTCATGTGATAATAATGGTCCCAACTCGAGACTGCAGGTCTATTTATGCATTCGTGCTATTAATTAGAAGCACATGTTACGCAGAACCTTTAACCTCATGAACGGATAAACATGTTGTAAGTGACCTTTTCCGTTTTCAGCGAGGCCTCGCGGCACCTGGAGCAGCGGCGTGAAGTCCGATTGGAGAATGTTCGAGACGAGAATCCGAAGCAACGGCTCGTGTTCAATTCAACTTTAAAAAGTGAAAAAGAAAGAGAGGAAAAAAAAGCGAGTTATTTGTGCGCGTGTTCACCAAAGCGGACGCTGAGCGGGTAGAGATGGGTGGGATCTGCCTGGCGATAATTGAAATGACTGCAGGGTGCAAACCAGCGGCGGTTTGTGTGCGTTTTCTACCTGCAGATAAATAACCTCATTATGACGCCACAGTTACAGGTTGTTATTAGTTCCCTTTAAACACTTTTACACCCACCAATACACATGAATACACACATTCAACAGACAATAATTAATTATATATATATATATATATATATAATTAATTATACATTGTGATTTGGTTTGAGGCTCATCTGGTGAAAACATCAACAACTACTGAAGAAGGAAAACTGGGGCATTCCCTTAAAAAAAAGACAAACATTTGCTGAATACAAGAAAACATGAAAATAACTGGAGTCATTCAGTGTTATAATAAACCAGACGTTATGTTACTGCCGGAAAAAAAAAAAAAACAGTGAAACTACGTATTCTTTGCAGCTTTAAATTATTCATTTAAAGCTTTACTTTAAAACAGTAACAGTATTTTTTGCTACAAGTCTTGTGTTCTTTCTTTGCAAACATTTTTTACATAAATGCACACGATGCGGATAAAACTCTTTGCAAACATCCAAACTACATGTCGTCCCAAAATGATCGATGGTCTACATTTTAATAACATAAAAGTAATCAAATTGAACGTAAACTTCCCAGAGTTTTTAATAACCCCCAAAAAATCCCTAAATAGTTCACACAAAAAGGAAGTTCCCAAACATGCAGTTTATTTACTTCTCTTTAGTGATCTTGTGAGGAGCTCCTTCCAGCTATTTGGGTGGTACTAATACGGACTTTCAGATTCAGTTTGACTGGTTAACTTTGAAGTGCTGCTCAAATGAAGAATTGAAAGATGAATCAGCGCGTCTCTGGAGTCTTCCCTGAGCACGGCCTGACTCGCTGCCAAATAATAACCCGCCGCCGCTTTCAGCGGAGACATATTTCATGTGTATGAATCACTCCTGAAATTACTGTGGGGACCTGCTAATAGTTGAGCTCCTCAAGAGCGCAGGAACACGCCGTTGCAAGAAGAAAAAAAAAAGAAAAAGAAAAAACCCCGGTTTCCTTCTGCAGGACCAACGCTGGGGGAAGAAAATCCAAGCAGGAAGACATTATTGAGGACAGTTAATTACCCTTAAGCGTGAAAAGAATAACACCCGTTTGGTGTGAAGGTGTCTGTCAGCGACACCGCAGAGAAGAGTCATTGCATTACCAATCCATGCAGGTAATGATCTCATTAATTCACCGTCGATTCCTTTCCAGCAGATATTAACCTTTCGCCGGTAATCATTCATTTTCATCGGGAGAGGTGTGGTTTGTTGTGATTTTGGGGCCGCACAAACAAAACAATTAACGGGCCTCCCGACGTTTTAGAGGTCGTTCGCGACGTTCGGGCCTGAATCCTCGCGCTCAAGTGATCGATATATTTGTTGTGTTTACTGAAACTATGAAAAAAAAAAAAGAGAAAAGAAAAGAGAAGGCCAAACCATTCACGAAAACAAAGTTCTCCCTTTGCACCATCTGTGCAGGGAACCGAGGTGCGTTTGATTCGTGCAGAAGCATCACCGGCACGACCCTGTGCGTGCACCGCATGTCATGCACGGGGATTTTTTAGAAAGTTAGTTTCCAGTCACCGGATTGTTTCCATGACAACCGAATTCCCTCCAAAACCCAAATGTTCTTACACAAGCACATATTCCTCGAAGAAAAAAAAAAAAAAAAGCCAAGCAAACCTGCATGTTTGAGCGTGAAGTGCTTCTCGCCGGAGCCTCGCTCGGGGGTCGATTTGCTTCCAGCGAAGAACGCCGCAGCCACTCGTTCCTACCCCCCCCCCCCCACGATGTGGAGCGGGTCGAGTTGACCAAGGATCGATGAGGGGGGGGGGGGGGGGGGGTGGAAACACTCTCCTTTGCAAATGGTGAACAAAACAGGATGCAAGAAGAAGTAGGATTCGTGCCACTGTTGATCGTCTGGACCTCATCTTGCAGCTCATGTCGATGGCCAAACGTTTTTCCCGCTTTTTTCAAAGGCCGCATTAATCAGATGTGACGACGCGGGTTCCCTCCTGCTTTCTGGTGGGAAGGTTTCTATTCATTTCTGCGAGAAGGTCCGAATATTTCTGCATCTCGGTGCATCCTCTCCTCCCCTTCGTGTGCGTGTGGACCCTCTCCTCCTGATAGCTGCGCTCTTTGGTCTCAGCCTCTCTGGAAGAACCCAACAGCAACCCTGTGGACTCAGAACCCTCCTCCAATGAGAAGAATGACACCCATCAAACGGGCCTGTGACGGACAGTCGAAAGCTTCATTGATAACGCTGACGTTCACATTCAACCTGGCATCTCTGCACAGGTGAAGTTCACGCTACACCAAGATTAATTATATTATTTTGAAGAAGTCCGTCAGCTCGTCTGATCCAAACGTTCCCATCAAATGGAAGTCACGTGATCAAGTTTTCTGCGCCGATCCGTCTTTGTTGGTGTTTCAAAAAAACATTTTCTCTGCCGAAAACCACTCGCCTTGAAATTGCGTCGTCGCGTCGTAGCTTTTAAAGGGCACGGAGATGAGGCACTATGGTTGGATATGTTCATGTTCATGTCCACCCTGTGTTTAATCAGAGGAACAAACACACCGACGTCCCCCCCCCCCCCCCCTTGGGTCTTACCTTTATCAGCATCTTCCTGCCTTGCTGTAAAGCAGCAGAAGTTGGATTGTGTTGGTGGAGGAAGAGTTCAGTACTTTGTGCAGGTAGCAGAAGGAATGAAGCGTCCACACTTCAGGGAATCAGTGGCCACTAATGAGAACATTTTGTGTGGGGGGGGGGGGGGGAAGTGCCAAAAGTGTGTGTGTTTCATTCTTTTTCTAATTACAAAATGCAGTTCTTTGATCCTGAATGGCGTCTCACCGTGGATTAATTATTAATAATACATGCTTCAATTCCAAGGATTCAAAGCATCTGCACTCGTTGTGTTTCTATCAGGCCGAACATTCGTTTGCCTTCACGCGCAAAATGTGAAATGCACCTTCGATGGAGAAAATAACTGTTTTCTACAGGAAGGACACCGTGCTGGTTGCAACGTGTCAGTAGCGTTTCTTAGCTGGACCGACGCTGACGATGCATAAATGATGCAAGACTCGATATCCTGGCAGGGGGGGGGGGGTTTGTCTCAAGCGGTCCAACTCCTCAGGAGAACCGCGTGGTCTGCGGCGAGCGCGTGAAAAACATCGTCACCTTCAGAGTCCTGAGCTCATCGGGAATAACGGATGAGTACAAATAGTGAGCGCAGTGAACCTGCTGCCAGACAACGAGCGGCATGTAGAAACGTATTGTGCTAAAATGCTGCTTTTTTTTCGAACAGAAATGGTTCTAAACAAGAGCAACTGAGAAACTTTTGAACAAAAAGACCTCAAATTGTAGGGGAGTCACCCCCGCGTTCCTGAAAATAAAAATGTTTGGACTCCTTACCTTCATTTGAATAAGGGAGAAAGTGGCTTATCATTTAATTGAATAGAAAACTGACAGCATATGAAATCACAGCAGATAGTAAGATGAGGGACGCTGTGCAGAAGAGATGAAGGTTTGAGACACAGCTGGTGGGATTTCATTGTGGAGGAATATAGTTTTTATGATCCACAGCTGGTAGGAATCCATTATATGGACAGAAAAAATAGGCAGAATGTTTTCACAGTAGCACTCGGGTGCAGAATGTGCACCTCGCAGTCATAATTTAGATGGATGGCTATCAGTCAGAGTTACTCATCTGGAAGGAAGAGGCAATATTCTTTGTGGAGACCAGCAGGCTCAAAGATTATGAGCCTAACCCCCCCCCCCCACCTCCCCGTGGTTTCGGTGAAATGCAAAGAGGACCAACAGAACGGAACGGAGAATCCGCCCTTTAATCGAGAGCGTGGGCCGAATGTGGTCCGAAGGCGTCCGCGCTGCTGTGACCTGAATCAAAGTGGAACCTCGAGCAGAACTTAATGGCGAAAGCGCGTCTCTCGATGTGCGCATGCACGATGAAATCAATAAACAAACGCGTTTACGCACAGCCGTGCATGTACCCAGCCTGCAGGGCACAATTAAAAAACCCTGCGGATCCTCCTTCAGGCGTCCGCCTCGCCATCGGGGTGGATGTTATGCAGCGACCCCGATGACCTCTCAGCGCGTGTAAACTGTCGACGGGGACATTCACTCATCTGCATCCCTTCATCGCAGCAGGGGGACGTGTTACTTCTCATTAGGGCTGAACAGAGGAGGATTTATGGGGGGGGGGGGGGGGGGTGAAATGCAGATACGAGTGCCTGTTGAAGAACGTCATGTGATGATGATGTTTTGGGAATCCAAAAAAAAAAAAAAAAAAAGTGAAGTGCGTATAATCATGAAAATTAAACTTTGCCCTCGGCCAGAAATTAATTAGCATTAACCCTTCATAAAATACATTGATATACTTAATAATAGATTCCATTGCCCCAGGATTGTTGAAATTTTACTGATTTAAAATCTACAACGGGCCTTTGATAATTTAATTGAAAAATTTTCGCTCCACAAAACAAAAGACCGGAATGAAAAAAATGTAAAGATGTTTCTCTGGTGTCACTTCTCTTCTGTTTTTGAGTGAATAACTACAACGTCCCGTTCTGTTCCAACAAATAAAAAGGTCATCCCGAGCGACGCCGGATCGCTCATCCAACGCTCTCCGGGGGGGGGGGTGGGTGGGGGAGGCCTGTCGAAAAAAAACATCCACTCCCATTGGCCCGCCGGGCGCCAGGAGTCTTCATTGCAAGTCGTCGGCGATGCGACCCCCCCCCCCCCCCAAAAGTCGGGCCCTCTCCGGTCACTCCGCCGCTGACAAAGAATCATTACGTCGGGTGTCAGAGAGGATCAATATTGTGACAGGAATGAGCTACCTTCTCTCCCCCCCCCCCCCCCCCTTCTCTCACACCCAACCTGTGCGTTGGCTGCAAACCAATGAGGCAACGAGAGGGATGAGGTCAAAGATTTGTTCAAATCAGCACCTCCGTCCCAGCAGCTCCGACAGGGGGAATCGCTCTTCGTTTGTCGGGAGGCAGCGAGGCATCATTAAATTCCTTCTCGCTGCTTATTGTGCATAATTCATACCCCGCCGTTGAAATATGAATGTTGCCGTGCTGCAGAAACGCTGCCCGGGCCGAGGCGCAAAGAGGAGCGATTCAAGCCCCCCGGTGGGACTTCAGGCCGAAGGAAGAACGGACGACCACCTGCAGCAGAATCCGGATGGAACAAATACAAGCAGTGTGTTTTCTTTAGTAGGAGCGATTACGTCTGCTGCAAAACGCCTTAAAAGGGGAATTGGTTGTGTTGTTTCTCTCACTGATGCAACCGTGACGTTTGGAGTTCATGCTCTTGACCTTTTTCGAAAAACCTAATACCAACAATTAGAAAAGAGAGGCCCGTTGATTGCATTTAACTCGTCGCGAGAACCCCGTGTTGATTCTAAATGAAATTATCTTTTTTTTAAAAAAGGGTAAAGAGTGATTTATTATCACAGCTCTCAAAAATATTTTCATGTCAACAGTCAACCCTTGCGCTCTCTGCAGCGCGTTCCAGCTCGTTATCTCAGACTTGGCGGCGGAGTCTCATCAGCACCGTATCCCCGATACGACTTTGTCTTTCACGCACAGCCTCAATCGCTACTCTGCTGTCCACCAAAATAACCGAAATTGGGTTTGTGACATCGTAGAAGGCGACCACCCGCCGGTGAACACGGCGGAGCGTTTAGCAGATATTTGTGAAGATACAAAGTGGAGCCAATATTGACTTACATTCGTTGGACACAGGGATTCATGTGACGGCGTGGCGTCAATCATTAAGGGGCCAATCAAAACGAATCGATCCGGGTTTCAGGTTGGGAAACTGAAGCGTGAGAAGAAGTGAAATCCACTCTCCAAAAGGAGAGTCTGACCTCGGGAGCTTTGTTACGCAGCTGAATCGTGTTTTTTGTCTTTTTTTTAAACGGTGCAACGTGTCGTTACGGCCATCAGTCCATGATTTGCCAGTGAATGTGAGAGTCAGTGTGCGACGGAATAATTTGTTTTACTCGGTTACTCAGTGATGGATTCCCCCCGCCGGCGTGTTGGAATCAGCATGCGCGGCCACGCTCCGGTTCTTTGACGCTACATAAAATGGGGCCTATCTTTTGTGTGCCAATGCAATTCTCTACTTCCTGTGAAATGAAAATAAATGACCAGTGTTGATTAGATTTACCCGCTCTCTCCCTGCATGCTGCTCGTACGGCTATTTCTCTTTTCGAGTCCAACATGGGCCGCACTCGGGCCTCCGCTGCAAAACGCGGCGGATCGACGCGTTCGCTGGTGATCCTGCTTCCTTCCCGCTTCCTTCCCGCTTCCTTCTCGCTTCCTTCCCGCTGCTACTTACCGGCGAAGCTGCAGCTCTCTCTTGTGCAGCGATGCGCCGACAGAGTGATTCACCGTCGCATCCCTCGCTGACATCCTCCCAAAATCCCTTTAAGTTGTGCCCTGCTTCAAGCCCCCTGGAAACATTACCAGTCGGCGAGCGTCGTGTTCGCCATCTAGCGTGAAGTATCACTTACGGAAATATTGCATTTTCCAGCTGTTGGCGCTTTACTGCATCAAAATGAAAAAAAAAAAAAAAACAAGAATGAAGTGCCACCTGTACCAGCAATGATGGACTGGAATTGTTTATTCTCAGCGTGAGAGCGAAATATTTCACAGATTTTATCACATAGCAATATTGGACAAGCCCTGGTGTGCTTTCAGGATTAGATTGCTAAGGTTTAGTAAGTGTGTGTGTGTGTGTGTGTGTGTGAGCGGTCACTCAGCAGCGGCCCCAGAGCCCCCCCCCCCCCGGTTAGGTCCCTGCTGCATTGATGATGCGAGTGCACGTCGGTGCAGCTCATTCATTTCACCGCGCTGTGTGTGTGTGTGTGTGGAGAAGGGATAATACACCATGAGACTAACAGCAGGGTAATTACACCATAATGAATGCACCTGCATTTTGCCCCCACAATGTCAGGAAGAAGAAGAAGAAGGAAAAAAAAAGGATTTTCAATTTGTTGCTGGTGCTTTTTTAGAGCACCAATCAGTTTGTGTTTTTATGGATTCAGGACAGCAGCCTTTGCTTCTCAGTAATGATGAGCTTTCTCTGCTGCAGCATTAACTATGGATGAACGGATCGCCGCCAGGTGAACACCACGCGCCTGTGTATGTATAATAAAAGTATATTGACGGAGATGTTTTGTTTTATTTAAAGGGATGTGTACCCTGTTTGCTGAATAACAGACCCCCCCTTAATCCATACATCACTGCTTCTCCAACACAAACACGGCCCAAGGTTTTTACAAATCATAATAAACATTAAACCATCACACATAAATAAATGAGTGGAAACGTTGCCAGAAAGCATCCACCCCGGGTTGGTTTTTATTACAGAACATTAAAGACGAGGCTTTCCCCAGGTCTGCATAATTCAAACATTATGCGGTTTGACAAACATTATATTTAAATCGCTCCGTTTATAACACTGCAATAATAATGATACATTTTATTTATAACGCATAACCTCAGAGTGCGACTGTGATGGCGAATAGTGTGAAAGGTAAACTTCAAATGAGGGAAGATGGGCCCCATAAACCCGGGATGGATGTGAACTAAAGGATCCTTTGTGGTCTGAGCTACGGCGTCTTAACCAAGTGTTCTCCAATAATACATCAAACGGATGGGTTTCATAATAATAGCATATCGGGGAGGACGTGTCCTCTCTCCTCCTGGTCCATCTCCACGACGACCACCTCCCCGTTTGTAACAATAATCTTGTGGTCCCAACAATTTTTTTTTTTAAATCAATGCACATTTCTCCATGCTTCTGGGCTCAATGGAGTCCGTACGGAGTGAAAGGCGTCATAATTACGCCCCCCTGAATGCGCATTCACTGCCACGCGCTGCCCACAAAACCCCTGAAACCGAGTGTTTGGGCTCGGTGCTGGAGGCGCAGCGGGCCTTTTTTGTGTTTACAGCACACGAGGATGTAATCAATGAAAAGTGGTTTTCAATCTAAGCTGTTCCTGCTCTCCACTCTCCTACTCCCCGGCATGCTTTGGGTAATCCGCGTTCGGCGGCATCAGAGTGGACCGACGGGCCTGTTTTGTGCCTCGCTGTCGGATTAAATGGGATTTAATAGATTTACAATTGCTCGTATCCCTGCTGCTGTTCTTTCCAAAAAAAAGGGTCTTTTAAATATGCAAAAAGATTTCAATACAGTGAAAACTAAACCTGCCGAGGTTTTCGTTTGGAGGTTTGTGCCGCTCGGGGGTGGAGTGAAGGGCATTCACAACCATCTGCTGTCGCGGCGCCGCAAAGCGAAAAAACAACAACGTGCACTTAGAAAATAGGAGAAATATGAGATACGTCATGAACACATGAATGATTTCCCCCCCCCACCCCCCCGTTTAGTCACGCTAGCGGAAGGCTCGAGGGACGCCAATGTACCGCGTGGGCCCGCGGAGTGAAGTTATTTAGCGAGGTCACGGGGGTCAAGAGCACACTTTATCCAGTTATCTCCTGCACCACCACGTTGACATTTGCCGGTTTGCCCGCAGACCTCCGTGAGCCGCAACAACGTTGGCGATCGCATCGTCGCCAGTTTCTCCACGCCGCAGACTCCGGTCGTCTCTTTCTTCCAGGGAAGAGGGTGGAGGGAAGGGAGGAAGGGGGGGGGGACATCTACTGCCAAATGTCTTCTGTCCATATCAAATCTCCATGAAAATCTGCCCGTTTGATGGTACCATCAGGAGAGGCCAAACTCCTGTCCATATGGGGAAATTATGCTAAAAACTTAAACAAAATAAATTGAGTTTTATTTTTAATTGGGATCAGCACACACACACACACACACACACACACACATAACTGTCACATCAGGGTTGAGGTCTGTGAGAGCGCCAATGAATCCTCCTGAGTTATGTTCCATCTGACTGCACTGCTCCACTTCACTGACCTCAGCGGCAGCGGACGACGGGCCGGAGGTCCGGCGCCGGGCGGCGCCTTTCCTCTTTGGGTTCACGCCAGCCCGGGGGTGGGGGCAGCGGGGGGGGGGGGGGGGGACGTCCGAGCACAGACCCTCCTTGCATGCGTTTTTTAAGGAAGAAAGGCATTAGAAGAGAAATCAAAGCAATCAAAGAGCCAATAATGTGCCTTTCAGTTCACTATGTATCCTGCTCATTCGTGCCCCCTCCCCCCCCCCCCCCCCCCCTCCTGCAGGGCACAGCTCTGTTTATCCAAATCCAACGTGTGACATCATTTTCAGCCTCCTTCGCGGCGCCCCGCGGTGGCAGTGCGGCGGTCCTGAAACTACTGGGCCACGGTGACTGAGGTCCGACCTCGTCCCCCGGACCATCTCTCAAAGTTATTGAGCCGGGGGGGGGGGGGGGGGGTCATGATGACAGTTGAGAAATGCTGGGCTGCACAACAGAGGATTCATCATTGGCTAAAATTGTCATCTTATATTGACCTCCTTGAAAAGATTGAACTCATTCCCGAGCGCCCTGAACCAGCTGGTGTGTGTGTGTCCAGTTTTACACTCGTTTGAGACGCACACACACACATGCAGTTTTATTGTTACGTCTACTGCAGAATCAGAAGTGGTTTGCACAGAAAACGGGTCTCAAACTAAAAGTGTCCTGGTGGTGATCGCAGGGTTTAAATGACAAGCGGCTTGTCGGCGGTTGGCAGCTCGCTGGCCTTTGGAAGCTCATTGTTTTCGTGTGCCGGGGCGATTTCCCCCCCCCCCCCCCGCCCCCCCCTTTTTTTCGAATGCTTTGGGCGTTCGACAGGATGGCATTTAGAAGAGGGAGTGAAGGCGGGAGGAAGGAACCTCTGCCGTGTGTGTGTGTGGGTGTTTTGTTTTTTTTTTCCCTCCATGCATCACGAGCCTTCACCTGCTAAACCTGCAGCGCCGTACATCACCTCCACTGGAGGTTTCGCGACCATATTGCGTTCACTGTTATCATCTGTCCGCCGGAGCCAAATCAATGCAGCTCCGTTTCATGCAGAATCATCATCATTTCAGGATGATGCATGATGCGGGTGGAGGAGACGGGGGCTGCACCAGGAGCTACGTTGTGGGGCTCTCAGGCCTGCACACGATACAGTACTTTGATATTTGTGTGTTTTTTGGGGCTCTGTATACCGCTCTCTGGTTTTAAATCAGACTAGTTTAATAAAGTCGTGTTATGCATCAGATTATGAATCCTTGCCATGTTCTCACAAAGTTTGACTAATCTGTTTTGTTTTTTTTCTTCAGTATTTGTTCCATTTCTAGCAGTCGGCCCAAGCTTGTGCATTATCACAAAAAACAGCGTTCAGACTCAGCTCTTTCTTTTAACACTCCAAAAAAGAAAAAAAAAAAAAAACAGACGTCTAACGGGCTCTTGAGATTCATTAGATTGTGTTTCCAACAACTTAAAATGAAGCGTGCTGTCGTTACGACAGAAAAACAAGCCTTTTTTCGTAGCCGGATTCATACGTCAGGTTGGTGGTAATTGGGTTCGAGCGGCGCATTCAAACGCCATCACAACTGGATGCACGTTATGGAACAGATCTAATTTATTCCGCCGTGATGTGTCAGTAGATTGCGTCCTAACCGACTAATTACTCCGCGAAGGAAGCGGCGTCTTCCTGTTCTTTACATTGAACACTCCGCTGCGTCCACCTCGCGTCCTGACTCGCCGCAGAACAGCTGGGATGTTGTTCTTCCAGATTGCTCCGCACTACTGATCTTTATTAAATAAAAAAAATGATAAAAAACGTTGGAAGACGTTGGACGGAGGCCCAGAAGCCCAGAAGATAAAAAGCCATTCCATCCAATCCCTGGGGGTAACTAGTTTTTTTTTTTGTGCCTATTTGCATATTCCAGGGTTCAAAACAGCTTGGGCAAAAAGTGACTCCCCACGAAGACGCGTTAAGTTGATTGGCCTTGTGCCAGTAATCGCTCCACTTTACAACAACAACAAAAAACAGGGGACATAAATGATTCACAGTGGTTTTTAAGTATGTCAGCCGTGTTCCCGGCGTAAGTCAGTGAGACGTCCAGAGAGCAGCCAGACGCTGGCAAAGCAACGCGCCGTACTTTAAATTCAGGGAATATTCTCGCTGGCGTTTGTCGATATTGAGCCTGAACTTTCTGTTCTGCAGAAAGCCAAGAAAAAAGAAGAAAAAAAAAAAAAAAAAACACACACACACAGTAAATCCATGACTCCAATAAAGAGACCTCCTGCTGAAATTTGTTTGTTATGAGGCAGAATTTGCAGAGAAAATACAGAGCAGAGCTGAGTCCTGATCTAAAGACAACACGGGAGCCTCCTTTTTGTAGAAGACATTTAGATCCAAAGTAAATAATAAAGCAAAGTTTTTCTGTCCAAAACGTTTCTTTTGGGATTCAGGGATGAAAATGTGAAACTCTCCAAAACCCTCAAACCCACGAGAAACACCACTTCTCGGGGCAGCAATAGAGAAGGCGAGATTCAGGGTCAATGTTGGCGAGGACAGGAAATGAAGGTCATACATTCTTAGAGAATCCCCCCCCCCCTGTCCTGGTGGATTGGATCGAGTACAAAGGAAACCGCCCACAGGATCCATTGATCACTATAAAAGGATGAAATATATACACGTCAGCAAGAGAAATCAAGAAAGACAATCGAAAATCAATCTTTTGGGCTTTAATCCCGCGCTCAAAAGCAATGAAACAGACAGAGGGGGGGCCTCACCGGGCGCCGCATGCAGATGGAGGGGCGCTGCAGCGGTGCAGAACCGGTCCAGGAGGGGCAGAGATTCACTGTAAGAGGCGAGAGGGGAGGGAGCATTACGTGACCTGGCATTATCAATCCACTCGACACTCGGCGGCTTCAACCACGAGGTGCTTCCCCTCCTGCACACGTCTTCCCGTGCACCACATCGGGTCGCCACGAGGGAAAGTCAGAAACCCTGCGCATCGTCGGCTTGGAGGAGGCCGAGTTCCTCCATGAGACAGAATAACTCGCAGTATGCAGCCAAAACCCAGATGTTTTACCGCAAGGCAAAGTATCAAAGGGAATATGTTAAACGTGGTTGTGGCGGGGGGGGGGGTTTTCTCCTCCATGTCATATGTGAAAAGACCCAAAATGAACAGTGGTCTTGTTGATCATTTCACCGGCTTGTCGATGATTCAGTCCCATTTCAGTGAGGATTCCAGGTCTCTCCTCTGCAATCTAAATGTTGTGTTACTTCAGTGCGGGAAACACTTCCTCTGCCTTAACACTTCAACCCTCTGTTGTGCCGAGCCTCTTCAAAGTAAAAGGTCAAAAACCGAAACCTCGTTTGGTTCACTTAATATGTGGCGAGGTGCCCTTTGGGTATTTAAAGAGGTGCCGCGTGTCCCCGGTTTGAGCTGCATTTAGTGGTGTGGCAGGCTGGAACAGACCAAACCACCCCTCAGCTTTTTTTTTTTTTTTTTTCTTCCCCTCCTTAATGAAGACCCTTCCACGCCGGCTCAGCAGTGCGTTCAGCCCCCGCGCGTTTCCCCATTTTTCACATCCCCGTTGAGGAGGTGACGTGACGTCCACGGGCACATTAAAGAGCAAACCGGCTGGTGATTGAGATTTCTGTGAATGGAATAAGTTGCGCTTATCGATTTTGATGCCAGGCAAACCGACTGCCTCTGTCGGGGCGGCCCAACAGATGATTAAGCATCGGCAATAAACTTCATATCCTTTGCTCCCCCCGTTTCATCACAGAGAAATAAGCGCGTCGGTTTCCCCAATTACCGAAAGGGCAGCGGATCCCCTGGTGGAGGAAGGTGGGGGAAGCAGAGTGTGACTTTTCTCTACAGGTTCAGAGAATTTTGGGCGGTTGGGGAGGGGGGGGGAATTCAATCACAGGCTTGTCGTGCAGTTTTTTTTTACATAAGTCATGATCAATCGTTGATCAGACGCAGTGTCTTCTGTGTCTCGAGCTCCGCCCCAAATTTATAATTTCTGTCTCCACGTGGGATTAAGTGGTGGTGCAGATGGGTGGATTATTGTGCCCAGCCGCCCTCCCCACCTCCCCCCCGGTGACGGACAGTCAGGACATTTAGACCCGTTCTTTCCATTGCTAAACGTCCACTTTCCCTGACAAACTCAAAAAATGCCTTTTGAGTGCCATCGAGTGATCAATGAGCTTTTTGCCCCGTTCATTACAGTTAAATCACGGTATTTAATTACTAAAAAATATCACCGCGTACAGTTTAACAGGTTTACTTCATCACGGCAATGCAGTGGTAATACGGACAATGGAAGCACGGTATTTACCAGAGGTGTGGACTCGAGTCATGTGACCTGGACTCGAGTCAGACTCGAGTCATGAATTTGATGACTTGAGACTCGACTCGACAAAACGTACAAAGACTTGCAACTCGACTTGGACTTGAATACCGATGACTCGTGACTTGACTTGGACTCGAGCCTTTTGACTCGAGAAGACTTGCTACTTCCCATGAAAACTGGGGGAAAACATTTTCACACCACCGCGCCGCTCTGTTTATCTGCATCTGTCAAAAAAATGTGCGCCACCTGTATGCAGAGAGCGCGCGCTGCCTGCACGACATCCAATCACTGCAGTCCATTTGACCGTATCAACGAGACAGCTCGTTCATGGTTACAAAAATCGGGATTTTTGAACCCGGATTCAGACTCCGATGGAAATCCTCGCCAACATTATGTCAACGTCCGTTTTAAAGTAGTGTAATGAGCTGAGTTAAAGTTATTAGTTAATCAGTTATGCAGATGTTGCATGTGTTCACGTTATGCTCCGTTACCAGCTGTAGTTACGCGAGACAACCCGAGTTTTGGGGGGCCGTGTATGCGGAAGTGTTCGTTCGGCGTGGTGACGGCCAACAGTGACCGAAGTTGAGTTGTTTTATATAAATAAATGCAGCGGAGTTGCAAGCCAGTCATCGCCTCCTTATTTACGCTGCAGCATTGGGGTGAGCGTTACAGTACTATAACACAGTCACAGTCGATCCACCATTACCCTTCCCTTCGTAGTCTAGGTCTGTGAGGCAGCGCACCATCACCCAGGGTTCCCCGTCCCCACTATAATAAAATGACTCGAAATGACTCGAAACTAAAATGGTACGACTTGTGACTCGACCAGAGACTTGTTGGCTGTGACTTGTGACTCGACTTGGGACTTGCTTCGTCTTTGACTCGACTTGACTCGGGACTCGAGGGCAATGACTTGAGACTTGCTTGTGACTTGCCTAACAGTGACTTGATCCCACCTCTGGTATTTACTTTAATAATGACTGGCAGAGATCTGAGGTGCGTCTTCCCGCCGAGGAAAAATCAAAAAGGGCAACAAATCCACCGCCGTGAAGGGAAATGAGCGGCGAGCAATGGCGTCGACGTAATGAGAACAAACTGTGCTGGGATTAAAAAGCTTAACTTTAATACTCTACACAAAGAAACTTTTCATTATTATTATTATTATTAAAAAAATCGTTTGGCCAGTAGAAATGAGAATGACATTTTCAAATAAACGACACCGTAAAACAAGGTTTTCGGATCGATTGATCTATTTCGGTTTTTTCTGCAATAGAGAACGACAAGTGGCCTACGACGCCACGCCACGTTTTGGGCCGTTTGTGTCCCTCACAAAAGTGAAGTGGACCACAGCAGACGCCCTTCCGCGTCCATTTTCAGCATCGCTCGTTCCATCCTGGATTCGAATACTTTCATTCTCTCTCTCGCCTTTGAATGAATCTGTTCATTAGCATTTCACAGTGCAACCAATGCTTCCCCCCCCCCCCCCCCCCGCCCCCTTAAGGTGGTGCAGTACACACACTCATTATTTGCTCTTTGTCAACTGAGACTTCATTAAAAAACCTAATTACAGATTTTAATTAGAATCCTAGGATTATAGTTTTATACTGTCAATATAATAATCACATCCTTAACCAGATGTGTGAACCTATTGTTAAAGTGGCAACTTTTACAATCTGAACCCTCCAAAAGGTTCTCTGCATTCAGTAACAAGTCAGGATTCTTTCAATTAGTCTTCAAAAAATATCTAGAAATTATAACACACTGTTATTCAACGACCGGATTGCACATTCAACATGATTAATGTGCCAAATTGTCTTCATATAAATAAAGCTTTTTTGTCCCCCCTCCCTGCACGTTTTTTGGTTCTTTCCTGCATCTTGTTATGGCGTCTGAATCATTTTACAAATACCCACTTTTCTCCGTGTTGGGGAATGAATAATGCTGCATTCAGCCAGGCGGTTGTATTTTTGCAGAAATATTTATTTTCCGGTGCAGCCTCTTATTTTCTCGCTCAACAAAGAGCACGAATGACCCTTTTGTCATCGTAATACAAAGCAAGAAAAATAATATTTGTCACGGATGAATAGTTGGGCACATCCAACCCTGTCCCCTGCAAAATGACGCTCACATCCAACAGAATCCTCCATGACGCTTAGAGGGAAAACACAACACAATCATGTTGAGACCATTGTTTGTTCCACCGGTTTAAGGGGAATACGACGTGGTCTTTTGGTTTCACACACACATGATGAAAAGCACCTCCGAACCCGAAACACTGACGCTGCGGTTTTCCCAGCTTTATTTATTTTTAGGAGGAGCCCGGTCAGCGCTGTTCTCACCGGCAGAACCCCCGACCCGAGACACAGCAGCTGATTCACCACTGCTGCATATCTGCATGTGTGGTCTGTTCAGAAAGCTCCGCCCCCCCCCCCCGCGGGCCTCAAACCAAAGCAGGAGCCGGGGGTACCCTCTGATGAGGTGGCTCACACACACACACACACACACACAAAGAAGGTATGAACAGGAAGGGGAACTCTTGATGTTTTGTTGGGTGAAAGAAGGCCAGCGGCTTGGCCTGCTGTAGATAACGGTCCATTACTGAGACGCCTCCATCCTCACAGGGGCACCCTGGCTACAGTGACCCTGATGGAGTAACATTGGGGGGGCCTCCACTTGAGCCGCGCCCCCTTTCATAACCAATATTGGTGTGTAAAAGCCGTGAAGCCGCATAGATTTTACACATCAGGGCTATGCATAGAGCATATGTTAGATACATCGCTTGTGTGGGAATGTATTGTGACATGAGGTGCGTTTTCAATCACTCGCTTCCACCTCGTTTGTATTCAGCCACTTCCACCGCTCGCCCCCCCTTCCCCACCCCCCCCCTGAGGAGAGAGCGGGTCCGTGTAACAGTTCTGAGCTCGGCATTGAATATCTCAAAGGGACGCGGGGGGAGGGGGGGGGGGGGTGAACTCGGAGAGAGAAATCAGATCAGGACTCATGGATTAATCTGCGCTTTTTGGTATCTCACAAAAAAAGAAGTCGGCATCGAGTTCAAAGGAAGGGACTTGTTAGGCCCCCGCGGGGGGGGGGGGGGCGCCTCTGGAGTCAGGTATCGACATTTCTATAGACCCCCCGCCCCAACCCCCCCCCCACATTGATCTGGCTCCAATGTAGGGCGTTTAATTGAAGCGACTAGTCATAATAAAACAGAGAGGACCGTCTGCGTCCACGTCGAGCCGCGGTGCTAAAAATGTGAAATGAGGACATTTGTCTCTCACAGAATCCACTCAGCTGGGACCCAGAGCTTAATTATGCGCGTGGTATGTGGTCAGAGGAGGGAAAAAAGGACACCTCTTCCATGGGGGGGATCTATTTCTAAAGCACGCGTGAGGAGAAACGTTATAATGTGAACGGGAGCTGACACTCGAAAGCTGCGACATTTGCAGCTTTTGTGTCGCGGTGAATTATTCTGTTCGCTCTGTTGTTGTTGTTGTTTTTTTGGGAGAATATGATTAAAATGTTTTGGTTTCTACAGTGACACAGCGAGCTGAAATCTCTGTGGTCTGCTTTTCAGGTGAATATCGACAGTCCATCACTTTTAATCTCAGTAATAAAACAATGGTATAAAAGAGGCTTTGGCACTTTTTTCAAATGTCACTCAGGGGACGAAACATATTTTTAAAAGAAAGGGAAAAAATATTTTCTCACATATTGCTGGCCTAAGCCACTAAAAAAGTAAATTTGACCTTTACACTGTTCACAATCCACACAATGCTGCTCTCAACCTGTGCATCTAATTTGTAATCCCTCTGAGGCGGAACCCCCCCGCCCCAGAACCCCCCCCCAGAAGTCTTTCCATTTAACGATGAAGGTTTGTGTCCATATCAAGTCTGTGTCATGTGTTTTTGAAGTGCATTTCAAAAGCCACGGCGGCTTTTAGGACTCACGAAGCTCCCAGACAAGATTGTGCTGCGCCCGGGGGAGGGAGGAAGGGGGGGGGGGGGCGGCGGCGAGTCAGACTTAGCACTCCGACCACGTCACGCCGGAGCACAACAGGCCGCCCGAGCCTGCATGCTTAATTTGCGGCCGGTGGGACGCTTTATCCTGGCAGATATAAACAAGTGCGGGGCCTATTGCATGCGCCGTCACGTGGGGGGGGGCGAGCGTGGGCTGAATTGTTGAACAGCACGTGGAGCCTCCTTGTTAACCCCCCCCCCCAGCCCCCCCGGATTCCAAGACTGCAGACCTCCAGGAGCCAGTTGTGCATAGCAAATGAAATCATAACAGTGGAGTCAGGATTCTACGTTAGCTTTGACTTTTAGCATCACGGCCTGTGAATTTAAATGAATATAATAATAAGAGACACAATTAAATCGGGATTTTCATGTCGGTATATATATATATAAAAAATCCCTTTAACCAGTGACAAATGGTTTATTAATGGACCTGAACAAACGCCTTCTCTATTAATGCGCTGTGTTTTAATGAGGGAGAGGCTGAAAGTGCCTTTGCGCAACACCAAGTGAGCCATTTAATATCTTAGCAGGCCGTCCATGGACTCGGATCCGAGCCTTTGGTGTGTGTGTGAGGAACAAATGAGATAAAAAGTAGAAGCTACAGTGTTGGAGCTTTGATTCTTTTCATGTCACGTGTCATCAACCTCCTGTAAATGATTCCAGCTGCATTCTCTCTTGACCCTGACATGTGGATGATGACCAAATTGTACATGAGAATTTACATATGTTTTAGGGATTTTTTGAGGCCGTAAACAGTTCCCACCCATGCAGGACTAGTTAAGAACACCTGCGATCACCTTAAAGATCCAGCAGCGCTGCTCAGTTCTCTTATAAATTTGAACATTTTAAAATGAAATGTATTAGTCTGTAAAAGCAGTGAAGAAGAGTGGAAGGTAACTTCTACTTTTTTAAGACTTATTCGAGCTGGCCGATCAAAGTAAAAGCAGTTTTTCGGAGTAATTTCTCTGAGGCAACATGGAATAAAAGTCTGCATCAAAGACGTCATCCATCACCTTCCGCCTGCCCTTCAACACCGTGACTTTACCAACTCAAACCGCTTCAGAGTGAAGAAGAAGTGAAACGACACTAAATGACAGAGGTTTGGACTCGAGTCAGACTCGAGTCATGAATTTGATGACTTGAGACTCGACTCGACAAAACGTACAAAGACTTGCAACTCGACTTGGACTTGAACACCGATGACTCGTGACTTGACTTGGACTCGAGCCTTTTGACTCGAGAAGACTTGCTACTTCCCATGAAAACTGGGGGAAAACATTTTCACACCACCGCGCCGCTCTGTTTATCTGCATCTGTCAAAAAAATGTGCGCCACCTGTATGCAGAGAGCGCGCGCTGCCTGCACGACATCCAATCACTGCAGTCCATTTGACCGTATCAACGAGACGGCTCGTTCATGGTTACAAAAATCGGGATTTTTGAACCCGGATTCAGACTCCGATGGAAATCCTCGCCAACATTATGTCAACGTCCGTTTTAAAGTAGTGTAATGAGCTGAGTTAAAGTTATTAGTTAATCAGTTATGCAGATGTTGCATGTGTTCACGTTATGCTCCGTTACCAGCTGTAGTTACGCGAGACAACCCGAGTTTTGGGGGTCCGTGTATGCGGAAGTGTTCGTTCGGCGTGGTGACGGCCAACAGTGACCGAAGTTGAGTTGTTTTATATAAATAAATGCAGCGGAGTTTCAAGCCAGTCATCGCCTCCTTATTTACGCTGCAGCATTGGGGTGAGCGTTACAGCACTATAACACAGTCACAGTCGATCCACCATTACCCTTCTCTTCGTAGTCTAGGTCTGTGAGGCAGCGCACCATCACCCAGGGTTCCCCGTCCCCACTATAATAAGATGACTTGAATTGACTCGAAAATAAAATGGTACGACTTGTGACTCGACTTGTGACTTGCTTCGTCTTTGACTCGACTTGACTCGGGACTCGAGGGCAATGACTTGAGACTTGCTTGTGACTTGCATAACAGTGACTTGTTCCCACCTCTGCTAAATGATGCTCATGGAGGGAGTTCTGCACAGTTCATGCATTGCTTTCCTTTTGAATATGATATTATTGATGTCATTTTGTGCAGCGCCTCATGCATCCGAGGTTACAACATTCCTGGACACCACGTTTGGCTGAACGTGGGGTGTAGGGGGGGGGGTGCCAGCAGTGGACTCTGCCGCTTTTTAATCAAACCTCACCCACTAATTTCACCAATCAGCGTCCTTTCAACCAGACCGAGAGGAACAAAGCAGCTGGTGTTTGCATTTGGCTGGAAATGAAACCCGCATATCTTCCAGGGCACAGGACTGGACCCCCACCCCCCCCTCCGGCTTAGAGGAAATATGGCAGCGCACCTCGCTGATCCGAGCTGTATCCATGAACAATGGCAGCACAGGACGTTCAATTCGCCCCGTTGAAATTATTCCCCCCCCCCGATGGCGCCGTCTCTCTCGACCACACGTCCGCATTCACCCGACGTCCCGAGACTTTATATTCCCACACAATGTGGTGGAAAAAGGGCTTTGAAGGACTTTGTTCCAACGCTCCCAAGCATCCCAATTGAATTGGATTTTTAACCCATGAATTAATTGGCAGGCAGATACCCGCCTAACGTTGGAGGGAAGTGACGACAGTCGCAGTCGTGGATGCGTTGAATATTGCAGGAGGCCCGCGTGCACCTTCAAGGTTGGATGCACTCACTCAGTGTCGCTCCATCCAGAGGAAGAGGAAGTGTTGGAGGGTGTCGTTGTGGTTACTGTGTCCATTTGGTCCGTACTGTGGACATCTGTTGCACAGTGTGTTTCGTCACCTTAAAAAAAGGGTTTGAAGTGGTTAGACTAAAGTTTTGCAGTATGGAAATGCACGTGATCACTTAAAGATTTTCCTTTTTCGGCCCGTTTGATAAAATAAAATATTTAAAGGGAACCTGCTCTGATCGATGCGCTTGTATTAACCAACTGAATTATGACCCGACCCCCCCCTGCAGCGCCACTAAGCGGCTTACCGTCTTTCAATCACCGCTCTGGTTCCTTCACACGGCAGAAACCAAATAGATGAACACAATTTAAAACACATCGGTTCAATCACAGGTTAGAAAAACCCACTTTTCTTGTAATCATTCTGCATAACGAAAAGGTGAAACGGGCTCCATGAACACATCAAATGTCACAGAAGAATCTGGTGGTAGACCTTGTTTCCTTGGTGTTCGTTGATGTATTTGTTGGGAAAAAAGTCGTGATTCGGAGAGACGTGATCCTGAGGCGACGGCTCTTACTCAGCTCTGCGACGTCTGTGCCCCCGCCCGGTCTGACAGCCATGTAAAATATCTGTTTACATCACAGCTTGACGTCTCCTTTTCCCTGGTGACCGCATGAAATAACCCCCTTCGAAAACATTATTTCAATCCATACTTGTGACATTTTCGCTCCCTCCCGTCGCACAAGGTCGTCGCGGGGCGACTCTCGACGACGTCGATAATCATCGACAGCGAGCGCGGGTCCTTTTTTTTTTTGAAGATGCCCTCAGGTGAAACAGATGAAATGCATGAACCGGGTCCGGCCTCGAGTCGACCACGCGCCGCTTGCTCAAAGCCAACGAAAGCGAAAGCGAAACACTTTTCTCGTCGATGGCCTCCAGAGGGCCCGCCGCAGGGGGGGCGGGGGGGGAGGGGAAGGCCTCAGCTGTGACTATGACATCTTTCTCGGTGCATTATCTTCACACTCGATCCCCCCGGGGAGGGGAGGGGAGGGAGTGCTTCCACCCGGTAACGTCCCCGACGTTGTAACCAGACATTGCTTTTAGGGGGTCGGCTGTTAACAGGCTTCGGGCTGCACATTCCCAGAGCCTCCCGCTGCAGACGCCGTGTCGTTACAGCTGATAGCGACCATTATTTTTTAAAAGAGTTGGAAGGACTTTTATGTCTTTTTTCCCCCACGTTTCCCTTGCGCTTAATGGCCCTCGGTGTGTTTTTTTTTTTTTTTTTACTTGCGTGTGCTTGGTTGCGGCGCGGTGGCTTTTGTTCTCGCGCGGTCCCTTTTCGTGTCGAGGTTCGGGTTTTACAGATCGCCGGCGAAGGCCGTGACCTTTTTTAGGATTCGAGTTATTCACACACTGAAAACTGCTGTGAGGAACTATTGTGTTGAGATGTGGTAAGAGAGAAATAAGCTGTTTATCACTGCTGCCTGTGTCTCTCCATCCCTCCATGTTCCTGAAAGGGGGAGTGCAAAAGGATCCATTACAGGTCATGCAGATTCTTTCTATTAACCATCAAATCAGGGAACTCGGCTTGGACTGAAAATAGAACATAAAAAAAAAGCAGTCTGGACTCTGGAATTCAATTCAACAGATGAACTGAAGATGGCTTTTGCATTGTTTTGCATACAAATTCATTAGAGCAGTGTTGAGAAAATAACTGTGGCTGGATCTAGATAGAAGGGGAAGCGGGACAATTCCACCCCCCCAGACAGAGAGCTTTGCTCAGATTAAGGCTGAAGGAATCATGACCACCTTATTACACTCAGTCGTGATGCATCAATAAATGGAAACAAATGAGAAAAGCCCCCCTTCGGGGCCGAGAGGATCAGGGTTCTATTCCTAATTTTCAGTTTCCCTGGAAATGATCCTGCATTATGAAAGAATATTGACACAAAAGGGCCTGTTTACACCCTCCACAGATTGATGCTGTTTCAAAGCTTTTTTAATAAGCTTTACAAGCACAATTACATGTATTAATTCCCTGTAAGAACAAATGAGAATGATAGTGTAATTAAAAGTTGCTGTGGTAATTTCCCTAAAGATAATAAACATATTTCTGAAATGGTCTCAAAGCCTTTGCTCCGCTCAGAGGTCCCAGTTGTGGACTTTGAACAGTGCATAGAAGCCCAGGAGATTTGACCACCCGCCCTTTTGCCTAGAAATAATAAACTAATAATAAAAAAAACCCACAAGGAATGGGAATATTTAGGCGTTTGGTGGAAACCTACGTGACACTGGGAATGTTTTGTGCCGTCCATTTGAAAAGAGCCCGTGGAATCACTAGTTTGCAAGAGACACAAGTAAAAGGAAGACGGATGCACACAACACGACACAGTTGTTAACAGGCCTCAGAGAAAAACAATGAATAATTCAATCATTTAGGCAAAACTCGGGCTCTGCAGCTGCACCATTGAGAGGAAAAGTGTGCCGAACTAAATTCCCCAAATGTTAATTTTGTGCAGTTATGCCCAGAAACTGTCACCGTTATCACCACTAATGTGACTTTAATCTCACATGTGCCATTGTTTTTTTATTGTTTCTCCAGTTCCCTCCATCCATCAACCGTTATTACTGATATTCTGTCTTATTATGCTCATTTGTCTAGAGGATAAATACACTATATTCACCCGTCTGCATCATTTAATTGGCCTTAACACTGTGTGTGTGTGTGTGTGTGTGTGTGTGTGTGTGTGTGTGTGTGTGATGCTGAATGACTGGACAGGATTCTTTTTTTTACACACCTTAGATTTGTGAAACTTTTATTCCAATGATTGGTATCCAGGGATAATTACCTCTGCAAAAGGATTCACGGGTCAGAACCTCCATTGATTTTTTTTATTTATTTTTTTCTCCCATTTAGTGCTTCCATTGAAAGCCAAGGCTAGATATGGTTTGAATGCCGTTTTTTGAACAGATCCTTTTGTAGCGCGGCGCTTTCACAGAGGCGAGAGGCGTGGGCCTCTTTTCTATAGCGTCCGCTGATTGAAAACATTCACTCAGACGAGCCGGAGCGCCCCGCATACTTGTTACACTAATTCACTGTTTGTTTTTATATGAGAAATCACAGGAGCCTGCCAAGTCCTGGATTCATTATGGTAATATGGAAATTAGAGATTTGATTTGACTTAAACAAAATGTGTTTTTTTTACACCGTGCATCCTGCATTGCTGGTATGAAAGTGGTGAAGGGTTGATTTTACCCTTCCTATCCTGTAACACCTTTACACAAAAAGGTGTTGCAGGATACAGTTTTAGCCAAGCTGACTCATTGAATTTGAAGGACTTCCATAAATCGCGATAATCTTTGCACTAAATCAGCCAAATAAGCGACCTCAGCACGAGGCCGCAGCCAAACAGGGCCTCGCCGTGGTGGTTTGCCGAACATTCCCAAACCACGTGGTCACCTGTCCAGTCGGACTCCAGCCGGGTCGCCAAGCAAATGTTGAGGTCAGATGAGCCAGAGGTTTTTCATTCTGTTGTTTTAAAGGTCTGCCAAGAGGCTCACGGAGGGGAGCCAGAACCACTTGTTTCACCCCATATAAACAGCCCCCCCTCCTGCAGCCAGGAGCATCCGGCACAGCTGCCCCGCTTCACGTGGAAAAGGAAGTGAAAATGCAAAGTAATGGCATTAAATAGCTGTTGTTGTGGAATCCCTTAAATCCATAAGGCAAGTTCATTTAGGCTTAACCTCAGGTCACCTTCGTCCATCCGTGTGACTTCCTGCAGAGCTGATAATGAGAAAAAAATTTTTTTGCAGATGCAGTTTTCTCCCAATATGGTCTGGTTCCATTTCCATGCTGTAAAATAAACATGTAATTTATTGTTGAGCCACATGCTTTGTTTTGCATTACCGGGAAGATGTTTAAAGAATACTGGCGTCCTCTCGGGGAATCTTTTGCATTGCGCAGTAATAAAAATACAACATTTTACTCCAGTGGTGTCGGTTCCTGATAATGGGGATACGGAGGCTGCCCGTCAGTATTGTTATCACCAAAGAACCATATTAACAGAAGCATTATTTAAACTGCAGTACACTTAAAACTCATCACCCGATGATCTTGAACCACAATCGGCCTCCTGAGCGGCTCTCGGCGGGACGTCCGGGACGCACTCTGATAGCGGCCCCCCTGTTTGTTTACCTGTCGGCTAGTAACTGGAGGATGTGGTTGACGTGCACCGTCTAAAAACTCATTTGGTGCTTGCATGGTTCGTTGCGGGCTTATGATGAGTTCTGACAGACCCAAACCCCCCACCCCCTACAACGATGCAAAAATCTCCTCATATGTTTAAAACAGTTTGCTATACAACGGATCTCTAACATTCTACTTTTGACAATGTCCACACATTGATTTTACATCATAAAACAGGTTTTATAGTATAAACACTTTGACGTGTGATGCTCGAAACATCAAGATTCAGTGAATCCATTGATGAGCATGGAAATAATTTGATTAAAAACACAACCATTGCAATGACACACTTGTAAATGAAATCCACAATCAGCCTTTCTCCACCAGAGACCGAGGAGGCCGTGCGGCCCCCCGGTCGGACTTAGAAGTGCATCGATTAATGCGGCTCCCCGCCACATGCAATCTGCACGTACATGTGTACATAAAGGTGGCGCTACGCTGACAAAACAGCGTCAACTCCTGGCACGCTCAACAACTCCCTGGTCGCATCTCCGTGAATGACAATGAGTCCACACACACACACACACACACACACACACGTGTGGGGATGATAGAGATCTCGTCCCATGCCACCTGCTGCAGTGAAAAACCAGATGCAGCTAATGTTGCCTCCCCTTTGCGTCTCAGCGCCATCGGTGGACCCCCGCCTCTTTGGCGAGAGATCTTTTAATCTCACCTTAAGTGACAGCCAGGGGGGGGGGGGGGGGGGGGAAAGAGTGGGAGTGTTTTTGCTTCTTCTTCTTCTTCTTCAGGCAGGTGACCCGGGGAAAGAAAAAAAAAAAGAGAGCTGGAAATATTCCTCAAACTTATACTTGTGCCGATGAAATATTGATGTAGGCGTTGGAGGCTGTGCATGACAAGTAGGCAGCTACCAGGTGAAAGGGACCACGAGGACGGAGACGCCGACAAGTCCTCTGAATGAAAACTAAATACCAGCCGCCAATCAATGCCTCCTGGAACGAGGACACACGCCTTGCTTTTCCACAGCAGCTACAGTTGATGTTTTTTTTTTATAGAAGAACACATGTGGGGGCCACTGAGATTCACCATTACATTTTGTTCCATTTTAACAGTTGTGATGTTCTCTGCCTCAGCAGGCAGCTGATTATAGTGAGCTCTAATAACCTTACTGTCCACTACACACACACACACACACAAGCTGGAGACATTGTACATGAAGGCAGAGTTTGTGTTTATTAGACTTCATAACGTTTCGCTGGTGCTGCACAGACTTCAAAGCGTCATCGTGGTAAAATAAACCTCTGCAGCATAATTCATCAGGATGCAGAAAATTACGCGTTTGGTACATTATTTTCGCTGCAAACATAATTCAGGACATAATGCGCCTTTGAATGGCTGGACAATACCTTTCCATTGACTTTATGCATTTCTAGATGAATGGTTACAAGCTCTTTATGCTGCCTCACAACAGCAATGTCCCAGAAGCACAAGTGAATGCAAGCTTGTTTGCTGCTTGCATGGTGTCGTCTGACAGGAGGATCAAAAAAAAAAAAAATCTGTCACATCAGGTTAAGACTTGTTTAGGTTTAGCGAACTAAAAATACTTGAGTGCAGCGGCTGTGGGACGGATCGCAGTACAAAGAGACACGAGGCGTGTGCCATCAAAACCCATTCTTCTTTACGTTCAAGAGCCTTCCGCACAAAGGGATGTTTTAAAAGCACAGGGAACATTATGTTCATTTCATTACATTGCAAGTCGAGTTTCTGGCAATTTTTCTTGACTTGAACTTCTTTCTGCAGAGATCAAAAGGAGTCACATTGAAACAGATCCTGTTCATGAATGCACCGTCAATAAAAATGCTCCAACTGTAGCTCACCTATTGAATGATTGTATTAAATGTTAAATTAAATCCACGGTATACTTCATGGAGATTCGCACATGAGTCAGAGCTGCTTGAGTGCAATTAAGTGAAGCATCTCAATGTGAAGTAGGTGGAAAAAATACTCCACTTTGAGAGTATTGTTTCAAT
This sequence comes from Pungitius pungitius, assembly GCF_949316345.1. Lineage (NCBI taxonomy): Eukaryota > Metazoa > Chordata > Actinopteri > Perciformes > Gasterosteidae > Pungitius > Pungitius pungitius. The sequence goes on along the minus strand of NC_084911.1, from coordinate 2,761,364 downwards.
TCATGTGCTGTTCAAATGGAACCATTAACTTAAAATCAGCCTTGATTGCTTTGTCCCTGACAGGAAGTGTTTTTTTTTTACTAAAGACACCAAACTGCGCAGAAAGAGGAGGAAGTCATTTTCAACCAAGCGAGTACGCGGTCGGCGTGAGACTGTTCGGGCCCCCAGGAGTAAGGTGAGGACGGAAAGCAGAGGGATGTCAGGTCAAACCCCTTCGCACCGTGTGCCACAGCACGTGTCTGAAAGAGGGGGGGGGGGGGGAAGAAGGTGAAAAACTGCGTTGGATGAAACGGCAGGTGCAGCCTGCAGTGTGACGCGTTGCCTTCTTTACTTCCTTTCCTCATAGGACAGAACGGATGAGTCCACCTTTCATCCAGAAGCCTCGTTCGAAAGGTGCACGTCTCCCCTGAAGTGAGTTTCAGGCCCGACACACAGATTAATTCGGGGGCCAATCGGGGAAAAAACTCCACTGCTTTGACAGTGCGTTTCATTCGGGTTTATTAGTCGGGCCTACTTGTGATTCCATCCTTTTCAAAGATGCAGGATTAGAGGTCTCCAATTTACAACAGACATCGTTTCCCCTCAGGTGGTACAAGCCATCCGAATAAGGTCGAATTATTTTTACAATGTTCACAACCCATCTTATACAGTGAGTGAAGTACCCAAGTTTCAAAGAGAGACTTGCTTGCATTTACTGGTATAAAAAGCCACAGTATTCAACGTCCAAAGTGGAACTCTTACGTTTAAGTCGGGTTGGAATTCATTACAGCAAAAAAACTACAGTTAAGGGAATTAAAATGAGTTAATTCGTGGCAAATTTTATCTGTTAAACAAGAAGAAAAGCGGCCTTGCCCGGCAGTGCTTGTACAAGCACACCATTTACTGCACTGATATGTACGTGAGGAGAAGAAATAAAGAAGACTCCAGCAGTCAGCCAGTCACATTATGTATTGTATTGTTTTTTGTTTTTTTCTGGATGAGCACATCTGGCCGTTACAAGGACCGCCGCGTTGTTTCCCATCAAGGCTTTTTATTGGAGGATAAAGTCATGTGAAGTGAAGATCGTACAGGGCATTTTCATCCACTGTGGACCCACAACACTAACCCCCCCCCCGACAAAGAGTAATAGATGCATTAAACCGATGAGGATGGGTTGTAATTCAGTTTGCTGTGAGCTTCTGTTCCCGCCCGTCCGTCCTCTGGCTCACATCTCACTCCAAATCTATCTACAGTTCAACATTCAGCACAGCATATGTTCAATTATTTTTACTTCTATGAAGAGAGAGGAGAGGGGGGGTGTCATTACGTTGGTGGAAATGTCTTAGAAATAAACAGTCTGCACACATTGTTCTTCTTCTTCTTCTTCTCCTCCTGCAATGACACGAGCCTAATGTTGCCCACGGAATTCAGCCGGGAGGCGTCTCCGTCCCGTCGCGGGCCGGCGGCCTTTGTTTCATTGATTCTCTTTCAGACCAGAAATTGACTCGGAACGTCTCCCTGCCTCCCCCCCCCCCCGCCCCCCCGCTAACGAGCATCTGCACCAACGTGCGCAGGGGGTAAATATGTAACCTTGACAACAAGCCCTGATCTGATCTGATGTTTGACCATATTTCTCTCACCTGTGTGAAGGAGGGAACCAGTGCGTTTGATCGAAGCCGCCTGGTCGCGGTATTTGTTGAGAGCTCAGTCTGTCATTCGCCCCCTTTTTTTTTTTGCGGCCTGAGGCGGGACGGACGTCTCCAGACTGCAGCAGGACAATGCGTTTCCCTCAGGGAATTAAAGCTGCAGTCTCAAACTTCTCCTATGTTCTATATCTTAACGCTCTCCGGGGTTTTTTTTTTCCCGCTGAAAGGTACTCAATGTATTTGCAATTTGAACTTTTCAGGGTGCACTTTGGTTTTCTCTTGGCAGTTTTACAGGAATATGGATGTGATCTTTCATTTGGGGGGGGGCGGAATTCATGAATGTGAATGGATATCAGTGCACCTGTATCTGTATTTAGTCTTCTCCCAGTGAGAAGTTGTAATTTGAACTCCGCTCAAATGGCCCGGGTGCTCGCATGTGCACGACACAATCGTTTTAGGTATTCGGCGCGTGTTCCTGCACAGTTTTACAACATTATCAGATTTTGCACAAAGTGCTTTGCTCGTCTCAATCCGGAGGCGTGTTTAAAGTCTGCAGACAGGCTTTACCTCAGTGATCTTTGCCCGTTTTAAAATCCACTGCCTGAGTGGTGCCACGGCGAGTCACGTGACCGGCATGACTGAATTCCCAAAGACTCAGTCTTTTTTTTTTTTCTTGAGATAAATCAAGCTGAACAATGCAACAAAGCCAAATTCAGATATATTTTTCCTTAAGTCTGCAGGGAAATTACTGCTGGTGTGACGCGCAGTTTAGCCCCACCGCTTTGATTTATGAGAGCATTTTAATGTGAACATTAACATTTGAACCTGAATGATTGTGGGCAGAATGAACTCATCAGGACATTAGACACTGGGGGGGAGACTCCCTCCACCCTCACATTACCGCAGTCATCTGTTGAATGCCGCAGTAAAAGTAGGACTCCATCCTCTCGCTTAATGCCCCCCCCCCCCAAACATTCCCTGGACGTTTCCATTTATTTGCCCGTTATGTTTACTTGGCACTACATTGGTTGGAATTTCCCGCGCCTCCTTGGATTCCTTGTGCTGCCAACTGTAAATTAAAATGTGTCCTCGGACTGCATAGTTGGGGCTGTTTTTTTGTTGTTGTGTGTGTCAGGCCTGTTTTGAAAGTTCATCTCCTTGGCAGCAGCACAAGAGCCCGAGAGCCCCCCGATATGCCCCATGGACACGGAGACAGTCGCAGCTCCAGCAGTGTGGATGAGTCACGCAAAAAAAAAAAACACCAAGTCGTCCTTTTAATTGACCTGCCGGGGCAGCTGCACCGTGCAATGTGGCTCTCAATTCCTCAGATAAGATTTTTTTTAAAGAAAAATCTATGGTTTTTAAAACACCTAAAAATAGGTGTTTAGCATTAGGACATTAGTTCAGCTTCTGACTGGAAAATAAGGTGAATCTTTATTACCACAATAATAATCCTGTCAGTGTGATAAGGCATTTGCAACAAAAACATCTTGATTAGCTGCATCCGACGTGCCGCCACATCTGGAACACCTTCCCTGCACCTGGGTGATTTTGTGCAGTAAATCTCGGTTTGAGGTGAAAGTGGAGTTGAGGGGAAGAGAAAGCGTCAGACCCAGCAGCCCTCCCCCTCCCCCCCCCCGCTCACTGCACAGTTGTTATTTTTAAAGTCCAGCAGAGCTGCGGTGGCTGCAGGGTGCGTGAGATGCAGCCATGCGGCCATGCAGAGCTTCACTTGGCAGGACAAGAGTTCATTCTCAGCGCTGGTTGAGGCTTTTCCTTTGAAAGACCATGAGATTACTCACCTTTAAAAAAAAAAAAACGATTAGCCTTGAATGAGTTGCCATAGCTACAATTATTTGAATGTAGCACACTATCCAATGGCAGTAGAGTAATATCGATGCAAACATGCTTCATGATATTGGGAATAAAGATCAATGAAGAGCAAAACAATACAATACACTTTCTTTGTGTCAACGAGTGCTTTGGTTTATTTTTCACCCCACAATTTTAAGTAAAAGAGTTGGATAATATGTGAGATAAGTTAGGGATTAAAGTATAATACAATGTTTAGTGTTAGAATTGTAGTGTGTGTGACGTTAGATAGTGGTTACTACATTAGCACGTTAAATGAAGTGATTGCAATACAATCAACAATTTACAGCCATGTAAGTCATATAAATACTGTACACATTAACATTCTGTCACGATGTAATGTTAAAACCTTTATGGGTTCTTCTCCTGTCAAGTAGTGAATGAGCAACTAGATGAAAGACACCCGAGTGGGGCAACTCCTTTACGTTGTGTTGTAAAATAAAGCGCGCTAGTCATAAGAAGACAAACTATGCACGCTGTGTTATATTCACTCATTGATTGGAAAAGAACTGTTTCCAGCAGCCGCATTCGACTTGGTCTGAGGATTCTCTATTTTGCGAAACATTTCACCATTCGCATCATATTTCACTTGGTTTAGTTATTAACTACTTTTTGATTTTTTTTTAAATTCGAGCTAGTTGATTCATCGTTTCCAGCCCGGAAGGAGGACAAGAGGAGTGTGATCTCCCTCGAAAACCCCCTAACAGGTACAACACTTGAAGGGAAATTGCATTTTCAACAAACCAAAAGCCCATAGGTTGGATGGTTGGAGTTAACAGAAGCCGTGGCGCTCGTTTTGCTTGTTTGACTTTAAATAAGTGGTACAAGATGCAAAGAGAGAAACATCTTGCAGGGCTTGTTTTTCTGGGTGTTTGCAAGTGTTTCCCCTGGAATTCAGGAAGTCTTCTTGATGCCTTTTTCTTTATCCGTGGAAAAAATCTTCAGCGGTGCGGAGATAAAAAAACCTGACAGCAACTCTGATTCGGTTTCACCAGGCCGGTCTCCCCGAGGATCCTGTACTCAATGATGGAGTCCAGCTGGGCCCATCTCAAGTGTGATGACCCACGTTAAGATTTACCTCAAAATTAAGGGAACAGGTTAAAGCATCCGGATCATTCAAAAGGGAAATAATGTAGATACAATGCATAAACCCATTTCACTCACTCTTCTTCTTCTGCAGATGGTTCTGAAAGGGAGGCGGGCTGGCTGCCGTCGGTCCCCGGGAGGCAGCGCGGGCCTCGGGCTTCATCTCTGGGTTCCACGGGAGGAGGAGGAGAAGCTCTTCTCCTGTGGAGAAAGAACTCGGGAGGGGAAGAGAGCAGAGAGACAGTGGCTGCCTTGATGTGCTTCTCGGTGCAGCACTAGCGGTTCAGTTACTTCAGCACAGCGTCGGATGTATGTTTATGTACGAAAACACAAACCCAAAGTGATGGAAATGTCGGGGTTTAAAAAAAAAAAGAATTGCTTTTGGTTGCTTATCGTGTTCACGCGACTCCACATCGCTGGACAGATAACTTGCACACCTGACATGTCCATTAACAGCCAGAACGTTTCTCACCCGCCCACAGATAAAGCTCTCCCCCCCCCTAATCCGAGCCTCACCCACTGCACAGGTATAAAAAGGCCCATTTGCTGCTCTCCGTGCGCTTTGTGCTGTTGACTTGGCTTCGCACCAGTGGTTCATCAAAACCGGGCCCCTTGAAGTTCACGATAATCATCCTCCAGCGTTTTCCACGCTATCTTTGCACACTGATGATCCGTGGCTAATCTTCCAAATTTAACAGCAAACAGAAAATCTAGAGATTTAGTGGCGTTACATGGAATGCCATTCTTTATCTCTCGTTTGCATTCCCTACTTTACTTCTACCCTTTATGTGTGTGTTTAAAGATTAAAATCACCCTTTGAACATCACCAGTCTAACCCCAGCAGGGGTGTTTCTTTTTTTTTTTTTTTTCCTTTCAGGATGATGGTTTGCCAAGAGGAGAAACTGGAACAAACTCAAAAAAAAATTTCGTCATCAAGACAGTAAGTTTTCAACTGCATTTTTTGTATCCTCATTTAGTGATGCTGCGGCTTCATAAACGTCTGCTTGCAGGTGCGGATTGACGCGGCCGAGGTTGTTCTCATGCAAATCATTCCGGTGCGGTTTTATGACATGGTTTCATGTCTTTTTGGAATGATACATACTGCAGAAAACAATTTGTAGAAAATGGTACTTTGGGTGTATTATTGTCACATGAGTTCTCAGTGAAAAGAACAGATGGCGGTCTAATGAAGAAAGTTACCCAATGGTTTGGTCACAGTTGTCACAGTCTCTTTTGTAACACAATATATAAGAGTACAGATAAGGGGCCAGAAATACTGTATATAATGACTCACAACCTGTCTATTGTACAAGAATCTTTTTATTTATCTTCATCCCACTAACGATCGGTGTGATACCGAAGGCCAACAAAGAACAACTATCCTCGGTGTTGGAGGCAGTGCAGAGCTGCACCGGAAACCATGGCAACACAGTGCTTGCCTCTCTAATCCCTTGGCCCTGCCAGAGAGTAGACAAATACCTGCGCGAGCACCGGGCCTATTCAACACCTGCATGAAAGAAAACCTTCCCGAGCCACATGGTATGAAAATACTCGAGGGAGGAGCACTTCTGATGGACTGTTTTCCGGCAGTATCACAGACCGACAGAATCCACCGTCCAACTCTTCCCCTAAAAAAAAAAAAAAGGATTCAGTTTGGATACCACCACATTTTGTTTTCCTGCAAACAGATTAAATAGCATTGGTGACACATGTTCACTCTTCTTTTTACACTCACGTACGAACGAATGTATGTCAATTTAACGAGGCACAGCCGTTTATGCGTAATGTGATTTACCTTACACCGATAAATCACAGCGCATTTCACATCACTCTGATTAAATATGCATTTCTATTTGTCGTTATGTTTCCCCTCCACCCAGAACACAATTTGCATTTTAAATATTACAATTTCCCTTTTTTTCTTTTTTTTTAGGTAACACGTTACCATTATATACACACACACACAGTACTAAAGCTGCAGTTTAATTTAGTGTGCAGTCTACAGTCTGTGTATCAATCTCTATACACACACACACATATTGAGCTGTGATCGTGGGACCGCGATTGGAATTTTTAAATAGTTTGCAGAGTCCCTTTGTTTGTGTTCAGTCCTGCACGCTGTTGTGACAATAAAAAAAAACCCACAATGAAACAGCTTCCCCCTTCAACCTTATAATGTAGTGATGATGAAACCAATTCACATCAGATAATTAAGCAGGGGAGGCCGAGTGGAAAACAGCAATTAGTCCATTCAAAGCAAGGACACGAGTGTCATCACTCATCTCACACATTTGAAAAACACGTCTGATGTCAAATTGTATCTAAAGTTTTTTTTTATTTTTTAAATCAACTCTCTCCTCTTCTTCAGACCTCATCGCGTGTTGTACACGAGAGTAAAGTGTGTGTGTGTGTGTGTGTGTCTGTGTGTGCGCGCTGCAGCTTTTAAATAGTCTCAGGCTCCATGTGCCATTTATTCCATGGGATTCCTTGTATTCCCTCATGCACCTCCAATTTGAGCCAGAAATATTTCTCATTTTAAAACTTTGCAGATAGGAGAAAGTCTACGACTTTGAGAACATCAGTGAATGAAAGAACCAGATGTTTCCTCGTCGAGAATCCATGTTAATAAGGCCGTCCAGGCAGAAAGCAGAACCAGAATGTTGTATGAGGCCTCTTTTAAAAAAATTTTTTTTTAAAAAGACACAACCAGCGCCATACTTTGCCTCTTAAAGCCTCCGCCGACAGATGTTCGGGTCACCTGTAACATCTGCCGCCAGACCTTCGGCGAAAGGAGGCCGTCCCCTCTGCTCGTCCCCCGTCGCGTTGGACCTGCTCGGGTCACCCGACCGTCTCGCTCGACCCAAACTGGCACAACTTCCGCCTGCTGTCGCACGCTTTACAGCCGCTGGCTCAGGACATCGATCACTTGCTGTTTTCCGTCCGATCGCCACGAATTAGACGCACACACACACGGAGAACGCAGTACGGACGTAGGCCCGAAACCCAAATGAATGGAACAGTGGTCGTTTGTAGAGGCACAACCGCTTCCTTTTTTTTTGCCATCGTGGTCACGAGATGGTTTACAACGGAAGCACATCCACCACTAATGGAATGAATAAAAATGATTTATTTAGTGCGTGCTTCCAGGATATTTGATATGCTCTGCTACGTTTAGCCCGTAGCCTCATCATAATGAAACAGCGAGCAGTCAGAGTTGCAGAAGACGCGTCTCCCTGGAAGAGGAGCGAAAACGCCGCCCGGGGCTCTGTTAAATGATGCTGCTCGTCCAGTCACACCCTCATTTCTCTTCATGTCAATACAATACTCGGCGACAGAGACGGGTGCGATACATCAACAAAAAAAAGAAAAGCTAATTAGAAGCAGGCCGTGAACAAAACGTCTCCAAACAACAAACCTTTTCCACGTCTTTCATAGATTTCACGAAATGTATTAATGTGTTCTCCTTGGATCGGATGCACTTCTTAAACTACACCAGCTGCATTTGAGGATTATCATTCAGACATGTGGTATGTAGAGAATACTGAAAGGTCAAGAATACAAAAAAAAAATACAGTTATGAAAGAAGGCTGAGGCAGAATCCCCCGACGTCGTCCTTCCTGCTTTCTGCTGATTTACTGCTCGACAGAATCGCTTCCAAAGTCTTTCTGACGTTGGTTTTTATGAGTCTCGTTCCCTTGACTCTCTTCAATCTTACATGCTATTGACCCTTTCAGAGTCTGTGGAGGAAATGATTCTGCCTTCAACTGTTCTTTCTTTTTTCTGTTGGCTGGAACCAGCAGACAGATTTGGCCTCGGGGGGATCCATCGCTCTCCTTATCTCTGTGTGAGCCTGGATGGCCCAAAAAAAAAAAAAAAAAAAGAAGAATGCTCAAACAACCCCGTTACGTTCCCCGACTTAATTACGCCTCCTTTTTAGAGGAGAGCTAAGCGAGTGTGGTTCAGGCCTGATGATCGGCAACAAGTCTGCTCTCAGAAAGGCCCTTTTTGTATATCGTTTAAACAACCTTTAAACAGCAGGTTGTACATTGTAAAACAGAGGATTATAAAAAGAGAGTAAAGCAATATCTTCAACTGCAGACACGCGAGTAAAATGTTTACACAAAAAAATGTGAGAAGGATGTGAGCTGCCGTGTGCCGTTGGTTGGGTCCAGCGAGAGGTCAGCTGAGGATTTGTTGGAGTTATTGTAAGATCAACAAAAGCCATCGTGCCACCTGAATGTGAAATGAAGAATTTTTGCAGTTTATGCCGTTCCGGCAGAATTGGCGAGTATGAAAAAGCTTAGAACAACATTTGATTGCTTTCCATATACCGTTTATGAAAATGTTGGCGGAATGGAAGACATAACCCGTAAGTTCCAGGAGACTAACAATTTGCTTCCACATTTTAACATGGAAGGATCATTGTTCCCTGTAAAATTAAAGCGTGCGCTAACTTATAAAAAGGGGCATTATGAACATCAGTTTGTTGACACAATGCACTATTTAAAAGAGATAAATGTACATTAAATGACGCGGCTGAATACAGTTTGCAGGGGAAGATGAAGCGGTTTTAGGAGAGTGAAACAAATGTCAAGAGTTGTGACGCATCCACAGATCGCTGCAGGGGGAATGTGTGGTTTTCGTCGGCATTGGTTTTTTCGAGGCAGCCACTCACGTCTCATCTGTTTGAAAAAGGAAAAATAAAAGGACTACTTTCACAGGGTGGAATTCCAGCAACGTGGTAATTGCATTTATTGATAACCATGTGAATAATTGTCACAAGTTGAACCCTTGAAGGACGTCGTGACATTCAAAAACGTGTAAAGAGAACAAGACTCTGCGTGCTTCCAATCCTCCCGGGCCAGCATTCATACGCCAGGAAGACGAGGGCAGGAGAACATGCGGGTGTGAGGTTGATGTAACATGCAGTAGTACAGCACATTGTGAGAAAGAGGGGATAATCTGAGGCGGAAGGAAGAGAAGGTTTTGGATTCACCAGAATGGAAAACCATTGTTGAAATGCTGGTGTAGCCCTGTACATGTATATCATATAAGTTAGAGCATAATAGTTACAGTATAATAACATGCTGTGAAAAAAGGTTCATAAATAAATAGAGTAATAAATAAGACTATTCACAGTTAAGATACATTCATATAAAAGGTCTTTGAGTTCATTAAGTCTGTAAAATATCTGTAATCCGAGAGAAGAGAGAGGAAGAAGCCGTGTTTAGATGTGACCTAATCTGTCACCTGTCAAATCATTTCATTCCTGTTTTACCTTTGGTTAGTTAAAACTCACGAGCCAATCACAGTAAAGTCACGGTGTAAGGGGCGGGACCAATGGCGCAGGTTAGTGTGGAGAGTAGTGAGCTAAGGGAAGAGGCGTCGTGATTTGGATAAGTTTTATCGTGGAGGTCAAATTCTCGTGGTCCTGAAAATAAACTTCTGTGTGACCTGAAAGAGGTGAATAAAATGTGTAGGTCTGTATTTTGTGCTATATCTAACTGTTATAGTGAAAAGAGACTGGATGTGTAAACGGTTAGCGACGTGCTAGCTAGTGGTAGCATTCGTTGCTAATGTGCCTACATGTCGTAGTTTCAGCATTGTGATATCTCTGAAGCTAAAGCTAAGCTAATGCTAATTCGACATGAGATAGCGTTTGATATTGTGGCTCAATTCGGATAATATGCTTTAAGGAGACGGACGTTGGAGAGAGAGAGACGGGTTTCCAACCGGTGGCCCTGTGTCCCGTGTCATGGCCCGCCGCCGCCATTGCCATTATCGTCGTGGATTGGTGAGTACTAACATACAAATTCACGTGCTTTTAATCTGTGCTCAGCTTTAAGTTTTCGGCTCCAACAAACAGGCCTGCAACGGGTTTAAAATCTCATTTAAGTGTGTTTTTATATGAGTGTGTGGGCCCACAGGTAAAAAAATAGAGTGGTTGTGAAATTTTGATGGTATCAAAAATGATTTATTTCCAAGTATTTAAAAAAAGTTTGCTTTTTGAGTAACGTGTTTTGCCTGTAACAAAAGTATTTACAGTACTTACTATAAATAAATAAAAATTACTGTAAGTATCTTAACTGAAACCAAAAACAAGATTTTTACTATTTTATTTTGAAAGTATTTTTATTTACTTTTGAGTAATCCTGTGCTATTTTATTTTTATACTAAAGATACATTTAACTCCTATTTATCTTTATTTTCTGTGAATTAATACCTGTAAAAGGAATATTTTTGCCTTTGAAGAACAGTTGTGGTGGTCATTATCTTTAACTACATGGGACCTGGGTTATACTAATATTTACATCCAATATGTTGTTGATATACATATTTATTGTATTTCAAAAAGCAGAAAAAGAGATGGCTACTGTTAGCAAATGCACAAAGAAGCGACTAAGGAAGATAATAATAGTGCAAAAGATGCATCAAAATAATGGGAGTATAAGTCTGATACGTAGTGATAAACGCATGTTTGTGATGGCCGTCTACCCGATGGAGTCAGTCTTGTTGATTCCACATACCGATGCTGCTATTTCCTTTTCATTCACTCATTTAGTGTTTAGCTTAATAAGACCTCATCACTATTTAAAACACCAGCTGTCGGCCCACCCGTCGCCAGATTGTGAACGTGAGGTTTTACAGAGCCGTTCCTTTGTGTCTTCAGGTACAGAGTCATTTGATTTTGTCATGTTCTCTCACCGCGTGTTAATGCAGCCGTTGCATCTTTTTGCGTCTATTCCTAAGCGTGCGAATTCTGCTCGAGACCTGCTCTAAACATGGACCCCCAGTGAAGTCTCTTCATGCTGCCGACTGTCGCTCCAGTGAAATAAACTTGCCGCTTTGACTTGACAGATGGGTTTAAATTACTCCCAGATAAACATCATGGCAGGAGAAAAGGACAAGAAAAGGAAATAATGTTGCAATTGCCTTCACATCAGTCTCCCCTCATTATTTCCACTGGCCAGGAACGTCCCTTTGTCACCTGCTGAGTAATAGTGAGGACAGTGTTTGATCCATGGTCTTTATACAATAATGCTCCTTTTTCCATGTGTTGTGCGTTCAAAGTGAACGTCGACGGGGTCCCTCGCCCTCAGAGAGATAACGCAGTCATGGAGATGATCGGCGGTTTAAAACAGAAAGTGGCATCATACGTTTTGTGTTGAAATTGCGATTCTTCTGCTCGTTAGAGTGAAAAAGAAAATGAAAAGCTGAACATACATCAACTTGACAGACGGAAGTCTTATGCGGAAGTCTGTTATAATGAATCATTCCACAACACAATCTCCATCTAATGAGATCCAGATTGTAAACAGTTATCATAAAATGCCCAATAGAACTAAAGTGTGAACATGCGCATGTGGAGGATGTGATTACGAAGAAGAGGAGCAGTAAGAGTGATGCTTTCCACCAACAATGTGACGGATAAACAAAAGTCAAAGCATCTCTGGTAGTGTTTTTAAACACCGGAATAATTCTGCATCTCAGAGCAGCGTTGGTGGAGAATAACACTCTGGATAGAGTTTTAAAAAACGGAGTTCTTAATAAATATTTGATCAAGTCTTTCAACATGATCTAAAAAAATAAAATCAAGCTGATTAATTGCAATTGGTGAATAAATTTCTGGTTGTGGTTCAACGTGTACATAGGTGTCTTTGTTTTAATGGTTGTTGCACTGATGATTCGTTCATGCAGGTCTGTGTCTGCAGGGACACAAATCAAGCCTCCATCGGGAGCTCGTCAGTCATCTGTAGTCACAGTGGGAGGAAGAAACTAGTTCTGCAGTGTCGGGTTTATGGTACCATGCTGTCACCTTTTTAGTCAGACTTAAAGCCGCTTTCAAAAATCCAAAAGTGAAAAAACTAATTTCTGAATATATATATATTTCTATTTACACAGATTAAACTCAAATGCTTTCATTTCATGGCTTTCTGTGACGTGGAAACGAATTCTTTATTAATATGCATTCCGAAAGCTCATCTCAATAATAAGGAAATAAATCAAACCTGTTTCTTTTCCATAATTTTCTCATGACACGAGATTGATGACAGCTTAACGCCTCATCTGGGTCCCCAAAACACAGCAGGGTCCTTTGTTACGTCTTCCAAAGCTTGGATAGCATCTAATGAAAGTTTTTTTTCCAGCATATGCCGTTTAGATAGTCGCAGATAGATTTTATTTGACACATTCTACAAGATGCATGAAGAGAAACGCGTCCCATCATGCCTCCGACCCAGTGAGCAGGATGGGTCGAGAGCACAGGACTCAGGGTTTTCTAATGTTAATGACATGCCTCCGGTCTCTCTGTAGGCAAAGTGTTTATAATTAAAGGCTAGATAAAATGAGTAACAATACTGTGTATCTAAAATATCTTCCAAATTGCTAGCTGTGTAACATTTTTTTTTCCCCGCCCCAGTCGGGAAAAATCAAAACAAAGCGATGCATTCTCCATCCGCAGCGCGCAATCTGTCATCTCTATGAAAGCTGAATTACTGCTAAGTGGCAGCCGACACGCCGCCCACACAGACAATCCTGCACTTCCACTACGCACAGACGGCCAGATGATCGCTCTGCAGCGAGGGCCGTCGTCACACCTCTCAGGTAGCGAGCAGCGTTTTTCATTTCGTTCCATGAGGAGCGCGCATGTTCCTGATTGTATGTACAGGCCTGTGTCTACGAGCGACATGAATTATGAAAACAAAAACAAAAAAAGAAAGTCGCTAATGAGGGTGCGTAGTTGGAATAAATAGCATTGATTTGTGTCTTTGGAGGGAGAGTCACTCGGCAGGAGTCCGACTGTTAAGTGTATTATTTGAGAAACGGCCCCATTCGATTTGTGCTTGAAAATGGGGTATAAGTGATACGCCAAGCAGCATAATTTATACAACTAGGGAGAGCGCCGGGTGCACAGAATTATGAACTTTTTGCTGAACGGGGACGCTCCCTCTTGGGATATTGAACGCCTTACTCCACTGAACGTGCCGCTCGTTTCAGGCCACTTACCTGCAGCTGGTAGCAGCGTCTGTCAGGCCACCATCTTTAAAGTAAGGGATGAGAGGAAATCCTCCTCACACAGTGGATGAAGTCATATCAAAGCCCACCATACAGAGTGCTTAACTAAAGGAGAGCAATGGCAGGTCTGCAAAAAATTTTGCTTTTTTTAGTGCAACTGTGGAGACACAACGTTTTGACGTCACATTGTCGCAGTCCCCCAAATGTGATAAACAGAATGTGTTGAATTCCCACACCCACCTCTCGACTATACGCAGATATATTTTCGATCATTCCCTGTTGGCTCCTCGCTTGCAACTCTCTTAAGAGTTGGTGAGTGGGAATAACCGTTTCTTGGATGGAGCCCACATTTGACACAATAGAGAGCAGATGAAGTAGAATTAGCCGGAACTAACGCCCGGGGTATGAGAACCTGCATCGAGGTGATGTCAAACTGAAAAATTATTTTTTTAGTCCATAAGTCCATTTTGAACCAGTTCATGTCATTGTCCACTTGGTCCTTTTGAAATAAGATGTAGAAAAAATCATTTTGATTTAACAAGAAAGGTCTCTAAAATGGACCTTAAAATGTTTTCCATCAACCACATGTGGATTAAGTAAAAAAAAATCACAGGATTGAACCAGCTGGCATTGTTTTTATTGCTTAAATTGGTTATATTGTGTTCAAGAAAAACCCTAAAGCGCCGTCACAATCACACTTTCCTTTCAAAAAAGATATTAAAACAATTTAACAATGTTAAAAATGTGATTGTCGCATTCATTAATAACCAAATGGTGCACTTGGCAGAGGGTGAGGATTAAGAGCACTTTAAGCCTTTGCCTCTCTTAAAGACGGTTATCTACTGTAAATCAATAGGCCTCCTCACTATTGGCACGGTGGGGCGCTGACTCAGCCTAATTACCCCTCCACTCCGACCTTTTAAATCACACCAATGAGAACAAATAAATAACGACCGGTTAAAGCAACGCTGCCTTTGCACTTTCGTCAAAAATCGGCATTGCACAAACGAATCGTAAATTTATGGAAATGCAACAAGCGCGAGGGGAGCATCCCGCATTCCCCGGGTGACGGATTGCGAGCGGAGGAGCAGCCGAGAGCCGCCTGACCGAGTGCCGAGTGGGACAGTTAATCTCCGCGCTGCGCCGGCGCCGCTTAATTCCCACGTCCCTCCCTCCCACTCGCCGCCTCCTCCTCCTTCCTCCCTTTGAAATCGCCGCAACTTGACGGTTTCAGACAATGGGGGGGGGAGATTTGACAAAAAGGAACAGTTTCACACAAAAAGGAGGGGAATAAAAATCGACTGGTGTGGCAATAAACTTTGTTTCTTAAGAGCTGATGCCGTAGGTTTAAACACGAAGATGCCCACTCGCGCTGGTGAGGCGATGGGAACGCTACCCAGAAGGCTCAGATATTTGCTTATTGGGCCAAATTTGTACACCAAACAAAACGGTTCAGTTTAAAAAAAAAAAATGTAGTTGAAATAAAAGGCTGTGACCTCATTGGACTTCACTCCTTCCAGTGAAACTGGTGGATCGCGAGCCGCTGCGATTTTTTTAATTTTTTTTTTTAACCCCGGACAGCGAACTCAATTTGTTGGAGACCATTGATTTTGTTCCTCTCCCCCCCCCCCCTCATGCGGCGGCCCGAGTGATTTACGACACGGCTCGTCACGGAGCCAGACGTGTAACACAATTTGTACAACTTTGCAGACAGCTGGGAGTTTTATTTGACATGTTAATTATCTGCAAATATAAATATCCATCCATCAGCCTCCTTGAGGATGATCGCATGTTTGTCATTTGGTCACTTTTAAGGTTAACCGACTAAAACTGCGAGGGCATCAACTTTTTGACAGGTCACAACTTCTCTTCTTTTTTTTTCTTTTTTTTAAGTCAGTGAGGCAAGGTCTGCAAAGCCAACCCGCCGAAATGTGATGTCCGACAGCTTTATCAAGTGATCCCGGGATCTTTTCCCGTGGGCTCAGGGTTTAAAGCTGCTGCTGCTGCTGCTGCTCCGGTAAACACTGACGAGAAGAAGGCCAATCAAGAGGCTCCTGCAGAGGGCGGAGAATGTGGTCGGCCATTAGGCGCCGAGCTAAACAAGGTTTTTGCAGGAGCACATACGCGACTTAATTGAATTTTCACGTACAAGATTCCTCTGTGGTTTAAGGGAATGAAGTTTTTTTTTTTTGAATTACAATCTCCATGTGTTGGTAGGGGGATAATTATTTTCCGCCCGCTGGTGAAGACGAGCCTTGGAGGTCTCGCTAGTTGCTCCCAGCGAGCAGAGGACTGAGCCGCAAGCAACACAGAAACGGGGCCGAGGTCCTCAGCGCCGCCGCCCCCCCCCCGACCCCCCGAGGGTCATTAAACGCTCGCCAGCAAAACGTTTCAGACGAGTCCTCGTTCATCCATTAATCCTGTTTAATTAATTCCCTTTCATTTACCTTGGTAAGAACAAATCAATGGCACAGGTTTCACTTAATTTGACAAATGTTCTTTTGCTTCGTCCCCTCGATGTGGAGGTGAAGTGACTAAAGTTCGTCATGTGGGACGTCCAACCGAGGCACGGTGGGAATTATGTTTAAATACTGTAGTCCACCTAATCTCACTTTCTATGGACTGCGTTGTGGACATTTGTCTCGCCAGTACATATCGGGTGGTTTCCCCCCCACCACACGGGGCCTCGATCCATTGAGCTCTTTGTCTCCACCCCGACACTTTACAAGCTGCTTTTTTTTCCAGGGGCTCAAGTCAGTCCCAAAGGTTGCAATTAAAAAAAAAAAAAAAAAGTGCAGCGCATCGGCGTGTATTCGCTTTAATAGTGGAGAGCGATCTCTCGAGTGTTGGAGGAGGTACTGCTGCGCTGTCTCTAACTCGGGCTAATTGGGTTTCTCTCGGCTTCAGCCAACGGTGCATCGAATAACAGGAAGTCTCGCTGTGAGCGGCAAATATTAGACGTGCGCGGCCGGGGTTTCATCCCATATAGAAAAAAAAACGGCATGGCAGCAAAATCTTAACTAAGAGAGAAAACCAGACTGAACAGAATGTTCTACTTGAAGAAACTATAATCCCCCCTCAAAAAAATAAAAATAAAGAAATGAGCACCTCTCGATACAGAATCAAAAGGTCCCGAGTGCTCAAGTCCTCGCCTTCTCTTAAGCCCTGGTTAAAAGGTGTAATCACACCCTGATTGGCCGAGAGGAGAAATGCACCAAGCTTCTCTCCATTCTTAATTAGGAGCCCCCACACCTCCCCTTTCCCCCCTCCCCCTGCACAACAGGTGATCTGTATATCCAATCAACTCTGGGGAACTGTGACATTCAGCTGAAGTTAATTAGGAAAAGGGAACGACAGCAGGTAACAAATACTCACTGTGTTTCATGTGCTAACGCACATTCTTCTCACCTTTCCTTTTACACAATGAAATAAAAAAAAAATGTTAAAGCTTCAGTCTGTAAAATGGTGTGTCACAGCTTCTCAGCTCAGGTTATTTGTTTTTGACATGAAATGATTAATTATTGATGAGCTTGACCTTTGCAATGATTGACAGCTGCCGCAGGTCCACGTCTTATGTGACGTTTCCTTTACAGCATAAAGGATTTCACATTAGTCTTCTTTTAGTTTAGGACAAACTGTGTTTGCTTGTTCTCATTTAGTTCCAAGTTTTGTAGAAAGATTTTGTTATTTCACTCTTGTGTTTATTTCATTAAGGGTTTTGCTACATATTCACATGAAGTACCGTAGGATTAGCCAGATTGATTCATGTTTTACCTCTACACTAATTTGCTACATTTGTGTCATCTTTTTTTGGGAAGTGATTCAGCAAAAAATCGGAGATCAATTTGCTGCCCTCCATTTAGTCAAACCATCCACCACATTTGTATTAATTTGTGCGTGCAAATTAATGATTCACAACTTTAGTGATTACCTGCAGATTGATTTGTGCGCGCAAGATAAGTGTAGATATCCGTGGCACAGTTTGTAAACATGCACACAGCTGATCGCAGGAGGCCGGCTGTGAATGCGTCATTTAATTGGATTATGGCGCTAAAACGCTACATTTAACTACAGACACGGTTCAAATAAGTGTGCAGGCTTCCTTCTGTACTCAATCTATTGTTTCTAACTTGTTGTGTTGAGTCCAAAAGTCAAAATTGATTGAAAAGATTTAATATATCACATGTTTTCATCCAACCGAATATCCCAAATTTGAATCCGTTGGTTTAAACATTTCACACCGAGTTAAAAGAAATGCTTGGAGAATACAATGAAATAAACGGACACATTAAGAGTTAATTGTACTCGATACTTCAGATCAATCACGTTCTCCCCAAAGTGTTAAATTGTGCCTGATTAAAAATAATATTCGCAGGATGAAAGCGGAGGAAAGAGATAAATCCACAGAAGTGTCTCTCTCCTCCCCCCCCCCCCTTCTATCATCATAACTCCTGAGGAAGTGGTGGGGGAGGGGAAGGAAAAACTCAAATCTACCTAAGTGGAACCCTCAGAAGCAGAACGGAAGACTATCGGGCAACAAGTGGGCGCCTCGGCGCTGCAGTTTTCGACATGAAAAGCGAGCGCCACTAAATGGCAAGAACTGCGCTTGTGAACTTCTCATTTCTGGCTGTTTATGGCTTCATTTCTTTTTGAATTAGCCAAAATGTCATGAATAGCATTTCCCTCAAGTGGAACCACCGGCGACATTAAACTCGTCCACCTGATTAAAAGTGGACTCTAAATCGGTGAATGTCCTCCGAGGGGGTGACGCCGAACGCCCCTAAGAGCTGCTGCAGTGGTTCAGATCTCACAGCGTCGTGTCCTAAACTCCGACCGCCTCCCACCACCATGTCGTCTCGTAGTCGTTGTCCCCTGAGAGCTGCTCGTTATCGACAGATTTTGGAGCTCCAGCGATTTATTCTTGTTTTTTTGTTTTTTAGACTGAATTTTCTCCTGATCTGTTTTGTTGCACTAGTTGACATGTTTGCAAACGTGTAGCCTCTAGTGTTTGTTTTAGTCTCCCACCAGCCCACGCAACGTCCCCCCCCCCCCCCCCTCTCAAATAACCCTAAATGACAACCGTGAAAACGGCTGAGAGGCATCGCCGCGGCAACGACGCTGCCTCTCTGGGTTATTAAAAATACATCACAGAACGCCGTAAACCCGACCTCACACTCGACACTTTTCAGGACGCGACCCCGTCCTGGTTGACCGGTCCCGTGTTTTGTGACCCGTCCTCCTCGCCACTGTCACGCTTGATACAGATGTGTGTTATTTCCTTTTTCTTTCTTTCTTTTTTTTTTTTTTTCTTCTCGCCGTGGAAAAGGATCCAAAAACCTAATTATTTTTGGCAGACCAACCGGAAAAGTGCCAAAGGCCCCCGTTCACCCCCAGCAGGCTGGCTGCTGTCATTTGGTGCCGGACACCGGTGGTACAGTGGAGCTCTTTTATTCTACAAACAAGTGCCTGCTGCTGCGTTTGAGCCGTGACACTGAATTAAACGCCCGGGCCGTGAAGCCCCCGAAGCAGAAATCCGTTGGAACGCCGCTTGAGCAGCAACACCAGACATGACATCTCATTAAGGAGACAAAAAAAAATTAAAAAAAATAAAATCACATGAGCTTCGAGCTAAATTGCCGCGCGGAGATTTGGAGTCGAAAACAAAACACGACAAAACACAACGTCACCAATCATGAGCACCGGTGGGTTCGTTGGCGTTAAAGTGCAATTACATTTTACCGGTTTTAATTTCACGCCCCGGGGTATCCGTGGGAAATCTGCTCGTGTTTTTTTTTTGTTGTTGTTGTTTTCCTCCAAAAAAACCGTTTCTGTGCAGGAGGAAGCAGCAATAGATGGCAGCGGCGAGGCGTCCCGACGGAGCGATGGAACCCCGCACGAGGCCGGAACTGAGCGCCGGCGATAAAGAACACAATCGACGTAGAGAGGGGGGGGGGGGGGCGTTCCCTTCTTGGCTGTTCTTAAGCTTTTTCCGAGTACAGTCGGACCGACGGCGTGATGCTGCTGCAGAGAGAGAGAGAGACGGGTAGATTCCCGTAATCTGAGTCATTATCCGGCCTAAATGAACAGAGGGGGCAACCATCTCAAACGAACAAAGTGATTTCACAGATCACTGATGCCCTTTTCTGGAGATGGCAAATTAATGGCTGTGCCATTTATTTATTTATTTATTTATTTATTCATTCTCCCCGTGCTGTGCAAGTCCTCCTGAGAGCAATGACACGGAGCGCGAGGCCTCGCCATCGCGGAGGTGAAATCGTTTTCTGCCCCGGACACAGAGCAACGTGAGCCGGGGGGGGGGGGGCGACTGATAATGGGATTCGCCTAATTGTAAATTAACAGAGACTTGTTAATAGGATTCTGTTAATTTGAGATTTATTTCCTTATTGATTAGTTCACTTGTTCTGCAGCGTGTGTAAAACGGTGTTGGAGCATAATCACCAGCGACCTTAAATTACTGAGAACTAAATGTGTCGTTTCATTAATCAAGATGACGGTGGTGAGAATGCAGATTTACTTTATAGTCACCGTTGTTGCCGCTGCATCAATATCAATTTGGCGTGAATGTAATTCCTCTCTGCATTGATGGAATTCGTGCATTTCGGGAGGTATGTGCACCTCAGAAACGTTCGATAAATGACTGTCTGATATTTACTGCCATTCCGCATCTTCTCATATTATCTTGACTAGATAAACGTAAAAGGTAAAAGCCTTTAGATTCAATGATGACAAATTTCCAAATCAATATGAATATTCGAGGCTCACTGAGTCATAAAAGTGCACCGAAATGCCGCTAAAAAGACTATGAAAGAAATGTATTTGGCGACCCAAACTCTAGGAGCGACTATCGGCTTCGTTTGGATCCGTTTGTCCGATCGATGAGCTCCAGAAGCACTGAACAAGCAACGGTGATCCATACAAAGCCCTGCAGGGCGTTTACGGTTTGTTGTCCCGTAGAAGTCGACTTTGTGTCGATACAGTCAGTGTTACTGTGCATTCTGTAAAAATGAAATGCTGTTTGTCACCCCCCCCCCCCCCCTTCTCTTCACGCTCTGTTCCTATTCAGCGTTGCCAAACTGCCACAATGAATCACGCTTTGTTTTGTGTTCATGCGCCGTGGCTCAGAATGTGGAGGTGTTGGTGGGGGGGGGGCAACAGGTAACGGGTTGAGACGCAAGCCGAGGAAATATTTGTGCATGAGCACCGCCTCAGGCACAAAAAAAACATCGTCTTTGCGAGCTGTGGTCGGCGGGGGGACAGAATGTGGACGTATTTTTTTTTATTTTATTTTTTTTAGACAATAATCCTTTCTATCAGAACCAGGTGTTTGACTGCAGCTCAAAGGAGTAGTTCAACATTTAGATTCCAATGCTTCAGATGAGAGCACAGTCGAGTGTGTCGAGCCGCTTCCAACCGATGTCACTTGTTGAGTGGCTTGTTCTGTAAAGACCATTTTGCAAAAACACAACAAAGATGGGCTGCACGACAGAGAAAGTAGAGCCAAGATATTCATTCATTTTATTTATTTTTATGCTCCTCCCTGTGCAGATGGACACTTGGATGTGAGACGTGGGGGGGGAGGCAGCTACGTGGATGAGAGAACCATTTGGGACCTGATGAGGAAGCATGAATTGGGATTGACTGAGGTCCCTTTGCCACAAATCCAATATGAGATTAAGTCTCACATGCGATAGTGTCAGATATCGTTATTAAACCGATTTTCTTTTGTCTTTGAAACATTTAGGTGAGTTTGTACCAATACCACTGCTTTAATATTCATGCAGCTGAAGGACTGTAGAAGCATTTCTTCTGTTTGAATAACTGAATGTTATGTGAAATAAGAGTAGAGCGTGAGGCTTTTAAAACAAGCAGTGTGATTTAAATGGATGACGCTTCTTTGCTTTTCACACCGACATAAAGCGCTCTCTCGCAGCTCGATTTTTCATCCCGGTGGTCGATCCTCGCGCGGAAAGCGACACGTTTTTTTTCTTTAGCCGCGACGTGCATCTGATGACACCTGAGCCGCAGATGTCACAGCAGAATGTCACCCCTCCGCTCGCAGCTCGTGCGACTGCTCGAGCGTGAGGCTTCACGTGGCGGCTAATAAGAGACCTCGGCCTCACCTCGTATGGAACGTTGGCGCAAAACAAAGCCCCCGCGCTTTCATCGGCGACTCGATTTTCGTGACCTTTTTGCGTCCCGACGGAGCCGCCCGCCTGTTGTCGAGTAAACCGTAAACGTCACCTCCATCGGAAGCGGAGCAGCAACCTCGGCGTGGGGTTAGATGGAAAGGGGCCACAGATCCAGGGCTTCAGTTGTGCCCAGAGGACATCTGCACCACCACCTTCATCCCTGCAGCTCCTCAATGCCTCCCACCTCTCCACCTCCACACACACACACACACACACACACACACATGGCTCGCACTGGAGGACTGAGAGTTCACTGATTAAAGTGCGTTCTGAAGTGCATTTCGATTCCAAATGGTGCACAGGAGGAAAAAAAAGGCTACATGGGACTGTGAATCTTTCCCGGGAGATTTCAGAGATTTCCACCTCAAATGTGTGCGCTTGTGATTGAGATGAGAGTGACTGCTGTTACACGGTGAAAGTGTGAGCCCGACTCTTCTGGTCGAAGCGACCACAGACCTCGACTCGGGCCCGACGACTTGTGCTGCCGGCTCGCTTTGATTTTCAAGCTCACATTTCTTCAGCTCTTCCCTCGGAGGACGGAAAAGTATTTTAGTCGGTAAATCGGCTCAAATGTTCTAATGACAAAAAGCTGAAAGGCTACTAAGCATTGTTTCATTAGACATAAACACAGCTAAATGCACGTTGCATTATGGTCTATCCTCCCTGCAGGGTTAGCTCAGTCGCTTTTATGTAAGGGAAGAAAACAAACATTATTAATAAACAATGCAGTTTCTTCTCCATAAAATTGTTTTGTTTTTTTACCAACAATCCGCTCTGTCTCTGCAAAACACTGATTTAATTATGTGGAAGTTGTTTCCCGAGGCGGGGGGTGGGGGGGGGGTCTTCAATCCTCTTCCTTCAGTCCCTTTGAAAAGCGTAACAAAGGGACTGATTTGCAGCCTTTCGAGACGCAGTCGTCCCTAATCAACAGCCGATTTGGGGGTAAATATGGTGGCCTTTTCGAAGGCGCCCGCGTGCGTCCTTTTTCTCTGCAGCGGAACAATAGAGTCCTCCGGGTGGTCTGAATTGACGCCGGCTGGTCAGGCCGCGCTCGCTCCAGCCGAGGTTGCCGTGACGAAAAGAAGCCGCGTGGCGGTTTCAGCTCGAGTCGTGGAGACGGTCGCTCAAATTTCGCCGCTATTATAAGCCGACGAATCGGGTGGAGTCTACGTGTCCTACTCGCCCTGTTCAAACCAGCCGGAGTTACCGAAATGACCCCCCCCCCCCCCCTCTTAACCCCCTTTCCCCCACAGTCACACACACACACACAGTGGGAGAGAAAAAGGCTTTATCCCTCCTCCCAATTAGAAGGAGACACTGAGCCGCTTTTTGGCTCTTTTGCCTGAAGTTATTAGCTCAGGATAATTAAGTTTGCTTTATTCTCCCCCAACGTTTGACAGGATTTCTCGCAGCTCTCCGTCGCCGGGCGCCGGGGGCCGGGCCGGTCTGACTCCCGGAGATACGCGTGAGCCGACCCTCCCGAGAGCGTGAAGACGTGGCGCCGGGGGGGGACGACGCGGAGAGACGGGGACGTCGTCCTCGGGCAACAATGGAGACGGTGACTTCAAAAGGTCCGTCACTGTCTCTCTGGGGCTTTTGAGGGTTTGGGATTTGAATGGTTGAACCACTGGGAGGAGGAATTCAATAATTATTTCCACATTCATTTCACAAAAAGTGTTTTTTGGGGTTTGAGAAATGGCTCATAATCTCTTGTCAAATATAATATCTGTCTTCATTGACATGCCGCCCAGCTGCAAAGGATGTTCAACAAAATATCTTCCATGAACGTATTGTTTCACGTTGGCAAAGAAACGTTAAAACATTCTCAACACAGATCAAAAATAAGTGCTTGTTATAGTAAAAAAAAAAGGACGTTTATTCCCATCTGTGATTTGATTACTGACACAAAAACAATACTTACTATTAAAAATCTTTTTGTTTTATCTCACCCCTGATTAATCATCAAGTTTAGTCTGAAGGAGGAGTCAACAGACGCGTTGCATAACTGGCGTTTCTACAATTCAACGCTTCCCTTAGCGACTGACAAATCTGTTTTTCCTGACATCAACAACGGTACAAAAGCCTGAAAGCTGCCTCCTGAAAGCCAACACGCCCGGTGTGGGGGGGGGGATGCGTGTGGTGCGTTCAGGTGCTGTTCGGAGCAGCAGTGAGCTAAAACAAACACACCTTTTATTAATTCATCATCCTTTAGTTTTTTAGGGGGGGGGGGTTCGGGGGGTGACTCCGGGTTCGCCGGTCGGTGCGTCCTGGGGTATAAATAAATAAATAAATAAAAAGCAGCTGGAGCCGGAGACGCCGATGACTCTACTGTGATGTAGCCTGAAATGTTTTTTTTTTCCCATCCTCTCAATAGTGACTTTAGCTCTTGTCTCCACATTCGTACAAGATGCCTTTTGATTTGATGAGAAACCTGAGGAACATTTGGTCCTCGACCTTTTAACAGCAGAAAAACAACCCGGCCACATAAGACTTAAGTGGGCCCCGCATTTCATCCAGGAGTCCTTGGCATCCGGATCTGCTTCTAATGGATCAGAGCCTTGAGTCGCTTTGTGAACTGCAATACCTTTCACATCAATGCTCGTCCTCCATATCCGTCACTTTGAGCCAATCAACGAGAGATTTGAGTCAAGGAGGAAAAGTGCATATATATATTAATGCACCGTCCTACATTAGCGACACATACTGTTTGTAAGGACACTTGAGGGAGAAGGAGGTGTGATGCATGAGACCTCCTTTTTTGTGTGGAGAGACGTCCGCGAGCCCAGAACGCATTTTTTAAAGCTGAGCTCGATTCATTTTGGCGCCGTCGGATCTTTAGCTGAACGAGTCTCTGGAACTCCTTTGACTTCTTTGGTGGTTTCAACTCCGATCAAATCCAGCAACGATTACGGCTCGCCGGCCTTTCAAAAGAACCGTTTTGATTGTGGAGAATTGATACCGAGGTTCCTCTGATGCGCCGCTGTGTTGTGATTCTGTCAATTTTCCACTCTCGCCATCCGACAGTTTCGCGACAAGTTGTGATAAGAAAAGAGCGCCGGTGATAACGGGATCCAATCTCATCCGTTTGACGGAAGAACAAGAGGCTCTTTGGCTCTTTTAAAAGTTCATTTGATATGGTTGAAAGTCTCCTCGAGCGCTCAAAGCCGACAGTGGGAGCTCTCAGCATCACAGTCGCAGTCAGAACCAGGCCAAAAAGCTACCTGCCACCTTTTTTTATGTTCGCTACTACAAGACATTGGTGAAATATAATGTAGACGTAGACATAATATTTAAACGTTTTAACTAATTACAGGAAAATGCTGTATTTAGTGATGCATTAATCAATGGCTCAAACTTTTTTGGAGTTTATTGGAACTGTCCTAAAGACTTTTAGGAACTACTTAGCGAGGTTTGTGGAAAGACAACTGCGCGGCCTTTCCTTCGACGAGCACATGCTGTGTCCACGGCTCCCAGCTGTGCCCTCTGCCATCTTCTCCCTCCGGGCCCCCATTCACCCTGAGCGCCGTCGGCCACACTTCAGCTGACACCCCCCCCCTCCCCCGGGCGCCGTCGAGCTAAACGCGCCTCGCTGACTCTAAAGGGGCGAACTATTGGCGCAGCAGCCGGGTGGAGACGGGTGAACCGGTCAGGAAGTGGACCCGTTGCGGTGGAACAACAACAGCTGCTCACTCATTCCCATCGCTGCCGTGGTGGCTCCTCCCGGGGGGGGGGGGGGGGGGGGGGGGTCAGCCTTCAGTGGGACTACTGCTTCACGTCCCTGTGGACGACATCGGACGAGATGACGTGAACGGTCCGTGGCCATCGAGCCGTCCGCACGCATTTCTGCGCTATCTCACACATTCATTTTCTAAAAGCTAAATCTATATTTTCATCACATTTCCTCCATTTGCGCGTGTGGAAGGAAGTGTTCAAACACGCGGCGTCACCGTCGAGCGTGCGTCCGCGCGAGGAAGGGAAGAAGAAAAAAAGAAAAAAATCCCTCTCGCCTGAATTATGCATCGCTCGGGGTTGTTGCAGGGCACTGCGCGAGAGCAAGCGTGGCGTATTAGAAAGGTTTCCGGTTTGTTCCCGTTCTTGCTTTTGCAACAACGCGGAGACTTATTTTCACACGTCTTGCTGTCGGCGCCAGTGGATTTCTGTGCAAGTGGATTTCTGTCGGAGCCGCGATACCCGACAGGTCCAAGCAAAGCCGCTTCGTGGGACACGAGACGGCGAGTTTCACGCCTGGCCTGGACCAGCAGCCTCTGAATCGATAGATAAAAAGCACACCTGAAGACGCGTGCCATCAGATGGCCAGATGTTGTGGAGCGGGTCATATTTGGAACATTTTAAAAACTATATTACAAATATTTACATTTCTTTTATTCCGTGGAATCAGTAAGTCACTTTAAATATGAGGTGATATTTGTGAATTCAAATGCACCCTGCAGACAAACACTTGGTTCTCTGCACGGAGGAACATTCCGGGTGAGTTAGATCTGCTCGGTGACCCTTGGCGCCACGACGCCGATGTTCATTACCGGCTAATGTGGACCTTTTGAAGTTCCCCGGATGGTTCCGGTCGTTCGTGCTCCATGACCTGTACGTAATACTCTACCACTGTCACTTCTAATGGCTTTTAAATCAACAACCGCCTCACTGTTTTTTTTTTGTTTTTTTTTTAGTTCTTCGTCTTGCAAATTTCAAAAGGCTGCTGACGATAAATGAGATTTTTTTTTTTTTTTTATCCCACGCTGGAACACGACAAAACACCAGCGTTTATACACCAACAAGCCAGCCAGACATAATGAAGGAAACCTATCGCATTAATACAGTAAGCAGTGGTGTACACATCTCAAGGCTTAAAGCCCTCCACAAATAACTGTAAATGACTGTTTAAGCTCCAGTGAGAAAACCTAAAAAAGTTAAGGGGACCTGGATCTATCCGCAGCTCAGCTGTCGGCCATTCAGGGGCTTCAGGGCCAAAGGTCACACTAATGAAGCAGATTAAAGGGACAGAGAGAAGAATCCAGCGGCACCCATCGACAGCGTGCGCGTCCATAGTGCGCGTCCATAGTGCGCGTCCAGCGTGCGCGTCCATAGTGCGCGTCCAGCGTGCGCGTCCAGCGTGCACGTCCATAGTGCGCGTCCATAGTGCGCGTCCAGCGTGACGGCGAGCCGCCAGCCACACAGCGGGAACAGCGGCAGGAGGCCGGCGGCGGCTGCTGTTTTTCGTGTACTAAGTTGTAATCGAGCAGGTCGGCGTGTTTTGGATCCTCTGAAGCAGACGAGGGTTGCGAGTGGGTCTAATGGATTACTGATAAATCAGGTGTGTTCACCACTCACTGCAAATCCATGCGAGGGACATTTTAACATTTAACTGTGACACGATGTGTTAAGGATAAGATTTGAAGGTTTTTAAACACCTTTATATCTGCCTTTTAAAGGCTAGTCTCACATCTGGTTGAACATATTAAACTTAACTTTTTGTTGAAGATGTCACACGTGGCCCCATACTTCTTGTTTTCTCTGCCTCATCTCTTTAAGGGCGCGCACACACACACACACACACACACACACACACATGGGGGAATCACCAGTGAACGTGGAACACAAGCTGACATTTACCAACAAATAGTTGGACAACAACATCTAATTTGAAATTATGAATGTGACCAAAGCAAACATGACTCAAATTAGCTCCGTAAATGAATAATTAGCACGGGTAAAAAGGGCAAACAAAGCTACAGTTTAATAATTACTGGATATCGCGTTGCGAGATCAGACAGTGAAGGTTTTAACGATTTTCTCACTAAATTTTTCCGACTTGTCAAAACATGTTAATTAAACATAAAATATCATATCAATCCCCACAAATTGAATTTGGCAAGAGCAAAAATGTAATGTTGGGCTATTAAACACACTTCACCATGGTCACATGACTTATAAAACACAGTTAAAGACCACGTCTGAAGAGCCCAACCAGTGAGCTGCATCCGTTACGTCTGACCATCTGCTACATGAAACATGGCAGCACACCAGCCCCCCTTCACCCACCCATCCATCCACTCTGTGCACCTGATGCAGGCTCAACATGTGGCCGCGTGCTGTGGGAGAGGGAAACATCTGGGACAGGGTGAGCGGTCCATCACAGTCTCTCACCCCCTAGTGCCCCACACAGGGGGGGGGGGGGGGGAGAGGAGGAGGAGAAGAGTGAGTTGCTGCAGTCGGGCCTGACCTTACATTTCTCCGGACTGCAGGAGGACTCTGGAGCCCCTACAGGAGAGGCCTCGTGAAGTCCCAAGTTTATTTGCACGGCTCGGTATCGCTTTGCCTGAAGGGAAGCGGAGGAACCGAGCGAGCCGACGCAGCGCGACAAAAAAAGCGGTGAAAGCAGTGGATCGAAGTGTCCGCCAAAGCTAAAGGCCAACTTTGTGTCACGGCGTAATGACGTTGTGATGTTGTGATGTTGTGACCACCCACGTACTCAGACCCCCGGCAGGATAATAGAATAGAATAGAAATGATTGCACCACACTGTGGTGATTATGCCCCATTGTAAAAAGTGATTTACGAGGCTTTTCTCCCTCAAGAATCAGTTAATCACACAACCGTGTAATTTTCTTGCCGAGTGATATAATGCAATGTGGGAAAAGTCCTTTTTTGAAAGTAACCCTCAGCGTGGAAACAGGGTTATATCAGATTGTGGCAGTGAACACGCTGCAAACGCTAAACCGTGTGACTCTGGACACAAATATCTAATGTTGTTAATGTGCAATCGAAGCTGCCGTTTCACGCAGTTGGATCTAATAGACGAGAGAACATGAGAACTCCAGCAACGCAGTTTAGTTCATGGAAACGTTGTAGTCACTCACTTTGTTGTGTGTGTGTGTTAAGCGTCTCATCGAGTCCATACAAACAGACTGCTGCCACACACCCGAAAGCAAAAAGGCTCGACTCCCTGTCACAACAATAGAGCTAGAATAACGCATTGGTTTGGACCCAGATTTCATTATGAAACAGTAAGGAGAAGAGAAAACGGTTATTTGAGGCGGCGAAAACACGCTTTCAGATCATCAAAGCAAAGCCACCTCGTACGTCATCATTTTCCTTCCCTTTCAGTTTAACACTAGTGAGTTCACGGAGGTTTTGGCACTTTCTTTGACCTCTGCTAGATACACTTTATTTTTTTTTCTTTTGGTAATATGTATGTATATATAAATAGCTGGGGACACATGGATGAAAGGCAGCGCATCGGCGATGTTCTTATTTAGGGCACAACTATGCACGGCGCTCGAAGCAGAATCCATTTAATGATTCTCATCACACCGGCAATATTCCCCCCCCCCCCCCCCCTTTTTTTTTCTTTTTTTGATTAGAAAAACATCTCCAGCTACCGGGGGAACCTTTCCCGACGTGCTTTTATCAGGACCTGCACGACCCGCAGGAGTCCTGCAATTATGCATGCTGTCAGGTACAATTCGGGGCACGTGGGAATACATGCAGCAAATGATTGAGATACAGACGTCAACCCCCACAGCATGACAACCTACCGCAGGGTGACGGTTTGACAAGATTCTGATGCAATTAGGAAATGAATGTGATTTGGATCACACCAGACAAATATCCCTGTTTCTTTCTGGGTGTTTTTTTTTTTTTTTTTTTTTTTTTTTTAAAGATGGAGGCAGACGCATCACACGGTAAAATCAGGATTCTTTTCATCAGCCGGCTCCCGGGGAAAAGATGCTCAGGCCCTCGTCTCTCCTCCCAACAAAGCGCGTCTAATTTGCAGAAAGAATGAAGTGGGGAGGGGAAAGGTGATTTCGATGATGCAATGCATCCGGCCCGGCAGCTTTGATGGGAGTCCATCAACTCCCGATATTACGAGAGGCTATTTGTCTGTTGTGCTCTCGAGCTGAGAGAGAGAGAGAGAGAACACAGTTGTTCTATTACATGGATTAGCACTTCAGCACAGCTCACCTGAGACCCGCTGGACATTCCCCCCCCCCCCCCGCATCCATCCATCCATCGTCACTGCCGCGCAAAGTGAAGTGGATGCAAACAAACGGCACCTGTAGCGTATGCAGATGAGACTCAAAGCCTCAAAATGACCACGGCGCGGTTTGTTGTCGGATTCATTCACGAGCATCTCGAGGCTAATTATGGAGCCCTTTCATGGCAGAGAATGCTGATTTGGAGAGATATGGAGATCTTTTATGGCTTGAAATAATGGAATAGAATGTGCAGATGTTTTTGTTGACAATCTGGACTATTTAATCCCTGTTTTGTAATTAAAAAAAACTATGTACAATCAATACATAAAACAGCAGGTTAGCGTCTAATAGCAGAAGACCTGAATACCTGAAAAGGGGGAACCACCAATCCTTGTGGACCTCTTAGTCAAAAGGCAACAATTCCCACACAAATGCGAGCACAACGTTTAATAGAATATATAATGTTCATATATATATATATATATAATATGTATGGCCTATGGGCGTTTCAAAGTCTGTGCTCAAAGATTAACCTTTAAGAAAGCGGCACATTGGGTTTAGCACCAGAAGAAAGAAAAGAGAGAAATGCAACCAAACCAACGTGGATTCAATCTCTGCAGTGTCTCCTGTACTTTTTATTCAGATTCTCTCTTTTTAATTCGCAGACAGAAACAGGAATGGAGAAGAGACCAAGCATGAAAGCACCGTGGCAGCTGCCCGGCGCTTCACAAATGCAAATGTCAAAGGGCATTTAGGTGCAGCGCGCGGAGGAGGAGGAGGAGGAGGCGGCTGGTGCAGTGGGAGGCGCAGGACATCTTGCCAGGGTTATGACTTCAAACATGTTGCAGCCTCAACAGCTCCAGGCCGAGGGAGCAGATTGCTCCAATTACAGCAAGCCTCACGCACCCGGGTCCCCCTCGACACGCGCAGCGGCCTGTTGGAGTGGACTCGGCCTCGTGGTGTGTTGCTCTGGAGCACTCTGGAGGGGGGTTAGGGGGGGGGGGGGGGGCGGCCCTCGCATCCCACCGCCAATCTGTATTCTGTTTGAACCCGCAGACGTCGGCTTTTACCCCTTGCCGTCGTTTCGAAAAATTTCGCTGCAGACCGGGTGTGTGTGTGTGTTTTTTTTTTTTCTCCTTTGGCTGCCAGCACAGGTGATTGGCACCTTCTCTCTCTGAATTTATAACCAAAATCAATTCTCTAACAGCATGTCTGAGCACGTCAATCTAAGGGAGGTGCTCTCTACCCCCTCATCTTCAGCTTCGGGGGTTATAGATGAATGTGTACTTACCCAGGAGCAGGGGCGAAGCGCCCCCCCCCGCCCCCCCTTGTAATTGGCAGCGTCGAGTAACGCACGACGCGTCAGGACACGGCAGCGGTGGGAATCATCTTGTTAATCGAGCGATGGACTAATTGATCGAGGCCTTTTACAGAGGTAGATAATTCATGGCGGCGGCGGCGCTGTCAGAGATGATTCATGCTCCTCTCGTGGAGGGAGGGTTTGCCCCCCCCCCCCCCCCCCCCCCGGTCTCTTTTGTTTCCGTGGGACCGGTGCAAAAAGGGCTCATCAGCACCTCTCCCTCTGAATCAGGTGGGTAGTTGATGGTCGGATCCCGCGGACGCGGTGCAGCGTCGCATGTCTGCGTGCTTCCCCAGACGGCTGCAGCGCCCCCCCCCCCCCCCCTCCCCCTCAACACCACCCTGATACCGAGAAGACGAATGCTTGTGCTGTAACGGAGGCACGAAGGGGCCCCCGAGTCGTGGAGGAAATGTCTCCATCACACAGGCGGAGGGGTAATCATGCCCCAGTGTACGGTACTGTGGAGGGGGGGGGGGAAGTGAGATGGCGCACTGCGCCGCGGCGTGAATGATGTCTGGTTTGTGTCTTTGTGTGCTAGCGGCCCCGGACGGGGCGGCGCGGCGAGAGAGCAAACGGATGAGTGCAGGAAAGAGGCAGAAGTGTCACAGTCAACAATCGCACACATTGTTCCACATGTGGTCTGGAATAAGTTCGATGTCCAGATGTCTGATGCAGAGCCGAATCAATCCTGACAAAGCGGTGAGAAAACTGAAGCACGACGCCTTGTTTTTACATCATACATCATGGAATGGAGGGGGGGGACTTAAGTGTGATTTTATTGGTGATACTTTTTTTCTTTTTTTTTTTAAGTTGATCGTACACAATTGTGTGCAATTCTTTAATTGTGCAGCCCAATCTCTCTTTAAGTCTCTGAAGGGAAGTTAATTAAGCAAAACATCCATCCGGTTAATAGTTAATGGAGTTAGTCGACAACCAGAAAAACAAGTTCAATAACAGCAAAGGACCCCCCCAAACCCCCCTCCCACCAGCTTCTGTGCAATCTGAAACGGAAACTAGGGCCCTGCTTGTTGCAACTCTACGTCCAAAAACAAGTACACAAAGTATGTGTTAAATCTTTCCAAAGCAACAACATCTAAAGAATTATATTACCTTATGCTTGGAGGGTCTCATTATTTATTTTTTGGATGAAATAGATTTTTGCAGAGAGGTTGTTTAGTAATATGCACTTTGATGCTAAATAATATAGGTACGGTCAAAAAATGACTTTATTCATTTCATTTCACTCTGCTACAATATTCCCATAATAGATTACAATAGTTCGATGTTCCAAGTTCCGGATTAGAGGGGCACACATTTCATCTTCTACCAGTTACACCAGATGGTTTTGGAGGTTGGATGTACGTCTTCTTCTTAAACCACATCCTTCAAGTAAAGGATTACAGCAAAAACACAGCAACCACAAGTGTTTTCTGTGTCCAGACAGAGCATCAAAGGCTCTTCCCACTCACATTTCTACTGTTTTTGATGGATTAAGTCCACAAAGTCTGTTATTGATTACTGCAGAACTCCTAAATCCTCTTTGCTCTGCTGCTAATGAAAGGTGTGTTGTGTTGTGTTGTGCGATGTCGAGGAAAATCAAATCCAGATCATCGGTGTGTTTGCTGCAGAACTGAAACCAATTACAATGCTGTTGTTCTCCTCTTCCAATTGACAAAAAAACACGATCCAGGGGTTGGATTTTGATTAATCCGGGGTTTGATTTTTTTTTTCAACGTGATTCTATGTTGTTGAATAATTTTGAAATTTTCGAAGAGCCAGCGCTTCAGCCATTTCAAACAAGACTGCAGTTTCCAAGGTTACCGGTGATGCAGCTTGGTTGTTTTAGGTGGCAGGGCGCGGGAATCGATCATGTTTGAGTTTGATGAGGAGGAGGAAAGAAATCTTCGGTCAGGAAACCGGCAAAAGTCTGTCGTTGTTGGAAGGAAAAGACGAGTGCAGACAACTACAATAAAAAACAACCGTCCCTCAACAAAGACCCTTTAGTGAAGGAAGACACGCAGGCCTGATATGATTCACACGGCATGTGAATCATATAGAGAGAGAGAGAGACAAGAATCATATAGAGAGAGAGAGAGAGAGAGAGAGAGAGACAAGAATCATAGAGAGAGAGACAAGAATCATATAGAGAGAGACAAAGAAACACTCTGCTTCATTCACGTTTCCTGCATCTCTCCGTCGATAGAATTAAAGTCAAAGTAATGTGCTGAAGGGGGTTTGAAATGATAATGAATTCCATCAGAGGATTCCTAAATCGATCAGTTGAGATGAAGACAACAAGGTCCCGGTACACCCCCCCCGCCCCCCCCCACCCCTTCCGCCCCCACCTTATTCACAGAGGCAGTTGTTGTCACAGGTGCCAACAAAACGAACCGTCTTCTTCCAAGTGGCAACGTTCCCCTTCCCACGCAGTGACGTTGCGTCCCTGTGGACGCGTCCACCCGCAGCATTGGATCACGCCGACGAAGGCTGCGCCATGTGACCGCCCACCCGGGTGGGAGGCCCGGCAACGTGTGCCGAGGTCGGACACCCGGTGCTTTTTCCATTTGTTCACAAACATGCCGAGAGGCAGCCGTGACCCGGGTGTGTTCAGCCGTTTGTTGAGTGTCTCTCTGGCCCTCCGTAACCTTTTGAGATCCTTTTTTAGCACAAAGGAGAAAAGGAGCCTTCCTTTCGTACCGGTATTGGGTGGAAAAAACTAGATTCTACGTTTTGTCTTTTTCACAAAACCAATTTTTTCAACAGGACAACTTTCTTTTTTTAGCAAGCGGCTTATTTATTGTGTTATTAGGGAGTTCTTTGTTGGAAATTTTCTGTTCATGTCACACTTGTCTATTTGCACAAAGTGAGTAAATATGCAGTGTACATACTACTATTGTTGGGTCTCTTGAAGGATTCGGAAGCCTTAATCTCTGCCGAACAGCCTCTCTCTGCAGTGTCGGGGACGTCATTCACACTTCTGACCTGATGAAAAGCCTTTGGAGTCAAAACACTGTCAGCAAAGGGAGCACGAGATACCCGACTATCTCAGTTTCCTCTTTGCATACTCAATTATGAAGCCATGACAGGGGGGGGGAGGACTTTGCTGCCACAATACTGCTCTCTGCTGGTTAATGGGCCCGTTATGTGAGACTGACCTTTGAACTGTTATTTTGCCGTTCATGCAAAGGTCTCCTTTTGATTCCGATTCAAATCCCTGACACTGTTCAAATTGCACCTACAGGGGGTTTGGTTTCCTCCTCACAGCTCAGCAGGCGCGCTGCGTAAAGGCACATTTTAGAAGTCTTCTGTCGCCTCCTCAAGTGGGTTTATGGCACAGATCCTCCGCTCTGTGGCTTTCAGACTGCAGGGGGGCGCGAGAGGGGGGGGGTTAACCGCAATTCCCAAGATCCCCGGCTGCAGGGGCCTCACCAACATTCGGAGTAATGTCACTTTGTTCCGATCCCACAGTCCTGTGAGCTGCCCTCGCCATGCGGCTTACAAATTTCCCTTCGGAGCCCCCCCCCCCGAGCTGACCACCCGCCCGCGTTCTGACCTGGGAAAGCATATTTCAAGATGGATACCCTTCTCTCTTCATGTGCGCCGCGCTTACGACTGCGGGAAAGATCAAAGCCTCCTGCCTAAGTACTCTCAGAGCTCGCAGCCCCTGAAGATTCTTCACAGCGAAAACATGGAGGCCGCCTCCACTTTTATCCTCACCTCACTTAGCGAGTCCTATTTCTCCTCTTCTTCTTCTTCTTCTTTTTTTTCCACACAGGTCTTTCTTACAGGCTACATTCTCCGAGGGGGGAATTGATTATTCAGAAAGGCAAATGCATTCAATGTCGTTATTCATTTTTTTTTTTCATTCCCCACTAAAGGGGCGGGTATGGATTCATCCATCGGCATGACCCCTAAAACCAGAGGCAATAATCAAATGTGACCCCCTTTTTTTTTTTAGGCCGTGACTCGGGGCGCGCCGACAGACCCGGGGACCCTCTCGCTCTCGCCCCCCCCCCGAAACAGCTGTCTGAGCTCTAATTAAAGCCAAGTAGCAGGTGTCACCTGCGCCCCGACTGCAGGGGGGACACCTGGTTGCATTAATTTGATCCAAAGTGGCTCTGACGGACTGCCCCTGCACTCCGGAACCGAGCGCCAGCTCTGCGGAGGAAGAAGTCCCCAGCCGGCGAGGCCCCCCCCCCCCCCCCCTGGGGATAGTCGTCCTGTGAGAAGCTCCACCAGCTTTGTTTCCAGATCTCCTGATGATTTCACGGGACATTTAACTTTACGTCTCTCTTTTTTGCATTTCCAAATATCCACTATCAGGTTCCATGGGAATGTGGGGGCGACCCTTTACCTCCACTGGCTGTAACGTGCATGCATAAACTGCCCTGGGGGATAAACTGTGAGCCTGCAATGTGGAGGTACTGACGTGTGTGTGTGTGTAAGAAAAACGGATGACCTTCCAACGCGGCGTGGAGTCACTTCGCCGACACTCCACTCAAATGAAATCAAACTGCTTCGCAGAGGGGAGCTTTGCTCGCGCCGCGCTTCCCCCCCCTTTTTTTCTCTTTGTGCCGCGATACAATACGTCGATTTCACGAGTCAACGGGTCTCGGGCCCGGGCCGCTCGTGTCGCGCTTAAACCCGGTTTAATTGGATTCGGAACCACGGCGACACCACCGCCGGAGGCTTGTTTTCCTTTTTTTTCATTCCAGCAGCACCTGGAGCGTAATGGTGGCGATTACATCGTCCCAGTGGGTTTGGCGGGGCCCCGTGGGAATACGCCGCCAGCGGTCACGGTCCGCGCCGCAGAGGGAATTGTGGTGGTGGTGGTGGTGGGGGGGGCGCGCGCATCTTGTCACAGGGGCAAGTTGTCGCACCGGTTGTATCTCCCAACATCTGGCGGCGCTCCTGCCAATTTGTCACCCGAGGTCAGGACGATTTCCATATTTTTCAATCATAAAAGGGAAAGTCATTTAACGAACGTGCGATGAGTTCGTTTGTTTTGCACGGAACGCGCGACTCGTCACTCCCGCGGCCCGAAGTGCTTTTTGGGGCGAATCGTGACATGTGACCACCCGGGGGAGGGGGGGGGGGAAATGTATCATAATGCAACACATGAGGCTTGCACAAAGCGGCTCTCTGTTTACTCGTCTGTGACTCCGCTGATGACTCGCATTAGGCTTTGTAGTCTGTGTCAGCAGCAACATTTAAACACCGGCGGCCCGGTCCATTTTGTTTACTCATCTTGCGTTTAGCTCTAATTTGGAACTGGGGAAAAAAAAAAGGATGAATTATTTGTTTTCTGGGATTTGTTTTTCCTTTACACTTGTTTTTCTTGTGAGCGCCCGTTTTGGACTGCACACATACAGACTGTTTGTTATTTGTGTTCATTTATTTACTTTCATGGGGTTCTTCCTGCTTCGTAATGCACCGGCACTAATGAAACGCTGGTATTCTAAACATCTGTCGAGATGAATCGGACGATTAACTGCATAAATGAGCTTTTTTCAAAGCCTCTGATTTGATACTTTTCCTTATTTGTTGAAGAATTGCATACAACAATTTACCAGCTGATGGGGCGACTCTGTACATAACCATTTATAACTGTTAATCAAAGTGAGAAATACAAGTCTTAAGATTAATGATTTGTACACAAAGTTGATGAGTGCGACGTGCGGAGCCTGAGAAATTGAAGGGAAAGCCGTGAGACAGAATACATTTGTGTATATATGTGTTATATTTGTGGTCTTCACAGCAATAGCTCAAATGTTATGACAAAAAAAACAACATGTAAACCCAGTAAAGGTCACTGACCCCGGCTTCTGACCTTCAGTGTAGCCTCACACCACCTTACAACCACTTACAAGACACTTCTGAATAATACATTATTCCTCTCCTGCTTGGTCCGACCCCCCCCCCCCCCCCCCCCCCCCACTCGTACAAGCAGAGGTTAATTGGTTGTTATTTTTGTGTTTTTGTTACGTTGAAAGCACAGTTGTTTATCCCAAATTCCATTCCAAACCCTCGGGTTATTAACACCTTGTCGGCTGTCTTTCCTCCCATTTATTCTTTCACATTCAAACTGTGATTCACCCTTTTTCTGTTATTTTTAGAGCCTTTTTCAAAAGCAACGGCTTAAAAGATGGAGAAAATGAACACAGTGCTGCAGTGTTGGCCTGCACAGTAATTCCTCACCTCCATGCAAGCGAATGAACAACAGATGGAGCCTCGAGAGTTCTGCTGTTTACACAGTGAGAATGAGCAGAAATGCATGAAACATTTTTAAATCCCATGTGATTTCTGGAAAAGCGGGCTGTCTTGCTCTCGTCTCCACCCGCTTCACATAGAGGAACGGCTTCAAGGTTTACACTGAGATTATTTGAATTTCAGAGTGTTTGACATTTGATAATGGTGCCGGCGCGTGTTTATGGACTCCAGACTTTCCCCCGCCCCATGTCTTCCTATCATGTTTGTTCACATGCATATCATTCAGCTGGCTGGGAAGAGCTGCAGTTACATAAACACTAGCAGAGACAAATGTTTGTGAATCAAATGCGTCCCATTTGCCACGTCGGGGACAGTTGTTGTTTAACTGGACTGGACTAGATAGTTCACCTGGTCGAGACGTTTTCACTCAAACGGATCAAAAGTAAATCTTGAAAGAAATCTCAAATAAAACTTGGAATTGACGTATTCGTGCCGTATTTTTTCCCTTTTCCACCTCGCACTTGTCGCGGAACCACATGTCCCGCTGCCCGCGTTTCTCTCCGGTCTGTTTTTGGTGTAGCACTAGCCGGAGGGGGCGGGGCGGCGGGGGGGGAGGATGTCGGGCCGCCATGTTTGATGCCGCTCTGCTGTCGGTCCGCTCGTGACGGAAGGCGTCGCGTTGTCACGGCTGGACACGTCGTGAGAACAGGTACCGGCGGGTGTCACCTCGTGGCTTCTTGTTGTTCCTCCTCGGCGGACGGTGACGTCAGAAAGTCACCTTGACGGAGCCGTTAAAGCGCGCGCGTGACGTTTAAAAATAACGCGCTCAAAACGACCCAAACGAGCGAAGTATCAATACGACTGCGATTCAATAACGTTATCGCTTGTTCATTTTGTTTTATTTTCTTACGGTCTCATAAGTTTCGTCACAGTGATGGAGTGAATTTTAGTTTTTATGGTGTTTTCATCCAATGCAGCAACAAACTTGACATCAACTCATCTCTTTGTTGTTGTTGTTGTTGTTGTTGACCCACGGAGTATCAACGTCATAAATGAGACGAGGTTTTTTAGAAAAATGACTTGAGTTGAACTTTCTGGTAAAGTTTAAGGACTTCCATAATATTAACTGACAGTAGGACCATAACATCCCCAAGTATCCCACCTCCTTTTTCAGCGTTTGCTTGTTAAATGAGCATGAAGCTGAGATTATACCAATGTTATTTATTCATATATATATATACAGATACAGACACCATGTGACACTGTGGCATCACTCAGCAATGTTTTGTCACATGATGTCCGCACCTGCGTTTTCGTGGTTGCCAAATTGGGTGTATAATGTGTTTTGTAATTGTTGTGATGTGTGTGTGTGGCAGTTTTAACTAATTGCTGACACATGCCCAGGTGATTGAATGGCAACCTGCAGCACTCACAGCCCACCTGTGCACGTAGCTGTGCGTCGTCAACGTCATCATATCGAGGCGATTCACCTTCGCCGTCTCTCCCCCCCCCCCCCCGCAGCGCAGACACGCCCCTCCTCGTCGATGGCCTCGCTGTGGTCCAAGATCTCCGCGGCCCTGCCGCGTGACGAGGAGCAGCTTCCGCTGCGGTTCAGCGACAAAGTGGAGGCGAGCGTGGTGGAAATGCTGAGGAGGTCTCGGCGGCTGCTTTACAACGACGACGACGACGACGCCGCCGCCGGCCGGATGCTGAGCGCTCAGATCGTCCTGGACGTCTCGTGGGAGAGGCTCAACGCGGGGACGTGGCGTCACGTGGACAAAGAGTGGAGGCGCGTCTATTCCTACGGCTGCCTGTTCAAGGCGGCGGCTCTGTGTCGCCACGGCCCCTCGGCGGACCAGGTCCTGCAGGCCGTGAGGACTTGTGACATGGGCCTGCTCATGGGCGCGGCCATCATGGACGACATACTGCAGGTTGTGGTTGGGATTCTCCAAGGGGAAGTCAGGAGGTCCACCGAGCTCGAGAAGGAGGGCGGAGGCGCCGAGGTCAAGGTCAGTCACGGGTCCTTTTAATTTGAGTGACACGTTATGATGAAATAAGACGTTTGCTGACGATTCAATGGCTGCAAAGCGACGTAGAAAAGTGGTTTGATGTGTTTTCTGGGGTGCTGGACTTTTCAGAGTGAGCTTCTCTAAAGTCTTCGACAAGTATTTATTTTGTGTCGCCTGTGATTTCGTGGCACTCCATCAGATGCCACGTGAAATAAAGGCCAACAAACACTCAAATGTCAGATCACAGAGTTTAGAGGAAGGTTGGCTGGAGTTTGTTTCTGTTTACCGTTTTAAAAAGAAATTCGACCAGCTTGACTATAAATGTCATTTTTAATCTTGAGTCGAGCTACGACTAACAACTATTTTCATTGTCTTTCCTTCTTCTTTCATTTAGTTCTCGGATGATCAATAATTGGACAATAAAATGTCAAAAGGTAGAGAGGGAGAAGTTCCCTCACGGTTACCTAGAGCCCATCGGGATGTACAAGCCATCAGTCCCAAATGCAATCATCTAAATTTACTGTCACAAAAAGAGACTCCTCTTCAGTCCCCAGTCAACAAAGTCACGTAAACAGATGGATTCCAACCCTCTCATTTCTTTGGCGTCATTCAGAGAAAGAAGATGGAATGCCCACGTGTCCCTGTGATCAGAGAGGAGGCCGCGGTTCCCCGGGTCAAGTGTCCTTCATTGGAGAGCTTCAGCGCCAACTACCTGCTGCCCCTCAAACCGGTGGTGTTGGAGGGGACCATCGAGCACTGGCCCGCCCTCAACCGACGCCCCTGGAGGTCCGTTGGTTGCTTTTTCTTTCCATTACAATTTGTGAGGGCTCGTAAGGACGCTTTCATTTCCATCCAGGAGACGTCCATCCTCCAATCCTCCTTCTTCTGTTTTTGTTCCTCCCAACGTAGCCTCGAATACCTGCGGGACGTCGCCGGGTGCCGGACGGTCCCCGTCGAGGTGGGGTCCAGGTACACGGACGAGGAATGGTCCCAGACGCTGCTCACGCTCAACGACTTCATTGATCGGCACGTGGTGAAGGAAGTAGGTGCCTCGCCGCGTTGCTAGAGGAAGAAGATCCGTCCGTCTGTGGGTTCTAACGCGTTGCATGTTGGCTTCACTTTGCTGACCCAGGAGGGAGCCGAAGGTCCGGGTTATCTCGCTCAGCACCAGCTTTTCGATCAGGTACGGTATCGTCTTGTCTCATTATCGAAATAACAATGGTCCGTTTCGTTTCGTCAGTGTTGATTATTCAGCTTCTATTTTTGGGAATATGAAGAACTTTATTTCCAGCTGTCATCCTCCCACCGCGTTGCTTTGAACACTATCGACTTTTAGTCCTAATATCACAGAACAAGTCAATCAGTTGTCTGCACTGAACTTTATGCAAAGGTCAGGCTAAAAGTTGTGTATTTTGGGCAGTTTGATAGAGCAGACGAGGCCAGATGTGGATTATTCACCAAATATTTTCATCCTTTAGAATTCCCAAGTAATCAGCTAATTAAACGTTAATTACGTTCTTAGAATCTGACAAAAAGTCTAATTCTATATTTTCCTTTTCAATTAACACAGCTTGAATGTAATTTGTGACCTTTTTTAAAGCTGATTATACAGAAAACGACTGCTTCATGCACCTCTCCATCTGAAAGGTTCTACACCTTTACATTTGCTAATTAGCATGAATGTCAATGAATTTTTGCAGGTTTTGCAGTATGTATATATGTTACCGGCACCAGACCTAGGGGTAATCTGGACCGGCAGCAAGAGTTACACAGGCTAAGAAGCACTGTGTAGCCTGTGAATTAACACCAGAGAGAGA
This sequence comes from Pungitius pungitius, assembly GCF_949316345.1. NCBI lineage: Eukaryota > Metazoa > Chordata > Actinopteri > Perciformes > Gasterosteidae > Pungitius > Pungitius pungitius. Next base: position 2,720,167 of record NC_084911.1, on the reverse strand, counting down.
ACACACGTTTATGTCATGCTCAAGCCAGAGCTAGTTTAATTCTGAGCTGCGCATGAGCGGGGTCTGACGCTACGTTCTCTCCCCTGATTCCCAGCCGCACCACAGCACCCCCTGCACGTCAGCGTCGTGCAATCCCCCATATATGCAATTCTTAACAAAAAAAGAAAAGGGTGGTGGGGGTCTGTTTTGCAGCATTTCCAACCTACTACATATACAGTATGTACATGAGGCTTTCATGAGGGACTATGAATAGTTTCCTTCTAATCAGAATGTGTACATATGTTCTACATGTGTGAAATATAAAAGGGGCTTCAAATCATTCTTTGTTGTGCAACCTTTTGTTTTTAAAATGACAAATGACGGTTTTTCCAACTTTGTTACAATTCTTCTCAATCCACCCAATGGAAACCTTTTATCTTTTCTATTTGATAATTCTTGTGTTGTGAGAAACAACAAGGCGATTTAGTGAGCGCGTCTTAAAAGCCCCCCCCCCCCCCCCCCCTCCGATGTCATTTAGCTTGTTTGACGTTGCCGTAGATACCAGAGCTGAAGGAAGACATCCGCCTCCCCGATTACTGCTGCCTGGGCGAAGGAGACGAGGACGACATCACCGTCAACGCCTGGTTTGGACCCGGAGGGACGGTGTCCCCCCTCCACCAGGACCCTCAGCAGAACTTCCTGGCTCAGGTGACGACATCACGCAGGTAGTTTCAAAGATGTGTCACGTGACCGCGGCTTGTTTTGATCGCCCCCCCCGCCCTTTTTGTTTTTTTCACGCCAGGTGGTGGGAAGCAAATACATCCGCCTTTATTCCCCAGAGGACACGGACAAGCTGTACCCTCATCCATCACCGCTCCTTCACAACACCAGTCAGGTGGGGGTTGACGCCCCCCCCCCCCGGAGACGGCGCGTGTCTCGCCTGCAAATGGCACGCATTCATACATGTATTAATCCCCGCAGGTGGAGGTGGAGAACCCGGACGCCGGGCGCTTCCCGGAGTTCGCCGGCGCTCCGTATGCCGAGTGCGTGCTGCGGCCCGGAGACGTGCTCTTCATCCCCGTCCGGCACTGGCACTACGTGCGCTCCCTGGAGCTCAGCTTCTCCGTCAGCTTCTGGTGGTCGTGACCTTTTTTTTTTTTTTTTGTAACGGAACTATTTGTGTGGAGCTTGTTTTTTTTTTGTTTTTTTTTCCGGTGGAGAGAAATCAACCCGTGAGTTTTGTTTAAATTTTTTTATTTTTTTTGTAAGTAGGGCGAGGCTAGTTCTCGTGAATCCGAGGACAACCGCTGATCACACAAACCTTTGATCTGTGAGCGACGAACACTCGCTGCTGAGTGATTAGTTTAATTGTTCTGCAGATGATTGCAACATCTATTGTGTGGAAAGCGAACAGCGGGGGGGGGGAGAAGAAGAAAAAAATAAAAAAAAACGACAAATGAGCAGTTAGAACTGTTTGTGCTCGTCTCATCCTGCATACAATTACAGAGAGTTGTTAGTCATCCACTTGATAAGCTATGTTTCTATTTTCAAATGAATATATTTCATTGTGTTGTGAACCTTATTCAAACAACTATCCTCAGATGTGTGATTTCCATAATTCATGGAAATGAGGCAAGTCTTCAAATTGAATAACCGAGCGAGAGCTGCGGGCGCAGAAAGACGTGCCGGTAAACACAGACGGGGTAATAATAGCTGAAAGGAATGAATCTCCCCCCCGCGCACCCCCCCAGGTAGAAAGGTGTGTCTGGGATCCCGGCTGTGAAGGCGTCGGACCTCTAAACGAGCTGCTGTCATGTGACGGGAGGGAAGTGAATCGCCACTTTTGATTGGCTTTTCCAGTCGGATGAAAGTAGTGTTTTGGGAAATCTACTCTGATGGGACGGTGAAGGGTTCTTCAGGATTTTTGGAAAATGAGACATTAAAGCGAACATGAATTTACTGCAAATATAATTGGGCTTAAATCGCCCAAAAGTGTTTTTAAATTTGCACAAACAGCAGCTTTTTTTTAGATTTGCCCATCGAGACATCTGAGGATCAGACGCAGATCCCATTTTTCTTTATTGCTTAATAACTACGAGCTGGTGTCCAGGTAATAGACTCATCCAAACCCAGTTACCTTCCTTACGGGGTTTACTAAACTAATAACGTGACCCCTGGCGGGGGTTTAATTGCGTGAGTAAGCGCTGTGTTCTTCACTTAAGCCCACCAGCTCTTTGTTGTCAGGAATGCGGCACAATTGACTTAAGATCACACAAAACTGCTTACTCTCCTTATAATGTAATCAATACTCAATTACCAGCGAGGTAATATGAGGCCCGAGGGCCTATAACCCCTCTCCTCCTGCTCCTCCTTTGATTAATGGCCTTGTGGATTCTACAATAAATGTGGAAATTCAGGCTAACGGACGGTGGAATTATCCTGTTTCTGAAGAGGTTTCCACCTGAAACGAAGTGTGATCTCCTTTCACCTTTATTTACAGATTGAACCTTTTATGATCGGTAGTTGACAGCATTTACAACAGCTTTACCGGTTTATTACAGTAAATAGTATTGCTCAAAACTTTCTTTTTAACTTTTCAACGATGGAGGAAGCACAAAATGATTGTCAGGCTGAAATATTACAACAATATTACATCACTTCATTCTGGCAAACTGAACAGCTTTAAAAAAAAAACATCATTTTAAATTACATATTACAAAACTGCCTGTAATAAGAAACCTGAGCTGAAAGCGAATAAGAACTCGATAAGGCGAGGGGGGTGTTTTAAAATCCTACGATGAGACCAATGTGTAAAAACTGTGTCCTTAGCGAAGACCACGTGGAGAGCGTCTTAATACTCCTGTAAGTCTGCAGAGAAGCTCTGCGTCCGCTCCACGGCGAAGAAGCACAGCGTCCCGGCGAAGCCCAGCGCCACCATCAGCAGGAGCTGCCACTTGAGCAGGAGGTAGCCGCTGTAGAAGAACGCCACCGCTGCGAACACAGACTGACGCCGCCACGGCGAGGAGAAGATGCTTATGTTCATGCTCATCATGAAGACATTCAACCAAGTCCAGCTTCTCTTATCATGAAGATAAAGATATAAGATGTCCAGTTTCTCCTCTAAAATTAAGATGGTGATATTTAAGTCCAGCTCCTCTTATCATTAAACTGCAGAGCCCGCCCCCCCCCCCCCCCCCCCGCTAACCACGGCGTTACCTGGATGAACTTGAAGATGGCGAAGGCGGGCGCGCTGTGCTCGGCGTAGACGAAGCCCAGGATGCTGTAGAGCTGCGTGTTGAAGCAGCTGTCCCCGAGTCCCAGCAGGAAGCTGCACAGCAGGGCGACGGACACGCTGCGGGGCGGAGACGCACCCAAAAATAAATAAATTAATAATAATAATAAGGTGGGCCGTCGCTGTTTTTTTTCCCCCCTGCGAGTTGCGAGCGGAGAGGCGAAGCCGCCCTACCTGGGAGTCAGGAACGGTTTGCCTCGGGTGGCGGTGGCGAACACCACGGGGGCGTCGTCCGGGATGTTGAGGAAGATCAGGTAGACGGCGACGAAGTGGACGACCATCCCCAGGAACACCACCGAGGTCCGTCTGAAGCGGTTGTTGGTGCACAGCAACCCGAACAGGCCCCCGCCTGACCACACGAGGCCGCTTCTTTAGTGGGGTTTTTTTTTTTTTTTTTAATGGAACCTATAAATAAAACCTAATAACGACCTAACGTTGACTCACCCACAATTTCCCCGACGCCCACCACGATGCCGGAGATCCCGATCAGGCCTCTGGCCGCGTCCCCGAACTGCGCCGTGGCTCCGATGCAGGTCCCGTACACGCCGCTGTAGAACGACAGCTCCAGGCCTGCAGGGGGGGAGAGAGGGCCTCAGTGGGGGCTGTGCACGCGCGTTACGCTCAACGCAGGCACGCCGCGGGGGGGGGGCGGGGACTCACCGCTGTACGCCATGCAGGGACTCAGCAGCAGGATGGTCGGCGTCCTCAGCAGCTGCAGGATGGTTTCTGAGGGGGACAGATGTGTTTTAGGGTGAAGTGGGTGGAGCTCGGAGGGATGCAGATGCGGAACATCGTGTCCAAATGAGCGACCTCTTCTCCGACTGCAGAACACAGAAGATTCTAAAAAAGGACGGTTTTAGGAAAGGTGTCAAAGCGAGACAAAGAGCATCTGATCGTCCACCTAAAAACACCAGATGTGATCCAGCTTCTCTGCTCCCTCGTGAAGGTTTTCATCCACATGAAAGCAAAGAGCCTGCTGGTCTTGGACTGAGAGCATTGAAGTGCTGCAGGTGGACTTGTAGTGTGTAAAATAACAGAGAGAGTGGGGGGGGGGGGGGACACTCATGCCCGAACAATGAAGACTTTGATGTAAGAAGTGGATGTTGTCGCCGTGACGACACCCGTCTGGTTTTAGGGGACATCTTTCTCTCCAGTCCGGCGACGAGAAGTGACATGAGTGTGGGGGGGGGGGGGGCACTGTGAAAGGGTTGAAGTCCAACTTACTGAACTCGGACTTGGCCTCCCGCATGGCAGCGTTGGCTCTGTGCTCGTATCTAATCAACAGGGAACAGAACACATGGGAATCAACAGCAGGACAGACTTCATTCAGGGGACATTTAAAAAAAAAAAAAAAAAAAAGTCACTTGATCCCAGTCAGGGATGAAGCAGTGAACTGCGGGGGTGAGGGGGGGGGGCGCCGGCTCTCGAAGAGCGAGTCGGCTGATTGCGCCCTTCTGGTGTGAAGTGCGGCGATTTGGGCTCAACGGCGTCAAAATCTAAATGACGATACGGAGCGAAGGACAAGAGCAGCAGAAAGTCATCTTCAACAGGGGGAAAAAAAAAAACTAATCTATTTGTCCCCACTCGTCACTTCGTTGGCCTCCTCGTCCTTTTTTATTCAAGAGGGGAGGGGGGGGGGGGGGGGGGGGGGCGATTATGTGGGTTGGGTTTACATCACGCGGGTGGAGAGCAGCGACTGCCCTTCCTCTTCGGAGAGCAGCTCGTCTTCGTCTCCGCGGCTCCTCCTCAGCGCGAGGAAGCTGAGTGTGCCGAGCGCCGAGGCCACCAGCAGCGACAGGAACAGGTTCTTCCTGCTGCTGTCTGCAGGGATGAAGATAACAAATAAAAAAAAATAAAAAAAGGCTGCTTAATTAAAACATAACAGATGCATTAACAGCATTAAGCTCGGAGCATCCCCAGAATAACTGTCATTTAATCCTCTTGGGATTTTTTTTTGCTTTAATCATCACGCCAGGTATCGCTTTTAGGTTCATGGCGGTTCTTCCTCCAGTCGGGACCCACCTGATATCTCCGTCTTTCCATTCCAGTCCAAATAAATGTAAAGATTGCCAAACAACATGCTGTAAAAAAAAGAAAATGACAGGCAGGTGAATCGAGTGAGTTGACAGACAAATCCCATTGTTCTTTGTTCTGACCCTATTTTTAAACCCTTTGTGTAAAATAAAACAGTGCTGTTTGACAGAGAAGGAGAAAGAAAACAAGAAGGACTTTTTTCTTCTTCCTCAACTTCATCTCATCATCTCTAAGCTCTTTATTTGCCTTTCATGGAGATCTGGGTACTCCTTTTAAAACGCTATGATCTATTTCTGTCTTTAACTGCAGATTTCCGAAACTAAAAATGTAGATGAGCAATTAGTCCGTCCCGGCAGCCTCGGCAAGGGGGGGGGGGGGCCTTCTGCATTGAGGACAACCGGACCTGCTTTCTTACGCCTGCAGGCTGGGAAGAGCCGATTCAAAAGTTAGCGTTGCTGTGCTGTGGTGGGTCGTCGTTCAATTTGCATATTTTAACAAATACGAATAAGTCTTCAGAACTCGGTTTGTAGAAGTCAGGTGGTTTTCATACAGAGACCATAGAGGCCCACTGAGGGAAATGGCCTTTTGTAACATGGTTTATTAAATGCATTCTTAAATAAAGCACGCGGTGACATCCTGTCGGGGCTAAAAATACAGTAATCTGGCTGCTGCGCCTTTGATCACCGGAAATCGTTGCATCAAACAGAAAGGAGGAGAAAAAGAGATGAGAAACTTAGTGATGAATTGTGTGTCGGGGGGTGGGTGGGCAGGGGGGGGGGGGGAGGGGGGGTTATATAATGCGTTGACTTTGAGAGCCGAGTGTAACTGTGTCAGCGGCTGCACACCTGCACTGCAGGAGGGCCCAGAACATCCCCGTGTTCCTGTTGATGGTGGAGGCCTCCGAGTTCTCCACCAGGAAGTGTCCTTGAGCTGTCCACAGCACTGCAGGGGGGGGGGTGAGGGGGGGGAGGTCGAGGTCAAAAATGCAACCAGTCAGGAAATTGGCCCCCGCGACGAGTGAAATATCATCCGTCCGAGCTGGTGGGCAAACCACACCCGGGACCCCCGGGACACGATGGAGATTCATCACAGGGTGGATGACTGGAGGCTGCATTACAAACACGACTCATCCTCCCTCATTGTGATGAGCAGAGAGCCGCTCTCTAGTGTTCAAACTGCGCGCTGTTTATTTGTTTGAGACAAAAAAAAACAACAGCTCCTAACCCATTTAGGTTCTAATTTAAGATGTTCTGTTTGTACGCAGCAACACAGCGCAGTCATGATAATCCCTGAATGCTGATTAAACACAGCTTAAAAACAGGGGCCAAGCTGAAGTATTTATGCATTCTTTTTATTTTTTTAATTCAGCATGTTTGACAGGACTGAAATGATTAGTTGTTTTTTTATTGATTGCCCAATTGTTTCTGTCCCTCTTGGCTCATCACTTCAACTTACATCTGCTACTCTTCCATCCAAGGTTTTCTGGCATTTTACAGATTATATTTTAAAGACTAAACAATTCAGTAACTAACACAAAAACAACATCTCAGTTGATCTCTGTTGACACCGCGTTTCAGGTCTGATAATAGAGGGGGGAGTTGGTATTAAATGACTGCTCCGTGAGTTTAGTCACTCAAGCGTTGCCGCGGCGACGCGTGGACCCGGCGGAGGAACTTACGGGCGGCTCCCACGCCGAGGAGCACGGAGGTCAGATAAAAGGACCACGTGGAAGGGATGATGAACACGGCGACGTACCCACTGGAGAAAGAGCGGCAACAACGGCAATGAGCAACGTCTCTCTCTCTCTGTCTGTCATCTTTTCAGTTACCATGACGACGTTTACCTGTAAAGCAGGCCGCTCAGAATCATGGTGACCCTCGGTCCAATTACCGCCACCACGGCTGGGGCCAGTAAATTGGCGAAGGAAAAGACTCCATAGATGATCCCCAGGCTGTGTGGGGGGGGGGGGGGGGAGGAGGAGAAGAGATTTTCTTTCACTTTGTTTGACTTTAACCACATAAACGTTTTTGTCTCCCTCCTGAGTTGAGGAGGAGGTGCTGGACACGCTTGACCTACCTGTGGTACCCGGTCCCGCCCAAGGTCACATTCCGCAGGCTTTTCACTACAGTTTGCTGAAAAGAAAGATGACAGCAGAGGGGAGGGGGGAGAGAGAGAGAGAGAGGGGGGGGGTCAGGCTGGGAGGGATGGGTCATGTGTCCTTAATTCACTCATCCGGTGTGATAGATCCCCTGACCAATGAGCACAATGAGAAACACGAGGTGCCCTCCTGCGCAAAAAAAGTCAAATTTTAGTCTCGATGATGCGTGTGCAAAACAAGGAGCATTAGTTTTAGGGGTTTAAAGTGATCAACGTAACGCAGCAAATGAATACGAATAGGCCTTAAATGAAAATACACGCATTAGTCATTGAAGGGAGCAGCTACAGATGGTTCTAAACGCACAACGGGAACATTTCGAAGGTGTTTTGGGGGGATCTCGGTGTCTTCTTCGGGCTTTCAGCGGCACCAAACCGGGGTGAAAGTGAACTCTCGAAACTCGGTAAAAAAAAAAGTGCGACTTACTTCAACGTTGCCACAGGTGGTAAAGGCGGTAAAAATGAACAGAAATCCAACACCCAGAATCACCACGTTGAAAGTCCTCCTGTCTGCCATGCTGGTTTCTCACTGGTCCCAGTACAAACTCACTCACTGCGTCCTCTCATTGGAACCACACGGATTCACTGGCGACCCGCAGGAGTCCATGTGAACTCGAGCCGTCGTGGGTAACAGTTTGGAGAGAGTGACGCAGCGCTGCGTAAAGTGCGCACGGAGCAACGACCCGCCGCCCGTGTGGGTATGATGCACGCGTGACAACTTGTGACTTCAATTTCAGGCAATTAGTTTTTTTCTGTCTTCCGTGTCCTTCTATGACTTTTCCGTTCATATTCTCCTCCCTCTCTCTCTCTCTCTCTCTCTCTCGCTCCTGCTCCTTCTTCTTCTGGTGTATTTTGCGCTCATTCCATCTTGTTTAGCTTTGCTGCCTTCCAGAGGTGTCCGGGAGGAATATTCTCCTCACGTGATGGCCACAACTCTCGGCTTTTAGTGGCAGTATTTTTACTCAAGTCTTATAATGTGAATGTACTTTTTATAAAAATGTTTACACCATTTCTTAGTGAAAGTTATTTAGCAAAATGTGATCAACAAATAATGTATTACACATTCATGTCCACAACTTTATTGATCCCTTGGTAAAATTCCCAAACTATATGGAGTTATATAGTTTGTTTATTTGTATTTTGAAAACTATTTAGTGTAATACATTTAAGTCATCTTCTACAAGCTGGGGCATCCTTGTATTTTTGCAATTTTGTTGTTGTTGTTGAACACATGGAGTCAGGGATTCTGTCTTTATTATAATTACCACCTTGCAAATATGGCTAATGGAATTTACATTGTTTTGAATTGGACCATTCGATTTCAAAAGGCATTATATTCTTTATACTTGAAATATATTTAATGCATTTTCACTTACACTCTCGCAGATTATCTGACCACTTCCTTCACCATTGGTTACTGTAAACAGTGTAGTACTGTACTGTAGTATTTGTATTGGACTTACACACAATATCCTTATCAATCAACACCACAACATCCAAGTCCATTGAGTCAATTTCAGTGTTTTATATCAGTCTCATACCAACATCACTGTAGCAGATCATATACCCATATTAACTACACGATGATAACAATCTTAAAATGATCAAAAAGGTCATGACAATATATTAATAAACCTGTACATGTTCAACCTGCATATTGGATTTTTGTTTTTGGAGTAGTTTTACCTTTTAACCGATATAAAAAGAGGTAGCGAGTCCCGTATATATTTATGGTACATAATGCACACGTTTTTTAAGTGGTTTCAACCACAATGGAACCCTAAACGTTTATTGTGTCAAGGCTTAAAGGGTGGACGGGGTCTCAGTTTAATCCGTCATACCTGGAGATGTTTCATAAGTTCCAATAGTTGGCGATAATGCGTCATTTTAAATCCCCAACGTAACACAAACCACGAAGGAAGAAGAAAACGGTCCAATAGCCGTTGAGTTAAGTGCCACCTCTCGCTGTCTGCTATCGCTGCTAAAAAACAAAAACAAAGAGGTTTAGCGAAGCGAGAGCGCTCACTGCCTCTTACTTCCGTGTTGGTAAAACAATTCCCCCTAGGCCTCCGCAGGCCACAAAAAGCAGTCACATTCCGTGTTTAGCGACGCGTCTGATTGATTGGAAAACATTAGCTCGAAACATTGTGTTCATTATAACCGCTTGTGTCCAAACACAACTTTTAATTCGTGTGCGCATGCGCATTTTCATCATTGCTTCCTGCTCACCGGCAAACCCAGACTACAAAATGTTTAACGTTGCAGCCGCAAACACAGCTGAGCTTGTTATTGCATTTTGAAAATGTATTTCTTTATTTCTTCGGTTTTTACACGCTGTCACGCGTAAATGTCCGGTCTAGCACAACTTTAGCGGGTCGTCGTTTTGTGCTCTCCGAACACCACCGCACCGCCTCTCCTCTTGCCGTCCGTAATCTTTGGCTCGCCGCACAACAGATTGTACACAATCATCATGGCGACCCAGGCTGGTGGGTATTGAGAAAACACAGCAGTTATTTCCTTCACCTGTTTACACTGAGCCCGACCGTCGTTCACGTTGTAAAAACACGTTTAGCGACCGGCTCGTCAACGTGCGACGCCGTTAACGCGTCGCGGCGTAAATGTACGTCTCTCCGTGACGTTATTCCTTAAGTGTTCTCCGGTTGCTTTAGCTAGCTCCCGTTTAACGGCTGCTAGCGGCGGTCAAATGTAGCCGGTGTTGTGCGCAGCGGGGTAACTCCGAACGACCCCACTTGTGTTCCGGTCTCGGGCCGGTACCGACGAGACGGGTTCGTTGCGGTTGACGTTCACCGGTGTAGTGGAGCGCGAGGCTCAGACGTGTCACGTTCCGTTAAACCAACGGCTCACTTTCGTTTGTCCTGTGACGGATCGACTCGTACAACGTAAAACTAATGAGACTTATTAGAAAAGGGTTAGTTAGTTAGTAGTTCGTTATGAATAACAAACCCACTGGTTATTCAACCAAATGCTCGAAATTTAAGAGACTTTAGATTTACACATCATTCGTGAAGTAAATTAACGTTAGATATATGATGACAATCTGTTTAGAGGTTGGAATGTGTGACCCGGATGTGATTGATAAAGACAGGTTCATTTTTTTTTTTTGGTGAGCTATTCCGGTTCAGAGTCATTTGGACTGCTGGTCAATTTAAGTTTGTTATTTTCCGGCATTTCCCGCGTGAAACGCTAATGTTTTACACCAGTTTATAATAAGCATCATCATTTACAGCCACCTGTGGTATAAAACCCCCTCAGGACGCACGCGGGGACAGATGAAGCCATTCGAAAGGACGAGTTAAAGCGAGGAACTGAAGAGAAATCAAACCCTCTGTGAATCAAACACATCTTTTCCATCATTTCAGCTCGGTCTCAAAGACTAAAGTGGATCTTGGCTTCATTCGGCTGCGTTCCCCCCCCCCCCGGGAATGATGTACTATTCAGAGAACTAACTGAATACATGTTTTCATCACTCCTCCAGGAAGTGAAGAAGTCCTGATGGAAACTGAGGCGAAGCCAAAAGAAGCTGAACCGCTCTGCGAGGACGCCGAAGGAGGCGACGCGGAAACTACGACTCGCACGGACGCCGCAGACGCCACATCTCAGGACTCTAGCATTAGCAATGGAGACGACGCAGACGACGGGCGGGAGACGGTGGACTTGAAGATTATCTGGAACAAGAACAAATACGATCTGAAAATTCCCGTTGACAACACCGGAGCCCAACTAAAAGAGAGGATCCACTCACTCACTGGTGAGAACGCTCGAGCACCGCACCGGTTTTACAGCGATCCATGAAGCTTAATGAAGGCGTAACGGACTCTCTCTCCCCCCCCCCCCCCCCCCCTTCCTAGGTCTTCCACCTGCTATGCAGAAAGTCATGTACAAAGGATTGCTTCCAGAGGACAAAACGCTACGTGAAATAAAGATTACGAACGGTGCAAAAATAATGGTGGTAGGATCCACAATAAATGATGTATTAGCTGTGAATACACCCAAAGATGTCATCCAGCAGGAAGTCAAAGCTGAAGAAAACAAGAAGGAGCCTTTATGCAGGCAAAAGGTAAGACTAACGGCATGTCCGCGGAACACAGTGAAATATTCATGGGGTTTAGCGTCATTAAACCTGGAATGTCATTTCAGCAACACAGGAAGGTTCTGGACAAAGGTAAACCAGATGACATCATGGCGTCTGTTAAAGGAACAAAGGTGAGAGGAGCTGAGGGGAGTTCAGCCACGGCGGGCGGCTCGGGCCTGACCGTGTGATGTCACTAATGAGCGTGCACGCTACCCGTCTCTCCCCCCCGCTAACAGGAGCGACTACCGACGGTGCCTTTATCCGGAATGTTCAACAAGTCCGGAGGGAAAGTTAGACTCACGTTCAAGCTGGAGCAGGATCAGCTGTGGATCGGAACGAAGGGTGAGATCACGACCGGCTTCATTTCTGCTGCTTGAACTCACTCCGACCCGAAGAGAGAGATTTAAAAACCCTTGACTTTTGTGTGTTGGTCCTTTGCAGAGAGAACCGAGAAAGTCCCAATGGGCTCCATCAAAAACGTAGTGACTGAACCCATCGAAGGCCACGAGGACTATTACATGATGGTAAGTGTTTGCTTGCTGCTACGCACGTAGGACCGGGAAGGGGGGGGGGGGGCAGGACGTGTGCCCGCCCAATTGTACAGCTGGCCACGTTGCCATGGTTTCCAGCTGTGTAGAATTGGTCCAGCGGTTTACAATGCGGACGCAGTGAGAGTCTAGTTTCATGGCTGCAAACATTTTTTTCACGTTGAGACGAAAAAGAAGCTGGAAAACCACAAGATCCTGCCGCTTGTCTTTTAACTTTTCGTTATATTGGTTTAAAAAGCTTCTCTGTTAAAGACCAGCTGATTAATGGACTCCCCGGGCCGCTTCCTCTCTAGTTCAAAGTCAGCTGACCCAGTCTCTCTCTCTCTCTCTCTCCCCCCAACTTGATGATGGAGGCAGATAACCAAACGTGATGGTATTTCCACTGGGAAGTGAAAAGTGATAAATGTAAAGGCCGTACAAATGAGGGATAAAAACAATCCCGTCAGGTCGGCACGATCGCTTCCGACAGACAAGAGGCTCGTTGGGTTTTTTGTTTCTATCGATTCCTGGTGTGCAGCGCCGTTGGGTTATCGCTACTGCTCGTAATTATTATTATTACGAGCGGGGGGGGAGGGGGGGGGGGGACTTGGATAAAAAAGTTGAATTAAAAATAGTCCCCAGTCCCCGCCCCCCCTCTACGTGGGCCGTATCTGGACCAAACCTGAAACCAGTTTGACGCCCCTGGTTTAGAGTCTTTTTGTGGCAGAGAAGTGCTTCATCCCAGGTTTTTTTTTTTTCCACGTTTCCACGACAACAGTATCTCGCCAACGCTTCATATCTCCAACCACCGTTGTTCAGCAGACCGTCGCCGCCCCTCTGCTTTTTGACATCTGTGTGGTCAGCCGTTTATTTGGCTCACGGTGGCTTTGCAGCTCAGTGCTCTCCACACAAGTGTTCCTCTGACATATGAAGCGCGGCACACGTCCTCCTCTCCTCTATTTTCCAAAGTGACGCTTTTCTGAAAAGTTCAGCGATTTTCAACCAGAACCGCTTCACCGTGAAGGTGTGCTCAGAAACACTAACCGGATGATGGGCAGTCATAAAAATATTCTAAAAGCGCCATAATCCAACCCAACGCAACATTCCACAAAACGTTGAAACGCCGTAATCCAAACGCAGGTCACCGCGTGGCGTTTGGGGCTGTGCGGCGGAGCGGGAAATGTCAGCGCCTCCTCTAGATTAACCTTTCTGTGCGAAGGCACTTGTGTTTGCCTTTGTCAGAATCAAATGGAAATCCCAGAACAAGTAACATAACCGAACCGGTTAGTTGGCTGAGGGCCGAGATCCCGACAGATCGGTGCGTCTCCGGCGCCTCGGAGGACATCTGCGTTCGAGCAGCGCGTCCCGGAGCTCGGATGACGGCGTTTTGATTAATGGGACGTAAACAAGTAGAGTGACGTGATGAATGCAAAGGCCGTACAAACTGACAGCGCCGCGCCAGTCGATCGAAGCGACCCGTGTGAGGGAAGCCGGGCCGGGGTCTCCCGTGGCGTCGACGGGGAAACGGTGTTCAACGTGCACCGATGAGGTTGCTCTGTGTCGCGTCGCGCCACGAGGATGAAGGTTGATGGCAGCGCGTCGCTGCATCGCCGAGGAGTTTATGACGTGCGAAGCGATGCGGGACTTCAAATGCCACCGGGCAGGGAGCTTTCCCCCCCAAGACACCAAAACCCATCATCGAAAACAGTCTTCCACCCGGGTTACTTTAACGTTGAGGCTAAAAAGAAGGAGCAATAGTCATGAATAGATGTTTAATTTGTTTCTGTTGGAATGATTAAGTTGGCTGTGAATCACCACAGAAAAATGTTCTGTATATTCATCAAAGCTATTAGCTCTGGGAATGTTGATCATGCTTCAAATATATGCAAAACATTCCAGATGAGCTCATTTTAGATAATTAAATGTAATTTAATCTGTACATTCTGAATACCATCTACCAGTTTGCTTTTTCAGAACGTGAACATTTGATCATTTCAAATTGTTTGTTTGTTTACCTCTGTAGGCTTTTCAGCTGGGTCCGACTGAAGCGTCTCAATATTGGGTCTACTGGGTGCCTGCACAGTTTGTCGATGCAATCAAAGACACAGTCCTTGGGAAATGGCAGTATTTCTAACGTGCCTCTTTTTTTTTTGAACTGGTACTGAGAGGAGGAGCCAATGAGAAATGAAACTGGATTCCACCGCAAGGTGTTAGGAACTTCTTGGAATACAGTCAGAGGAAACGGACGGATGCCTGAGGACTTATCAATATTGTTTTTAGGTTAAAAGTGCACTATGTGGCAGCGTAACAATTCTCAGCCCTGTGATCGTTCAAGGTTTTCAAGCAAATCCAAGGGAAAATGATTAAACAATTGTACAGAAATTGCTAACACTTTTCTTCAGTTATTCTTAAAGAAATAAAACTTATTTAATGAAAGGAAATACTTTTTTTTTTTTTATTCACTTTGTGAGGAACCAAAAAGTTGCACATTTAACATCGCAGGTTTTCCCAGTTTCTTTGAAAAACAACTAAAACTCCATTCTAGTTTGATGAGGTTCGTTGAGTGAACACAGACTAATTCGATTTGGGTCCGTGTGTCCAAGCACTTTAACATCGGCTTTAAAAAGGATTGTCTTTTCTGAAATATGGATCTTCCAAGAAATAAGAAATGATATTGGCTTTACTCGGGTGAGTAAGATCAATGGGATTGATTAATAATGGAGTCACGTTTTACAATTATTTTGGTACTTGCAGGATTAATTTAAATATCTCAAGACAATGACATCAATAAACCGCCTTGTATCGCCAAAGGCATCGCTGTGCCTTATAATTAATAGTAAAACTCACTATTTCAGTTAATTTAAAAGCTTTGCAGCACTATTCATCTATTCCAAGTGAAAAGGGTATTTACACATTAGTCAATTTTAAAAAGGTGCCACATCACTAAAGTTCAATGCGTGTCTTTTACACGAAACGAATAAGAATATGAACTATTTAAAATTTTAAACTTATATGACAAAGAAAGGACAGAACTGTTGGAGGTTGTAAACGTATAAAGTTGACCTTCTGAGACTGTTAGATAGCGTCATTCCGAATATACAAATGATGCCAAATACATTTTATATAAAGCTATGATCTCTACAACCTCGTGGGCGACACGCGACGCCTTTACTCTGAAGGGAGTCCAAACCGGAAACCAAATTCGCTGCTTCCGGAAAACGTACCCGCAACTTCCGGCGTGACACTGTGGCGCGGCAAACTGCAAACCTTTTCTCAAGTCACCGGCGAACCGACGGCCGGCGATGAGTGAAGCGGCGGAGGGGACGCGCCCCCCGCCCGTCAAGGTGCTGTCCGGCCAGCTGAGGACGGCGGAGCGCCGGGGACCGGCCGGCGGCGGCGGCGGGGACGGCTTCGTCATCAGGCCGGGCACGGCTCGCTCTCTGCCGGTCTCCCTGGTGTGGATGCAGGGCACCGTCGTGGAGGTCCGGCCGGAGGGAAACGGCGTGACGCTGGTGGACGAGACGGGGACGTTCGCCGTGAAGGGCGTCCACAACGTCCCGAGGGGGAAGCCGTGTTTGTCCCAAGGTGGGGGGGGGATTAGTTTATAAATTATTTTAAAAACGTATTATTAGAACAGCAGTTGATTTTTTTTTTATTTAAGTAACTTTTTGAATCTGGATCTCTAGTCAACAAATGTTTTTCATATCTAATGTTAGTAACTCAATTTAAATCATCCCCTAAAATCAAACACATTTAGTTCCTTTTGAACCACATAACACGATTCACTCAAAATGTTTGAGTCGTCATGAACCGCCGTGTCTGCAGGTAAATACGTCATGGTGATGGGCGTCATCACGGCCGTCTCCCCGGAGCCGGCGATCCACGCCGTGAAGATGGCTGACCTCTCGGCGCTCTCGGGGCTCCACAGAAGGATGTGGAAGCTGGAGGTGGAGGAGCTGCAGCGGGTGCTGGCCTGAAAGTGGAGGCGCCGCCTCCTCCTCCTCCTCCTCCTCGTCCTGGCAGAAAGACCTGTCATGCAGCGTCGAGGTGATTCTTGACAAATGGCAGAAGAAACAAAACTCCCCCTCAGAAGGACTGAGTGAGGAGTCTGAATCTTGTGTTTTGTGCTTTCAACAGAAAGGAGTTTGAGGGCAATGCTAATAAATGATCCATTTCTAATGTGCCTGTGAAAGACAATTAGGAATCGGGTACTTGTACTCGGCCTCAGGTGGAAAGTCAGTTTGTAGCAGCCTTCATTTTGAGAGCCTTTTAAGCATAATTCTTTTTTTTTTCTAAATCTTTTTTAGGGTTTTCAGTGCCCGACTGTGCTTCAAATAAAATCACTTTAAAACTACACAGGAGATCTGAACACTTCTTCCCACCACTGGATGCAAGCGTGATCAATAAAATGGCAGTTAAAAGTTTACAAAAAAAACTTTATTTGGAGGGGTGGCCATTACACTGGTTTATTAATAGATAAATGGCAATTAACTATGGCGTCGACCGAACCCTGGATTTGAAGGGTCCCATACTTACAGGTCATGAACACAGAAATGACTCTCAGGTCAACTTTTATCTGATGGTTTCACACGAGCCGCTCCCAGCAGCGCGTTCAGATGTTCTACTGAATGGCACAGAGCAAAGCTTCCAGTGTCTCCCACTCAGCGCTAACACTACCGGGGGGGGGGGGGGTTCAGAGTGAGCCAGCCGCCCGAGCGCCAGCTCCTTTAAAACCATGCTGCCCCCCGCCCGCCCCCCCCCTTTTTGCGAGCCCCTCGGGGATCCACCTCACTCATCTCTTTGAATACTGCATTAGCTGCAAATGAACGCGTCACGTGTCGTCATGGCATCGTTAGATAACGTCTTTAAGCAGAAAACTGTATTTTCCAAAGTCATTGTCATTTGGTGCTATAAGATGGTCTTTCCGGGCTTTGGCCAGTTTCATCAAAAGGAATTCCCGGCGCTCCTTCCACTCCTTCAGCTCCTGGTCCCCGTGGGCCATCTTACACGACTCGTCCTCGGTGCACGTGTTCTTGAGGAACCTGCCGCGGGCAAAACAAACAAAACAAAAAGGTCAACGGTCCGATGCGCAGGAGGCCCGGAGACGCGCTTCCCTGCCGGCGGGTCAGCTCACCTCTCGCAGACTCTGAAGGTGCCCGTGGGAAAGCGGTACTGCCAGCAGTTCTGATCGTCCTCGGAGTTGAATACGCGGTCCCTGTGCTTCTCCGAGGTGATGTGCTGCTGCCACTGCTTCTCGCTGTTACAGTTCTTCCCGCACAGCCAGCAGTGATTGCCGGCCTGCGAAAACACACACACACACACACACAAGGGAGAATGATTGCCCGCCGGGTTAGATCCCGCAAGTCAACGCCGTTAAGTCGCTTTGGGTGTTTTTTCCAAGTAGTTACGCACAATCAAACTCGCACACGATTTAAGCATCAGAGACGAACGCACCCGCAGTCTGACAGCCGAATGATCACATGACGCACATAACATTCCAGAGAGATGCATGAGCACGACGTAGAGAGGGAGGATGCAATAAAACAACATGTCTGACCCATTAATATGAAATAGTGCGCACGAAGAACAACCAATGACACCCATCGACAACCTTCAGCTACGTGTGTGTGTGTGTGTGTGTGTGTGTGTGTGTGTGTGTGTGTGTGTGTGTGACGTCACTGGTGCTCTACATTCTAATCACAGCGCTCCAATAAACTGAAGGATTCGAATTCCCCACTCACCACTTCCTCGGCGTAGTCGGTCGGCATGTGGATCTGTTTGCCGTTCTCTCTGACAGAGTTGCTGGGGGTCTCGTCCCCCCAGCCAGGCTTCTGAGACTGGAGCCACTGCTCATAAAGCTGATCCATGTCTGGAACTAGACGAGGGCATTTCAAATGAGTGATTGAACCGGAGC
This sequence comes from Pungitius pungitius, assembly GCF_949316345.1. Taxonomy (NCBI): domain Eukaryota; kingdom Metazoa; phylum Chordata; class Actinopteri; order Perciformes; family Gasterosteidae; genus Pungitius; species Pungitius pungitius. Next base: position 2,702,174 of record NC_084911.1, on the reverse strand, counting down.
ATCTCTCACACACACACACACACACACACACACACACATAAATAAAAGATCAAGGGTCGTCGACTCGGACTCACTGTTGTTTTCCCTCATGTACGTCCAAAGGTCTCTTTCTTCTTGACTGTGAGCAAATGTGCAATTCCCAATGTACTGACACTTCTTGCCAGCGGTTACATGCATGCAGATCTGCGTCAAACGGTAAAAACAAACATCCTTCAGGTGAGCACTGCAGCAGATTCCGGCCAATAGGACACAGGGAGGAGGAGCGCGTACCTCGAATTGAGACGGGATGGGCTTTTTGGTCGGAAGCGGTCTTACTGTTGTCCACTTTTTCCTTTCGTGGGAACTTACGAGCACCACCCTCCGGTCTTTAGCCCACCTGAGACGGAGGGAGAGAGAGACAGAGAGAAAGCGGGTCACCTCCGGCTGAGGTGCGCGGGAGGACGTTGCGTCCGCGGCACTCACGTGTGTCTCGCCTTGGCCGAGCAATACTTCTTGTTTTTGTCGGCTTCGCTGAGTTGGCCGTTCCTCCAGCACTGGCCACAAACAAACATCATCTTCATATTCGGAGGCCCGAACTTCCTCGGTGGGCTGGATAGCGGCTGATGGGATTCAAATAAAAAAAATAATTAAAAAAAAAAAAAGACTGGTAAATATCGTGTTATATATATTGCTGCAGTCACATAATAGCAGGGACCGACTGACGGCTTCATCTGCGCTCACCTGGGCTCCCTGCAGCAACGTGGCTGCACTCAAAAACTTCTTGGCCTCTTGGACGATGCTTTCATGAGTGATACCTGTGTGACGCAACAGTTTACGGGGTGACTATAGTGAGAGTCATTTCATTCCGTTCCACCTGCGGGCAGTTCGTGAGGGGGTGGGGGGGGCGGGGGCCTCACCGAGCTCGTGCTGCAGCATCCACACCTTCAGCTCGATGAGGCTGTGTGCGTAGAAGCAGTCGTCCTCCCTCACGCAGCCGTAGCGGACTTCGTGGCGGCAGAGGTCCAGCTGGCACGGAGGACCCAGGGGCCGGATTTTGGAATATCGGACCGTGCTCTCCTTCAAAATGTGGACCAGGCACCTGGGAGGCAAGAAAGGGTCATGTGCTCGTTCCCTTTCGGGGGGACTCGGTGTGGAAACGCGAGGCGTCGGACTTACTTATGTTCCTCAAAGACGTGCTTTGTCACCGGATGAGAGCAAAGTGAAAAGTCGTCTTTGTTGGTTTTGCTGATTATTCTGGGTTTGTGGTCAAAGCACACCTGCAAAAAAGAAAAAAATAAGTCGGTATTAAACACATCAGTCTTCCTCCAGCGCTGACACGGGGCCTGATCTGGATGGATAACCTGGAGACTTTCGCATCCAAAAACCATCAGCGTCACTCTCAAAGAACAACAGATGAGCATCAGACTAACAAATGAGGCTCCAAAGGGAAGCAAAATATTACATTCATCACGTTCATAGTTTTGTTTTCAACGGGCCCATTTATCATTTTGCAGCAGACAAAGCGATATCAAAGCATCTGAATGTAAGAAACATCAGAGGTGAGATTATATATATATATATATATGATTTCTCAGTATAAACAGATTTATAAAACAAGAAACAAAGGACTCACTCCACAGAGAAACATGAATATCCCACGATGCTCCTGTAAGATCTTGGGGACGGTCAAGCGGATGTTGGAGTTGGGCCCGAAAGGGTCGAAGAGCAGCTCTCTGGAGATGAACCCTTTACGCTCCAGAGTCCAAACATCAATCTCCTCCTGGCAGTATGCGAACGTGCAGTGGCCCGGGTACAGGCACTCCTCCCCAACAGCCACCTCTGAAACAACAACAACGGCGACGCCGATGACGGACAGAAAGGCGCACAGGAACACCGCCACAACGTCTGACGAGTACGAGCAGGCCGTTACCTTTACAAATGTAATAAGGTCCAACATATTGGGTTTTTGTGGGTCTCGGCCGGATGAGCTTCCACTTTTTGTCTGCCGAGTGCTTGATTCTGCTGAGTAAAGCGTCCTTTTTGCATTTATGCTCCTCTGTGTGAAGCGTGTAATCCAGCACTCCGGGACCTGTGGGCGGCAAAAACAAAGAAACGCATTACGAAAAAAACACCACGTCGCTTTCCTTTCCGAGGAGCGCACACACACACACACACACACACACACACACACACGAGTTTTCCTCACCAGTTTTGACGTAGCACTTCGCACACGCCTGCTTGAATTCATGCGTGTCGGCTAAGGGGTTCTTCGCTAAATCCAAATCCACGGCGGCGGGCAGTCCCTTCACCTCAGGCATTCCCACCGCCATTCCCATGGGGCTGTCGTTGTTGTTGTTGTTTAGCTGCTCCAGACAAACAAATGACAAATCAAGACCCAGCACGAGCAAATGGATGACTGATTAAAGAAGGGAAATTACCTGCTGAAGGAACGGACTCTGAGCGTAATCTGAAATGAGAAGAAGAAGAAGAAGAAGAAGCAGAAGCAGCCGGTTACGCAGGCGTCGGTTGACCTTCGCACGCGTTGATGCACAACGTAACGTACCTGTTTTATAGTCGCTAATGTTGAGACTATCCAGGGAGTCCAGGGCCGGGGGGAGGGCGTTGAAAGAGTCCATTCCAAAATACGTGTTGGACCCCGACTTGTGGTACAGCGGGGGCAGGGTGACGGTGCACAGCTGGGCGGCGCCGTGGAGGAACGGGTTGATGTGCGGCGGCATCAGGAAGGGATTCGACATGGGGCTCCCCGAGGGGATGCTGGTCGGCAGGGGCAACGGCCCCTTCATGGTGGGTATGACCTGAGAGGGGGAGAGAGAAGAGACGGGCGACAGTCACACCGGCGCTCACGCTGCCCCAAGCACCCCACCCCCCACGCCCTCCTGCGCTCACTGACCATGGCCGACTCGGGGCCGGCTTGGTCCAGCAGGTCGTCCAGGTCGTCCCCGATGATGTCCGCGTCGAAGTCTTGGCCGGCCTCCAGCATGGCGCAGGGTTGACCGGTGCGGCACCCGTTGACGAAGGAAGGCACGGGGAGAGGGGACGGCGAGGGCGCGGACGCCAACTCGTAGCCCCCCGCCGGCTCCGAGGGGGTCACGGAGGACACGATGCTGTTGGTGGGCGGGAGCTCGTCCACTATTGCTTCGTTTAAAGGCGGGAGCACGGGGGCTTGGATTGGAGCCGCAGCCAAAACGCTGCTTTCCTGGGTCAGCCGAGGCACTTCTGAAAGGGGGAGGAAAGGGGGGAGGGGGATGGGGGGGTGGATGTTGGTCCTTTCTCCATTTAAATCAAGAAATCAAAGCCGTATCAATACAACACTTACCGATCTCTATATCTTCAACTGAAGACGAACCATGGGAAAACTGAAGAGGAAATAAGACAATCACTGGGCATGTTGGAGGGAGGGTTCACACACACATACGTGTATATTTCAGATGCGTACCTTATCACATGACGCGTCTTGATAACTCGACGCTCGCAAAACATTCAAGGCAGGCTGTTGGAACGGAATTAGATGCGTTAGAGGACTGCCGCTGCATGTGCAGGGCCTACTTTCTCTAAATGGATGAACTCCGATTCAGATAAATAACGTGTGACGTCATCGTGTGGAAAAAGGACATGGTGGGGCTTCACTGATGTGTCATGGTGTGTTTGGGATAGTTGAGAGACACACATACCTTACTCCTTACATAAGCTTTACGGATTTTCAATCCCAAAATTTTGGCAAGGTCCTGAGTCAGTTCTGTGACACTAGTATCCTGGGGAGACAATGCACATGCGCGGTGTTTATGAGAAAACATTTTCATTAACCACACCGCACTTAATCAATGTGTTGGGGCCTACATCAGAGTCCCCTGGAGAGTCTTAATTCCTACTGAAGGAGGCCAACACAAACACGGCATCGCCCCGGGCGCCGGCCAGGCAGCGGGCCAGAACCGCCGCCACCAATCCCCTCAGCACTTCAGCTCGTGCGTTTGTTTGTGTTTTGCCGAGGCAAAGAATTAAGCAGACGTTTTGGATGCATCCGCGCGGCACTCGCAGCTCACCTGAGGCACCGCTAGTGAGCATTTGGCAACAGCCTCGTAGGCCTCTTGATGTCTCCCCATCTCCTTCAAGGATCGGGCTTTTCTGTACAGCGCTCTGTAGTTCCCCTCGTTCAAGCGGAGAGCCTTTTCACAGTCTTCTAACGCTTGGTCATACAGTCCCTGAGAAGGAGAGGAGGGAGGAGGGGGAGGGGGGGGGGGGGGGGGGGTGTCAGAATCAGCACAGCTAAACGGACCCGTCGTGCTGGAACACAGAACAAAGCGGCCGCTGTTTGTGTGCGAATGGACTTTACGTGTTCAGGTGAGGGAGCCGTTTCCCTAAAGACCGCAGAGTGCTTTTTACTCCCATGTCACATGACTTGATGCCGGAACACGGACAGGAGAGAAGAACCCGGCGCTCCTCTGGAGGCCTCTTTGTGTTCAGATATCAGATTTTTTTCTGTTTTTTTTTTTTTTTTCAAAAAGCATTCAAAGTGAAATATGTGTTTGGTTGGTTTTTATTCTATCTTCTTGAGGCCCAGCGGAGGAGCCTCCCGGGGGCGCGCTGTTACAGAACATCAACATGACACTGTTCAGATATCACCTGCTCCGTCTGGATGAAAAAGGATCCAAAGTAAGGCTAAGCAGGTTGCCGCTGGCAACCGTCGTTTAATGTTTCAACAGGGACAGCAAGCAGATGCATTTTGATGTTACATGATGTGCTGTTACATGATGAAAGTGGTTTACCTTGAAACTGCAGTGACATTTAAGAGGCTATTGTGCTCTGACATTGGGACAAAACACTGGCCGCTTGACGCGGCACAAATAACTGCTGGTTTTATTTGGGGCTTTAGATCCACGATATAACTGCGTATGTGAAACACTTCATGAGACCAAAGGGAAGTGATTGGGTCTACCTACCGGGACTATGTTCAAGTACGCGGCAGCTCGGTTTGCATACAGCTTTTCCAGTAAACTTGTTGGAACGCAGATGTCTTCCGAGTCAGCATATTCCGCTATACTCAAGGCCTCGGTATACATCTCGATGGACTTCGTCCATTCGCCTTCTCTAAACACGTCGTTTCCTTCTCCAAAGAGATTCCACACAAGTTCCTTGATGAAAACCTGCCAAGAGGAAGAGAATTAAATCAGTGGAATGCAAGAGCTGCAGCTGGTTGGTCTCTTCAGGCACTTTATTAAACGAGTGTGGATAAAAGACACACAAAAATGACTTGCCTCATAATGATCTTGACTTCCCGGGAAAGGAAGGGTTGACCTATAAGCAGGAGAAGGTTTAAGGTTAAAAAGAGCATACATTGGAGTGAGAAGTAACAGTTTTGAAAGAGTTCGATCACATTCAGAGCACAATCCGTCTCACTCAGAATAACCTTGTTTGTCTCAGTTACTAGTTACAATCAGTTATCATCTGTAGTTGATGGATATAGAATAATCTCAATCAGCATATTCCTGAAACAAACTTTCACCCTCAAAACAAAAAAAAAGATTCCACCCGAGAGTGTAAATATTTGTGACATTTTTCATTTGTTTTTTTTACAAACTTAAAAAAAAAAAAGAATGCCAGGTATGATTTATACGGTTGCTGTGTTCAATTATCCCAAAACAACAGAAAACTAGAGAACGAAAAGAATAATAATGATCGTGATTTTAAAAAAAAGGTTCAAATAATACATAAAGTTACTGTCTCGACTAGAATTAGCAACAACTGTTCATCATTGGGTGGAGGAATCGTTTAACAGGAAACCAACTGAATTCCCACAATGTGTCATTAGATGTCACGACGGAGCATCTCACATGTACGCCTGCTTTGTCACATACTGGTTTCCAGCTCGGCTGCCGTCGGGCATCTAAATTTACATTTCCTCGTTTTCAAAACACCTTGCTGATCCCGTCTTCTTCATCTAGATTCCTCTAGTTGTGCCCTGAGATACTTCAGCGCTCAAGAGTCACACGTCACACACACGCCCGCTTCGTCGAGCAGGGGCACTTACTGGATGAACTGCAGGCCTTTCTGGATATCCTGCCAGCGACTCCTTCGATCCTGACACACCTCGGACATGTTTGTGGTGATACACACTCCTGTCAGCACCTGGAAGCGAGATACATGCGGTGTTTGAACAGCTGGTTAAGTGTCCCCGGCAAGGCGGCGGGGACAATGAAAACACAGAGGCACTCCTCGTCATCATAAACCAACACCAGCATGTTGTCCGACTGGTTTTTTTTTTTTTTTTTTTTGGCTGATCACACGAGTTGTATTCCCTAAAAGTCCCTTCGGTGCTCCGCACTTCCGCATCCAGTGATGACGACACGCGGGCGCAGTTCCGCCACTTACAACTACACGCTTTCCTTTTGCAGATTGCGAGCGGACAACTATTAGCGGCTCCCTGCGACAAACGCCCAGATGGAAAAAAGTGCACATCTGGATCTAGAGGATGAATCGGCGCACTTTTTTTGGGGGCCCAGGGCAAAGGGGTTTTTAACACTTTTATCATTTGAAAGCAAAAGGGGTCCATTATCGGACACCACTTCGATCACGCCGAAGCATTCTTCAGGTTGTTTTTTTTTTCAAGCTAACGCGTTTCACAAGGAACGATTAATAAACATGGCCCGAGCAGTTAGAATCGGAACACATGACGTGAGCGTCGCTGTCAGTCATCGTCACCATAGCCCCCGCCCGGCATAATTTATGTGTGAATCAATCAGTTTTTTATTTTTATTTATTTAGGCTAATTCCTAACCAAAAGAAAACCATAAAAGTTGTTTCTTTTCTGGTATGGATTCTGATTTCTAGTCCGGTTTTTTTTCCTCCAGCAAAGTTAAAATGAACTTTGTTCTAAGGACTTTTTTGAGTCAGCTTTCCCCCCGTTAAAGGGTTAAGTTATGCCATGACGGCGGAGGAAGAAGCAAAGGAAAGAGAAATCCTCTTCGCCTTTAGTTCGTTTTAGTGTGTGTGTGTGTGGGGGGCGGAAGGAACACCTCGGAGAGGGACGTGTCCGATAATGGACGCGTCGCGTTTAGCACACGTGTGCGCGTGGGGAACCGCCAGAGTGTGGACTTCTGGTTGGCACCCATCACTTAGCTAGCAGGAGCTAGCAGCACACCCGCTCACATTAAGTTTCAACCGTTCCCGGGGCGCACAAAACCTCTCGACCGACAACACGCCACAGCGTGTGCCTTCCCTCCCCCCCCTCCCACACACTCCTCCTTCGCCTCCTCCTCCCCCCCGGTGCCGGGCACCGGCTAGCCTGACCGAGCTAACGTGACGTTAGCCGACCAAGTTTCCAAGAAGTCCTCCGACCCGACAAAGCATCGGCATGTCAAGTTAAACTAGTTCCCCAACGCAAACAATAGCGAGCGGTAGATGAGTAGCTCGCGCCCGAGTCCCGCTGGAAACCCCGCACAATGACCGAGCGGTGCCCGCGAAACGCACTTACATGAATGGATCTTTATTCCGAGCTTCTCCTACGTGGGTTATCCAAATAGGAAAGGGAAGAATTTTTCGTTTTAGCCCAAATAAGTTAGCTAAGATGTGGAGTATCGCTGAAGGCCGCCCGTCGACTCTTCTTCTTCGTCTTTGAGTCGATGCGGAGCGAACGCCGCGTGCGGCGCAGTGCTGCCCCCAGCAGGCCGCGGGGGACACGACAGCCGGCATGGATCAATAATACTATATACATATACTATATATATAAATTAAATGTGTGTGTGTTTATGTTTATTTGTTGACGCGGCTGTGCTTTCCCTCTTATTTTCCTTATGTGCTAATGAGGATAATTCTCTTGGGGGGATTTGATTGTCATCTGCTCAGATGTGTGGATTAAGTGTCAGGATTTTGCATGCATTGAGTTCGTTATGTCTGCCAGTGAGCGAGTAAACATGTATCATTGCTTCCCTCAGGGAAAGAACGGAGAACTGCCACATGAAAGAAGTGGAGCTGAAAGTGATGCACAGCTTGACCACAATTCAACAAAGTATATCCCACCATGTAGGAATTCATTCATTATGGCATCCCTTTTTTTGTATGTGCATTTTCCAATTTATTATATAACCTTGGAAATCCACAGTGGGCGCTCCATCTTAAATCCTTCTGGCCCATTTCTAATGCTGCTAAGACGCCCTGTTTCAATCTCTTCAATGAAATCTACAAAGCGAGTCACAGTTCAGACTATTAAGCCTGAAGAAATGAAAACTCCTCTCACCCTCAACCGTCCTTTCTGCAAACCCTTTTTTTGAAGAGTTCTGGTGTTTCATCTTTGAATTTATCAACACATTAATTCTCTCAGATCCCCTGTTCTGGTAAATTTGCTTCAGGCCCAGATTCAAGTAAAATACATGAAATGTTCTTTTCAGTTTTAATTTGTTACATTTTTGTGTTAATAGTCCGGCTGTGATTCGATTATAGCACATCGATGAAAAAAAGAGCCACCTTTCACATGAGGTATTTTAATTTAATTAATAAGCCATTCACAGTTCCTCTTCAACATTAATTCAAACCTGGAAAGGAAATTATTTATAGTTCAAAAAGAAGCAGATTTTTCCATCTTTATGCAAATAAAGAAATTTGTTCCAGGAAAAAGTTCAAATGTTTAAATGTTATTGAATTTGGACATTTGAGAAGTATAAAAACAGGAACAAAACATACCAATAAAGAAAAGTAGTAATATAGACATTCAATATTAGTGTACATTGTATTACAATAGTGTTGGGAATACGTTTAGCAATGATTTTATCTCGATTTCACTTTTTTCGTCCTCAATAATGCTTTTTTCTGTTGTTATTGCTGCGGTTTTTCACTTAATCTGAAAAAAGCCCATCATCTCAGGCCCGCAGGCCAAAACGAGCAACGCCGTGAGTTATCTCAGATTTTGTTCTCTGCCCGCCTCGCTCAGCTTTAGCTCGATACCATCTCAAATGCTCCGCGGCGATGGATGAGGTGGAGGTGAAAACACCCCCCCCCCCCCATGTGCAGGGATGGAGGGACGCGGAGCGAGAGGCTGCAGCAGCAGCTGGCAGGAGGAGGCGCTTATCTCACGCGCTGCAGGAGCATCCAGAAGGAAACCCAACCACAAAACACAGTGACTTATATGTCCCCCCCCCCCCCGTTATCAAAAAGCCAAGGCGTGGGCCTCCTGTGATTCAGCCCCCCCCCCCGACAGCAACAGAGCCAGAAATACACTTTCACGGGGACTTAATAAAAAGATGAAACCCAAAGATAGGACACAATTCATGTCCGTTTTCAGATCATGTCTGTAATTTGTCAAATAAACAATCTCAGCTGTTAAAACCACAAACACTGGGAGTGCAGCTCAGTAAATCCTAGTGATGATAGCTGCAGTTTGTTTTATGGAAAGAAGGTCTTTTCTATCCACCTGCTGACATGTTTATTTACAAGAAGGATGGAGTCTCTGTGCCCGAGGGGCGGGGGACTATATTACCGAGGTGTAATTGTGGTACTCTGGGAAGGAGCATTTGTTGTGAGGAAGTGAAGCCGCACACTGCGCTGCTTACACAAACTGAAAATGTTCGCCCCGAAGCTCATTTAAATCTGTGCCCCGAAACCCACACAGCGTCTCTGTAGCCACTTTACACACATGGAGGCTCAAAACCACTTCAGATTTGTGTTTAAACCCAAAAGATCGATATTAAAATCATCATCCAGAGCCATTCTGCTCTGTAAAATGTGTTCATTTGAATTATTTTCTGTCCAGGTATATTTACTTGAATTTTGCATCGCAGGATTGGTGCTGGAGACAAAAAAAAAAAAAAAATAGCCATGTCTGGAAAGTTTTCCTTTCATTACCATCTAGTATTTGCATGAGCATGTGAAATGACGTATTCCCTCCGGCCTTAAGCCCGGAGGTGCAAACACCGAGGCCCGTCGTCCTCTAGGCGGCGTCCCGTCCGCAGGAGGCCGGATTAGCCCGGCGGGCCAATTGGTGATGCTGAGGAGATTATTCAAACAGCATCTAAAAAAAGGCTCTCCACCCTCCTCTGAGAGCGAGGGAACACTCTGACTCGTGGACTTCTGCTGCCTGTTGAACGCCATGGCTGCTTTTTGCCGGATCCTTCTCCTGTTGTCTGGTAAGCGGATTTCTTTTTACTCTGTGGCGGAGCTGCGAGTAGAAGTAGGGAGTGATTTTACCGACTCAGAGCGAGGGCGGCCAGGTGACAGGAGGGGAGAAGGTGCTCTTGTTTACAGAGTGTTATTCGGAGGGAGCGAGTGCAAACAAACCCTCCTGGAACTCTGCACAACAACTTCTGCTTCGACCTCTCTCACCTTTCCACCCCGTTACAAGTGCGAGCCCGGCTTTTTCCCCCGGCTGGAGGTGTCAGTAAAAGTCTAAAGTCGATTCCCAGGGTTCTGTAATGAGTCACTGTGCAGAGACACGTGTAAGTAAGTAAGTGGAACTTCCTCCATATGCTCAGTTTATTAAGAACACCAAGTTCAATGTAATCAAGGCCCAATCAATGCCACCTGCGTAGCTTATAACGCTCAGTTTTTGTGGATTTTCCAAAAATGTGATCCCGTCATATCGACATCCCAACGCTGCGACCCTGAAGCCCTTTGTTTCCGCTTTGCTAACTTATTAAACCGGTCTCCTGAATGTATGTATAGCTGGACAAAAGACCCCCTGCCCTGTTCCTCCTCCTCCTCATCTGCCCCTCACCCCCCCTCCCCAGCGGCCGCGGCCTCCTCGGCGCCGCCCAGGTCCCAGCGGACGGAGAGAGGGCTCCTGGAGCTGGCCGGAGCCATCAAGTGCAGCACGGGGAGGTCCGCCTTGGCTTACATGGTGTACGGGTGCTACTGTGGCCTGGGGGGTCAGGGCTGGCCCAGGGACAGGGCCGACTGGTGAGCTCATTCGCCGCCTCGGGGTCACACGCTCCGCTCAAGAAAAGCCCAGCGCCGTCGGTTCCCCTTTTTCATCTTCTCGGGTCCTATGTGGGCGACGGTGTGTGTGTGTGTGTGAATGTAAACACTGATGCACGTGGCCCGCCTGCACCCCTCACACAGTGTGAAGGCTATAGCTCGGCGTGGCGCGGGGGGGCGACGCCCGTTGCTCCCTCCTCCTTCGTCGCTGTTGTTGTCCTCCGGCTCCGAGCGGCTTTCCTCAAAATAGTTCCCCCCCCCCCCCTTGAAAATTCCACACTCAAATCCTAATTGCCGCCTCCTTCTTTTCCCTCCTTCTCTCGCGGCGGGACACCGAGCCCCCTTTGACCCGTAAAACTTCTAACTAACTATCTGTTGTGGAGACCTGTGGCGTGCTGTGGTTTGATTCCCCCGCTTTCCGGACCCGTGCGGCCCGTAGAGCTCCGCCTCCTACAAAAAAAAACAAGTGGGTCTCTCTCTGTGTGTGTGTGTGTGTGTGTGTGTGTGTGTGTGTAGGTGTTGCCACAGGCACGATTGCTGTTATGGAGATGCGGAACGTCTCGGCTGCCAAACCAAAACCGACCAGTACCAGTGGACCTGCGAGGACGAGAAAGCCGAGTGCGGTAATGTGTCTTCTGAACGGGCCTGGGGGGCCAAAAGTGGCCCCAGACGGGAAGATTTCTAACACATGTTTGAGGGTTTTGAAGCCCCCCATAAATCACAGTCATTTCTGTACATCAACAGCAGCAAAGTTATTCAGGTTTGTGTATTTAAGTACCAGAATAGTGGGTTGTTTATGGTATTCTTTAAATAAATCAATGTAAAATGAATTATTAATAACCACAACGAGATCTAAGTAGCCAGATGTCCAAATGAACCATTGAGAGGCCACATTTTCAAAGCTGAGCTTGTTCCAAGCAAAGTATTCTCAACAAATGACACAATATTACTGAGAAAACCATCGTCCTCTGGTCCCTGATGAAGATCCTTTTTTGTTTTTTCCGTTGCAGATGATTTGAAGGACAAATGTGAAAAGCTGCTGTGCAGGTGTGACAGAGACGCTGCCAGATGTTTGAGGAAAGCACCTTTCATCCCCAAATTTGCCCTCTGGCCAGATTTCCTGTGCGGTCACGAACACCCAATGTGTAACATTTACTGACACAATAAATGCATCTGCCATGTGCCAATCAAACACAACAATGGTTATTGCATAATAATTCCAGCTGTGCTGGTTTTTTCACTGTCACCAAACTCTTTTAATAAAACAACGAGGAGTAAAACAGTGTTATGTGGATTTTTCTAATGAAATGAACACTTGTGTGATGACACACACACACACACACAATGGAAACGGCAACTTGAGCGCTGCTCAATCGATTCTCAGTCCGAAGGTCAAATGTTGGTCATGGATGTGGGGGTCAGATAGCGTCGCCTCGCCTCCTGGGTCTACGCTTGGCTTTGGGCTTGTTTGACTGCGCGTTATCCATCTGGTTTTGAAGATGCTATTTCTTTATAGATGGTTTAGAAGCTAATAGCTATTAAGTGATCTCATAAAACCTAAATAGCAGATTATGAACTCAGGTCTCATTGGCTGTTTGTTTTTGTCATATCTATGTGTTTATGAATCTACCTATATATGGATATCTGATCTAGATAAAACGTGTATGAAATATGTGTCACTTATGAAAGTGGAGGAAAAAAAACATTAAAAAAATGAATCAGCTGTAGGTATTTACCTGCAGATGGCGACATGTTCATAAATAACAAACCTGAAGCACACTGACACAAAATAAACCAACCATTTGTGTGGAAACAATGAAAGAATATTGCCTTAAAATGCACACTGATCTCGTCAGTTGGATTCACGCATCACAGAAGCATGTTTTCGTGCAGTAAATCTCTATTTCGGTGCCCTGCTGCTGGTTTTTGGGGGGATTCCCTTCAGATCGAATCAGTCAAAGTCTAAACCTCAACTTCCCGGGAGACGCCCAGTAAACGGAAATCAAAGGTAAACACCGCCCCTCCCGGACGTTCCCGTCTGCACACCCCAAGCGCACCAACTCACACAGGAACCAGCGTGGACTAAACTGGTGCGGCGTCCAAAGTCCAAAGCAGTGGAAATAAGTGTCCGGGTGCGGCTCCGAAGCAGAGGGAGTCACCTCCACCCGAAACGCGCGTGCACGGTCCCACGTTCCCGAAGGAAAGACACGTGACGCAATTAAAGGTGAATTCCAGCCATTAACAAGAGCAAAATACTTCACAGTCCGGAGGGGGGTTCCTCTCGATTTTCTCATTCTTGCGTACATACTTTCTCAAGCGAACGTCTGACTGTCCCTGAACGCGTCGTGACTGCTGCTCCTTCTCCTCGCTTTTCAGAGGCCTTTCGGGGACCCGTGATGCCCTCAGCATCTTGTCATGGGACCCATGGACCCTCCGCCCTTCCATTGCAGACTGATGCACAGCAGCGTTATTGTGGCCGTGGTTGAGCGCGTCCTTTAATCCCTGCCGGGCGAGATGACTTCAGAGCCGGTTCCACGTTGATTGGGCTCTTTGACAAAATGAGAGCCAGATGGCCCGCGATGAAGTCTTGGTTTGAACGGCCTCAGACATAAAACAGCAGAACCTACTATGACCTCCTACAGGAGATCTGGATCACTGTTTGGACTCTTCTAAACGTTAATATATCAACATTATGGTCAGCGTTACGTTTGTTAGGGAAAAGAATAGAAGGTTTCCATCTCCAACAGATCTTGATTTTTCTGTAGACAACTTACTGAGAACATTTTTCTTCTGTAATCAGTTTTTATACAAATCATCATGGGAGGGTTAATACAAGAGAGAGCCCATTCATCCCCTTTCCGAGTTGAAATGATCGTCATGCGATGAAACCACCTCTTCTTCGTCAATCGACTTAACGACGAGCGCCGTCCAATCAGAGGGGCCGAGTAGGCCCGGTCTACCGCAGAATGCCGAAGAAACAAACAAATAAACTGTGAAACTACCGCAAATGGCCGAGTGTCAGCTGCCAACTGTCTGCGGGGGAGGTCACGTGGCCTGTGGATTAAAGGGCACCAACATCTCCCGTAAACCCTCACGCCCACTTGATGCTGTAATGGGGCAGCGGTTAAGTTTCAGGAAACGCCCGGTTCGGCCCCGAAAGTCAGTTCCATACTATTTTGTTTACCTACATGGTGAACTAATGATAATGTTTCATTAGAAAATCTGTCCTATAAATAAACTGCAACGCGGGTTGAGCGCACTGTTTTGATTGGGCCGTAATTGCTCACAATTACTGTGTAAAAATCCATGTCGGGTTCAGAATACGACGGCGCACAAAGAAGGAAATCAATGCGCGTGCAGCCCGGCAGAAGACCCGCTGCCAACAAATACTGCATGTTGCTTTGTCCTCCTCCTCCTCCTCCTGTTTCAGTCTCCCTTGGGCTTTTCTCTTGGAAATGCATCATTTTACAGTTGGGAGAGGAGACGTCGCATCAGAATCTACAAAGGAATCCAATCGCCAAGATAAAAAAAAACTGGTATGACTGCTCAGGGCCGAAGCTTTAGTCATTCATCTTGAAATGTAAATACATTTAGACATTTTAATGAGAAGTATAGCAGCAAACCACTATTTGCTATGTAAATATACTGTAATGTCTACCTGAACACACTCCCCCGCCGCGTGTTGTTGTATCCGAGCTTCACTGTGCTTTCCTCAAGCAGCAAATATTCTTCTATTTGTTTTGCTTGGATCTGCACATTTCCAAACTGAGAGGACGGTTCTCATTCTGCTCTTCGGAGACGGATTAATCGAGTACGCACGCCCCCCCCCCCACCTGTGCCACCAAATCAGAGAAAGGGCAATAAAAAGTTTGATCATTAAAACACAAGCAATGCAGGCACTTCTTCTGTTGCTACATCGGGAGTTTAAATTGATTTCCACTACTGTGTCACATAATTACGTAGGTAACTTAAATGGTCTCACTATTGACAAGAAATCACGCAGGTTACCATGGAAATGAGCTTCTGGCACGGACTGGCTGTGAGATGTCATTAAGGGTGGCCTTCACTGCACAACAAATATGAGTGAATGACTTTCCACGGTGGTCATTTTGCACCATCTTGAGGAAATTAGCTTCAGAAGCAGCAATTTCATCATCTGGATCGTATTTACCAAGGTGGGGATTTGCGTGCTAAATGTAACATTCATGTCCCAGTGATTGGAGGTTAGACCTTATCCAGCACTCAGGTGCTGTGGATGCTGCTGATTCAGGTTCATCTTAACCCCCCCCCCCCTTTATTTTTCTCCTCAGAGCCGGATGGAACGTGATAGTACGCTGCTGCAGCCTGGACCAGAGATGAAATCATCGATGGTGCAATAAGGTGCGTTGCCGGGGAAACTGTGCTAGTTGGATGAATGTCAGCTGAGGGAATGTACGATTACTGGGAGCTATAACAATGTCACGTGTAGAAAAACATGATCTACTGGGGAGCTATAACAATGTCACGTGTAGAAAAACATGATCTGAAATCCGGTGACATCACAATAAAGAGAACATAAGTCAAGAGACATGAAGTTGATATGAAATAGCAAAGAAAATAAGGTAGAAAACATCAACTAAAACAATATAATGTGAGATGACGGTCTCTATTAGTACCCTTTAATTGAGACTTTGTCGGTGAAGGTAAATGACGCGGCATACGCCACAATATCATCGGAAGATTGCGACACTTGAGCCGGACGAGCTTGTTCAAAAGGCACGGACGGGGTTCGAACCCGCGATCTTCGGTTTACGAGACCGACGCCTTACCACTTGGCCACCGCGCCTGCGCTGACACTGACGTGCCGTTTGGTTTTGAATACGAGCAGGTGAAACTGGTACCTGGAGGTTGAGACGTTTAGACAAATATGGTGGATACATACGTTCTCGCTTTACTCAGCGGTAACTCGGCCTCGTCCCCGGCAAAACACGCACGGACGATTTGTGCCGCTGACACGCGCAAACCGTCGGGCTTGTTGCATGTATCACTGCAGTATGACCACCAGAGAGCGCTGTGACCTTCTATGTGAGAAAATCATGCGTCACTATCCTTTGCAGAATTTGGTAGGCAGGGGTCTCTGCTCTCCTTCTAGTGTGCACACAAAAGAAGCAAACAAAAGTACAAAGAGGGAGAGAATTCAGCTTTTACAGTCTTCACACGGCATCCTTTTGAAAATGTGCAAAGTTGAGAATCTGGTCAAGGGTTCCTCTTCATTGCAGCTGGAATTCAGGACAATCCAGCCAAAAATGTTTCATCAAGTCTTGTCTACAGGCTTAAAATGTCAGAGGATTTATCCACGGAAGTCATTTGACCAGCAGTTTTTGAGATACCTCAGCTATATATGATCACAATTGCAAAACAATAAATGCAATGACAAGTGGATATTTTCGGTTTAAACATTGCTGCTAGAGAAACAAGGTCAGGAGGTCACCATTATCACCAGGACACTTCTGAATCAATACCCAGACTCAGTGTAATGGCCATCCGTGTAGTATACTGTCACGGTATTTTGTTCTGAATCAGAAGCGATCAGTCTGAGAATGAGCTTGCATAGCTAACGACTATGAGAAACCAGTGGGTTGCTTGTAATTCCTCTCCAAGCAATACAAAATGCATGAAGCCAGACTGCAGCTTTTCACTGTCTCTCGTCTCAAAACATCAAAGTTGAACACTCGCCTGAGGGGCTTTTTTTTTTTTTTTAGGGGGATTCAGATATCCTGGAGGCTGTTTGAAAAATGAATAAGACTGATTTCCATCGGGAATGAGTTAGCGGGTAAAATCACAGATGAGGAGTGTTCACCTTGACCCGTCTGAGGCACGTCGGCAGCACACACACCAAAAAGACGGGGGGCTTCTCTTGACTAAACAGGTTGATTTAATTCACAGAATCTTTAGGTCTTTGAAAGTCAAGTCATGCTAACTTGTTCCATTTGTTTGAAACCTTTTCCAAAAAAATGTTTTTTTATGTTATTCGCACCCACAAGTGAGCAATAATGATTTTGCTGATAGATGCTGCATCCTCAAGTCCTAAAGGTCTAGGGAAAGTTTGAATGCTGACTGTTGAGCTATAACCCTACTCGGGAAAGAATTTTTGTCTCTGATATTTAGGATTTAGGCTGTTTGCGCCATTGAAGTTTGAAGTTTTATTTGGAAAAATGTAACTGTCTTATGAGCTAGTTCAATCGAAGGGAAAACAGGGGCCGCATACTTGAGCGAATCTGAGTGATTTAAAAATAGCTAACGGGGCTGATTCTTTATTTCAGTGTGTTTATTCTCATCATGAATCTCCTTCACATCACGACCTGAGAGATGCGATACCTTCCAGTCAGAGATTACATGGATCTGGGGCATTTTGTGCTCATGTGGGGGGAAAACGGAGCAGCCCACTCCCCGAGAGAATACCAAGTGTTATTGTAGCAATCTATTTAATTATTTATCAGTCTATTGCTTTGAAAATCATCTTATTTTGCTGTGCTTGTGCAGGAATACCCCTGTGCCCCCCCCCCCCCGAATGTGTGAGAATATATATTTGTTCAACAGACACGTTTGTCTTCCTTGTGCAGAGCTTGCTCTTTTCTCGTGTAAACAAGAAGTACGGGCTGGGTGTTAGAAATTCTGACAAGTGACCCGCATAACGACACCCTTGCACCTTTCCAGCTAGGCCCCTGTGGCCGCTTTGTAGGCAAAACCAAGGAACACAACACAAATAGTCAAAGCTAATGGGGAAATATCCACAACTGTATCCCTCTGAAATCCCTCTGACTCCGTTTAACTGTATTCCTTCTTATAGAATGGCGTGCTTTTATTATAAACTGCAGCAATCATTGTTGGATTATTAGTCCTTTTCCGCTGGTTACCTGGCAACCGATCCTGGCCGAAAGGTCTCTGCACGTGGCGTTGATCCGCCGAAAAGCCACGAATTGTTGATGTCAGTCATATGTTTTCTTTTTTTCTTCCGCGGATTGAAGACATGAGATACGACATGTTTGTTGGTAGGTGTTGGGGCTGCTGGACAACATTTGTTTTTAGACTGACGTTGGTTAAATATTATCCACCGCTTTCGGTCCTTTCACTAGTGACGTCATACCTGGCCTAACGTTTTAAACATGAAAGTTGGGACCTTAATCTTATCAGTATTCTCTCGGCAAAGAAGCGAAAACGCACAGAGCTATTTTACTAAATGTGTCGCTAATACGTTTGATTCATCCCTTTGAGAATATAGCCTTCTGTACATTGTCTTCCTTGTAGCTAGTAGCTAAGATAACGTTTGTTAGCTACTCAATGCATAACTAACAGTTAGTTCGCCAGCTAGCTAATTAGCCAGCAAGCTAATTAGCCAGCAAGCTAATGTAGTTCTGCATTGAGTAACGGTAGCTAACCAGTACAACACTGCTTTGCTCACCTGTTCTTCTTTTAAACAGCATTAACATAAACCATAAGAACACGAAATCTATGATAGCGGCACATACAGAAACTTGTGGTGGGTATTTTAGAAAGTTGTTTCCGAAATAAAACGTTAGTAACGTTACGTTAACTAAAACTTCAAAGAGCCAAGGGCTAGCGTAGACAATGCTCGTGTTAGCATGATTTCACTTTTAAAAAAACTTTTAATTTAAAATGAGGCGATGTTTTGGAAGCATCTTGATGGAAGTTACTTAAATTAACTGGAATCGTGATACTGTAGCTAATTTACTCTATTATTACTTCCAAGTCCACCATTATACATTGAAAGAAAACATAATTAATTTAAAGAAATAGCTATAAATATTTGTTATAATATTGTACAGGATACATATCAATTGATCTTTAGTTCGATCTTTAATTCGTTTTTTCAGTTATTAGAACTTTTGAATTGTTATCATGATGTGATATCATCCTACTCCTTCTACTCTTTTGAACTTTTTTGTTCTGCGTTTTATGTTCTCAAAACATTTATTTTGATATTTTGACACTCGTGACACGTGATTAAAATCAGCAAATTAATAATGAAAATATATTGTGATGTTTAAATCCGTCACAATATAGACAAATGCACGTGGCAGCCGAGAACCGCGTCTCTTTGCTGTTTGCTGTTGCAGGGTGAGGAGAAAATTGGTCATTGTGAGAAGGGTCTGCTGGATCTGACCCGGGCCACAACCAGACGTGCCAGTGTGAAATCCAGTTGAAAGGTAAGCAGCTGATCAAACTACATAACAAAAGCAATATCATCTCTCCCCCTCTCGCCAAAATGTCTTTTCATCCATCTTTCTTCTGTGTCATTTGCATTCATCCCCTCATTCACTGAGGCATTTTCAAAACTTAATGCAGCAGATAGATGTTCGTTTTAATAAAATATCAATAAGTTTTATAGTTTTATAGGAAATATTTTTTGTCTAAAATATGTAATGTCTACATACTGCTAAAGAATTCTCTTTTTCTGCTGTTTTTAATAAGCAATTAGGTGCACACCAGTCATGCCTGTTGGGTCTGTTACCATAGCTACAATACGGTTGTGCAGACAATCATCCGGTCCTTGTTTCCTCCAATAGGGTTGCACGGCTGAAGCTGCAATATAAAGTAAAGATGCTCTTCTTTCAGCAACACGCAAGTAAGAATCAGAAACAGGTTCATGAGAAAGTCTTGCAGAGTGGCAGTCAGGGGACTGCGCCCAGACATGGCGGACCACAGAGACCAGATCCGACAAGCCACACAGCGGGAGAGGAAGGTGAGAGCCTCCACCATTTTTAAATTCAACTCCTCTTGTTGTTCAATGAAAGAGTTTGGCGGAACAAAAACAGTGACAGTAAACAAGATACGCCTTTGTATTCTGGCTTTGAGCGCAAAAAGGGACCAGGAGGGACAAAAAGGAAGTGTCACTTCCGATGAAATGCATTATTCGGACGAATGCAACCAGGGGGTCTGCTTTTACTTATAATGTAGTCCAAGGCTACTTAGGTCATGTTTTGTTTCAATTGGGATTAAATGCTTCCAGGTCTTCTTTGTTTAAAAGAAGGTGTTGTTTTTACATTACATTCAATGGAAAAGCTGGAAATAAAAATAAAAAAAAAGGCGAATCAGTGTTTTTAAAAATAATCGAAATCTGTAAATAAATACTAACGTGAAAATCTTTATACAGATGTGGCCTCAATCAAAGAAAACCCCAAATCCCATCAATCAGTACATCTGAGGAAAAGCTGTAGGAGGGACAATCCTGGAGGAGCTTTGAGATCAGACTTGTTGAAATCAAAGGCCTGAGAGCTGAAATCATTTTTTTTGCAGGCTATCGGTATCCTTCTGAGGAAATGAAATGTGGTCAGTTAATCTGCGGCTTGGAAAAGGACAACAGCCAATGCGGCGTGTTCATGCTGCCCCCCTGCTGGGCGGCCCATGAGCCCGTCGATATGGTGGTTTGATGTTGGAAAATAAGAACCCCCCCCCCACACACAACAAACAGAGGGCTGGAACAGAGAGACTGGAACAGAGAAAGAGAGGGTAGAAAGGGAAGAACCATCGACAGATGGACTCTGTTGTGATTAAAGATGGCGGCAGTCTTCACTGCAGACTACGAAGGACGATTCCCGATCCACAGAAAAGCGGCGGGAGAAGACCGCGACCCAGCACAACAAAACCAAGAGCCGCGCAGCAAGGTGGACCAGCAGGTATGATGTCTGCTTTTCAATGTCCGAGGGTGAAAAACCACGGTCACCGGCAACTTTCCATTGTGTTGTTTGTCGTTCTATTATGTCTGTTGTCGTTTTTTCACGTCAGTGCCAAACTGGTTGTGTTTCGTCCTCCCTCTCGTCAAAACCAAAGCACGTCATTTGATTTGAGCGGTGAATGTGCATCCCATGACCAGACAACCGAAGACCCAGACAGACATTTGAAATTTTACTGTCTGTCTTTCGCCATTTGATACGTGGTCACGGATGTGTGTCTTTGTGTTCTGTCACCATAGGATATGTGAGCCCTTTTTTTTTTTGTAAGCCTTGTCCCTGCTTGTGAGAATATGGTGCTTTGTGAGCTATAATATCCAGCAAAATAAACTCACGTCTGAAAATTGCTCAATCCTCTGTGCCTAATCCAGTCCAGGGCTTGTTAGTCGTGATTTATTCAGCCAGGACAAAGGACATCAGCAGGACTCCACAATGCATTTTTCTCACTGTCCTTTGATATTACTCTTTCATTTCAGAACTTAAAACAGACAGCGAATTACTTTGATATGCCTGATATATAAATAACATATATGACATTTATATATATACTTGGTCAATCATAGCAAACTGTTTGTGTCTCAAATTTATACTACACGCTTCATGTATGTTTTCCATTATTTGTTTTGGGGCTTTAAAAGAAGTCTCGTTGACGTTTCTTTTGTTTTTTGTAACTTTTATTACTCTTTAAAGACTAAAAACTAGAAAATGTCTATTGTGTGCACTCAGAATGGGAGCATTCAGTTACACATCTTAATGGGCTTTTGTTCATCAGAGATAAGCCTATTTCAGCCGAGGCCTACTAGGGAGTCTAAATCCACACTGACAGGTGGAACAAAAGACAACTGAAAGGACGGCATGGGGGAACATGAAGTTGTCCTCTGGGGACACTTAACTGCAGCAGGAGGGTTTTTAAAATAAATAAAAAAAACATTGTAAATCATCAGTATAATTTCTCATAAGGAACTGAAATCATTAGGAGGAGTGATTTATAATGAAAACTCTTTGGACAAGTTTCTGTAATTATAAATGAATATCTGATCAATGAAAACATGAAAAAATGGACATCAACAATGCAACCACAGAACCATCCTAGGCTTTAACAAACAGCCAGGTCTGCTTCATCCAGTCTCAGACCTGAAGCACTTCTTTTGTCCCCCTGTCTGCTGAGTAGCTCCACATGCTGCTGAGGATTCTTCCTCAGCAGCATGCCGTTCCACACCTGGCGTTTACATCTGATCAAGCAAATGTAGACGCCACCTCTTTCTCTGCAGTTTGCTCTGCTCAAGTTCTTTTTGAAGGTAGCAAGGGAACATTTAAAATGCAGTAAATCATTTTTTTTCCCCTGTTGGGAGAACTGTCTCAGTAGAGGGCACCATACTGCCTTAACAGCTTGGTTTGGGATCTGGCATCACAACAGACTTTTAATTTCATTTAAGAATCCACAATATAATTCCATGCATTGTCTTCAAATCGCACATCTTCACTGTGCTCTTCGTCTGCGGTTTGTAGAGACTTAACGACTTCTTCTTCTTCAGGGACAAATGGATGGCAAAGACCCACTGTCATGGCGACGTCCTGCTCCGGCCGGGCCCTCTGGCGTCGAGGTGACGGGAGGGACGCCGCGATCGCTGCGGCCCGATGCTTTCAGTGACCGTGCAATGGAATCCTCGGTAAACGCATGCAGCGCCGGAGGATGCGTGAGGAAGACGATCAAACTCAAGGTAAGACGTCGCAAATCGACATCTTCTCTGTCTTCTCCACGTGACGTGTTCTGAAACATTGTGAAGATTAGGTCGAAGCAATATATGACTTGAGAACAGTAGAGAGAAATACTACGGGAAATAACAATAATGGAAATACAGGTGATCTGAGATAACAGTATCAGTGTATTGATTGTTGCTGCCCAAAATCCTGTTTTGCCTCGAGGAGGCTGAAGTGTTTTGGGTCGTTTTCATGTTTCATCTTGCTGCCGCGCCGCTCACTTTAAGCAGGTTTGAGCGGGCAATTCCGATGAAATGTTTAGACGGGGCGAGCAGCACACGTCCCTGCTCTCAAACGCTTTGATGTAAGTACACAATAGAATGCGTTTTATGTTTTCATGGCGTCCCGGCCATCCTTTTCATCATAGACTTGCGTGGCCTTCTGTCATGACCGTCAAGCGGAAAGCTTGAGCGGTTTATTCAAGTAAATGACACGATCGGGTGTGTCTGTAATTGGCAACATCCGAAACCATTCAAACACAAGGAGCGCTGCAAGGCAAACTCCTGAGTGCAGTTTCTCGATTGCTGCTCCAACGTGTTTGCGTTGGAGGCCTCGTGAAGTCCGGCTTGGTTTGAATCGGACCAACTAAAAGGTCACTGCGATGCGTGGGTATTAGAACCCGGGCCCCCTGCAATCCACTGCATCCGTATGATTTCAAGACATGTTGTTAATTACGACATCGTTGGGCATGTTAAGGGCAGTTGGATTTATGGCCAGTTATCCATTATGTGTAAAACATCAGGAACTCATGGCTACGATCAGCTGTTCCGCTATAGCTCTCCTGAAGGTGAGCTGGTTGAAGCGATCACGGGGTGCAGCCTTTGGTTGGAATGAAAACCTGAAAACATTAAATGGCAATGGTGCATCTTGTATGTATTTAAATAAAATGATTAATTTACATCACTATACACATTCATAATAATGTATATACAGAGGCACGTACGTTGAGATCCATATTGAATGCTGAAAAATGATATGTATTATTAATTATGTTCTATGTTATTAATTTATAATAGCGGTTTGGGTTAGGTTACTATTACACATCCAATATGCCAACATATCCTTTTCTATTTGTGATTATTTCATCCTTTTGGGGGGGGGGGGGCTGAGGCGCGTGTCAGTGGAGAACAGCAACGCCACCACCCCGTTTGTTCTATTTCTTTAGAGGGGAGAAAAAAAAAGGGGGGGGGAGGAAGAGAGCCGCGTCCCCCTCGTGTTAACGAGCCAGTGGTAATGCGCCTGGTGACCGGGCGAGGCGCTGTTTAGCCGCTGCCGGGTGAGCCTCCCGCACACAGCGCGACACTCGGCCATGGAGAGCTGGAGAGCGGACTGTTGTCTTTGTTATTTTTAAACTCCGGCCGTCCGCCGCTATGACGCGGCTCCTCCCGGGGGCCGGTGCCGCTCCGACCGCCCGGTGCACTGCGAGGCAGCGGCAGGATTTTCACCGGTTAAGTATATGTCACTTTTTTTTTTTTTTGTTGGTCTCCCTCATCTCACAGATGGAGATTGCGGTAGTCGGGTTGGTGAGGGAAGAGATGATTTTGTGCGTGTTTGTGTGTGTGTGTGTGTGTGTGGTTGCGCGTGCGTGCCATCGCTTTGCTGTTGTAGATCTATTCGGAAACGTGTGCGGGATTCCCTCCCCCGGTGTTTGCCCCTTTTTGTCGCCCCGTTGCTCGTCTAGTTTAGCAGCTGCTAGCGGGGCACAGCGCGGATATTAATAGGCGAGTAGTGTCACAAAGTTGTGCACTTGTCGGTCCGGCTGCCGGGAGGCCCCGGCCGGCCGTGTGTGAGCTCGCTGCGGCCTCCCCTCCCCCCCCCCCTTCAACCCCCCCGCTGGCCGCCGCTCGTTCTGGAAGAGGCCAAGACATGAATGCGATGAGAGGCTCGCTTCAAAGGGGACGGGCGGGTTCGGGGAGGGAGGGACTCGGGGGGACACTTCCTGGAGCCGGCTGTGACCCGCCGGAATCACGCGCGAAACCTCCCCGCGTGCTCTTTTCAAGCCGCACACACTCACACACACCTGTGACCGCGGATCCGTTAGATGTCTCCGGCGAACGCGCCCACGGAGCCCGTCTCGTGCCCACGCTTCGTCCCGGTAGCGCGTGGACCGCTCGTGCTCGCATTAAAACAGCGCGCATTGTTGTTATTATTTTCCGTCGCTGTCCTTTCCGGCGCACACCTGGCCCCGTGCACACAGCGCACGTGGTGCTCACGCGCTTGGGCACTGTTGCCACTTTTGTCTCCACTTGTCTTTGTTCAGTGAGGAGAAGGATTCGTATCCGTGTTGGAAAAGACAACAGCGCGGGTTTGCCCTAAAGGGAACGTGAAGGCAACCATTAAAAATATTTTTTTTTCTTTTGAATTCACAGTTGGGGTAAACCTAGCTGTCGGCTAGTTTTAGATCTCTTTCATTTCTTATTTAAACCTCAGATCATGACTACGAGTTAACAAGTGCACAGCTCCCCGAAAGGCGGCTTTTGATTGGTCCGAGTAACTGTCGGTCACCATGGTTTCGTCCTGCCCTCATCTGTCAAAAAACATCAGCTGCTGCACTGACGTGTGAGTGGAAATTGGCTCTTCCCGTCCCACGCTTTGGCTGAACACGGGAATCCGCCCTGAAATGGTATCTGACACCATCTGGGAAGCTTGATCATGAGCTGCATGTGCATCCCGCGCACGGTGAGACGCGTCTCTCTTAATGCCGCCGTGTCTTCGCTCAGCAAGAAAGCTCGGGAGCGCTGCATGAGGACCAGGACGTGTCCTTGAGGAGGACGCTAAATGCAGTCGGGAAGGTGCGCTGCCCTGCAGCTGAACCTGCACCGTGGAAGCAAGGGAATGAAATACGGAGAGAACGCGATACCAGGATCAATAAAGCAGCGCACTGCTCATGCTAATCGAGTTCAGCCCGGGAATCTCGAGTGTGTACCTTATTATTATGATGATTCTCTTCTACTATTTCGGATATAATTGGAGAAGCGGGGTAAATTAAGGATGCATGCATATAAATCCGGATACAACCGCAAGAAGCGTTAACACCCCGCTCCGTTTCCACAGCCGCCTCGCGGAGCCGGGAGATGCCCTCGGGGCCGGACAGAACTGAACTCAACACACCGCTCTTGGCTTGGATCGCAACAACACTCGCGCATAACTCGAAATGTGACTCAGTGCGGCACAATAACAGACCGGCGGGCAAATTAACAGAATATCAAACCACATTATCGTCCGAATGGCTTTCCGTTTCTGCTTAGGTTTGCAGAACATGTGGCCGCAGATCAGGTGCAGGGATTTCTGTTTCAGGGCTTTTGGGGTTGAGCCCATCACTAATTTACACAGCTATTCAAATGTATTGGTTCCCTATATCATATTTAGTTTCACTCTATTGTTGCTAAGACAGTAATAATTGATTCATCATATTGGAGTGGAAACAGTCAACATTAGCAGCGGAATGTGCTGCTGCATTTAAAGATGAACACGTAGCGACTCTCTGCTTTCGGAGCTCGTCTCACATTCACAACTCCTCTGCATTCCCGCAGAACTTGCATTCATTTTTAAAAATGCAAACTGCAGAATTTGGAAAAAATCCCAGTGAGACGGTAGTCCACTTCCAACCAATTGCGTATGGCAATTATGACACGTAATAAAATAAATAAACTTCTTCTTAGCCAACGTAAATTCACCATTACCTGCTATTCATGAATTGCTGCATATCTCTGTATATTTTTTAGTCAAGCGGTGTGATAAAGCTGCTGTCTCATAATACATTTTTCCTCCCCGCAGGAGTTTCTTTGCAGTGGCGTAAGCGGAGGTCCGCGTCTCGTAGTTGTGCAGTGCGGGCTCCACGGACCCGTGCCTCATGCATGCTGGGACTATGAGCGCAGGCGACAGCAGGGATTACCTCGCGGACCTGGGAGGCAGCTTCACCGAGGACGCGCCTAGGCCTCCGGTCCCGGGGGAAGAGGGTGAGCTGGTGTGCAGCGATGGACGCCAGTACGGAAGCCCGGGCTTCCCCTCCAAGAGCGAGGCGCCCGTGGCCACGCCCCGGCGACCGGACTTGGACCTGGGGTACGAGCCGGAGGGAAGCGCCTCCCCCACGCCGCCCTACGTGAAGTGGGCCGAGTCTCTTCACTCGCTCCTGGACGACCAGGAAGGCATCCATCTGTTTCGGGTGTTCCTCAAGCAGGAGGCGTGCGGCGACGTGCTGGACTTCTGGTTCGCGTGCAGCGGCTTCCGCAAACTGGAAGCCATCGAGGGCGGCAGCGAGGAGAAGAAGGTCAAACTGGCAAAAGCCATCTATAAGAAATACATCCTGGACAACAACGGGATTGTTTCCCGACAGATTAAACCAGCCACCAAGTCCTTCATCAAAGACTGCGTCGCGAAGCTTCACATCGATCCCGCCATGTTCGACCAGGCTCAGACTGAGATACAGGCCACGATGGAGGAAAACACCTACCCCTTATTTCTCAAGTCTGACATCTACTTGGAATATACCCGGGCAGGAGGCGAGAGCCCGAAGCTGCACAGCGATCAGAGCTCTGTTTCCGGGAATGGAAAGGGCCTGTCGAACTATTTGCCCACTTTAATCGAAGACGAGGAATGGAGGTGTGAGCAGGAGCCCGAGGAGCAGCCCGACTGCGACCCCACGCCGAGCAGTCGGCTCACTCAGAAGCTGCTGATGGAGGCGGCGCCGCTGCGCGTCGCCAGCAGCAGCAGCAGCAGCAGCAGGTTCCAGGACTGTCCCGAGTTCAGGTAAAACCCTCCCAGCAATCCGCTCCCGACTGCACGGCTCCTTCCGCTGCAAACCGCCGATTTAGAAAGAAATCTGAAAAAAAAAACACACACACAGTGCCACGAGCGCCGCTTGAAGTGCCAGATGAAAGCGGAGTGTGAGCAGCGCGGGAGACGGCCGAGATGAGAGCGAGGTGGTGTATTTGCTCCTGTGGTGCTGAGGAAAGTGTCAGAGGCTGCAGAAGTTAACTTGTTGCGAGGAGTTTGAAGCAGCGTGCTTGTTGTGGGTTTGTTGTGCGGGTACTGGGAGAATGAATCGACGGCGTTGTGCAGGGAACGAGTTCAACAGGATTTTGTTTGTCCAACCAGGAAACTGATCGTCGTCCCCCCTCCCTTTGCTGCTGTTATTTATTTTTCCATTTGTGATGGTTGAAGCAGGCTTAACACCGGAACTTAAAACCGAGGTCGCAGCTAAAAGTTTGCCCAAATGTTAAGTCAAATACATCGGAGTTCCCATCTGAATAAACGGGCTCTGAGTAATCGGACGGGATGCTCTTAAAAACAACAACAAAAAACCACCCGGCGTATTTCACCTCTCCTGCTGCAGCAGCAGTGTTATGAGGAGGGACAGGAAGTCCCATCGGCTGACAGACGGACAAAGACAACAGCGTCTGTGAGGACTCGGTGCAGCCAGTGGAGATGTTTCCATATATAATCTCAACCTGAAACTTTCATTTGTCCCGGCGCCCCCCCCCCCCTCCCCCCGCCTGCCGCTGTAGATATTCACTTATGCTGAATGTCGATGCTAATGCGAACCAGTCGGTCACAAAGGTGTCATTTTGAACTCCGGGTGCCTCTGCATTCCGAATGGGGAGAAAGCTTTAGGGAATTCCAATTTGAATAAAAAGAAACAAGGCCTAACATCTTTAATTCATGTGTTCAAAGCCCTGCGAGAAGGTGGCTCAGCAAAGTCAATGACGGAGAGTGAAGCAGGTGGACGAATGGAGCGTTCCCCGTTTCTCTGTTGACGCTCTGGCCCCAGAATGACACCTGCAGTCCGACTCCACCGGTCAGTACTCCGCTACCGGGCTCGGTGTCGCGGTGCTGTTAAGTTTGCTTTGACCCGTACGTGGTCCGGGACCCGGGGGGAGTCGAAGCCCGGCGGGGGGGGGGCACAGCCCGGCTGACGGATCGCAGAGGAGTCGTACTGACCGAGGTGCACTCGGTTTACAGCCCCGTAGGCGACTTGCACACATCGTTCACAACAGTCTTTCTTAATTCAGGATTGTACCAACGAGCCGTGTGTTTACAAGTGTATTTTAACGAGCATGTCAATCATCTATATTCTCTATTTATTTGTTATTTTTTATTATCCTCAGTATTTCCTGTATTTTTTTTACATTTTACTTCCAGGCTTGCTCCCTGTCGGGAGCCCATCAACCCGTACTACGTCAACGCCGGGTACGCCGTGGCCCCCGCAGCCAGCGCCAACGATAGTGAGCAGCAGAGCATGTCCAGCGACGCAGACACCATTTCCCTCACAGACAGCAGTGTGTACGTGTCACCACACACACACACACACTTCATGCTTTAAGTTGTTTTAGCGGGTCGTAAAGACTTATTGGCTTAGAAGCCCCATCTGCTCATTAGCCAAACCAGTAAGAGCGGTTGGAATTGATCTCTAAAGCTAATTAGCAATGCTAAAAACTCCCTCCCAGGAGACATCAGGCCACGACTGATAGAATGTACAGAAATGAAAAGACTCTTTTACAAACGGGCCACACGTCGCATGTTGTGGTTCGTTACAGTAACTAACGTCTTGGGCTCAAGCTCCAGACTGGTCATCCTCTGGGACGAGTGTGCGGCATGTGCAAACATGTGCGCCTCTTTTTCTATGTGCAAACATGGCACCGGGGAGTCGTGCCCGAGAAGCTTCAAAGCTTTGCACAACTGGACCAAAATGTGTGTTTTGTAACTGAATGGATTAGAGGCAGTTATCAGGTAATTGGGAGTGTGAAAAACCCAGCGTGAACCAGTACCACGTGGAATTACAGAGCGACGGCTGCGTCAACGCGTAACCTTAATCTGCCGGACCACTTGTGGTGCAGCGCGGGGGGGGGGGACCCAACGCGCCTGTGAGAACGCACTGATTAATCAAGAGTTACAAGGTGGTCGTTTTAGGCGACAGAAGAAAAAAAAAACTCTGTGGAAAGCTTTCAACTTCAAAGCAGTCTTGTGTTGTTTATTCATGAGGATGTTTCATGAAAATGTCTTTGTTGTTAATTCCAGAGACGGGGTTCCACCCTACAGACACCGTAAACGCCATCGCCGGGAGATGCACGAAAGTGCCAAAGCAAATGGGCAAGTGCCACTACCTCATATTCCAGTGAGTTATTCATGGGTTTTCTCTCTCTTTCTGCCTCCACACCTCTCCTTTGACTGGCTGCCTCTGCCTTATTTACCTCCACTGCACCATCGGAGATGTGCATATTTAAGCCGCGCTGTGTCGCGGGGGCCCTGTGATGGGGTGTAAGAATAGCTGATGGTGAAAGAGAAGGCTGTCTAAATGCAGCTTGATGGCCTCCTAAGCTGTGAGCACTGACGCCGAGCCGACACGAGTCCTCCCCCCGTGACAGCCCGGTGTCTCCCTCCGCAGCTTACGCTGTCTCCTGGTAGGAAAAACCACGGCCCTAATTAGGCCTCGGAGTGAGGAGTCAAATTAAAAACTCCCCACGTAGCATCCCATTAGGATGCATGGATCGACTGTACAGCGGAGCACAAATCCCCCAAAGCACAACTCGCACGTTTCCCTGCCCCAACAAATTAATCAGGACTCTACTCCTTCGGCAGGAAGAGAACTGACAGGGCTCGACCGCCTTCTCCAGTTAAGGGTTGTGTATTGTCTTTGGTTGCATGTAATAACTCATGTCCCTAATATCCTCATTAAAGGCCGTAAGTGGGCCATTTAAAGTTACCACACACACTACAGAGTCAAAATGATTTAAAAATATAAAGCAAAGCAAAATTTCTCCCCAAATCCAGGTCTAATAATTTTTTGCTGGAGATCAGCTTATCAATTTTTGTTTATATAAAAAGTTTTTAAAATAGGGGATGTATTTTTGAGGTAATTGAAGCTCCAACCTTTATTTAAAATGCACACAGGACTCCATGAGATTGTGCTTAACACTTGGAGAATATATTGTACATCTCCCACTCAGTGGGTTTAATAACCCCCCCCGTCATATATTTGTTAATGCCAATCCTCCGGCTTTAAGGGGCACCCGTGGGTATTTCTCTTACTCTGCATGGTAACCATAGCAACCGCCTCTGCTCAACGTCCGACACCAGCAGACCTCTGGCCTCGCCTTTTGTTGCTTGGTCAAAATGTGTGTGTGTGTGAAAACCGGTTTGTCTTTGGGCCTCACGGCGTACCAGTTTTAAGAAACCGCTACACACACACACACACACTCCATTCAGATGGGATAAATGTTTTTAACGCATATTTGTATCTTTAAGCGTTTTAATCCCAGTTTAAAGCTATTTTACTCCAGAGCGACGGTGCACTCGGGACACGGACGACTTCCATCCTGGGGGGACGTTGAGGCTCAGGATGGTCAAACTGCCCACGCGGCGATGACAGCGAGGTCTTTACAGTGGACGCTTTCTTCTCCCCCAGCGCACCGACCGGATTCCAAAGGACATACACGTGGAGCCGCAAAGGTTCGCTGCAGAGCTGATGGTCAGACTGGAGGCCGTCCTGAGGGAGAGGGAGGCTCAGGAGCAGCTGGAGGAGCGGCTGAAGAGAGTACGACTGGTATGCTCGCCTTCTTTACAAAACCATTCGCTTAACGTTGCACATCCGAGAGCCTACATAACCTTTAAGGTCAATCAATGAGGCAGGGAAGGGAGCTCTGCTTCTACTCCACCATCAAGTCATATGAGGCCAAGTTGGCATCTGATATTATTAATAATATTGTTGGCCATGTGGAAAATAACCTTGATGTTTGGCTTCCCAACGAACGGTTTGATCACATTAGTTTGCTTAGAATACATCGTAGACTCGCCCCTTCATCATGACCTTCAAATCCCTTATTTAACAAAAAACAGTTAAAACTAAGCTGCTTCCAAATTGTAGTCCACATTTGTTCTGGCTTGTAGGCCACAAGGGCCTTTGCTCGTCTTTCCCCTTCAAGGACTTTTTTCTTATAAAAAATAGAATGAATTGCTGCCATCGAGGGCGTTTTGAGGAGCAGACCAGTAGCACCGGCCACAAAGGGGGACTTAAATCCGTCTGGCCTTAATGAAATTAATGAGGCCAGCCGTTTGAATGGGGAATAAATAAAAAAAAAAAATAAAAGCATCATGAATCACTTGGAGAATTCCATGCTTGGCCCGTCTGGCTCGGTGGATGAATCAGACGGAGCACCTGCACGCTCGGCCACTTGTAAGCCCCGGAACAGCGTGCCGCCTGTTTGATGTCACTTGAGCGCTGATGAAATGACCGGAACCACCCCCCCCCTCGGCACGCGGCGCCCCTGGTAGTCGGCCTCAAGGCGGGCCGCTTGTGTGCTCTGGCCCCAGAAGAAGAGAAGCTCCCATCACACAGCCCGGGGTTTTGCTTCGTTGAAACCTGGAGGCAACATGAAATGCCCTCCTTCATCGAGTGAGCGTCCAGAAAAAGGAAATGTTAGCTTAGCATTTAGCCTTTTCACCGTAATATCGTTTCGTGTTCAAATGATAAGTTGATATCGCAAGTATAATGGTCAGAAAGCATGTCGTTGCTCTGAGGAAAAGACCCAAGATGGTTTCACCAGGATGTTGGTGACTTTGCGTATTGTTCTAGCTCGGTCACAGTCTGCTAGGAACGAAATTGTGGCTTCGATTAACGTCGTTTCAGGAACAATGGGTGGTGTGGCTCAGCTATGCCCGAGCCTCAGCAGCAGCAGCATGCTCTTAATAAAAGAAAATCAATGACAAAAGGGCCCTTGTGAGCAGAAGGGTCATCGCCTGTCTGCATTCTGATATGGTGTTAACAAGACGTTTGTGTAGGTCCAGTCCGGTGTGTCACACATCGCCTGTTGTTTGCCAGTGATTTCCACGTGAGATGCGCAGATGGAGACATTTCGGTTCCTCGAGTGCCTTCCAGTCAACTCGGCTAAAAGGAGCGTCCGGATGTGGTGCAGAGATACAAAGATGCATCAATTATTAAAAACCTGCAAGGAAACATTTGGCTTCACAGGCAATATTTAATATCTTCTCTGGATTTTAGAAAGTAGTTCTAGTAAAGGTCCGTTCATGTAGCAGAGAGCTGCAATACAGTGATTTAAATGTTATTTTATTAAGATAACTGACATGTAACGGTGATTGGTGACGGGCGAGCTTAATTAATAAAAATGGAACCCTCTACCTACTTCAATTAATGCAGTCAGTCATGAATACAAAACAAAAATCAAAACACATATTTGGAGAAACAAGATGAATTCACTAAAGACGATATGGTTTCAGATTTTATTAATGATGGTTCTGCCCCACGTCGGCCTGTCATGACTAGTTGGCTCAGACCGTATATTGTCCAAGAAATAATGGTGGTAAATTATATAATTTTCAACCATTTTTTGCTACCAATATGATCACATAGTAGCTTTCAAAGAGCAATGAACTCTTACGTCATCAGAAAAATACAGAAAAATATACACTCTTGAGCTCTTTTATGCGATGTCTTTCCCTACCGTGACCGGTTCAGCCATCTGGATAATCACCAGACTATTGGCTGTTTTAAAGCCACTGGATTTCTCCCTTTTGTGCTGTGTTTATTTCCTCGCTCCACCCCGTCTTCTCTTCAGCCTGCAGCCCCCCCCCACACCTGCCCCCCCAGTGTTCCCCCTCAAGCAGATTCTGTCAAATGTTCTCTGGAATCTGACGGATGCCGTCGTGCTTCTTGGTTCGTCTCCAAAACCTCCGCAGTGAAAATGAGAAGACTCATGTTAGCGTGTGGTGAAGTCTGCCCTCTGCTGGTGGAAACTAATACAGCAGATGAGAAAAAAAATCCATCTTCAATATTTAAACATTTCAGACACAAAAATATAATTTCGTTGTGTGTGTGTATTTCTGTTTGTGTAGGAAGAGGAAGGTGATGAAGTCGTGTCCGGCGCTTACCCGCAGAACCACAACCCGCGCTACGCCGACAGCCCCTTCAGCGGCGCCGCCGCCAGGGACGCCCACGAGGAGAACCCCGAGAGCATCCTGGACGACCACGTCCGGCGGGTCATGAAGACCCCCGGCTGCCAGTCGCCGGGCGCCGGCCGCCTCTCTCCCAAGTCCCGCTCCCCGGACGGCGTCCCGGCGCCCGGCAGGCACCCGTCCCGCCACGGCCTCAAGGGAGACGCCGGCCACCCGCACCACCACAGGCACGCGCACCACGTCCACCACGGCGCCGTCGGGAAGCCCAAAGAGCAGGCGGAGGCTCAGGGCGGCTTCCCCGGCAGCGCCGAGGCGGGCTACTGCGGGTCCAAGTCCCGCAGCTACGCCGACGGGGCGGGGTCCAACCCGGCGGAGCACGCGGCGTACAGGTAAGCATCAGCGCTCCCGCCCCCCCCCGACGGTCCCGCCTTTTTTCTTTCCTACCCAACCGGCTGCTTTCCTCCATCGCACAGCAGCAAAGGCGGCGCGCAGTGCAAAAGGGCGCCGAAGAAAGGCGAGGAAGCGCGACCGCGTGACGCGCCGGCGCCTGTCGAGGAGATGGAGAAGAACCAGAAGATCCTTTTGTGGCTGATGGAGGGACAGAAAGAGCTGGTGCAACACAAGAGGAGCCCGTACGGGTCAGTGACGGGGGAGGGGGGAGGGGGGGGCGACCGCGGCGCTCTTTCCTCGCCTGCTTTGACTGCTGCTGATTCCAAAGGTCGCTGACTCTACGTTTCAGGAGCGCCGGCGGGTCCAAGAGGCCCAGCGGCCACGAGGCCCAGCCGTGGAGCGCCGTGCAGCCGTCCCACCCTTTCGTCCAGGATCCCACCATGCCCCCCAACCCGGCGCCCAGCCCCCTCATCCAGCTGGAGGAGGTGCGCCGGCGGCTCGAGGAGGAGACGATCACGCCGGGCGCTGTGCAGCCCAAGCAAAGGTCAGTCGGGGTGAAGCGGTGACCCGTTGGGTTTCCCGGCCTGTGTGCTCTTCTTGCCGGGGGTCTAACCGCTGGGGTTGTTCGCTCCCTCAGGTACGTGATGGAGGTGATCCAGAGGGGCCGCTCGGCGCTCAGGCCGGCGCTCTTCCCTCCGCTCGGCGCCGTCTCCGACGGCGAGCTCCCCCAGGCCGAGTACGTCCACCGCTCCAACCCGCTCCTCTCATCACTGGTGGTTTAGCCAAGTCGGGATTACTGAAGGAGACCATTCTCTCTCTCTCTGTGTGTGTGTGTGTGTGTTGTGTCGTCTCCGTCTCTCATGAAGTTGATGTTCACATGAAGCCGACGTCTTTTACATTCTACGATATAAACTGTAAGGTTTCTCCTCTCCGACGTAAATATCGAGGCTCTGACTCGGTGGTAGAAAACACATCCGATCCCTTGATGGGGAGAGAGCGCCTTGTCAGAATCGTGCCTCCGTTTTGAAGTTTAATCGGATCAGAACTGTGTCAGAGGGCGATGAGCGGCGGAGCATTAAGGGGTGTGTGTGGATCACGACAGACTGAACCCCCCCATTACTTACCAGGCAAATGTCAGGAAAGACAGGAAAACAAAAAGGGAAGGACGTTTGCTCTGAAAGAAAACGCTGGATGTGCTTCATTCTTAATAAAAAACGGAATACAGATTATAGCATATAAATGTGTACATTCACTGGGAAACTTCAACTGCTGTCCGGTGATGACCTGCAGACCGCTTGAGGGTTAAAAATACCTCGACAAAGTATCTGTTCAGCCCTGCAGACATTTCTGCAGA
Organism: Pungitius pungitius; assembly: GCF_949316345.1. Lineage (NCBI taxonomy): Eukaryota > Metazoa > Chordata > Actinopteri > Perciformes > Gasterosteidae > Pungitius > Pungitius pungitius. The sequence continues at coordinate 2,667,131 of NC_084911.1, read as the reverse complement.
GTTCCACATGGTTTGGTTTTGACAGATCTATTGATAACTTTTCCCATGGGGCTTTATTTCCTCCCAAATAAGAACATTACCTACTGAAGCGTCTGTTTTGTTTTTGTTTTCCCGCTCTAGTTTTCACCCGTTGACGCGGTGCTTCTCATTTTACAGTTTCAATACGTTGTTTATTTTTTTTTCTACCCGTGTCGGCTCTGTTTGTTTTTTTTCCCGTTGGCCGGTCCATCGTCTTTCTCTAATTGCACATTTTGATGAGCGAGTTTGACCTTTTAAGAAGCAAAGAATTAAAGCGCATCAGTCCTCAACTGATCTCATCCTTTTTTCTTTTCTTTTTTTTTTTACATTAAAACAAAGAATTTACTTCAATAAATAATGATCTGTTTTTCTTTTCTCTCCATTTGCAGACACAGAGCCACTAAAAAGCAGCCGTGTGAAAACATAACGGTGGCGTATTACTTCTGCGAGGAGCTGATTCCGTACCTGACGTCTGTCAGAGGGAGGGTCGTCACTCTGGGACAGTTCAAAGAACTGCTGACCAAGAAAGGAAGTTACAGGTGAGACCTGCGCTGCTGTTTGAGGCCTCGGGACAGAACGACACACGTGACGACTCATTTGATCTGTACACGTATGCAGGATTGTATTTTTAAAGTGTTTTAAATCATAATAAGTAAGCTTTCGAGGGCTCAGGCTGTGTGTGTGTTAACGCTGACCTTCTAGAGCGGCGTTGTGGCGAAAGGTCAGATTTCGCTCTCTCTCTTTTTACTAAAGAGATGAATGAATCACACAAAACGTGTAAATGAATCCCATGTCATGCAGCTGAGCGAGGCCCACAGGAAGTGGTCACTTTAAAGGTCACTTCGCCCCCTCACCGCATCTGTCCTTTTTTTTTTATTATTTTTTTTTAATAGATATTACTTCAAGAAGGTAAGCGACGAGTTTGACTGCGGGGTCGTGTTCGAGGAGGTGCGCGAGGACGACGCCGTCCTGCCCATCTACGAGGAGAAGATTATCGGGAAGGTCGAAAAAATCGATTGACGTTGACGTCGAAGAGGGAGGAGCCGAGCGGCGGCGGCGGCGGCCCGGGAGGACGCGTTTCAGGGCGGGGCGGAGCGGCGGGTGCCGGGAATCGGAAGCAGAACCGTGGAAGTGGACCTAGAGTCGGAGCGGCGGCCCCGGTGGACGACCTGTGACCTCTGAGGTGTGACGTAGCATCGTGATGTTCACCAGAATAACGGAGAGCGTGTTTTTGATACGACGCATCAGATTGTTTCTAAAGTAGCCACACGTGTGTTTTGATATGTGTGTCGGTAACAGATGTGTACAGTTTGTTTCAAAAGATAACATTTTATATCTATTTAAGTATTTTCAATCCTGTCGAAGCAAAAAAAATTTAGGGCTGAAATTAGTTTCTTTTATTCATCGTGAGAGCCCCCCCCCCCCCCCCCCCCTCACTTCCCAGTGCTTCATTGTGTCCGTCTGCACTTTCATATATGCCACCGACTGTCTAAAACGTCTGAAGCACCGAACACACGCGTGACGAACCCGTGTCTCACGATACTCCTTTTTGTTTTCTGACACGACAGCAGATCTATGGACACACTGATGGGTTGTTTAATTGTGTTGCACTACTGCACAGTGCAGTGGCTGCTTGTTTAGTGCATGTGTAGCTGACTGCAACGAGGGGGGGAGGGGGGGGGAGAACGTTTTTTGGACGATGTGCTTTAGAAGTAACGTAAGTAGATGCAATGATGTGATTGGAAAGCAAAAGGTGAATATCTATGCAAGTCGGTCCCCTGATCCAAACACTGCAAAGGGCTTCTGTATTTATTCACTCTGAGTTGATTTCCTGCATGAGGCCCGGCTCTATGAGAAGGATGAATCAGAGATTAAAACACTAACTCAATTCATCCGGCTGACGAGTCCTGAAGGTCAATGAGTGCTTTCACCTCTTCCCAAATGACTGATAACGATTATTATTAACAGGCCGCTTTGCTTTTAAATGGTAAACTTCACGTCGCTGCTTAGGTGCTCGACGGGTTCAGAAGGGGCCGATCGCCGATCTGTGGCCTCCTCTGCTTCATTTCGATGGATCACGTCACACCAAAGAGAGAGAAGCGTAGCCCCGGGGGGGGGGGGGGGCACTGTAGACATTCCCCCTCTGCATCGAGACCCCCATTTCATTCTGTGGCAGCGCGTATCATTCGCTCATCAGTTTTCATGTCAAATCATTGGGACGTGCATGCTCGCAGCTTTCTGATGCATCTGGACGGGGTCGCTTTCAGAGCGCTGAGTAGACTCCTCCCGCCCTCCCCATGTGGCGTGGAGAAAACACGCCGAGGTTCAAGGCCATCGCCCCCATGTTCCTCTTCACTGAGAGAGAGAGAGAGAGAGAGAGAGAGATCACGCTGCCTTTTTGCTTTTAGAGTTCTAACTTAAATCACTTTTAGCTTTAATATATTTACCGTGTTTGTGGAGTTGTATGTTGTTGAATACTTGATCCAGTTCAAAACTGTAAGTATCTTGATTCTGATTGTTTCTTTTGAAATGCCTTTTAGAATATCAAATCTGTTCTGATTCTTACTGTGAAAGTTTCCTTATTTAAGCTCAACAATCTGTAAATAATAAATATCAGAGTGCCTTTATTACTAAGCTAATGTCTGCTGTGTGACTTTCAGATATAAATTCTGGGGATTTGTTTTCTATTTGTAATTTAATTTTTTCTGTTCTTAAATGTTTGTCATGTTTGTTCCGCTTTTTTTTTCTATGTAAATATGTACAACTCAAATTCATCATCAACCAGCAGCCCAGTCAGCACATTCAGCCCCCCTGGACTGGTTCCTGTCCACCTGCACAATAAACACATGCAATCAAACCAGCGCTCGGGTTCTGTGATTCAGCCAAACGCTCTGTGTTATTTATCTTTAACATGTAGTCGTGTGGCTCCAAAGGGGCTTCTGGGTAACAGAGCGTGACACACTGCAGCGCCGGGTTTTAGACTGAGGGGGGCGCTCCAGCCGTACTTTGTTCCCTGAAGAATTGAGCCATAACGATTTGAAATTAGGAGTCTGAGGCTTCACGCAGGACGTTCACACCTCTCACACAACCCCTTCCCCCCCCCCCCTGCCGCTTCTCGTTTTTTTTGTGTCACCAAAGGTCTCTTTCTGTCCAGAGAGCGTCCGATGAACTCGCACTGAAGCGGCTTGTCGTGGAGACTGCGGCCAAAAACAAACAAGTATCTGTGGCTGTTGCAGGTCCATATTAAGAATTTCCAATCATTTAATGGGGGGGGGGGTCAAATATAAGGACTGGAAGGCCAACCTGCCCGTCTACCGTCTTTCGCTCAGTCAGATACCTTCATAATAATCCAGTTTACTCTCCACGGTGCCGACTGCGGCTGTAAATGCGCTGATGAAGTGTGTAAAGCGGTCACTGATCGCTAGCATTAAGCTTGAGAGTCGCAGGTTCGTTATTCTGAAGACATCCACGAAGACGAAAGGTTTAGTGAACATGCTTTTCTTTTCTTTTTTTTCATCAACCATAGAGAACGTCAATGAATGGTGACTTTACTGGCTGCAGTCTCATCAATCAATCACTTCCGTCTGTATCCGTCAATTGCATCTTCAGCCTCGCCTGGAAAACATCCATTGATGTCTCCCATTGTCCTCCCCAGCCTTTAGCTTCCATTGTTGTTTACTGAAGGTTCACGTGTTTCCTCTGAACCTTATTTCAGTAACAAAGGATTCACATCGGGTGCAACCATCAGCCAATTTGAACAAAACTAGAAATCTATTTACCTTCGACACCCCGAAGGAAGAACTGTTTACACGTTTCCAAAAACTTCTACCTCTCCGAGTGCTTTTATTTGCTCTTTCATTTATTCATAAAAAAAGGAATGTGTCCAAACTGATGAAAGAATTTCAATTATGACCACACTATATCAAAAGCACCGTGGTTTCCAGGGCAACCGTTGCAGAGGAGACTTCCCAAGTCCTCGGGCCAACTAACCCAACGCCACTAAAAGGCATTTTTATTCAAAGAAAGAATGTTCCATCTGACTCCACTTTTAATCACAAAAGTGCAGGGAGTGTTTCGGTAAAAGCCAGTAGAATAATGGAGTTGTTTTTCTCATTTGCCTGCACTGGGATGTGTTGTCTCCATTGTACAAGCAGCATTGTTTTTTTTTTTTTTGCATGATCTCGCCGTAAAAAGCTTGATGTTCGCAAAGCTGAGTGTTTCAGTCACAAGTCAATTCAGTCCAGGCGTTACAAAGTAGTGACTCATCGCACACTAAATTAGAGTGTAAATATTACAGCGCCACACATCCACATGATGCGTATTAGCGCGTACGATTGCACTTAGTTATGCCACTTTGTAGTTCCGCTCTCGTGACGAAATAGTACTTCCTGTCTGTGTCTGTACCCTCTTGGTTGAATGCACTTATTGTAAGTTGCTTTGGAAAAAAGCATCAGCTAAAGGAAAAATGGAAATGCAAAATGTAAATCCTGTCACTAGTGGGCTAACCGTTGTTCATTAAGGAATGAAAAAAGCACTAAAATATTCACAGAAGAAAATATTTTATTTGGTCATGTAAGTGTATAATACATTGTGTTCCAACGCATTTTGAGAAATATCTATTTATATTCTTACCATGTACGGGTTGTTATGTGTGAAAAGTCAGGAAATAGATAGTTTAAACTGGCAAAATCACAGAAACAATCTCACAATAAGCGGTCAGTGCAAAGGAGGACATTCTGTCTGGGAATGAGTTTCTCAAGAGGAAAAATTGTGTTTTAAGCAATCAGCAGAAGGATGAAGGAGCAGGAGGTTTTGACGTAGGACACACGCTGGCAGAGAGAGAGAGGCTCTGCTTCCATTGGGAGGGAGAAACGAAACAAAGCATGGGAGTAAGCTTTTCAATACACAAAACACACTTTTAGAGACACGACCCTAAATTTGCTTCAGTGCACTCTTTGATAAACCTAGCAATTTAAATGTAGATAATATTTCACAACATTGAGAAACATGCCATGATTACAATCATTGCAAAAGCCAAGTTAAGCAAGAAAATGTGTCCAGTTCCATTTTTTTTTAATCAAAAATTAATATACTTTTTGTCTGATTCTTGAATGCTGACAATAAAATATAGCTGACCATTATGTTTGCACACAATTTCATAATAGCATTTGTTTTATCAAAGCATTTCATTCAAATATAGCAGTAACATCTTGACGAGACAGAACAGCATCTGCATGCAAGATCCAAAAGAAACGGAGCAAAGATCCGCTCCAAAACTTAATGAGAGAGACAAGAGCTTTAAAAACTAGTCCCGGTCAGACTGAAAGCTTCTGTGTGAGGAAAAGACCGGTAAAATACCGCAATGGGCCGTAAAAGGTGAACACGGTTTTGTAAATACCGCAGTGTCACTGAGGAGAAGAATGCCTTTTCTTCAGACTTTATGACCCTCAATCTGTATCTCAACCTGTGTGAGGTCCATCAGGAGAGAAAAAATAATAATTCTCGAAAGCTGAAAAAAAGCGTTGCGTTGCGTCGTCTTCCAGAGGGAGAGAATGGAAAATGCAGTGACGCTCCATTTGTGGAAAGGCCATCAAAATGCCTGCAGACCTTTTCGTTCCCTCGGCCCACCGGAGAAGCTCCCCTTGAGTTGCGCGAATATCGGCGTTGGCGCCACGCACTTACAGGGGGGAGGGAGGGGGCAGAGTTGCCGAAGGTGTCCGGCTGGAGCGCCACTGCTGGAGGAGGTCACCCTGCACACCGGACCTCCTGAACGCACTCCAGGCCTTCGGGGGCCAGAGTTAAGGCAAACGGTGGAAACGGAGACGTTCATCTGCTGGTGGGAAGGCATGCGAGAGAGTATTTGACAGATGGCGTTTCGGCCGTGGACTCTGTGCACTACTGACTGAACTCGTCTGCGTGAATACGTCTCTCGCTTCATCTCGCCTCCCTTTTTTTCCGCCGGAAGCCCCTCGTCAGGTCGCCCTCTGGAAGGGCGAGTCCAGCGCCACCGTGGCCTCCCGCGGCTCTCCGATCCGCCGGTTCGTCATTTCGCACTCGTTCTGCCGCGCGTGCTCCTCGTTCATCTGCGACACCTCCGTGGAGCCCGCTTCGAAACCGGGCGCGGTGTTGGCCACGTGGACCACGTGGACCTTGTTCCTCCCCTTTTTGCTGAGGATGCAGCTGAACACTTTCTTGAAGCCTTTGCGGAAGTGCTTGGACACCAGGGCGTACACGATGGGGTTGACGCAGGAGTTGGCGTAGGCCATGCAGTGCGACAGAATCCTGAAGGCGTACGTGGTCTGGTTGAAGGGGAAGTCCCCGTACAGGTAGCACAGGATCACCACGTGGTACGGCAGCCAGCAGATGCAGAACAGCACCGTGACGATGATGATCATCTTGGTGACCTTGCGCTTGGCCCTCTTGGACTCCGACATGCCGTCCAGGGGGTCGACGGCCGTCCACAGGTACTTGATGGTGCGGGTGTACGAGAGGCTGACGATCAGCACGGGCGCGACGTAGCCGAACAGGAAGGTGCACGTGTCCAGCACCTTGCGGTTCTGCTCCTCCCAGCCGGGGATGCACACGGTGCTGTTGGCGTAGTCGAACAGGTCGTAGTAGCTGAGGTACGGGCCGGCAAAGACCAGGGAGAGGCCCCAGATGATCACCATGGCGACCACGGCGTTGCACGGAGTCCGCAGCTCCCGGGAGCGCAGCGGGTAGCGGATGGCCAGGTACCTTCAAGGGAGAAAAACCAAACACACGGCGTGACACGTGATCCAAGCGCCACATTGGTGTGAATCAAACTTGCATAACGACGTAGATGATGTGACGGGAGCTTAAAAAGTGAAATGGTGAAACACCAGGTGAGTAATCAGTGAATTATTTAGTTGATCCAGTTTAACCAAACGATTCTCTCTTGTTCTGTTGTTGCATTGTGAGGCTATTATTTCACTACAAAGCTTCTTTGAGATATTTTTTAGTCATGTGGCCTGAACCACAACAATCTGTCTGCATTTCTCGTCACAATGGTGTCTTTAATATTCCGACGGCACGCATGCTTTTCACACGTTGCTGCTGCTGAGGTTGCTGCGCCTCTTCGTCGGCTGGGTCGTTCCCCTTTGAACATGCCCTCATCTGCGCTTAGAGCACACTTTAGTGCCCCCCCCGACTGAAAGCCGACTGAAACGGGGCCAACAGCCCTTCATGTTCAAGAGGAAAAAGCATGCGGAGGCTCAATGACCTGCAGGTACTCAGAATGTTTGATGTCGTCCAGGCCTGAACTAACGAACAGTCTGTCCAACGAGATGCTTCGCTTTGAGATCCTCCACCAATTACCAGAAATCAAAATGTAGAAATGCATAATGGGGGAACATCTGTTACACAGAATACACACAAGACTGAGCCATGGCTGATTTTCCAATTCCCTGCAACAGTCCAGATGCTCTTTGCGTGTTTTCTACCCTGAATGTAATAAGATCATCAGTGATCTTATTGAATCTTTGCCCAAATGCTATATTATGTGTGATTGCAGCCATTTTTTCAGGAGTCATCTTGCATCCGTTGCTTATTAAATTCCCCGATTATGAGCTATATTTTTTACACATTTTGTTGTTTTTACCTTACAGTCCGAGTCAAAAGTTTGGACACACGTGCTCATTCAATTGAATCAGTGTGTCCAAATTCTTGACTGGGACTGTATGAAACATTTTCACATGGGAAATTTCTCTGGCGTTAAATCACAGCAAAACGTATGATCTGCCTTTGGGCCAGTGTGTGTGTGTGTGTGTGCTGCTGTTCATCCAGGCTCAGCGGTGATTTCATTCCTACCAGGGATTCCTGCTCTAAACTCCGACTCTAAGCTGCTGCCTTTTTTTTATTTTTTAAATTTAACCGGTCACACGGGAACTGAGCAGGACGACAACAGAAATCCATTAACACCCCGACCCGGTTGCCCTTGCTCTTCATCCGGGATGAGGATGAAATGCCTCGCTGGTGGGCTGAAAAATCTATTGAACTCTGTAAATTGTTAATAGAGCCGGTGTGAGCGAATGGCGTCTGCTGCAGAGCTGCACCCTGCTTCTGTCTGCGTTGACTGAGCTGATGTTGTTCACCCACCATAATGATCGCTTAATGCTCGCTGGGAAAATGCACGATTCTCTCATGAAATACAGACGCAGAATCTCTGTGAGCTCTCATGGGGCTTAAGCTCCAGAGATCTGCTGTTCTTCATGTTATATGATTGTTGTTGTTGTTGTTCCTACATCTTTGGTGGAGGAAAATAATATTCATGCTCATAAAAGTGTGGATGTGTATGAATGTCACTTTACAGGTTTGATACTCGCCCATGTCACATAAAATGTCTTTATGCTGATATTTATTCATTCAATTTTGTCAAGATAACAATTTGTTTTGTGTATTTACTGTTTTTTTTATTTTAATATTTTATTTCTGAAAGCATTGAAGGTTTATTTGTGTCCAGTACAAAAACTGTCAGAATATATATATAAAACAAACTCCCTCACTGCGACATCCTCCCTTTGGAAATGTAACCTTGCGCTTTGCGATAATGGAGTTTCTATCAATTGGGTCATTTAAAAACCGGTCGGACACATTAATTGGTCTCATGTGTTACAGCTGCAGCTCATAGCAACAAAAGGCTTAAAATGCAACCATCTCCCCTTTTCTCTCATTTCCTTACAATAATTAATTCAAGGTAAATTGAAAAAAAGAGTTAATGGACAATTCTAAGGTAAAAACACAAGTGGCTATAGATGGAAATGACTTTGAACGCGCGTGTGTGTGTGTGTGTGTGTGCGCGCGCGTGCATCACGACATGCTGTGAACACCGCGGGACGAACACACCTGTCGACGGAGACCGCGGCCAGCGTGAAGCTGCTGGCGTACATGGTGAGGTTGATGAAGAAGTGCACCACTTTGCACATGAAGGAGCCGAACACCCAGCCCTCCAGGGAGTAGATGGTGGCTTGGAAAGGAACGCAGAAGATGATGAAGGAGAAGTCGGCCACGCTCAGGTTGAGTATGAACAGGTTGGTCGTGTTGTATCCCACCTGGCCGCTCCGCAGCAGCACGGCCAGCACCAGGCTGTTGCCGACGGTGCCCAGCAGGAAGATGAGGGAGAAGACCACCGACACGATCACGCTGGTCGGGTTCAGCTGGTAGCCTTCGGAGGCGTTTGCCGCTCCCGCCGGCCGCCCAAAGTCCTCAAAGTCCATTTTCTGGAATACGGAACGGGAGAAGAAGAGGAGAAGGGGCACGGCGATTACAACATTGTTGTGCAATCACTGATCATTTCCCTTTGGAGACCTTAGACTTCAAGTGTTGTTCCTTCATTTCATGGTCTTCTGTCTTAATTAAAGACAGGGCTCATGCACCGGGAGTTCATACTAAAACAATAACAATAAGGGGCTCACCCAGAAGGGCTTTAATGATGGCACCCTGCAACTTTTGAAATTCTACTGAAGGTTGACACGCCTGCATGCACCAGAAGCTTCATCAAACCAGTCCCCGGTGGATGCATGTCACACATACTGTATTATTAAGACAATAGTGAGACACTGTTTTAACGACGTATTATTGAGATTGTCCAGGGAATTATGTCCTTGTTTAATTAAATGTAAGGTTGCAGAGTCAATCTACACAGAGATTGTTACCAGCCTAGTTTAAATGATATTGCTACATTCAGACTTTATATTATGGCTTGTGTTTATTGTTTTTAAGGGTCTGTTGTCACAGTAACACTGTGAGAAAAGAGGGTCCCCTCGTAAGGTGAAGATCTGATGCTTTTTTTGCCATCCAGTCGTGTAAACATATAAGTGGGCGGAGCCACCTGCGGCCAGCAATCAACCTCCTCTCCTCCCTCGTTAAAGAAATTGTGTCTTGGACCAAACACCTGAGTCCTCTATTTGATTCACTCTGTGAAAAGAAGAGAAGCAGAAGCCCATCTCAGCTGAGGATCTGTGGAAAACACCTCATCAATTCACAGAAAGCAGTGACTCCAGTGATGGAGTCGCCGTGGAGCTTCTGACGCGCTGCAGTTTTCTGTTAAAGGAGGCTCTCTCTCAGGATGGCGAGTCGTGCCGAAGTGGAATGTTGAAACTAGAGAGGTTCTCCGGATGGTCGATGAGCCTCAGTGAAGAGAATCACTCTCAAGCACGAGGGCCCTGAGCATTTTGCATCATTCCACCAATCCAACATACAGTTTGATTCTGAGTGAAATGTCAAACCAGGTTTAATGAGCAGCTGGGACTACAAATCCCGTGTGTTTGGTGACATCTAATCAAGACATTGTATGACAAGATGATTTTGCAGCAATAGGTCATCATGGTCAATGGTTTTATTTTGAAAGTAACGCAACGTGAAAATGTTTATCCCCCTTTGATTTTGTAACCCTTTCTCCTGGTGGGCCGGCTGCATCCTCCACTACCCAATGCCCCCGAGTGGATGAACTCCTTGACCGGTTGGGGAGGGCCCCGCTTCCTCTCAACTCTGGACCTCTCCAAGGGGTACTGGCAGGTCCCCCTCTGGCTGGAGTCCCGTGAGAAGACGGCCTTCAGCACTCCCAGTGGCCATCGGCCATTGGCACTATCTTGTCCTCCCCTATAAGCTGCTTGGGGTGACCCGCCACCTTCCAGAGAATGATGGAGGTCCTGGCGTACGCTGTTGCCTACCTGGACGACGTTGTGATACACGCCACCACCTTGAAGGACCATCTGGCCTGTCTTTGGAGGGTGCTGTTGGCGCTCCGCCGGGCTGGGCTCACCGCGAACCCCCAGAAATGTCACCTCGGCCTGGCAGAAGCCAAGTACCTGGGGAACTGGGTCGGAAGAGGTCTAATCCAGCCCCAAGCAAAGAAGGTAGAGGCTGTCCGCGATGTACCCAGCCCTCACAGAGTTTTTAACCCCTTTCTGGGGTTAGTGGGGTATTACGGCATGTCAGAAGTGGGATTTGAACCCACGCCTCCAATTGGAGACCAGAAGTCTTTTTTGCTGAGAACAGAGTCAAAACTTAAGTCTGGCGCCTTAGACCACTCGGCCATCCTGACATTAGCACTGCTGTGTTAAAAAACGATTAATATACTACCTAAAAAAGCAGCATGTCAGAGTGAATCATAAAAGTATCTTGACATGTCAGAAGTGGGATTTGAACCCACGCCTCCAATTGGAGACCAGAAGTCTTTTTTGCTGAGAACAGAGTCAAAACTTAAGTCTGGCGCCTTAGACCACTCAGCCATCCTGACATTACAACTGATTTAGTAAAAAACAATTAATATGATCTGAAAAAGCAGCATGTCCAAATGAGTCAGTGTCCAGAGTGAATCATAAAAGTAGTTTGACATGTCAGAAGTGGGATTTGAACCCACGCCTCCAATTGGAGACCAGAAGCCTCTTTCCGGAGAAAGGTTTCCAACCTTGCTTCATCCCTAACTTCTCCTCTTTAGCCAGCCACCTAACAGACCTGACCAGAAAAGGACAACCCAAGACCCACCGTCTTGGGATAAAATGGTGGGGGTGTTGGTGGTGGGACTTATTTGGGGGGGGGTGATATGATTGTGGGGGAGAGGTTGGTGGGGGGATTTGGTGGCGGATAAGATGGTTAACTTAAATTGTTAACACTTTGTTGAGTGTTAATTTAACACTGACAAGATTGGGACCATATAAACACCAGCTTAGAGTTAAAATTGACTCTCACAGAGTCTGCACTTCAACACTTTTGCCTGACACCGGAAATAAATCTACTCATTGTTGAATACAACGTCATTTAGCTGATGCTTTTATCAACTTATGTTGCATTTTTAACACATGGAGTTTACATTTTAGCCCAGGGAGCAATTCAGGATTAGGTGTATTGCTCAGGGACACTTTGACATGGGACATGGGTAAGCCAGGGTTCGAAACAACCAGTGTCAGACAAAAGTGTTGAAGTGCAGAGTTGAAATCACACTGCGACACTTTTGCCTGACACCGGAAAATTAACTCTAGGATTTTGCTGTGTAGTCATTCAGTCCTGTGATCCTGTGATTCCTGGGAACAGGGATGATGGTGGAGGCCTTGAAGCAGGCTGGAACGTGGAGGGGGAAAGTTTTTTTTATATAATATATACATATATATGGACTTTGGATAAGTCATTACTGTAGGAAAACCTTAGCAACAAGGAGAAAACCTAAAAAGAATGTAGTATGCTACAGTAGTACTGCTATAGCAGCCGGGTTTCGAACCGCCAACCTTGCAGTTTCGGTGTTGTTGTGTTACGTCATCCTGGTAAATCCATTCTGACCGTACCTTAAAAACATCTTACTTTTCATTTTTTGCATCTCCGTGGTTCTGTCAACCATCCTTCTACCAAAAAACCCTAGAGTCCTTTTCTTCATCCAGAGGCAGATGTCCTCTAGGAGCTGCTGTTCATCCTCCAGTAGCTTGCATTTCCTCTGCTCTGCATTGAGGGTTCTCTCTAGCGTACTGTTCTTTAGCAGCAGGGTCTCGTATTCCATCTTAGAGTGTGTGAGGAGACTTCTGGTCTCTGAGAGGCACTTCTCGAGGTTGACGTTGGTGGACTTCAGGAGATCTGCCTCCTTACTAACCAGAATCTTTTCCACAGAGAGCTTCTGAATTTCTGCCACATGATCTCTAACCATCATCTGGAAATCTTGGAGTCTCTCATTAAGAGTGGAGATTTTTAGCTCTTGTCTCTTGATGGTCATGTCTGCCTCACAATCTTTGACCTCCTTCTGGTTATGTTGGAGACACTGCTTCAGACTGGAGATTTCGAGCGCTTGTCTGTCGACTGTCTCATAAGCCTCAGACATTCCTGCCTCATAAACTATGGCCGTCTCACGGAGATCTCCAAAATTCTTCTCTAGAATGGACATTTCTTGCCTTTGTGTCTCGATTGTCTTCTGAGCCCTGTTCAGTGCTTTCTCGAGACGGCTTGAGGGAAATTGAGGGTTGGTGGACGTAGAGGGGAAAGAAGGGAATGAATACCCGTCATCCTGCACCTCTACAATGAACTCCAGCGCGCCGGGAGACTCTGCCGCCATTTCCCCCACCTCGAACTTGCGACCCTTTGTCTTCCTGTCTTGAATCTTTTTAGATAAACTGAGGCAGGTTTCCTCAAGGAGTCTTCTGTCTTCCCGCAATTCCTCTCTCTCCTCACAGAGCTTGAGGATCTGGTTCTTTTGTTTGTCCTCAACGTTTTTCAGATGAGTGATTTTTTCCAAGCCTTCTTGGATCGTTTGTCTCAAAGTTGCTTTTTGGAGATCAGATTGTTCCTCCAACATCTCCAGTTCGGTCACCCGATTTGTCAGTTTGATGATTCTCTCCTCCAAAGTGAGTTCTTCCATTCGACTTTTGGGGACATCATCCACGCCGTCCTTGAGACTGCATCTCTGATAATTACACCCAGCCATTAGTCTGCTTGTGTGTCTGTTGTGTTGAACTTGCAAAGTAACAATGTGTGTCCGTCTTGTTGAACTCACGAACTAACAATGTGTGTCCGTCTTGTTGAACTCACGAACTAACAATGTGTGTCCGTCTTGTTGAACTCAAGTACAATGTTTGTCCGTCGTGTTAGCTAAAGGGGAGGGGCCTAATAGAGCGTTTTGATTGGCTGTTTAACATCAACGTGAAGGGGGCGGGGCTTAATATAATGTTTTGATTGGCTGTTGAAAATCGAAGCTAAAGACGTGTGTCCTTAGATAATGTTTTGATTGGCTGTTGAACATCAAGGCGAAGGCGGCGGGGCTTAGGATAATGTTTTGATTGGCTGTTGAAAATCAAAGCTAATGGAGTGTGTCCTTAGATAATGTTTTGATTGGCTGTTGAACATCAACGCAAAGGGGGCGGGGCTTAGGATAATGTTTTGATTGGCTGTTGAAAATCAAAGCTAATGGAGTGTGGCCTAACAATTCTAGAACGATGCATCATTCAGGATCAAGTCGTTCTATTAATGATGTCACAGAATGAGAGATTTCTCTATTGAAAAAAACTGTAGATTCTTTTGAAGCTTTAATGTTTAATGTTTAGTTTATTGATTTTTTTGTTTAGTTTTGAGATTTTAGTTTTTTTTTCAGAAATTTAACTTAATATAACATAATTAAAAAAGGTTTTTAGTAGGGCACAATAAGTGCATTAATCTATGCGATTAATGTTAACTATTATTAATATATTATTAATATATCAATTAATATATTTAAAATATAAATATTTGAACTTAGTTAACGTACTATGCTAAGCTAGCTGCTAGGTCAAATTATGTGGAATTCTCTAAGATGATCAAATGTGTGTAGTTTTGTGTTTAAATAACATTAACAATTAAACAACATTGTCTAAAATACACGCTTTCTAAAGTGGGTACTTTTAAGAATTAGTCTTTTGTTTAAAACCAACAACAATCAGCAACAATCAGTAATTGCCATTGATTGAGATTAATGAATTTCAAAATGAGCACTGGCTTTCATTTAGAAATGTTTTCATATAGCCACTTTAGCGCCACTCTGCCACGCCATACGCCAAGCTACGGCAACCCCATACGTTTTTTTTTTCAGATTAAAAATGAATGGAATCACACTATAGCAAGAATATTGAATGGTCTGAGTTGAACTCAAATAAACAGATTTTAGTCATTATTACATTACATTATTCCATATTGTCCCATCACAGATGCGTGGCAGAACAAATACACCAATATCTTGTGAAAGCATTTTCAAAGCTTCCTCTTTCATACTTAAATCTCAGAAATAGCCAGCCTAAAGTGAATTATTAAACATGATTCAACTTTCAACATCCTTTAAGTGTGAGGCCAGCCCTTCAGCTTAATCGCAATCGTGACTGAGAGCAAGATGAAGAGGTTGCACAGATTACAGGATGATACTGAAGTGGAGATCGGGGAGGGGAGGGTTGTAGCATCGGCTGGTCGATGCCGCAGAGAAATGTCCCTTCAGCAGCCTCTTACATTGTGAGCTCTGATCCTCCATTCATCTCAAAACAAAACAAAAGACTGTGTGGACGGATATCCCACGTCCAACCGCAGGGGGACATCAAGGCTTGGAGCCTCGGAGGGGGGGGGGATCGGAGCCAAAGGGAGCGTGCATGCGGTGCGGGAGCGTTAAGGACCGGTTGCACAATCAGAGTTTTCTGATACAGTAAAAAGTAGCTGAGCCAGATATTATGAGGAAGAGGAGGAGGAGGGGGGGGGGAGATAATGGAGATGTGGCAGAATCTGAGCCAGACTCTGTGGGGGGGAAAAGACCCTTCATTTTCTTCAGCATTGGAACAAACAATGAGCAGGCACACATGAGACCACATCGCCATTGTTTTGCATCTTTATCAAAGAGCAACACAGCTAGAATGAGTCAATTCACAGTAAAGGAATGATGTTGAAAAACCTAACTTCAGACATCAGCCGATCAACTCCATCATCGCTGCAGGTTGAAATCAGATGAATAACATCCAGATGCTGATTGTGTGTGTGGGATGAATTTGATCCATCTGATCAATCAGCATGCAGCTCGTGGCAGATGCAGCCTGACGAACCTACCTGGGGTCTGATGATGGCTGGAAGAGCTTCCAAGGCTTCCCCCTCAGATCACGCAGGAGGCTCCCGGAGCAGACGCGTTCCCTCGCTCATCCTCTGCGCGAAGCCCGCCTTCTCCCTGTGTGCGTCGCTATATCTGCCCGTGTTGCTTGTCTCTTACTCTTCCTCCGCCTCCCAACCCCTCCCCCCCCCCCCCCCCTCCCCTCACTGCCTCCTATCCTCCAACCCAACCCGTCTCTCTTTCTCTCTCTCTCCCCCAAGTGAGGACCCCTCCACCACGATCCCTTTAATGTGCACTCTTCACTGCAGAAAAGCATCGCTGAGGTGTGTGCGTGTGTGTGTGTGTGTGTGTGTGGATGGAGGCTGCAGTCCATTCCTCATCGGCGCACAATCAGGAGGGCTCCCTGACAAATTACACTACACAACATCGACCGCTGCGCGCACACACACACACACACGTGCACACACACACCCAGATCGGTCTCAATAGCAGGCATTAATCCACGCAAATTCCTTGTTAAGTAATGAGTGAAAGTGATGAGAGGGAACGCCTTTTAATTTATACAATCAATTCAATACAGACAAAATAATACCGTGTGACAGCAGTAAATTGTGGGGAGCATTCCTGAGCATGTTATCTATTTACTAACCCACAAATCTATCTTTTAGGACCCGAAAAATCACTTTGTGAATTTGATGAATTAAAAACACACTTTCCTGGACGGAATGCACATTTGGTTTGGATGAAGATGCAGCATAAACATCTCTAGATGCATCTTTATTCACAACTACGGAGTCAATGAAACAACCTCAAGCTAAACGTGAACGCTTAATAGTTCAGGGATCTCTGAGCTTTAGGAGGGTTAAAATAACTGCTTTTTGATGATCGAATAGTCTTGGCCAGCAGGGAACGGGATCATGAAATGCATCCACGTCAGGAACACTATAATCACAAAGACCTCTTATGATGCTGTGTTGATTGATGATGAATATCATAGAGTCCTGATTTATGCATATGGGAGGTACATGAAGAGATAAAAAAGAATCGGTAAAGGGTTGAGCTGACATTTTGTGTATTGAGAAGTAAACAGGGGACATAATGACTCATGGAATATCTTTTATGTATCACACCCCCCCCCGGCAACCCCCCCCCCCCCCCCCCCCCTCCTAGCAGAGGAGAGGTCAGAAGCGCTGACGTTCTTCCGCGTTTATTTACCTCACGGCTCCTCTTGCAGACGCAGGTTGAGTCCTCCTTCGAAGGGAGCCCCGCCGGCGGTGTGACGTTGGCGCCCGAGCCGGCGAGAGGTGCGACCTGCCGACCTTCAGTGAGACAACACGTCGGCCGCCTCAGCTGTCCGGCGAGCATCCGTCAAGGAGACGACAGCGGCACGACGGGCCTTCGTGTCCCCGGCGAGGAACGCGCTGCAGGAGAGGAGGCTCCTTCATCCGTCACCTTACAGCTCCATCCGGAGCCACCGTTATGATGCTTCTTAAGGCTGCCTTGTTGCCACAAAAATCCCCAAATCAAGTTATTGATGACCAAAATCTCCTCAGTAGATTACATCGTTTTTTTATTTTTATTATGGTTGTTTTACAGCATCGGTCCTTCTACTAAAAAGGAAAGAGAAGAGTTTGGCCGGATGAACGTTCACAAACTCTTTTGGGTGTGGTTTTCGATCGATGTGAGAGTTTCCATGGCGACCACAAATTGATTTCCCACCGGAACAAAAGGAGAGGACCGTGACCTTTGACCCGGCGGTCTGCATAGAAACGCAGTGAATTGGCGAATTAATAGGAAGGACCTTTATTCCGACACGTCGGATACTAATAAAGAGAAACATTCTTCAGCGTATCGGTGACGCTGTTTCTGAGCGAACAATAGAATGACATGTGCAATCAAATTGCTCTTTTGATGAAAGTGTGATAGAAATACTGATGGGTTCATTAACGTCTAATCTCGTAGACAATCACATGTTCTCCACTCAATTAGGTGGAAGTGAGCATCTAATTCCCCAAGCCAGCGTTCAATATTGACGTTTCGCAGTATAAATCAATTACATGGGAGGGGTGGGGTGGGGGGGGGGGGGGGGGGGGGTTGTATTGTGCTGCTCCCCTCTCGGTTGCAGAGGACTAATCGGAAAACAACGGCCTCGGAGGAAATCAGAGGGCGGCTTCGGGGGTGAAGTGTTGAGCTCACGCGCACAGACACACAACTGGAGCGCTTCCGTTAGCTGGAACTCGTGAACAGAACCTCGGCTGCACCGAGCTGGTGGATCCGTTGCTCCAGTGGTGGAAGAAGTGATCCCATGTTTTCCTTCAGTGAAGTGTACAGACAACTAGACGTTGTGACGTTGTCACCCCTTGAAAGGAAGCGACCATATTTGGACCGCAGAGGAGGGGGCACAGACCACAGAGTCTTCAGTCACTTCCACCAGGAAGTGTTTGACTCATTTTATTCCATTTAAACAATGGGGGGGGGGGGGGGGGGGAGTCAAGGCTACTTGGTCTTGTTGAATCATCACTCACTCATCCCACGCAAATTCAGTAATGTTTTCATAAAACAGAAGGTACAGCATCATATTTATGAAAAGGAGATGAGTGTGGGAGAAATATGAGAATGCAAAGAAAAGAGATGTTTCCATATGAGCTGAGGAATGATGAATGAATGATGAATCTATCAATGGTTCACGAGCCATAATAAATATATAAACCTTCCCGAAGAGACCTCCAAGAGACAACGTTGACGCTCCCTTAGATTTCTATCTACACGTAAAATGATTAAAATAGTTGATTAACTAATGTTGCTGTGGATGCTAAAGAGTGTTGCTGTGATGACAAAAGGAATGAAAAGCAAGACCTTGAAGTCTCCTCGGCGCTCATCAGAGCTCCTTCTGCTGTGCACAAAGACCACGGCACATCGGGAATGTGAACACACTACGGCAACAAGTATTTCTATATATTTAATATTCCTTCATACATAATGTTTCATCATGTGGAGATTTGATCTTGTTTGTGTGTTCACTTGACCTCATCCCGGTGGCTAAATGCGCTTGTATTGCAGACTGAAATATATGCGCAGCTGAACGCCACCATGGGTCGGCCCTGGTCTCAGTTACACACACATGAATATATAATTACCCCCCCCCCCACCCCGGGTTGTCATGGAAACCCACTCGGACGACGCCAGGAGTGTGCTTTATGTTGACTACGACACGTCTTACTCGGGCTATGACTCCTTTTTATTTATTTATTTATTTATTTTTCCCAGAGTGCCGGTTACATAATGAGAAGCACGTGAGGCCGAGCGGAGGTACGCTGACCCGCATTGATCTCTCTCCACCAGGACCAGGCTGATCACTTTGTGCACAGGATACTTTTCTACTTTCCTCGTTCTCACAACAAACAATCAATGAACAAAGAACGCTGGGCGTCATGGAGGATCCACGAGGAAGCCACCATCGGGCCTCACAGACGCCATACGAGTGATTCCTGACTGACTCACATCTTGATGTCACGCATCGACGTACTCACTCTCATTTGAACTCCTCAGACCTAAGATTTGCTTTCCGTCGGATCATTTTTAGTGAATTGTGACCACCGAGAACGCGGTGAACCCCCCCCCCCCCCCCGCCCCGTTCTACAAAACTCTGAAAGCAATGAAGTGTTCCCTCGGACTCAGTCAGAGGAACACGATGTACTTATGATATACTGTGTGTACACACACACACACACACACACACACACTGCTCCAACGCAGCAACAGCCGTCGCAGCTCTTCACTTGAAGGCAAAAATCTCATTAATTATTAAAAACGGCACTTTCTGAAATGCTTATACGGTTGTGTAATTGGCGGTTACAAGTGAGTTGTGTGATGAGCGAAAAATCCCATATATTTACATTTAAACAGTTGGTTAGGTCAATGTGTAATAAGCCGATACCTCTGTGTATTCATTTGCATTTGAAATAAAATAACTATTAATAAAGTTAATAAATTGATGCAGCAGTTGAGACAGCGCCTCGTGTTGCTAGGCGACCAAGGCTGTTGTGGGAATACCGCAAGTGCGGAGGAGCTCGGCTGGGCAGTTTGAAGTAGTTTGAGTGTATTTGTACACTAAGGGATGACCAGGCGTGACTCAAACTGTGCTTCATGCTTGTTGTTGTTGTGGTTGTTGTGGTTTCTCTCAGCAATAGAAAGTGATTGGTTTTGTTTTACCAGCTTTAAAATAAAATGTACAGCATAACGGGTGCAGCAGACCTGAGGGATCGGTTCTTTTGTTTATTACAATATCAAAGTATATTATTTACTGCGGTTTAGCTCTCAGCAGAATCCTCCTGGATTAATGAGCGTTCTCTTCCTGTTGCTGAACTCGAGTGTCTCACTGAATTGGGCTCTTCTCCAGATATTAAGAAATCTCCATTTGTTCACTTTACTCAACGCTTTATTTATTCATTGCTCCATTTGATTTTCCTTGTTCTTCCTAAACCACTTCTCTGCCAGAGGAAAGAACTCAAGCATTACGCAGCACACTGGTTTTCTGGGGTGATGCAGGTTCGTATTTAAACTTCCTGGTCATTGATCAAGATGAGGTTGACATTTTAAGCAAAATATCTCCACAAACATTGGATGGATTGTCATGAATTTCCCTTCATTTGTACTTTCGCTGCCATCCGCTAAGCTATGGTGTCTGTGAATACCCGACCCAACATCACACTACATACTGTTAAGTGCTTGCTGTGGATCCTCATGGTTGCCATGGTTGCCGGAGGTGCACAGAGGTCCTGATGCTTGGCCGCGTCCTCTGCGGATGTCAGACATCCTGCATCAAATCTCCACGGTGACGGACAGCAGCGAAGCGCTGAGAACCAAGTGTTCTCTTTGTAATGAAAGAAATCTGCTACCTGTTATTTTGTTCGACGTTTCCTTTTTCGACAGAAACAGTCTCCTTTGTGACATAGAAGTAAAAGTGCCCAAAAGAGGGCACTCGCCTGAGGAATGACCCTTTGATCATCGGGAGCTGAAGCACTCAGAAATGGCCGAGGTTCAAATCTTCTCCCGATGTTCATCAACATCTTCAGATGGAACGTTTTCTGACTCAACGGGAAAAGAAAATCACCTCTAAAAAAGAAAAAAGAAAAAAGACCACAACCCTGAAAGACAAATGAATCTCCTCATGCTTCCTTTGGCACTTTTAACCAGTCAATTCCACACATACAGCACAACAAGGCCTTGTCTCAGGGAAAAGTTAACACACTAATGCCAAACACTACTTCGTCATGCTGTTGCACCTTGAATTTAGCCAGAAAATCATGCTTTTGTGAGTATTTGCAGTCGAGCATCCTGGTGTTTTCTTAATTGCACACATGAAATGTCAAGTGTTCCTCACCTCAGATCCCACCTAGTGAGCTTTAAGAGCTCCGTCTCTGGCTCCATGTTCATTTTTTCCGTTTTTTAAATAATGGAAGCCCTGCAAAGCACATTGTTCAAATGAACTATGTCACAGCTGCATGCACAACACAAGCATTGGAGCTAAAGTAGTGGGGACGTGGTGAATGAGTAATATCAGCATCCCGCCTCGATGGCAATACTGAATGTTTTTTTTCACACATGCTTGTTCCCATGGCGATCGATTCAACCTCCGGCAACCTACTTGTTTAAAAAAAAAAAAGAAAAAAAAAAAAAAGAAACGGGCACGTTGAGGTTCGCTCTGCTGCTTTCCTGCTGTGATGTCTAACGACCGCCTCGACGTCCAGGAAGTCGAAGCTCGGCGTGTTCCTCCTGGGTCGAGGAGGTCGTACATCTGCAGCTGGGAAACAAGCCTCTCGCAGCAGGTGTGTGTGTGTGTGTGTGTGTGTGTGTGAACAATCACGTTGCGGAAACACAGAAAAATAAAGGTCTCTGCGTTAAATCAAAGAAGTGTATGTCGTCAGTATTTTATAGTTATTTCCATATGCTAGTTTTTTGTCACCTTAATAAGAAGATACACAAGAAAAGCTGGTGTTCAGCGGTTATGTAAAACATCCAATGGATCCATGACCACACATCAGGGCCAATCATCTTCCCTCTTTGAGGCTTTATTCCGGGATAAATGTCTTCTTTTCTTCCCTACAAAGCAGCAGTGCGTCAGGAAGCCTTCAAGTGCACTGAACATGTTCAAATGACACAATGAGACGTGTCGCCGGGATCAAGAGGATCAGACTTCAGACTTCAGCTTCGTCCCCACCTGGAATAAGATACCTGCAGGGAAGAGGAGCATTTGTATTCTTAAACCGCTTTCTGCGCCCAGAGACATGACCTTTTAAACAATCGCAGCGAGAATTTCTATTTTTATGTTCTCTATTGTGCACATCCGCCCGGAAGCTGGATTGTTTCGGCCTTTCAGCGAAAAAATTGCTTAAGAGGAGGGCTGTCTCTATCATTGTCTTACTCAAGGTAGCAGATGTTTTTCTTTTTTGTATCATTTTGAAACCAGTGGTCACTAAAACTGCATCAGTAAACGCAACGGGGGGGGGGAAACACAATAATTCCATTCTTCTCTTAACTTATAAGGGAATTGGTGCTCTTCACTTTAGTCACTGCAGACGCTTAGAATGCATTTTAAATGTGATCCTGGTCTCAACCCATATGAACAATAATCAGTGCTGAATCCTGTGTTCTAGTTGTGCATAAAAAGAAGCACAACATCTCGTGTGGCACTGTTTTGCTTCCAGCAGTTGCTCATGAATATGCAAATCTACCCATCACATCATCACATCACAGTGCATTATTTATTCCCACGGTAAGACCCATTTCTAAATACTTGAAATGAACGGTTTACTTGTGATTGTCGCTGACATTGGGTGGTATTTTCGTGACGCGGCGGGTTAAAGAGATCCAATCCAGCAGCTGTGGCCCCTTCAGTCATTAAATGACGAAAGCACCGAAAGCAGAAGCAGCATCCGCCCACCGACCTGCGCGACATCGTAACATCATGCAGGCGCAAGAGGAGCAAGAGAGGACAATAACAGAGGTCTTCTCCAACTGAAGGCCTGCTGAGAAGGTTTGAACAGCTCTGCTGCCCTCTAGTGTTCAAAGTGCTTTTTCCCGTGGTCAAAAAAATATTCAGTTTACAATGATGTAAAATGAGAAAGGACCAGATTCTTCAATACTTTTATCTTCATGTTTTTTGTTGGAATAAAACAATAGAATCTTTTGTTACAGATCACCATGAGATCTAATTTCTGATAACTTTTCTATCGATTGTTCAAAGGCAAAAGACTGCAGGACGGATAACTTGATAAAATATACATACAGAATATATGTAGCTAATTCAATCCTCTTCTGCTAATGCAACTTTTTTTACATTTGCCCCAATTTGAAAAGGCAGAAATCCATTTTTAAAATGGGTCGAGTCTATTGCGTCCACAACTGTTATGAAGCCAGATGAGTTTAAGCATCGGATCCGGTACCGCCTCCTTTCACAGTGTTCCATCATGATGAGCTTCACCGCTCCGTCACCAATAGATTCCGACATTTCGTTATCAGAAACGACCTAAAACCTCTGAGCAAAACCACCGGTTCCTCCTGCTGAACAAACCCATTGATTATTCCACCTCACAACTTAGTGATTATTCCACATGAAAAAAGGTACTCAAATCTGAATAAATAGAGTGATTCAAAGTCCAGGTGCATCTTTGAAATAATTTATTCAGTATTCATATATGGTAATATAATGTGTCATGATTAGCATATAAAATATGTACAGAGCCAAGCTTCAGTAAAAATCACAGATCCTGCTGGGAAAGCATGTGCTTATAGTGTAGAAGTGTGTAATATACTGGGTAATAAAGAAAAGAGGATTTCTTTATTGAACAATCATCGCTCCCAGATATCTGTATCCCAGATGTGCAGGTTCTAGTAGATGAGTCACACGGCTCGAGGTCGGAGATTAAGAAAGACTGCAGTTGGACGATTTGGACTCTCTCACCTGAACAAAGAGAAAATGGAGTGAGACACAAAATACGCACACACTTATCTCCCGATTTAAAACGTAAGAAAGGGGGCAAACTAGCCTTTCTTCAGACAACAAAAGAAAGTTCAAAAAAAAGGTGTTGGATTGCCATGACAACAGTGTACCTCCACGTGTTCCTCGCAGCACGCTACCGATGCCTAAGCTTGCCGGGTACCTGTTGTCTCTGCTGCTGACGCCGGAATTCTTCCTCGCTGGCAGCGAGAGCCTGAGCGAGCGCCTGGTCCTCCTGCTCCTGAGGGCTGGAGGAGCAAAGACGAGCCCAGAGTCACTCGGTGGAAACTGAGCTGCGCTTCTACTGATCAAACGCCACAGAGATCGGCTGCATGGTTATTTTCATGTTTGTGGGTTGAAAAAAAATGCTTAAAGAACAGCTACTTAAAATGAACAAACATTGCATTGCCAGCTGTCAATTAAGTTCGATTCATTGAGCACAAATGACACGTCAAAATGTTCTCCGTGGTGCCGTGCTGCGATAGACGTGGACTCACGTGAGGTCCGGCTGAGCGGCCGGTCTGGAATCAGCCAGCGACATCTCCAGAGCTCTTTGCAACGCCTGCTCCTCCGTCTGCAACGACAGCACCAGAGCAACAGACGCCTTTACATTTCCATTCCCCCCCCCCGCGTTACGCCACCGGGTGTCGTGGTTTTAAACAGTTCACACACCATGCCGGCCTGAAACGACGCCGATGGTGGTATCACATTCTGTGCTGAAACGGAAGTAGGAATCCGTTGTGCAGTGCTGAGACAAAGGAAGATAAAAAAAAAAAAAACCATTATTTTCCAGGCATCTATTTAAAAAGTGATTACGCTGATATGTTAAAGTTCTTACCCAGTGCCGTGTCCTCTGCTGTTGGCACTGACACCATTAGAAACGGGTCTAGAGTGTCTTGAACCTGATGAAGCGGAGGCGCAGGTGGAGGTAGAGGAAGTACCTTGGGCCCTCATTAAAGCAGAATGTCTAGAACCAAAAAAAGGACAGCCTGTCTTACTATAGCATTCAGGTGAAAGGACAGCATTATCTGAAGATGGAGGGCGACCGGACTCACCCCGGTTTGGACAGAGGTTTCCCATCAGTCTTACAATCGTGGTCCAGCGGATGCCGGTGCTTAAGACAGTAATTTAAATGACACTGGTCACAGGTAACTCGTATCATTTCCTTCTGCTTACAGCCTCCTTTAGAACATTTATTTGTGAAAATCTGGAAGGAAAAATGTGTTATTGCTTTGATTCAAACTCTTTGTGTCTTCAGATGAAATACCTCAGGTTTGCATCAACCTTTCTCTTTCTCTGCGCGGGGTCCGACTTGCAATCCCGATCAATGTGTTCGCCAACTTTAATGTCGGGCATCTCTCCCCTTTTGATGGGAATGGGGATGTTGCACAGGGGACATACTGGGACCTGGACATCCTGATGAAAAAACACAAACGACATTAAATAACCCTCTGAATAGATGAAGGTAAAAACATAAAAAAAACATCACCAGTACTGTGAACTTTAACCTTCCATAGTGGTAAATTGAAAAGGGGATTATAAAGATGTATAGCACTAAAGTTGATAAAATGACACACATGAATATACATTATCATAAAAACAACCAAAAGGAAATGGCCTCATGGTTTCATTGCCTGTCAACAGGACCCAAAAGGAACATGAATGTGGTTGCAGACTAGAGGTGTAATTACCTTCTTGTAGGATGACATGCACTTATGGTTTGCATAGGTAATGTGGTCCTTGCAGAAAATCTCTTGACAGGCATCACATCGCATTGGTAGAAAATCTGTGACAGAGAGAAGTTTCAGATCCAACGTGTCAGTATAAAAAAAAAAAAAAAAGAAAAAGAAAGAATGACGAAGGAGTTTCCCAGACGGGACTCACCTAGACGTTTGCAGGTGTTCTCGGAGCAGTGCTCTCCCAAATCCGGAAACTCCATCGCGCAGAAATAACAACACGGTGACAGTCGCGAAATGAACAACCTGGAAGAGCAAAGTATTTGTAAAAGCAGTGGACCCTGAAGAGAGAGATCCGTGCGCATGCTAGCGACCCGTAGCAATGCTAGGAGTTTGTGGTTTGTTTTTGTAACTTACTGATGGGATTTATCGCTCATATGTTGTTAACGATCCATTTCTGCGTGGCGAAGATGCGGATTTTAGCTTTTAAAATTGTGGTTTTAATTCAGAAAACCAACAAATCCGGTTGCGATTCCATACAAAAGAATTTGCTGACTAAGTTAGCTATCTAAGTTAGCCAGGGCATGCTAACTTAAGTTAACGTTATACGCTTAGGCGGGTTACGTAAGGAGCCACAGCCAAGATGAGCTCAGTTATACAGAACGCTACAACCGACGTAACAGCGATGGGACACGACTGTACTGTGGCCAAAGCAGCATGATACCATGTTTTCTAAATATCACGTAACCATTCGTTCATGATAGCCACCGTTACTTGGTTATTAACAACATACACGCTAGCAGATAGCATGTATGGGAACCAGTAAGCCAACACTTCGTTCAAATTCGCTACAGTGAAACGGTGAAAATAAATACAAATAAATCCCACATTCCTTCACCCCCCGCCCCCCCCCCCCCCTCGACAAAGAAGCACCCCGAAATAAACACTCAACACTCGTATTCACGCTCCAGTTGTTGTTTTCAACGTTGAGAGGACTGTTAAATGACAATTAGCCGGCTAAGCTAACTGTTCGTTAGCGTAAGCAGTCGCTCACAACGCGAAATCTAAACTCTGGTTTGAATTCCACTCACCCAATGTCGGTCTGTCGTGTTGTCGTGGAACGGCTGCAATAATCCGGGCTGACACCCGCGTTTCCTACTCTCCTCCACAGCTGTTCGATCGCAGAGAGCACCGCCGCCCTTTTTTAGCCGCCGAGGCCGAGCTGTCTGTCCTCCTCAAACTGTGACGCGTCACTCACGCTCCTCCCCGGAGAGTGACGAAACCCGACGTCACGGAATAAACGCTCGTGACCCCCGGGGTGCGGTTGTTAAAGACGTGTCAGTGAAACGGAGTTCTGGAAAGATCCAGTAGCCGCGTCGAGAAAAGTCTGGAAAGATCTGAGAGTGTTTTTCATCTTTGTAAATTCATGTTATTTGTATTTTATTATGAAAACCCAAAAGTTACCTGATTTTCTCCCAATATCCATTTTCTAAATTATCTAACCATGACTCGGCTGATGAACACACGTTTTATTTTATTTTGAAGGATAATAGCGGAAGTCTTACGACGGCGTCATTAAAATGAATCACAAACATTTGTATTTAGAATGACGACAGTCTGCTGCCCTCGAGCGGAGGATTTGGAGAACTGCAGCACATTAAATTAGTCAAATCATCATCAAAGCACATGTGAGAGCCCGAAACGGTGATAACCGCTGGTACGATAACATCAGGATAAGCCATTTAGATGTAGGATAGAACCGTCACGCCTTCATTAAAAGAAGGCTGCTTTCTAAATAAAGTTTAACATCTTGAGCAATCACAAACGAGGATTGTGATATGAATAGTTTAATTTAAAAGTTTATTAAAAAGTTCTGGACAAGCCATGTGCATATTTCAAGAGATTTCCCATACATTTTTAAAATATTAAAATAAAATCAACACATAACAGTCAATCCTGATGTGGTGCCATATGATGGGGGTAAAGGTGAGGGTCTGTGTGCGTGTGTGTGTGTGTGTGTGTGTGTGTGTGTGTGTGTGTGTGTGTGTGTGTGTGTGTGTGTGTGTGAGAGAGACAGAGAGAGAGTTTCCCTTAAGTGGGCCACAAGACAGTAGTAATATGTTGGCATCCGCAGGTCCTCATGGGCTCCTGCTGCTTCATTTCCAGTATGTCTTAGGAAGTACATTTACTCACTGCACAGTTCTTCTCATTAGCTGGACGGTGTGCGAGTGTTGCATTGTGGGGGACACTTCACATTTTGGACTGAGGGAGTTTGGGAATATAAAGTTTCATTTAGCTGCACTAGAACTTGCCTCCCCGGGGTATTTATTGCTGTTTTCTTATTTGATGGAGGCTTCTCTCCACTAAAGGCCCCTGATTGAGGAAAGTGGAAGTTGTTTGTGAATCTGAATCACTGTATGTTTCTTTCGCTTGTCAAACTGTGCAATGTTATACTATTTCATATTGTTGTGTATTCTATATCAGTCTACATGTGTGAATGTATAAATAATACTTTGTATGCAATAAAATAAATCCCTGTTGTGTCAAAACATCTTTGACTAAAGTTATATTCTATGATTCTTGATGAATTGGACCCTAACGAGGCCCTAAGTTGCAATACATGACTTTTTATATTTTGACATGTATGTTTGTACAGGTTGTAATGTACTTTGGAAGGTGATTTCCTTAGGTTTTATATTTTATATTTATTATTTTAAAACACCTTTGACTGCATCTCCCGTCTTCAGACTCCTTCTTGAACTGCAGCAAAGTGACTTTCACCTTCGGTGTCAATATAATATAAGAACTGAAATGTGCACACCAGTTAAGGGTTGATTTAGATTTAGTAAGAGTCCTAATAAATTCAATCCTTTAAGCCTGGAAATATAAGGTTGCCTTTAGAGGGTTGTCGGCAGCTCTGACAAACGCTTCATTGAAGATTTGGGGAGCCAGATAGAAAACCCAGTAATGTGCTTTCCATCTTTTTAAATATTAAACTGCCCAAGAGTCTTAATAAAAGCCTAAAGTAATATTCGACATTCATGAAAATGTGTGTAACTCGCCGTTATTAAAAAGTGAGCGAGAGCCTTATAATTCCAATATCCCAATTTGACATCAATTTTTTAAAACTCAAGTCCAATCATCCAATCTTTTGACAATTTACAGAGAATTGGGTCTCAAAGTACGTCCTTAAATTGGAGTTTGGACTGTTCTCTGAGATGAGGGAGTGTAATGGAGTACAATCGACCCCATCATTGTTTCAGACGGCTAATTCGGCGGCTTAAAGTGTGAAGTGTGCGTGTCTTTGCAGGTTGTCCCGGGCTGATGGAGCAGACATCTACAGGACCCACCTCGTGTTACAGTCACATGGTAAACATCTCCTCTGAGACGGATGTTCTCTTTTTAATTATGACATTTAACCAGAAGAAAACACAATGCGTGCACTTGAAAGGTATTAGGATGAATAGTCTATATTTAATGTGTTATAACATAATAACCATCAGAGGTAGACTGAGTTAATATCAGATTCATTCAAATAGACCGAATGCATACTTTATCAATTAAATGTGGTATACGTTATATTATTGCTTTAATTATACAGTGTTTAAATAGACTGGTTATGACCTTTTCAGTGTTGCCGTCCCTCCGATGCGTCCTCAAGAGCCAAATTACTGTTAAGTAACTCAATAGAATGTAGTTAATAGACCGCATTCCTCCTTTGGAGACGCCTCTCGCCTGCTCTGCAGCACCATGAGTCCAGATGGCACCACTCTGAAAACACCTGGCGCTCCTCGCGCCTCTTCTTCGGTGTTTCAGATCATCAGTCGTTTGAGATGATTACATAATTGCTCAGCAGTGCAGTGACGTCTGGAGGGTGTTTTGTTCCCCGGCACAGACGCTCTTTCAGGGTTCATTTTAAAAGACATCTTAAGCAAAATCTCTTTGAGTGTTATGATATACTTCTTTTTTTTTATTTGGTTGCATGAATAAGAATACGCTTCACGTGCATGTGCATTGACCAAGTTCAGTGACTGAGGTTAAAGGTCAACAACTTGACTAGTGCGCCAAAATGTTGTTGTCGGTCCCCTCCGACGCCCTGGCGCGCAGGGGTGGTCCTGACCTGCAGATCGTCACTCCACGTGTTTTTTTTTTGTAATCGGTGTGGTGCAAACGGCCACTAGAGGGCACAGCTGGTCTGCTCATGCACGCCGAGGGAGGTCTTTGAGGCTTTGGTCGGAAAGCAAGAGGTCACGAAGGCCTGAAGGTATGCAGGCACACCAGCACGGCCATGTTTGTGAGGCCCGCGTGAGGACAGAGTGACTGTTGCTCCTGCAGAATGTGACGGAAAAGTCAACCACGTGACCAGACGATCACCGCATATACATTTTCTTGCACCGTGTCGTCTTCTGGAAAGTGGGTGTGTCGATCACGAGTCTGGAGAAGTTGACATTTCCGGGTTCTAGCTGCAGGGAAAGCTTTTTTTTCGGGGGTGTTGTCTGCAGCAGCAGATGGCCGCTCCATACTGCAAGCTCTCCTGCAGGAACAAACTGCACAAGCAGAACATCTAGTCCATATGTGAGGAAGATCTCAAATCGCTTCGTTCTGCAGGCCTAATCTCAAACTTCATCCTCTTTTCTTGGGTTAGTTTTCAAAGTTTAGGGATGTGGGTCTGGGTGTGCACATGCATCCACACCTGTGTGTGTGTAGAAGGTGACATGCAGGGAAGCAGAGTTTATTTGTTACACAACTGATTTTTTTGTTGTTGGATGCTTTAAACTTGGACTTTCTTCTAAACCTCCATGGAGTCATGCACAGCAGCTGCATGAGCCATAATAACACCCAGTGACAGGCAGACTTTATGCCTATGTGCACCTTCATATTTTCACCCATCCAGAACCATTTGGGATTACATGGAGGACGGCTTAAATTCGGATAGGCTACACTTTTTTTTTTTGTATTCCTGTAGAGTTGAATTATTATATTGAAGTTGAATAATAAGCACTGAGTCAAACAGCACACCCTTCATCTGCGGAGCTGTAATTAACGGGGGGGGGGGGGGGGGGCGAAATGCAGGCGGTGGCGGAGGGGGGTGAAAAGAAAAAAAAATGCAAATTATCCCGCACAAAGGCTCCTTACAAATTGGCGTCACCATTTCTCAAATTATATCATTACTATATTTTGAAAATGTTAATCTGTTGAGCGGATTTCCCGGGGGAGTTGAGTAAATTAGTTCTATTTCCGAGACTGCCTCTCTGCAAAGGCAAGGCAGCGACAAGCACCTCTGATTTGCTGATTACAATTAGACTCCCCAGTTTGGGCTCCTTCAAGCATTGATAATTTTCGGCATATTAAGCACGTTTTAGCAAAGGTGATAAGTCAGTTTTAATTGAAATGAAATTATTATTCTAATGGAAGTTTGGTTATTATTATTAGGAGGCACTAGTCACTCTGGCTTCATTTTTTAATATATAAATGCTGGGGAGTAAAAAAAGATTTTGAAGGGCATTAGGGTGTCAGGATTGAATGAGGTAATTTGAAGGGAATTACTTTCTCTTCTATCAGAAATGAACTGAATTAAAAGTCCAAATCAATCGCTTTCACTTCTCCATTCTACTTTGACAGCGGCACAATTACAGATAATTAGATGGGAGGAAACTTTTAATTGTGGGATTAGAGGCAGAGAGAATTTGTAGGATCAGTGGAAAATTTCGAGGCAGAGTTTCTTGCTTAAAATCGAATCAAAGGATTTGCGAGCTTAAAATGGCATCCATCTTTTTTTTTCTGCCCCTAATGTTTAATTGGAATTGCATCTAGTTCATCCAAATCATCCAAAACAATTAATTTAGATTTAATTCTATAATTATCATCAAATCGAATAATGTGCAACCTAATTTAGATAGTTAAAAATTAACGTGCGTGAAGTTAATTGAGTAATTAAACTCCTAAACTGCTGCCTATTAATTTGCCTGCCTAATTAAAAATGAATTTGATTCTGTGCAGCTAAAGTAAGCATCAGTGTTGGATGGGCGTCATGATAAGATCTGTGTCTTCCTTGAGGAGGGGGGGGGGCATTGAAACACCTATGTTAAGGTGGCACTCCTTCTGGTATCTGATCTGGAGAAGTGGTTGACTTCTTTCTGTCCAGCACCCAAACTCTAAAGGCCACAAAAGGTGTGTGTGTGTGTGTGTGTGTGTGTGTGTGTGTTTGTCCTCCATCACCACCAATGTGGTGAGTAATTAAGAGCAGCCTTAATTGATTAGAACAACATTTAACTCTCACTAAATGATTAAAACGGTCGACATGAAGCCAAGACAACTACAACAACAACAACAGGTGTGAACTGGGGGTCAGAGGTGTCCTCTCTCTCTCTCTCAGCTTCAGTGGGGGTCCCTTTACCTCACATTCACAATGTTACATCTCTAATGTCAGCAGTGAAAGATGCTTTAATGGTTACAACTGCTGAAAAGCCGCCACGTGCAGTGAAGTATCAAAACACACGATTCGTGTTTTGGGGGGTTCAGAAAGTCGTTTCCCACCAGAAATGCCCATTCTGGGCTCTTATATATATCACAGCTCGTCCTTGTTGAGCCCTGTATGACCTATAATTTACACCCAGCTGATCTGAGCTCAGCTGCACCCGTCATGATCTCTCAGCCCTCCTGGAATTCACCTCTTCGGATGGAAAGTTTAATCAATTAGTCCACAGCCCCCCCCCCCCCCCTGTGCGTCATTGATTCCGACCAAAACTACATGAATGCAATAAAGACGGTGTGTCCAGCTGCAACAGACGCCTTAGAAAAAAAAACAATAGATTATTATTCTTTTTGCCTGTGAAGGGCTGCCAGTTGCGAAAAGGTAACGAGGCAGAGCCACAGCGCGGCCTTGTTCGCCTTATTATCGGGTTAATTAAAGCTAGAATCTGACAATGTCACCCGCTTGTAGAAAAACGGATTTAAATGCACCGTCTCTGGAGACTGTGTCAAGGGGGCTGCCTTTCATTGAGCCGCTGTGTGCGCCCGACTTGGGGGACAGCCTATATATGCTTGGAAATGAACGAAAGGCAATTATTGAATTTTAGATGTTGAGAGAGAGAGAGAGAAAAGAAATGAGTGGGGAGGAATTATTCATAAGATCTTGTCCGTGTGCGTTGAAATTAAAGTTAAAATACAGAGAGGGGAAGGCTTCAAAGAGGGAAAGATGGATAAATGGGCGAGATCATTTCTGAGGAGTTCATTAAAATGTGGGGCTACGCGCTGAAATGCAGAGGGTTGTTATTTGGGCTCGTGGGGTCAAGTGACGAGCGGATTATATACTTCCTCATAATAATATTAATTAAACAATTTGCATGCTAATAGGGTAACAATTATCGCAGCTTCTGTTGAGAGATTCAGGTTATTACAACATGCCAATCCGGGTGCCAAGGGTCAGGGAATGAGTGGGGCGCGAAATTTCAACTCTGATTAACATTATGACAGCGCCAGACTCGGGATAAATAAAAAGTCGAATTAATTATTTGAAAACCTAATGAGCAGATAGGATTTTTAGGCTAGTCACATATTGAGTGCAAGGGGGGTTGCGCAAGTGGAGGAGCTTTCCAATTTGGTTTCCTGAGGGGGGGGGGGGAGGTTGTGGAAGGCATGTAATGCATGTGACTGTTTAGTTGCTATGTTGTCATTGTTGTATTGTTCCTTTATTTGACTCGTATATTGTGTTCATGACACGGCGTTGGGCGTAACTGCAGCCTTGTAACAGCACATTAGAGTTTCGCTTCGTGGATTTTGGCAGTATATCTCGGCTCCCATTTAAATACACCCATAAATCCCACGATTGCAATATTTGTTTTATGCACTGCACGTGGACCTGTCAGGCTGTGACGGTTTAATGCATTTAAATGATGATCCATATGCCACACGGTGGGGTTGATCTTAACTCTGTGGCTTCCAAAAGGGAGGCTCAAGGACCCGCAGCCAAAAGAAGGTTGTCCGCAATCCGGGAGAAATACATATTAAACATGTGACTATTTTAGTTTTTATTCAAAATAAAGAAGTTTCCCCTTTTTTTCTGCAACCTCCCAACGAGGTGAGTAAATTAAAAAGATAATAGACTCTACATTAGCCTATATGTTTTTTAAAAAAATGGCATTAAAAGCTCGGCTTCAAGTGTGATATTTTGTGCTTCGGATGTGGCACTAGTCATGTATTTGCGGCATAAAAAAGTCCGGGTGTCTCTGGCCTAACCGATCCGCCTGTAGCCGCTTCTTCCCCGGCTCCAGTGAGCCCTTCCTCCCGGTGGGTCCCCCGTGTAGTTGCGATGTAGTTCTTATCAAAGCCCTCCTGTCTTGTTGTGACAGCTCTGATATTGTTTATTGAGGCGGATGTCAGCTTTAATTAGCAATCGATACGGGGAGCGTTTGCAGAGCGCGCCTCTGACGTCAGCGTCCATTACCGCTTCTCATTGGGTCTCATATTCCCAGAGCCCGGGCTAATTATTGGGAGGTTCATGTGGATAAAGTACACCTCATCCCTCCCTTCACATCATGTCCCCTGCTCGTTGGCCACACTCACTGCATGCTTTTTAAATTCCCATCCTCCAGACGTCGTTTCCTTTTGCCTGCGGGATGATGGACAGCAGGATACTGGATCCGCCTCACGCCCAGTTCGGAGGCTCACTCGGCGGGATGGTGGGCTTCCCGTACCACCTGAGCCACCATCACGTTTACGAATTAGCCGGCCATCAACTTCAGTCCGCGTCCGCGGTCCCCTTCTCCATAGACGGATTACTCAATGGCTCCTGCGCGGCTTCGGTGGGGAATTCCAACCCGCTGTTGTCCTCGGGCTGCGGCATGAACGGAGATACCCAGCAGTACAAGCTGACAGGTGAGCCGCGTTACGCGCGCGCGCGCGCTCGCGCCATCGATGCGATGCGCCCGTTTGCACCGAGACGGGAAAGACACAAAGGCAGGAGGTTGCGATGCGAGTTGTCGGTGGTGCGTGTGTGTGTGTGTGTGTGTGTTTTTTTAAAGGGCACGCCGAGGCGCGTGAGCATTCCTCGCCTCACGCTGAAGATGTACACAAGCAACAGCAAAAAAACAACAACAACAACACAACAGCAATGTTTCTGTCAAGTGGGGAAATAGCGGCGCGAGGGGAGGCTCGTGTGGACATCGGGAGGTTTTCGGAAGAGGCAGAGACAGATGTGTCTGAATTAAAAAATTAAAAAATATATATCCTTCTTCAGCTGTAAAGTTTGCAGAATCACCCGCGTGCGCGTGAGAATGATCGCGTGCCGCGTCGTGTTGAAATGTGTCTATGACAAAAATAACAATGCACGCTGTGTTGTCTCTGTTTGCGTTCATTCTCATTCGGCCGCCAAGACTCGGGGGACCCGGACAAAGACAGTCCCGGCTGCAAGAGACGGAGAACGCGCACAAATTTCACCGGTTGGCAGCTGGAGGAATTAGAAAAGGCTTTTAACGAGAGCCACTATCCCGACGTGTTCATGAGGGAGGCCCTGGCTCTGCGATTGGACTTGATAGAATCAAGGGTTCAGGTAAATATTTGTTTTGTCACCTCATACTTCATGTGAAGCGCGTGTGTGTGTGTGTGTGTGTGTTGTTTCTTTATTCCTTTGTTTATTATTCGTTCGTGGCAAAGGCTGATCGTTTCAATTGCTGAAAAAAAACCTTCAATTATACATTTAGGGGTCATAAGGTACACCTTGTTAAAATATAGAATGTTTTTTGGTTAGAATAAAATCTAACCAAAAAGACCCACTAGATGGATGTGTGTTGTTTGACCTTTCATGGGTTATGTTCGCCGAATAAATCAATTTTAATTACACCTTCATTTACAACGAGGTTATTTTTTCACAGATCTTGACGTTTTATTTGTCAAATAAATGAACAAAAAAAATCCAAATCTGTTCAGTGTATTATGACCTCAATTATGAATTTACCAACCTACCGCTTTATATCGAGGAAAATTATTGTCGATAAAAATAGCAAAGAGAAAGTTTAATAATAATTTATTTGGTTAACATAAGAAATCATTAAAACCGTGTTCGACCTGTAAATCTGAACTATATTTGAACTTAATGCAAAGCTTCTTTGTATCAATGTATCGTAGCTGTTCTGTGATCAAAGGCCACGGTGCACCTTCACCACTGACCCTTTTCGGTCCTATTCATCAACAACGCGCACGTTTCCTCTTGCACGTCCCTCTCTGCAGGTGTGGTTTCAGAACCGCAGGGCCAAGTGGAGGAAAAAGGAGAACACGAAGAAGGGCCCGGGTCGACCTGCTCACAACGCCCACCCCACCACCTGCAGCGGGGAGCCCATGGACCCCGACGAGATCGCCCGGAGAGAGCTGGACCGGATGGAGAAGAAGAAGCGCAAGCAGGAGCGCCGGCTACTCAAGTCCCAGAACAGGCTCGCCGCCGGGGATTTATTTCACACCCCGGGATCGGACAGCGACAGCGGGGTGTCGCACGTCACCGACAGTGACCACACGGGCCCGCCTTTTGACTCCGTGGTGGGCAAACACGCGCAGTCGAGCTGCGACCAAACGCCTCACCCTCTCCAGACCCACAGCCACAACCAAAGACACTTGGACCGGGACGCTGGCGCATCCGAGCCGGACTCGCCCGACGCCAGCCACCGGCCAAGCCCGTGCTCCAACAGCGGGCAGAAACTCAACCCCTTCAGCGTCGAGAGCCTCCTGTCGGACTCCAGGCCCAGACGCAACCCCGCGGCCTTACCCCCCTCTCGGCCTTTGATAGGGAAAGGACACTTCCTGCTCTATCCCATCACGCAGCCGCTCGGATTCATTGTCCCCCAGACGGCTCTGAAGACCACGGCAGCGGCCCACTGGGACGGCGACGCCGCGGCGGAGAGGAGCCAGTCCGGCGCGCGCTGCGGCGGCGGCGGCTCCGCGGGATGTAGGAGCGGCTCGCCGGACCGCGCGGACGCGCCGCGGACGGCACCGGTGGGGTCAGAGGACAAGGACAAGACGCGTTCACCGCACACCAGCCCGCCCAGGGCCGCCTTTCCCGCTGGCAAAAGCACTCAGACCTCGGTGATTTGCAGCGAACACAGTCCGCTGCTCGCTGCACCCGTGGACGCGGACAGACGGGAGCACGCAGAGACCAAGGAGCACCCGGACAACCCTGGGAGGGTCCTCGGGGACACTCCGGCGGAGACAAAGACAGACTCGAGAGAAGATGTCGACATGGAATAAATCATCCAGTGGGGGCCGAATCACGCTGATGTAGCCTCTGAACGACACCTTTCATTAGGCCAAAGCTTAACCAGAAACCGCATCTTTGCAACTAATCTAGGTTCCCCCACTGCAGTTATTTTGACAATGTTCTCTCTCTCTCTCTTTCTCCGAGTGTGTGTGTGTGTGCGTGTGCGCGCGCGCGTGTGTGTAAGAGTGAGGAATCTCTAGATATCCTTTAATGTGTGATAACTTGTCGCGGAAAAAAAATACAACAACAACACGAGTGCAACAAAATCCTCAAGAGCTGTAAAAAGGTATTATACTATTTATATATGTAAGGTTTTTCGTAAATAAATCTATTGTATACAAGCACCTCAAACCGTGTGAGACCTTAACTAGCAGTACACGCAGTGCAGGACTACAGTAGCCTACAGTAGGAAGGGCTTTCTTAAGAAATCTCATGTTGTACTTTGTATATTGCCTTAACAAATTTATTCATCTATAAGCCCCCACTGAAATGAGGTTACGAGCCGGAGGCAAAAAGGACCCGCTCGACTCCTGCAGAGTTTTGATATGAAAGTAATTATTTTCCCGGTGGCTACTGCAGGGGGATTCAGTTTATTTTAGCTCAAAGGGGGTTATAATACATTACCGATTTCTAGTGATATGAAATCACATAAACTTCCAAGAATAATAGAATTAGCATGAAAAGGCCTGGGTGTCAAATTGAAATAGGAAAATAATAGCCCCGGCAGCTGGGAGTGAGTGTGTGTGTGTGTGTGTGTTTGTGCATATTGGATAGGAGATGGGAAGTCGTGGGGAGGCATTTTCATGAGCTTTTTTATTTTACCCCCCCCCCCCCTCCCCGCTTCCTCCTCCGTCTCTCTCTCCACTTTGTCGGGGCCCCTTGTAGCGGGGCTATATTAAGATAGATGTTCGATGATATCCCTCATTGTTCTGTCGCTTTACATTGATGTTTCTGTGTTATCAGCCTATTGATCACGCGTCGGCTGTAATGGGACGGGGTGCCGAGGCGAACGTGCCTATTCACAACAGCAGAACACATTTGTTCTAATAGGGTCGGTGGTCCCCGGGGAAGCCACGCGGGGACCTGGGACATCTGCTCCCCTTTGGCGATATTAGCCGCGTTGACCACCGCGTCACGTCGAACCAAAGGGAGAAATGTCGAGCCTCTTTGGATGTGAAATGTATTTAAAAAGAAAAAGAAAAAACAATCATCTTAAAACAACAACAACAAAAACGCATCCAGTCCAGCTCACAGCCCTTTATTGTTCTCATTGGGTCTTGATTTGCAAATAAATTGAAAATAATCACTGGGGTGAGCTGTACGTCTCAGCCGGTGCAAATGAATTTCTGAGCCAGTGTCCCTTTCAAAATATTTACATAAATTTCGACCCATGCAGCTGTTTGCTCTAGGAAGCAATGTCTTATTAGGTGGGGGGTTGGAGGGGGGCATGCAGCAGATTAAGGCCTGCATGGGGCTGGGGGGGTTTGAGGTGTATCCTCTGTGTCTGGCTCATATGTGCAAAAATGTTTATTTATTTATTTTATCTTTCATTCCATCGCCTTGATTTTTGATAGTATTTGACCAGTGAGTTTACAGAGACATTTTAAATTAAACTGATAACACATTGCACTTTAGGGTCTACATTCCCCTAAATGTTTCCACCATTGGAGTGGGAATATTGTGACACAATCGGAGGATGCACGATTCTCTCAAAACCCTAGAAATACAAGGTTTACTGACTAAATTGTGGGATAACCACAGCCAATTTGAAATAACCCCTGAGATTTATCCGCTGTGTATTTTTTTCCAATGCTACTCTTAAGGCTATTTGGGACGTATGCCCAGTTCATCCATAATTCATTAGCGCACTGAATAGGAGTATCGCTGGCTGCACATTGGTGGCCTTGAGGTGAAATTAGCGATTTGCTTAAGTAGTTAAGCTTTTCTTGCCTGAGAGCTGCACGCCGCATGGTTCAAGACAAACTATCAATCGATATGCCCAGGCAGCCTGCAGGAGATGTGTCGTCCATGAATCATACTTTATGAATTCAATTTATACCCAGAGAAATTTTCAATTTGAACGCCGGATCATTATGGGAGAGTGTAAATTGTTTTTGCTCTATTATGCATCGGACGCCATCATTTTTCTTTCTAATTACGGAGGTGTCAGGTCGGGCTGTCATGCAGACGCTGATTTTCAATTTAACTGATCATCATGCATTCATTTTCCCATTTGATAAATCTCTGCTATCTCGCAGCTTCTCCATGCCTGGAATGCTAAAATAGAAGGCGCAGATTGGCAAAGTAATAGGGGCCTGTATGCGGCAATAAGTGCAGATCAGGCAGCTAATTTAGCACCTCCTGGTATTTCCATTTCCATTTCTCATTTCCAACTCTCAGAGGAGGAAAAGCAGCCCCAAGGCAGAGAGCTGGTAGGCTTTCCACTATCGGAGAAAGACAGAGAGAGAAAAAATCCCACCAAAACGGCTTGTTTTCAACCGCACTCTCCCTAAATTAGGATATCAAGCTTAATTAAGGCTAATAGAGTTTTCTCAGTATGTGTTAGTTTTATTTAATAGAAACAAATTTGCGCAATTAATTAAGGCCGTGATATTAAGGGTCTCATTTGCAGCATTCGAGCTGCCACCGAAATCCGCGTCTTCAGAAATAAGCCTCTCAATTCTCAGGCCAAATGACTAACCGGATGCTTCCATGGCAGACATTACGTCGGTTTGTTTTTCCATGTTCTGTCCGTGTAACGAACCTCGACGTGAGCACATTTTATAAATCAATAAAACGACATTCTGATATTCCAGACATTTTCTAATTTGGCGTTTTTAAATTCTAGAAAAAGTAACTTTTTTACCGATATAATATTTTTGTTGATCACGTTGAGTGTGGTTTTATTTTTTTTTTTTTTTACATCAACTAGTTTCACGCTTGAATCACGTGAGATGGACAACGCGTGTGTGTCGCGTCGCTGTAAGAGATCTCTCTGGCTCATGAGGGGGCTCACTTTGGACAAGAAAGAACCGCCGCGTCCCATCTTTAAAAGGCTCCTCCACGAAGCAAAATGCCACTTGACATTTGGCTTCTCCTGCAGCAACCCCGTCTTTTAGGATTACTTCCCATCTACATACTCATTAATGCGCCGGTGGATTTAATCACTCTTATCTTCCTCGTGCATACCTGGGATAAGCCTGACATTACCATCTGCATTGATTTCTGGACGATCCTTAAAATAATTTTAATTATCTTGAAGTATTTTGCAAAAAAAAAAAAAAAATCCCTCTAAATCAAAATCGAGTTAATACCACTTGAACACTCGCGGCACTGATTTCTTTGAGGGAAAAAACGCAAATTTAAGTGAATTTAAAGAAACATGGAAAAATATAAACAGTCTTTGTTAAATACGTGTGCATAGGGTCAACTTCGTTTGATTAAGTCAGATCTGCTTCATTGTTTCTCAAGAAAAGCTTATTTTTAAGTTGATGACGTCCACATTCAACTCGCAAAATATTTTAAAACCAATAAAATGATCAGATGTCAGAACTTTGAAGACATGCCAACTCCATGGTTTTCATTTTCCTCAGTTTTGCTTTTATGATCTTTGCACACTTATCTAAAAAAAATCAGGTATTTTTTTATTCGTATCAGAATGTTGGTCTGAGCTAAGGGTAAAAGTCTTGGCAATTCCTTTAACAACAATATAAATATCATCATTCTGGCAAAGCATTTCAAATGATATTCTTCCTAGTAACACAAATCGCTCTGTTTGCTAATGAGGGCATTTTCACAACACGAAGGCTGCTGTGTTGGACCATATGGAACATCATATTCACACATTACTTCTGATATGAAAAATGAGACCGACAAGACAAAATGGAAAGTAATGAGCAAACAGCTGGAGAGCTCATGGTGCACACCGAGATAAATATTTGCAAAAGGGCAAACGTTTATCTTTCCCACTCGCTTGAGAGTCGGACACCCATCGTTAGTGGACTCCCATCTTTAAAAAGAAATTATTTTTTTAAAAGTTGGACGTGGAGGTAATACAAATGAATACGTCCCTCAGTGACCAATCCAACAATATGTGTGTTTATTTTTACTTGGAGGTTTCTCGTTGTAGAAGACTGAGAAGGTGCAGTCAGTTTTATGAAATGAAATAAAAAATCATATTCCTTAAAAAACATTTTTTAAAAGTCTTTAACGCTCATATCTGCACTAGGCCGGCTCCATATCGTTTTGAAATGGAAGGATTAGATATTCGGCTCCTCTCACCAATAAGAGCCCTGTCTATGCTTCTTTCTACGACGTGAGAGGTGACTGACGTCTTTTTCAGAATGGTTTTATCTTCCCGGCCTTCTTCATTTCATTCATATTTAGAAAAAGCAGAGCGTTAAAAGTGTCCCGGTGGTTTGAGGGGTAAGAGAGTCTTCTCTTTGTGCACGTCAGAGCAAATCAACAACATCTTTGTTGTTACATGAACTTGACAGCTACTTGACATGATATCAAAACATCCTTAGAAAACTGTATAAAAGTACATCACATAATATTTGGAGAAACACTGTGACGGCACACGTCAGCTCCCGAAATCAGGACGCCACTTGAGGAGCTTGCACACTGACATTCTGGGTCTACGTCTACACACAGAAGGCATTTCTCCGCTCCTGTTCTGGTAGCTTTGGTACTTTCTGCAGTGAAGCGCTAAGAGGCAACAAGTCTCGCCAAATAAAAGGACCTTCTCGACAACCTCCAACACAAAGACGAAGCGCCAGGCGGACCAAGGTAAACGCAGATGTTTCAGCAGTAACTCTCTAAGTAGGCCGCAGCAGATGTCCAACAAACACAATAGGCATTAGCAGTTAGCCAACAGTTAGCATGATGACCCCCTTCGTGGTGCTTTCTGTCACGTGAATATGGTTTTGAATTGACTTACAAGCACAGTCGACATGGCAAAATAGTTGTACATGGACCAGTTGCCTTCTCTTGTAACGCCATTTCTGAAGAAAAATGGTTGTAACCATTTAGAATAAAAACTGTGTGCATTTAGTACCCATTTCAAATGAAGTATTCAGAGCCATTGGGCGCCTCCTTCAATCTCGCTTGCTTCAAAATGCCAAGTGATGCACACCAGTTTCCTTTTTTTCTTCTTCACACGAGTCTCTCAAATGATACGCACAGTGAAAGGTTTGCTCTGGCGCGTGATGACCGGTGCCCCCCCACTGGGTTGCAATAAAGCAAAGGCCTTCAACGGGGCCATGGAGGATGGCGACAAAAAGGAGCCTTATTCGTCCTGGTTGCTGTTGATGAGAGGAGACCAGAGTTTTTCTGCGGCCGCCATTGCAAAGCAGGAAGTAGCCTGTTGGGCACATTAGTGCAGCCAGGTGGGGCCTGAGGTTTCAT
The DNA here is from genome assembly GCF_949316345.1 of Pungitius pungitius. NCBI lineage: Eukaryota > Metazoa > Chordata > Actinopteri > Perciformes > Gasterosteidae > Pungitius > Pungitius pungitius. The sequence continues at coordinate 2,625,237 of NC_084911.1, read as the reverse complement.
CGTTCGATAAGCCTATAATTTCTCTGACTCTTGGATCAATGTGGATCGCCACGGGGGGTTATATGTACCGCGGCTACAAAGCGGGGAACGACCCCCCCCCCCCCCCATTTCCCCATCGAGAACATCCTCAGCTGTTGCTTGAAAGCTTTGGGAGGGTGAAACAGTGTTTTGTTCGGTACCCGCTTCCCTCACCGGAGCCTCATCCATGACAGGACGGGGGGGGGGGGGCACAGGTTCTCTGAGACCAACGTATCGACTGCAGTCGGGTGAAGAAGAAAAAAAGTTTGGAAAAACGATGCCGCTTGAAGTGCAGTTGGTCAAATGTTGAGTTGTCACCCAAAGAGACGCGTTCGGTTTGATGGGATCTTTGTGTGTGTGTGTGTGTGTGCGTGCGTGCGCGTGTGTTTCCTCGTTTGAAAAAGCTCTCCCGCTGAGCCCACTATCAGAGTTGAGGTGTGAGTTGTGGTTTTCTGTGAGCGTGCACAGCGATGCGGGGACGTGGGAAGCGAGAGCAAGACCCGCGGCGATCGCAGCAAATGGAGACAAAACGATACGAACTGAAGTCTGGGTCTGGAGCGGCAAGTGTGAAAAACCTTCATCCCTAAATGGATGTGTTCATAGTGGATGCATCCGCAGTTCACAACGTAAACTTTTTTCATAAAACGTCTGAAGTCCAAGAAGCTTGTTCCGCTATCTTCACCCACACCTCCACCGTCGTCCTATCTGCACCACGATCCTGAGAGACGTTTATATCCAAAGCAAAGAGATGCTTTTAATGTCCCTATGTAACAGCGTGACACTGCTTGTTGCCTCAAACTGACGAGCGTGCAGTATTTACTTTCCTCAGTTATTGTGCGCTGGAATCAATAATTTTATTTTCACAGGTAGAAACGACCCTGCCGGTAACCCCATGTCCTTCAGTTAATTATCGTTAAATATCTTAATAAATGGGATGCATCATCATGCCTTATAATTATCACCTCGGGTAATTAGTCAATTAAACAACAAACGCTGAAGCAACCAAGTAACACATCACATTTAATCATCATCAGTAAAGGTGTGACATCCTTAAAAGTATTTTAAGATTCGTCAGCAGCTAATGATGACAAACAAACAAAACATCAAATCTCTTTTGAAATAAATCTATTCATGAAAACTGATGTGATTTGAGGAATTAATTGGTGTACTAAAATACCCCACTCTTAATTGTTCATGGGTTTCACTTTAACCTGAGATACTGACGCAAGTGCACTTCATTTCATCCCAATAAATGTTGCTTTTTTTTTAAAGATTATTGATTAACAGTGTTGCATTCTGTCGATGTGCACGTGGATGTTTGGGATCGAGGGTTGAAGTTGCACATGAACAGTAAATGCTGTCGTTTTGGGGAGGGGGGGTCTCAGCGCGGGGAATCTGTGCCCTGCGAGGTTAATGAAGCGTGAAGTGTGAAAACTTCCTGAGTCGGGATGAGGTTAAACAGCGTTCTCAGACGTTAAGGCGACGCTGTCCGAATTCATTTGTGAGTGTCAGTTCTCTATGAGTTTTAAATCTGGCCAACGTGCCCCACAGGCCATCTGCTGCCGCTTTTTGGGGCCCGATGCCATGTTCGCCGTTCCAGTCGGTCCACGTAAAAAGGGGTTATGACAAGACCTGAATCCATGGAATGTACTGACATTTGTTTTACTCAATGTTTATCATTTTAAATATATTGAGACATTTTCCACGCAAGGGCGACAAACACCGACACCAGCTGTCTTTTAGGTCTGTTTGCGATGCAGAATGTCTGTCGGTCTGCCAGATGAAGGCATTCCACATCACGTTTAACCCATCTGGTGGCCGGCAGCATGATGAATAAAGACGCCGTGTGAATGATGACAAAGCTCGCAATCATGACATTTACAGGGAAATCCTACACTTTCATAAGTTTGCAAACGTATGCAACTGCTTATAATGACTCACTACTCAACAGTTCTTAACAGTTCTTACTATAACAACGATGATGAATAAATAAAACCCATTTTGGTATATGTCTTTTCAAAGGATGCATTTGATCCTTACAGCACGACCTCTATAATGGATGCAATGTGTGCCTATTGGGAGACTTCGCTAATAGACATTTCGCTCGCAATTAAAATAGTTCCGGTGAAAGACCTGACATGTCCTCCAGGGCTAAGGGTCTCACACCCGGCTCTTCCCTTTTCGCCATTAAAGTGGTTACTGCAAATGTCCTTAGCACATCAAGGCCAAGACCCCGGATCTCACTATTACATGCGGGTTATTTAATCCTTGGGGCTCTGCGGTCGCACTGACACGTACAATTTCTGTCATTAACCTGCCTGTAAGCTCCGGGATGGACCAGACCGCTCCAGGTCCACTTTTTTCATTTAATGGCCCCCCCCGGCTCAACCGGGCCTGAAATGTTTCTATAAAAGTGCTCTGCGAGGAGCGTGTTACGGGCCCCGCACGCCGGGCACCAATCGATCACATTAGGGCACAGGAAGTGGCGAGATGTGACAGCGGCAGAAACATTTCAATACTGACACCGTGTGTCTGAGAGCTTCGGGGCTTCACACACACACACGCGCACACACACACACACACACACACACACACACAAAAAGAGAAGCCTTCTATCAGTCCCGTTAAAAGGGGTGTGAATAGTCATAAAAGGGGCTTATTGTGCAGAGGCTGGAAGCAAATTAGAGGCGATAGTGGGACGGGATCAATGCTGTTTACCTGAGCGCATCCATCAGCAGCGCCGAGGATCCCCCGCCCACCCCCCCCCCCCCCCCCCCACCAACTCGTTATTGACAGTTTGAGGAGAACCTGAGGAAAGGACATTTTAGGACATAACATTCATTTCTCTGCCATCGATGCGCGGACAGGGCTCTCAAAATAAGTGATTAGGGCGTTGGGGGCCGATATAATTAAAGCGCCACCCTGATAATCAAAAGTTTCTTCTTTGTGCTAAGTTAGAAAATGTTGCCCTGTCCTGCTGAAGAATTCAAGTCAGAGATAGTCTGGCAGGATGGGGGTTCCTGTCTGGACTTGATTTAAGAGTCGGGACCCGCACGGACAAACAGAGGTTTCTCTGTGTGTATTGATAAGGGGATCGGTTTCTGTTCTGATTTAGGAAGCAAGGTCAGCGGGTCAACTAGCAGCAGATGTGTAAGATAAGGCGGGAGGGCCACACCACACTTCATACAACACTCATACTTTTTTCATTGTTTACGTTAGGCAAGGTGGTCTGCACATTGGATGTGACCGGATCCTTAGAGGCGGGGGGAGAAGGTTCATCCCCTACGCCAGCTTAGGGCCAATAGAAATCTTTTCTTTGTCTTTTGGGTTATAAAACATGATGTTTTTGCTGATGTTAGTTAGTTGTTCCTACAGCCTGCGTGCTGCCTGAACTGCTCCTGCCTTTGCAAATGCAGCGCTTATACTTGACCTGTGATCAGATGAATAAATCCACCAGAACGAGAGAAGTAGTTTGGCTGAATTCTTCCAGACGTCCCCATCCAGGCTTCCAAATTTTGAACACGAGCCTCTCTTTTGAAATTACTAACAATTTTGGTGACGTCCCGACGTGATTGGCTGACCTGGATCGAGGGGGCATCCGTTTTCCGGAACAGGCAGAAGGCCGGCGGCGTGGTTCAGCGTTGACAACAAAGGAGCGCGCTACAGAATGGGTGAGCAGACGAGCCCCTTTTTGTTCTAAAGGAATGAAAAGTCTGCAATTGGACAAATCTAAAATAATTGTTGTCAACTGCAGAATACGTCTCTGTCCTATAAGACCACTAAATTTAAACTAAATTCCGAAATTTTCTGATGATCACATGTAAAGTATAAGCACATAATCACATTGAATTCAACATTAGGGAAAGTAAATGAGTGTCCATAGGGTAGGGAATTTAGTTTTATATATATAAGGAGTTTGCCTGAAGTCAACTCAGTAGAAATCCAGAGTTGAAGTTTGCGTCCCTCTGGTGATCGCAGTACTACGTATGCATGAACTAGTATTGGCGATTTAGTGTAAGAGTAGGGACCTAGCGGGTAGGGATTTAGTTAATTAAATACAGGGTTTAAAAAGGAACGACGGTGCTCACTTGAGCTATCGAAGGTCGACCCTTAGTCATTAGAAATCCAGAGTTGAAGGTTGCGTCCCTCTGGTGACCGCAGTACTACGTATGCATGGACTAGTATTGGCGGTTCAGAAGAAAGAGTAGGGACTCAGCGGGTAGGGAACTTTAGGTAATTATATAGAGTTTAAAAAGGAATGACGGGGCTCACTTGAGTTCCCTGAGGTCGACTCTTAGTCGGTAGAAATCCAGAGTTGAAACGGTCCCTTTGGTGATTGCAGTTGCACGTATGTATGTCGTGGACTGGCAGTTTAGATTAGAGCAGGGTTTAAATTTATGTTAATCATTAGTCAGAAGAAAACCCAAGTTGAAAGGTACCTCTGGTCCTGCAGCCCCATTAGTGTGATATGGGGACTGGCAGGTTAGAATATTAGATGACGAAATAAGGACACAGGGAAAGATTTGTTATTTTTCATACTGGGAAATGTGTGGGTGGTTGGTGTAACTCCTGGTGTTTTACCGAACCTAGAAGCTGTGGATCAGGACTTGAAAAGGACTGAGAATCTGACAGTGAAAAGTGTTTGACCGGATTACACATCTGTGGGGATATGTATTAAAGGGTAAAAGGGAAAATCATAGTCAATAGTGGTGATACAAACATGAGAGAAATAAAACAATATAGGTGAACTGGTGTTATAAGCCTCAACAATCGAGCGCTGTATTCCTCTAATACAGTAGAAGCTTCTTGATTGGGTTCACAGTATTGGGCATTGTGTCCTTTCTCTGGTGTTCTAAAGCCATGTGTGAACAAATAAAATAACCTGTGAAACTGTGAGGAAAACAGAGGAAACCATAATGATATGGGATGGATGCAAAGTAGGCACTCTGGGTCTATTTAAGATCTATGAGAGATTTATGAAAAGAAAAAAATTTAAATTAAAAAAGGAAACATGTAACAGAAATAAGTGGAGTGGGACGTAGAGATGCAGGAAGGCTGCAGCTGCGGAGCCCCTTATCATGATGAGACAGAGACTCAGCCAGCAGGGTGCTGCAGCCGGCTGCAGAGCCAGCACACACACAAGCACACGCAGTGCTAGGAGCTAAAGGGAGACAATGTGGAAAGAAGATAAATTCTTATAAAGTTGTGTGATTATTGATGCCGACAGAGTTTCACACAGGCAGTTAGAAAAGTTCAGTGCAAGAAGTGAATTAGATAGACGTAGCAAAAGATATAAAATAAAAATTGATTTTAATGGTTTAATAATTTTGTGTCATTTGGGGTTCACACAAATCAGTTAGTTTGACGAATCAGAATAAATTAATATGTTAACACCCCTTATGGGTGAGACACGCACAAGCGTCGGTGCAGTTAGGGATTGTAGATCCAACAACAGGTTTACAAACAAAACAACAATTGGAGATATCAAAATTGTTTGGTTGTCCTGTTTTTTCAGAGTGAATAAAGTTGTTATAATGAAGCATGAATGACTACTATGTGAATGAGTTTCTAGGACTCCAAGCTATTACCCCAATGTTGATTTAACTATATGAGGTCAACAATAGGTTATTAAGAACTGTAACTAAATGTGGAAATGTGGTAGAACATTTCTGGGAGAAACAAGTTGGGTATTTGAAAGACAGACCCCAGCCGGAGCCTGTCAATTAGAGTAATCTAAACACACCACAAGGTCACGGGATGGTCAGAAAAGGCCCCAACTCGTAGCTTGAGGAAAACAGCAATCAATCACCCGGTTCGGACAGAACGAGCATGAGACAGGGTGATGTTATCAAGGAAACTCGGCCAGATCAGAACCTGCATCAAAGTAATGATTTGAAACCTAAGAAGTGATGAGAAATGAGGAGAGTAGGTGTATATAGTGTCAGTCGTTTGGTATTAATGTTTGTAGTTTTAGTCTCCTACACTCAGAGATGAGCTGTAAATCGTTGAGTGCTGATATTGAGTGTATAGTGCACGATACACTTGATACAGTATCTTGATGATGGAAGCAAATGTCTGATCAAGGAATATTGATACTAGCAGGACATGAAATATGGAAACTTTGTTACAGACTGTCGTCTTGTAATGGTTCAACAAGTAACAAGTATTACACGCTGCATTTGACTGCTAAACATGAGAGATCTGTACTCTATCAGTGTTGAATGCATGAATGAGTGAATGTATTGGATCCCAACTTGGACATGAGCTAAGTTGTGTTTGCAAGTAACAGATATGCCTTCGTTTTGCTTTTGGGCCGAAAAGCAGTAAAAGTGGAGACACTCAGGCTGCTGTAGGATAGGAAGTCCTGACCAGATGGGTCGGCTGCAAACTGAATTTATCGTCTCTTGGTCCTATTGTTTATTTCACTGGTGGTTTGGGATTAACCTTCTGATACATTGTTTAAAACTGTGGGTTTTAGTGATTGATACAACTGCAGATGTCCATCCACTAGTGATAGTAGTTCACAAGTTTAGAGAAGTTAATGCGGGAAGTGAAATCATTAGAGTTGTAGACATGCAGGAAGGAAGAAAGGAGGATATGCTAGAAGACACGTAATAGATCTTGTTGAAGGGTTTTATGGGAGTAACAAGGTCACAGCAGTCAGAAGATGCGTGGGAGAGACGGTGGGGCCATTAAGGCTGGACAAAGAGATACCTGCTCACTTGGAGCAACTCAAGCAAATTCTTGAACCACACACACACACACACACACACACACACACACACACACACACACACACACATACTGTTGAATGAAATGAATCTTAAATGTAAGTATTCTTCAGTGATGTGATTAAGTCTATGTAGTTTTCTTAAATATTAGGACATAAAGAGGATATTTCTTCCTTTTTAGTTTAGATGAATTGGCTCATCACTACTGTGATGTCAAAAGTTACAAAGTTACGTAAACAATTGGATTGTAGATGGGATTTTATAAACAGATTGATCAAATATATTCCAACTTTTAGACGGGTAACACACAACAGGTGCTGATCGTGTTTCAACAGGAAACAACAAATGCCCTGACCTACTTTCTTTTTAAGTGCAACACTTAAATCGAGGATTTAACGTAGAATGATAAGAACAAATAAAAATGAACATTTTTGAACAAACATAGTAGAGCAAGAAGGGAGATTCGTTTTGGGGATAAACACAAAATTTGAAATATTGCCTTAGAGGTCTTGAGGTTATTTGGATATTAGATTTAACTTCATATGGGGATATTTTTAACCATGTTTTAAATTAATACAGGCCTCAACAGGAGTGATGGAGATGTGTGTACACAGTTTTGCTGTGCTACTTACTACAAAAGAGAGAAATATTGGGCATGGATTAATTGTGCAAAACACAATCCTCAAGTTTAAATGACCAGAATTTAATAAAATTGCACCGATACGTTATGATACAATTTGAATATTAAAACTAAAGATCTTTAACCCTAACCCTTCTAGATTGATTGAATTGTGTTCAATAAAACAGTAGATGTTTTAAAAAAAAACAAGTAAAGAGAGAAATTATACCAAGGCTTTAGATATCGGAGAGTAAGAACAAATTTGTCTTTGTGATGAATGTACAACATTGTTTCTTATCAGCCACAGTAAGCAGGACTAATGAATAAACTACAATTAAATAAAATTAAGAAAATGAGCTAATTGTAAGATAATTGGGTTGCGAAGCTCTGGCCAAGGATCAGACTTTAATATCCCAAGAAGGTGAACTGGGTGAGAGTGAGCACCAATTCAGCCTTTATCCAGATAACCCTCCCTTCTCCTAAGGCGCCGTCTACCAGCAACCAGACGCATACCCTCCTCCACAGGCTCTCTGTCCCTAACTTTATGCCTCGTACAAGCAGGACAACAAGACATGACGGGGGCCCCACTGTACGGTGCTACAGCCAACCGAGAAGACAGTGGGGAGGGGCAACCGAGGCCGAGGTAAGATGAATGAGGGGCAGTTTAGACAAAGAAAAATAATTGTTTCTGTTGTGGGCAGTCTGGAAATTGTTCCAGGGCATGCTCCTAATCACCTAAAGGCCAGAGGCCTCAGTCCAACACAGCTTGATACCCTCATGATGTCCATCCACCACAAGCACCATACACACTATAATAGATGCCCTAGTGGTGCCCAGATCCGATGGCTGATGGTAACCTGTTCCAGAACCCGAGGTTACTCTGACGATCAATGGAAGACATTACAGATGTATGCTGGATTCTGGTGCTATTCCACAGTGAACATGCCATCTGCCACCATCAAGGAATGCTGTGCCGGATTTTCGGGCCAATCAGAGGAGTGGCTACTTTCTATCCACGCCCCACTCTGACAGCCAGCTGCTGCAAGCTGAAGTCCAGCAGACACAGACAGAGGCAGACGTCTGGTGGGAGAGACTAAGACCAACCTGATCTACATGAGACTGTTCACTGTTGGGGCTCCTGATTCAAGGTGTTACACCGGACTGAACATTGCACAATTAACTGTTTGTTGTCTCCTGAGGAGGACTATGATATCCTGTGGATTACGACTGGAGTTTGAATGGACACCCAACGTCTGTGACATCTATGTGGGGAAACAAGACGTAGCAGATGCGCTACGAGAGACGTTGGCTCCTCACATCACCTTGATCATCCAAAGCAGAAGAGAAGCTGAGAACATGGGGTCAATCGTTAAAGACAGGGGTTGATGCCACGGACTGGGAGCCCACTACAAATATTAAACTATTGCACACACATTTGAAGTAAACTCATACCAGAGAAACACATGTGAAACCACATACTGACAATGGAAACACAACTCATGGTAGATTTCTTGACACATTTTGGACGAAAGGGGGAGCTTGATTGATGTGGGATTGATTCCAATTGCAACGGTGGTAATTGAATTGAAATGGTTAAATGGAACGGTCCAAATTTACCGTCCTTAGTACCCCTTAAGGGATAATAAGCAGTAGGGATAGAAATAAATTGATTGCTGGATGCAGGCGTTTTGGAAAAGACGAGGTTCCCCTGGAATACCTTGATTAATCGGGTCCCTAGAACCAGAAGCCCGACTATCATTCGGTGCAAGATTTGAGTTTTAAGTTGTGGTGTCAACACACTATTAACGCCCCAAATTCTATGTTTAACACTATGTTTAATGCAATAGGCTCTGATGAGAGATGTTTCACCTGCATTAACCTGGCAGATGTTTTTTCTGTGTCCTAACAGACAAATTGTAACTGTTTTATCTGGGTGTTTATGAAAAGAACAGATTTGTGGTTTCTGTTCTGTTTCAAAAGGGGGTGTGTAGAACAGATTAAAGAATTAAGATTTTGATGCAATATAGTGGCAAATTAGATAATATGGAAATATGGCACCCCACTTGTGTAAGGAACATAGCTAAAAAAAAAAAAAAAAAAAAAAAAAAAAAAACTAACTAAAACTAAAATAGACCAGTTAATAATGGAACACGAGACTGTTGTACGTACATCACATGGGATAAAAGGTGTTTTTATAGTCAAATATGTTGACACTCTCCTTTTAAATAACTCTGCCCCAGATGGATCCTTTACTAGAGCATTAAGTAGACTAAGAGCCATGTCCTTTAAATAAGCTGAACACTCTGGCATAGACAATCCCATTAATAATTGGTTAAGTCAACATTTTGGACAATGGAAGGGTTTGATAATGTCACTGTTTTGTACTATAATATAGCATAGTAGCCTTCACCCTTTGTGGATACTAGATCCCTGTATCAGACAATTATGTCTTCGATGCATCACCACTGCAGTAGATGCTAAAATGCCCCTGCCATACAAGATGGTTTTGTTACATGAAAGGATCCAATTGTTAGGGCTGTGGGAGAATGGAGGAGATTTATATTGCAAGAACCGACTTCAATGGACCTGAAGAAGACACCCCGTTAGGGTCAACGTCCCTGAATAGATGATCTGCTAACTGTTGCACACATCATATATAGTGGATGCATGCACGTAGGTGGTGTGATAGTTTTTGGGGCTAGGATGTATTTCTGTGTCTATTATACTCGGTTTAGATGTGATATAGATTTCTTAGTATTTCTTGTGATGCATAGAAATTTCCACAACTGCTGCATACACCCTCTACACTGATATAGGTTCTAGTGTTTTTTAATGTTTAGAAATTTCCACGACTGCTGCATTCACCCAATACCCACTGATATAGATTTTTAGCGTTTAGATTAGTCGTTTCTTTTGATTTTTTGGTTTACATAATGAATTATGTAAAAAGGGGGATTGATAATCAAAAGTTTCTTCTTTGTGCTAAGTTAGAAAATGTTGCCCTGTCCTGCTGAAGAATTCAAGTCAGAGATAGTCTGGCAGGATGGGGGTTCCTGTCTGGACTTGATTTAAGAGTCGGGACCCGCACGGACAAACAGAGGTTTCTCTGTGTGTATTGATAAGGGGATCGGTTTCTGTTCTGATTTAGGAAGCAAGGTCAGCGGGTCAACTAGCAGCAGATGTGTAAGATAAGGCGGGAGGGCCACACCACACTTCATACAACACTCATACTTTTTTCATTGTTTACGTTAGGCAAGGTGGTCTGCACATTGGATGTGACCGGATCCTTAGAGGCGGGGGGAGAAGGTTCATCCCCTACGCCAGCTTAGGGCCAATAGAAATCTTTTCTTTGTCTTTTGGGTTATAAAACATGATGTTTTTGCTGATGTTAGTTAGTTGTTCCTACAGCCTGCGTGCTGCCTGAACTGCTCCTGCCTTTGCAAATGCAGCGCTTATACTTGACCTGTGATCAGATGAATAAATCTACCAGAACGAGAGAAGTAGTTTGGCTGAATTCTTCCAGACGTCCCCATCCAGGCTTCCAAATTTTGAACACGAGCCTCTCTTTTGAAATTACTAACAACCCGCAGCGCTTGAAGCCGTGTGTACAGGAGGCTTAGAGGAGCAGAGACATCCACCTTCTCCCTCTCTCTAAGACGTGCACCACAGACAAGGTTCTAGGTTTAGATCCCATCTTGATTTAATATGTGTGCCGGCAACAGCGACGTGTTCGTTAGATCTTAATTTTTTTTACAGATTAAAACCCTAAAACCAAGGTCAAATGTTTTCATCAACAGTTATTGTGGCTTCAGCGTCCGTGTTCGACCGGTTTATGGAAGAAACAAATAACAAAATGCATCTGGAGAGATGAGGCAGAAGATGAACTCTAGTCAGGGCTGAGGGCGAGTAATTAACCCCTCGTCCACGCTGTCATTCTGTCACTTCAAGGTGAAATGCTCTTTAAGGGGACCCCGTGATTCTTCAGCAGAGGAACCGTATCTGCAGCGAGCCCTGGATGTTCTCCCACCGATGCATTCAGAAGGCATCGATCCTGCAGGGGGTTACGCTGTATAGATTGTTGGTCTGCACACTGCAGATGAAGCTGACTGGACTCGTTCCTCCCTGAAGTGCAGAGATGAGAGAAATGAACACGTGTCACGATCCACAAACAGGTTTTTAACACTGACTTGACCATTGTTTCTTATATATATATATATATATAATATTTACAAATGAAAGTATTGTGGATATTAGGACCAACTGGGTGAAGGCAAATAATACACTCAGAGGACTGTTTTCTGTTCGGGGGGGGGACGAGGTGACTTTGTCCTTGAGGGAAGGCGTCTCCGGCACAACGCCACTTTCCCCCCTTAAACAGGCAATTACGAGGCTAAGCAGTGAAGTTTGGAGTTGGAAGGTGCTTTTTTTTTGGCGAATGCTCTCTGGAATATGGTCCCTGTTTCTGTAGCATCATGGCTGCACGGACTGTAGACCACGCCCCCCAAGAGCGGCGGTCCCATCATAGCGTTAAGTGCAGGGTTTTGGACTTCAACATGTCAGACAATCAATGCATACAAAATTTCTCGTGCAAAAGTGCAAAGGAGTGATTGGATATTGTGTTTTTGTCTGCTCCAACTTTACCTGCAGACATTTCACTATTTAAACTGCAAAGAAGAGCTTCTACTCCCAACGAGGTCTCAAAGCAGCCTGGTTGTGTTTCAAGCTTTTCCGAATAGGTTTTCAGTGGAGGCACCTGCTGAGTATACTAAACAACTCTTTAAAAGTTGAATCATTTGGCCAATGTCATTTCCAATTATCGTTAAAAGCACACTTTAAAAAAAGAAATAATTGACTGTTGTGTAGATCTTAGAGCGTGTCTGCCAATCCGAGATATCCTCCACTGCCAAAAGTGCTTTCTCATTAATGAAGAGAACACGAGATGGAGAAATTATTCTTTGAATTCTCTGGGCAGATAATGATTCTCATCTTTATCAGTGGTTTATCTTCTAAGGTCAAGATTAAAGTGAAAAGTGATGTGAACCCCCCCCCAGTGTCTCCAATTAAGAAGAGAGAGAAATAAAGAGAGCGGGGAAATGGAGAGAGTGGAGGTGGACTGTGCTACATTACTCCTTCTGGTCCCTAAAGTATCCCTGAGAAATAGAAAAACACAATTAAATTATGACACCTGACATCTAGACCTCACATCAGTGTGAATCATAATGGACTAACCGCTGAAAGTGAGATCCTGTCAGATGATTAATGCGATCACACACATTAGCACCTTTCTAACTGGATATTTCTTTTCCGGCCATTGTAAAAACTTTTAAATGAATGTCTATGGAAACAAAAACCACCAACATTGCCGTGTTATGTGTCTGTGTGGTTTCTGTTACCAAGGCAACCAAACGCCCTCAAACCGAAGCAGCCGCGAAAAAAAACCTCTCCATTAAAAGTGTCTTTTTAAAAAATAAAACGCTGCAGTAAATGAAGCATTTTTCCTACTAATAACTTTCATTTAACCACAGTCCGGCCATGAAATGTGTCGACTTGATGTCTACGTTTTTTTTTTAATACGAATTCCTTCACTTTTGTGAAATGGCCAATGAGGATTTGCAGATGTTAGTCTTACTGTCGCCTCAACTCATCCGCTTCCCTCGGTTAAAACTTGCCTTTGAGGGTTTTAATATTCCACAAACCTTTCGTGGAGTTGCAGGTTCTCGGTCCCCCCCCCTTCCGCCTGTCGGCCGATGCCATTGGTTGCTGCCCCTGTGACCCTAAAGGATAAGCTGGTCTATATATAATGGATGGATGGATCAAAGAGGCCATGGTGATTTCATTGATTTATTTCAGTTGGAACAAGAGCAGAAGTATTTTGGCCTGCTGTATAGGGCTACAGAATACAACACCTTGTTGTAGTCCCCCCCCCCCCCAACATGCTGTGGCTGGTAATGGAAGGCAAAGAAGCCCAGAAGCTGCCAGAAGCTCTGCCTCCTCTGACAGGACCTCCACCCTCCACCTCGGGGTCCTTATAAAGACGCTTTATTTTTCATGAGACGCTACCTGTGTCCCAAATTAAAATACTTTTAAAACCAGCGAGAGAGGCTGCCGACAGCAACACCCTCCCCCACGCCCCCCCCCCCCTGAGCGCGTAAAGGAGCTCTCAATCAAGTGAAGGAGGGGAGTGGTGGCCATGTGCGTTTTAATGGCCTAACCAGTATCTTATTGCTGCACTTCACTGTGCCAGTTAGCCACAGATGAGCCGCGGCTCAAATGAAAATCATTAGTGCGCACAACGCATCGCTTCTTTTTTGCCAAATGGCTGTTGTCATTTCGGGTGAAAAACCTTCTGTCTCTTGTTTTGTCGACGCAAATGAAACCAGTTCGTTCTGATGAGTGTGGGTTAACTGGCCTCTCATTGAAGAAAGAAGGGCCCGAGTCACAAGGATGAGGACAGCGGGAGATTATTTGGAGACGGTTGTTGTTAGCGTGCTAACACCCCCCCCAACACCTGCTTTTGTCCCCCCACGTTAACACAATCCACCTGGCGGTTTTCGATCTGACCGCCGTGCTTTGTACCGGAGACACTTTAAAAAAAAAAAAAAAAAAAAACCTTTTTCCACAAAGGATGAACTTTGAGCCCCGGCGGTACTTCTCAGCAGTGAGCAGATGACACATAACACCTCCACGCTGTGCCCACATGGTAACAGTGGGCGCTTTGTTATCGACATTAGGCCCCGATTCAAGCGCTGCGTTTCCGTGGCAGCAGCACTAAACAAGTTCCACACATTTAATTGCTCCGTTGCTTACGGTGTGAGCATAAGAAACCAGAACAATTTGTTATTTAAATTATGCCCCCAGAAAGATAATAGTACCACGGCAGCTACAGAGAGAAACAAGGATGTGAAAAGCACTGACCTTGACATAATAGTACTTTATAGTATTCGACTTTTTATACTTGAAATATACAAAGGTCCAATTTACTCTTCGCTCAGCGATATGAGAAAAAATCACAACAATTCATTAGCCTTTGATTCCTCCGGCCCAATGGGAGTAAAATGACCACTTGATATTCTTTTGTTCTCTTTTAAAAAAAAACTTTTTAGCTTTAATTCCCCTTATCACTTATTACTTCTGTGGTGGAAGCAGTATTCAGATGCTTTAAGCAAAAGGAGTAACTCTATAATAATATTTAATTACAAGTAAATGTCAGACAGAAACCAAAGGGAAGGAACTACATCTGGTTGCGTTCCCAAAACCCGCCGACACGTGGCTCCTCCGTGACCCTTGACCTCACAAGTCGAACCCCAACGACGACGCCGCGTCCTCCCGGAAACCCTCGTTGCGAGCGAATCAATTATACCCCCCCCTCCCCCCCCCCGATCAGTCCGACGTGCTAAAGAGTCTCGTTTTATTTCCCGCACACACACACACACACACACACACACACACACACACATAAACAGAGGAGACGGGACTGCGTGGGACTAGAAAAGCAATCCCGTTGCTCCAGTGGCCCGTGGCAGACGGATGATTCCTCCAAGGTGGATGTTTTAGCTCAGCTGAGCCCGCATTGATTCGGCGGCGTCGGGCGGATGTCACACGTGCGCCGAACAACGCTCAATGACTTCTGCCACATCCCCATTCCCATTTAAATTGCCTCCACATTTTCCCCTTTCTGACACCTGTTTAAATCGATGCCTTCCTCTGCAGGTCACGGGGCGCCGAGTGTACCAAGGCGCGCGCCAGCCCGCCTCTCAAATCCACTAAAATCAACACAATAATTGAAATATTTTCAAGCTGATTACGCCCGGAGCCCGGGGCTTGGCTGGTTGCTAAGAGTGTGCTCCCTCGTTGCTAGGGGGAGTAAATCATCCTGCATTATTTGATTTTTGTTACCGATATGAAACTTGCTAGTCCCTCCATTAAATGTCTCACAGTCAAACACCTAGGGGACGGACGGGAGAGGAAAAAAAAAACAAAAAAGCAGTCCCCGCGAACCAGTAAAATAGCATCTCTTTAACTTCTCTCCTCCGCGGGGGCTTCAACACAAATCTATCCGCGTGTTTGTGTTTGTTCCCGCTGAAATAAACAAAGCCGCGGCTCCGCTTTCATTGAGGGAAAACAGAAAAGACAACGAAGAATACAGAAATCCCATATTGCACTTTGGTGAGATCATGAGTAATATATCTGTCCGTTTTATCAAAACAGATTGCAGAGTCCAACGCCGGGACTTTTTTTTTATTTTTTAGGTGGGGAGTGGGGGGTGGCAATTTCAGTTTGATTTGGGAAGTAACAGTCTTATAAATAACAGTCAGTCAAATACATCAAAGGGGAACATTGGCTGAATAATAGAGGATTCAGAGATGAATCCTTTGACTTGCACCAGGCTTCCAGAGTCACAATTTGTCAAAGCTTTCATCTTCATTTTATTTGTTGTATTCAGCCGTTGGTTTTAAAGTCAGAAACGCGGCGCTCCCCCCCCCGATACATCCACGGCCCTCGTCTTCCCCGCTGGCCCCGTGGACATCGGATGCCGGGCCGGTTACAGCCGGTTACCTTAACTCTCCTTCCGTTTAACATTAACGCTGCACTGGAGGAGGATTTACTCCAAAAGACTTGTCAGACACTGAGGGGCTGCTCCAGCCGGCCTTGTCAAATGAGATCTGTGCTCGCCATAATGGGCGAGGTCAAGTGGAGGGGGGGGGGGCAGCCCGACGGCGAGCGTTACATATATACATTACGCTCGGCGAGTATCGAGCACGGAGGCCGCCAGACGCGTGCTGTTCTACGCGTTGCAAAGTTACGGATGCACTTGACACGCAGCCGGAGGTGTTATTAGAAGAAAAAGTGTCCACGTAATCCTCCAAATGGGTGTCAGTTGAATTAGTTAATCTGCTTACGCAACATTTAGATTCCATCTATCAAAGGAACAAACTCCCGTGGAGAGAATACAAGCCATTTAACGATATTCCTTGACCTCTGCTATGAGCTGCAGGAGCAAGAGGGAAAACGCTTGGCAGACAGTCCCTTCATCAGCAAGCAGCCGGGCCTGGATCAATAAAAGCGGCGCCTCTCTTTTGTTTTATTTACCCCAACCGGGCCCATCGCTTGTAGTTGAGTTGCCTTTAAACTGTGCCGCTGTTTAACTGCTTCATTCAGGCCTCTGTGTGTGTGTGTGTGTGTGTGTGTGCGACCATCTGGTCCCCCTGTCCTGTAAGTCTCTCCTAAAGCCCGGGCCCTGACAAGCAAGAGATATGTCAATGCAGTCCCCGGCACAAAGCAACATCTGCCATGCCCGACGCCCACTATTGTATGGCCATTTAATCTGTGTGTCCCCCACCCCCCACACACACCCCTCCCCCCCCCCCCCCCTCTCCCCTCCTCCCCTTAACGGCGCCACAACAGCTCCTGGTATTATGTCTTGCCACTCAATTAGCATTATCATCCCGCTGAAATAGAAGCCAATTTACCTTTAATGGCGTGATTGTCAGATGAGTGACAGCGGTCGGCGCTGCCGCCGCCGCTAGATAAACGGAGGCCTCCCCCCCCCCTCCCCCCCACTCCCCGTTTTTCCCTGACTGGTCGCATCCGAGGGGGGGGGGGGCACGGGAAGTCAATCCCGGCGGCCCGACTTCACCCCTTTCGCCACCGACATTGTTTCCCCCCCCCCCCCCCCAGTTCACCGAGGCAGTGTGCTGGAAAATTGAGTCCAGATTCATTAGGTTTTCAGTGTGCCGCTCGAGTCAGTTAAATTGATACATTTCCTAACAAAATTGAAGTGCTTTTGTGGTGCCTGCGGATGGCTGGTGACCCCGCTCGGGCCCACTGAGCAGCCGAAGCAAGCTGATGGATCCATTAGACCGCTTAGACTGCTTATTCCTCTCCCTCCATCTCTGACTGACACTGTAAATCTGAACCAATTTCAGACCCTAATCACCATTACAAACCCCTTTCCACTGTCCATTTGTTACTCTGCAATTCGAATACACTGCCTAGATTGGTTCGGAAATACCAGTTTAGAGGGGCCCTTCCTGCTTTCCCCATGGTTAAATGGCTCGTGACTGGTCCCTCTTCTCAGCTGAAGCAGAAAAGCAGCGGCCGGCGCGGCGGCGAGGAGGCGGGAGGCGGGGCGGGGGGGAGGGCGGCGGGTCGGATGGGGCAACAGCGTGTGCAGTGAAACAAAAGGGTCACTTCGAAAGAATTCCCAGAAGATAAGCCCCGGAATTAAGAAAAGAGCGACGGATAAATGAATAAATACGACCAACAAAAAAATAAATAAAAAAAAGATAAAATAAATGTTGAAGTGTGAAATTCAGCGAGATGACAGACAGGCCTCAAGGCCACACTGCTGGCGGCGGGGGGGGGGGGGGGGGGGAGGAGGAGGGTGTGCCCCTGAATAACAATCACCGTTACACCTCCAAAAACATTTCCTCATCCAATGATGGGCCATTTCTACCCGAGCTTTTATCTGCTCAGTCAACCGCGGAGCACTAGCGAAGCGGCTGGAGGATATTATTTCCCTGTTGGCCCCAGTCATATAACTCTGCTTAATATGCGCCCTATAATTTAAGAAAACTCAAATTATAACCACGAAATACGCCGTGCTTTACGTTATCTATCTAACCTTCAACTTTGTTCAACTTTGAATTAGTGACTGAACATTTTCAGGTAAAAAAAAATATAAGAGAAAAGGAAAAAAAAAATGCTCCAAAAAAAAAAAAAAAAGTCTGAAAGTAAAGCCTCACATGCATTATTTATGCCCTTAAATCATAGCAGTTCAATTGAAGGGCTTATATTGAAAACCGGTGAGCTCACCCGTCAGTCTCCACGTCTAATTAACTGCT
The DNA here is from genome assembly GCF_949316345.1 of Pungitius pungitius. Classification (NCBI taxonomy): domain Eukaryota; kingdom Metazoa; phylum Chordata; class Actinopteri; order Perciformes; family Gasterosteidae; genus Pungitius; species Pungitius pungitius. The sequence continues at coordinate 2,607,025 of NC_084911.1, read as the reverse complement.
GCACCTCATATCCTCCAAGTGCACTGGAAACACATTTTAATTGATATTGAGATGTTTATGCCCTCAGAAAGTAATTAAGATTTTCAATTAATCCTGTCTTATTTTTTTTTGGACATCTTGGTTCTGTGTCCTTGAGCGTCCGGCGATTAATTCCCTCCCAAAACCTCCCACAAATGAGGGAAACTTCGATTACTTTCCTCCGAATCCCAACCACGTGAGTGACCTCATCCGAGGCCGCGCCGTCATCTTACAACTAACGGCACCACAGACCCATTCGAGCCGTGTGAGGCTGCTGAAAATCAAAAGCTTGTTTGTTGTACTCCGCACAGGTGATATAGACCCAAATAGGGAATTTTCCCTTTACTGTGCTTCTCCTGAGGGTGAGAACACGGGCTGTTCTGAAACCCGTCTGCTTTTAGCTTACTTACTACAAAGCAATCAATTAAAAAATGGCCTCTGCGTAGAAAGCACTTGTTCCCTATTGGGATCATTAAAAGCAGTATGCAATGCTTACGTTGACCTCTTCCCACTCCCCCGCATCTCAATTTATTCCGTTTTAAGCGAAAAGGAGAAACAGACTTTGTCGATCAAACCCCAAATAATGTTTTTTCTTCCTCCTTTCCTCCCAGAAAAACCCAAACTGATACAGGTAAAAGTAAAAAAAAAAAGCCTTCTTCTACAACATTTTTTTTTTTTATACCTTTGGAATTACATCTCCCCGAACCCTCAGACGTGTTCATACAATATGACAACACTCTGACTGTCCAAACCTCTTTTGTCACGCCGAGAATAAATAATAATTCCTCCTTGCTGCCCTTGCAGGTGCTGTTTTGCTCACACACGGAATCACCTGCCCATCTAGGCAACAAAAAAAAAAAAAAGAAGCCTGCTTGGGGATTATGGTGACATAATCTCAGCAGTGGCCTGTGTGAGTCGGGATGCTGAATGGGCTTGAACCCTCTGTGCCACGCCGAGATAACATTTGTCACCGGGGGTTCCTTCGGCGCCCTATTCATAGATTAGTGGACTGTCGCCTTTTCAGAATGTGAAATGGCTTTGGCACCGCGGCGTGTTTATTTTTCTAGAAAAAAAAAAACCTGCACCTGCCTCCGAGGGAAGAGGAGAGTGTCTCGTCCTTTCTCCCCCCCCCCCCGGAACACCGTTACGTGTCCTTGTTGCTCCGTGGGCCTCCACGAGATATCATGCATCACGTGTGTGTGCGATGGGCGGAGGGTCACCGCTTCATGCAGTTTAAAGTCAAAACTTTAGTGTGAATCCTTGTTCTGGGCCCAGCTGGGAACATTTTCATTGACGTGTTGAAGTAAAACACAAGAACTGTACGATACTTTCGGCCACTGAAAGAGCTAGAGCTATGAAGCTACAGCCTGTTAGCTTCCATTAGCATGAGGAAACTAACAGGAAACCGTTCGTCTGGCCTTTGAAAATTTAAAAACGATATCTGCCGACCTCTGATCCAAAGCGCGAACCAGACAGCATTTCTGTCTGTTTTCTTAGGGGGGGGGGGGTTGTCCTGAAATGTATTTTAACCGGGAGCAGTAGCCAGTGTTGCCAACTTAGCGACTTTGTCGCTATATTTAGCGACTTTTCAGACCCCTCCAGCGACAAATTTTTTCAAAAAGCGACAAATCTAGCGACTTTTCCTGACGTTATTGGCGACTTTTGGAGACTTTTGGTGACGTGAAAAGAACGTATCGTTCCAACGCTTCTTCTCGCGCAGCGATCCCTTCCAGCTGCAGTCAGTGCAGGAGACGTTTACCGCTCCACCTCGAGACTGCAAATGAATCGCGCATGCGCGAATGTAAATAGAAAAATGTTCTTTGTCTAATCACTAACCAAAAAGTAAAAACAACGTTACTATACCGCCTTTGTCACGCACTTACCTCGTTGACGCCGGTGTGTGCGCTTCGGTTTAAGCTAAACATTTAGCTGGCTAGCTTGAAATGTCGCATTCTAAACTGTACACACAAAAATACAGAAAAGAATGGGAATCGAACGCCGAGTTCAAAGGCTGATTAAAGCCGTTTATTGGCAATGATACACGGGCATACTGCCTGTATTGTAAGACAGATTTTTATGCTAAAATTGGTGATATTAAAAAACCCATGAAAACTTTAAAACATACTCAAAAGGCAAAGCCTTATAACTGCAAACAAGTCTGAGGCTATACTGGCATTGGTAATCGCTGAACACTGTTCCATGCTACCACAATTCCTCTCATATACAGTACAGCGTAAAAGGGTATGCAAATTAGGTGATGACGTCATCTAGCGACTTCTAGCAACTTTTAAGTTAGCCAATAGCTTCTTTCCTTACTGAGGAGTTGGCAACACTGGCAGTAACTTTTAGTGGACAAAGGAATATCCCTGATACATGTCGCTAACTGGTGTATTAGGTTGTGCTGACTGTGATGACGTCGACCTCCGGAGGGAGTCGAGCTCGCCGTTTCCTCCTCTTGCCAGTCTCTATGCTAAGCTAAGCTAAGCTAACCATCTGTTTTTTAGGATTAACAGAGATCCACGGTGTTTTCCTCATACTCTTCAAAAGCACATTTTACCCCAAAGTTGGACTATTCCTTTTAAACATTATCTAGCCGTCAAGCCGGGCATCAGCCAGTGAGCCGTGAGTGATTGGTTACTTATTTATTGAAATTCATTCAGCGGAGAAGATCCGGGGGATGTTCACCGCCCGCAACATCTCCGCTGTCCCTCTAAACATGCAGCGTATTATCCGAGCACGCTTGAAGGGGTCTTTAATCAGCTCGAGCGGATCCCACAGTTAGCATTTAAAGCGAAGTCTTTGCATCACAAACGGTGATGTGATGTGTAAACGAGATGTGACATTTTATTTGTGCGGGTCTTGCGCCGCAAATAAATAAATAAATATCAGGCCACGACAGACAGAGAATGCTGGGGGAAGAAAAAAAAAAATCTCCTCTACATTGCACTCGCTGGTTAACTGTCACGCCGTTAAATTGACTTTCGCTGTTGACATGTCGCCTTCCGATTGGTTAGCAAAATATGGGGGAACACTTGCCAAACACTTTCCAAGACCATGAAATTGATATTGTGAATGGTATGTGACAGTGACTCTTCTGCCCTATAATTGATCTACATTAAGGCTACAAGGCTTGGGCCTGTCACTGGAAAGCAGGAGCACATCACGGGGCTCTGTGTGTCCCCGGCTGGCAGCCGGAGGAGTTCATTCGCGCACTAGAAAGATTACATCTTCAATTTTACCTGGGGTGTGTGGACCTCAGCGGGCCGGCAGATATCTTCCTGTAAGTGGGACCTTACTTATTGCTCTCTCAAGTGCCAGATCTATCCGTTCACTCTAATTAAATTGAGGGTTTTCTTTTTTTTTTTTAAATCTGGTTCCTCTAATCCAGAGTCAAGTGTGTTGGGACTTGGGATGATGTGATTTGAAAGGGAGTACACTTGAATCGCTAAAAAACACGGCTATCTCCTCTCCACCATTGGAATACATTTGAAAATGAGGTCTGTGCACTTGAGCAACCGCACACTCAGATGACCTGAGCCGGGGGGCTTTGATGTAAAACGTGTTCCAAGTAAAGAAGAAGGATATGATGGGATGCGAAAAGCCTTTAATCGGCACCTGCTGTCTTTTTTAATTGAAATAAAAATAAAAGAGAAGGGGCTTTAGCCAGACCTCGGCGGGAAGGGCACTAAAATAACATTTGATTTACTCTTTTTGGCACACAACAAACATGGCATTAGCATGTTGCATAAAACCTTTTCATATGTGCCGGATTGGGGAAAAAAGATAAATTCATCATTCCCGGCCAAACCAGAGAAATTCTCCTGAACACTCTTGTCTAGAATTCTCCAGAATGTTGGGAAAATATATCTAATAGGCTTTAGAGTTGGACCTGTGAATTGAAGATGACCTCTCGTGGCAATTCTAGGGTCCACCTGGTTAAAAGGTAAGCCCTCCATCTCAAAAGCAGCAAAGCATCCACCGCTGCACAATGCAGCCTCTCTTCTGGGGGGGGGTTCGTGCAGCCTGGTCTTTAAGATCCAGATCGGGGACGACGCTCAGTAAAGCTTGTCCCGGGCTGGGTATCCAGAGATAGGGGTCTTACCTATGAGTCATTTTCGGCATGATCGCCCTTATCTGTGTTCAGCTGGGCTCCCCTGGCTACTCGTGGTGGGGGGGCACTCAGTTTTTTAAACTCGGGCCCTCACACCGCTTCACCGCCAAACACCAAAAACCCACTCACAGCCAAAGATGCTTGTTTGTCGGGGATTAAAGGTATTTTCCCGGGCCTCTGTTGCAGCATCCCCTTATTTTGGCAAAGGGCCAAAGCCCTCTAATCACGGGTCACGGTGCCATGGCTCTCATCAACAAACCGCAGGCCCGCTTTCCAAGCGACACTGGCTCACGGAAACCTGTGCAAATCACGCATTGGGCAAATATCGGAGTAGCCGACTGCCCCAGAGAGAAAAGCAAATGACGGACATTTAAAAAAATATATATATACAAGTTTAATGGTTGATATTCGGTCTTGATGTGAGGTAAAATTGGGAGAAAATGGAAAAATCTGAGTTGAGATCCCAGCTATGGGAGGAACGTTGCAGGGATACGGCTGAAAAGAATAGGACAATGAATATATTTTAGGCAATTACCTCAGAGAGCAGAGTTCTATAATTTATGTCTGCCGAGATAAAAGTAATCCACAACACAAAAACTAAAGAGCTGATCTCATAACGGATATTTTAATCAAGTCCCTCAAAAAGAAAGAAGAGCCTATTAAATTCCAATTTTAATTCACGAATAAAGAAATGATTTTGCACCTCAGTGAAATTACCGAAGGCGTGCTACTAGGACTAAGGATTACAAATTAAACTTTCTCAAATTACTTCGGAAAAAGCTCTCGTTGTTTCTTGTGCAAAAGGAATATAACAGTAAAGTAACCGTGAAGCTTTGACACCGGCATCTCTCACGTCTGTGCAACCTCAAAGCGGGAATACTCCCCTCCTTCAGACTAATTGGCCACGTTAGCGGCCGCTGTCCACCGAGACAAACTTGCTCCACGCGTCCTCACCGCTCTGCTGCGTTTTTTTTTTGGAAAACAAAAGCATTCACCATTCAGTCAACATCTCATGTTGAGAAGCAACGACCACGTTACTGATGAAACCGCCTTTTGATGGACGTCTAGACCAGTGGTTCTCAACTGGTCTGGCTCCGGGACCATCACGCCTTAATGACAAGCCGCGACCCGAATCTCAACTTCTCAAATTTATTCAAAATCAAGTTCATAAGCTGAATTTCATATTCAGGATGTTTAATTATCCTAAAAACCCAATGTCTCCCCCCATTTCGGAATGGTTTGACCCAACCTGGCTGCTGAGAGGCAGCAAAAATAACGACACTCTGCTGCATTAAAAAAGTCCCTTCAAAATAAAATCACAGGATGAATTTTTTCGGGACCCATTAAAAACGCGTCCGACCCACCAGTGGGTCGCGACCCACCAGTTGAGAATCACCGGTCTAAACGGGCAGCTTGTTAACAAACAGCAGCCGGGTGGGAACGGCCCTCGCTACGGAGCAGAAACATAAATGTAACCCTTCTTTGATACTCTGGGAAGTCTGCAAAACAAAAGCTGCAGCCTTCTAGAGAAGGGAGGGGCGAGGGTTGAAATGGGAGGAAGCGGGAGATGCGTTCGTCCTAAAAGGGGGAGACGGGACTAGAAAGGTAGGGAATAGACGGAAGACGGGAGGGAGGCATCGGGGTCACAGTGATGGGCGCTGAATTGTGCTGTGAATTGAATGAACTCATCTTTAAGACTACTGTGTGTCCCCCCCCCCCCCCCACCCCCCCTTTGTTTTATTGAGAGAAGAGTCACATTAACATCCTGTTCTCCGTGCGAAGCAGAGCCATATCCCACGATGATTGGGTTTGGGAAACGCTCTGATGGAAAAAAAAAAAATAGAGCCCATTGCGCCCCCCCCCCCCCCCCCCCCTCCCATCACCATCTCACACCGCATTGGCATATGCGGCTCACTGGTTCCCACTTTTGGCCCAAAATTGAAGAGCTCGCACAGAGGAAAATAAATAGACGGCAGAATAGCAATGGCCTCTGCCACTGAACCTTTTATCAGTGGGAATCTAACAGCCGCGCCGTTTCAGAATTTCAGTTTAGCTTCCGATTACGGTATGTCCCGGCATTTTTATTCCCTACATCTCTATGCTTCATGGCCTTCAAACACTTCTCGGTAACTGCCTATTATCCAACAGTTCCACTCGGCTGACCCTGCCAATAAAACTTTTCATATCCTTATAAATGAACTCAATTGCCGCGTTCTAAACATTTACACTGCACTAACAGATCATCTCCACACCTTGGAATTGACTAAATTCCCTTTTCCTTATGAATATATAGGACGAGATTAGAGATATGATAGCTTTTCAGATTGCTGCACCCAGTGAAATTAGTTTAGCGAGCATTTACAGACTAAATTGGAACCATTAAATAGCGGATTGAATTGATGGCACATTCATTGTCTCTCCATCGGTATCACTGTAAAATCAATTAGCCGTCACTTTTCCATTCTCAAATAAAGTATGATTGTCAGCCACGGATGAATAAAGAAGACCCCGACAGCCACTCAGACCAGAACACCGTGTGAAAACAAATGTGTGCGCGCCGGAGCTGGCGGGAGCCGGCAAATGTGATCTTTAATTGTGCAAAAGGGCACAATTGTCTTCAATTGTCTTCGTCGAAAAAAAAAGCTGCTGTGCACAGGATGGGCCGTTAGTTTAAAAAACGTACGACATCAGTGCCATCTGACACTGGTTTAAGTGCGAAAGCAACTAAAAAACGCTTATTGAATTGGTGCCATTCCTCTAGAAACACTAGAATCACTATTATTTGTAGCTGTTTTTGGCTTTGCAATAATGTGCGATGCCAAAAAGCCTAAAAAAAAAATTAAAAGTAAAATGCATGTTTCGATGGCACATTGAAAACGATGCCATTGTGGGCTTGCCGTCACGTGACGGTCCGCTTCTTCATTTCTTTTATCAATGAATGCGAGATCATTTGTTCACACCCGAACCCTCAGCTGTTCGGTTCGGGTTGCAAATCAAACGGCGGCATGTCTGTCAAATTTTGCCAGAGGCGCGGCTAAGTGTCCTCTGAGATCAAGACTTTCATCTAATTTTTCCCTCAAATGAAATCAATCCGAGTGTCCCTCATCACAACGCTTTGTGCAATATCTGCACCGAGACCTCCAACAGCTGAAGCCCCCCCCCCCCCCCCACCCCACCCCCCTCTTTATTTTCTCTGTATAGAGTAACATATGAACATGCATATGAAAATTACCAAAGGCAAACAGCATCACATATGCTACCAGGCCATAGGTGGCACAATGAAGCAATGCCAGATTTTCATTAAGCCTGTTTGTTGAACTGATAGAACAGCTGAAGTGCTTTTTTTTTTTTTTTTTGGATATGGCAACAAAAGATTACAACAACAGCGTGACCAACAGCCTGATGGACCGCAGGCCTGTAAGACCTTCCAACAAACACTAGTCAGCGCCCCCAAAAGCACGGATCATTTCAAGATTCAACGCAAAATTACAATTACTGGTGATTTTTTTTTTTTGCTTCTGAATTGGCAAGTTCTGTCAAATAAGTCGATCTAAACATGTCATTTAAAATGAGGGGCAGCAGGACCCTGTTGAGTGAGACCTTGATCACACAATGTCAAGTCAATATTCGGAAAAAGAACTGAAAGTACAAACAGATAAAACGTCCTTCACCAAAGCCAATGGGAATTCGTGTTTATTCCCAATAATGACAAAATCTCTCCAGTGTTTCCTGAAAGGAAATGATTATATGCAGCGAAAATGCAAGCCACGAAGATGAAAAAAAAAAGAATATGTGCATTTACAGGTATTAAATCCCCTGTCAGTATATCACATTGCTTTAATTTAGATGAATACCCATCTGCCGGCTGCATTGTATTGGGAGAGGATTGGTTATCTCCACACAGAGTAAGGGCTTTGAGATCCTCAGATGAAAGGTGAGATCGGGTGTTATTGCCTCACCTTATCAACACTTCAGCTTTTTTTTCGCTATATGCACTGATACATAGCAGATGCTCATCTGGCGGGTGAATACTTTGATTTCACGAATACAAACGGTTGCTCACAATAGGCAGGGTAAGAATTCAAATCTATCCATTCGGATTCACCCTCAGGAGAGAATGAAGGGTTCCAGGCCCGGGAAAAGAAAAGGGGGGGAAGGTGTGATGAAGCACCAATGGCTGCCAAGCTCAAGTGTTCAAGGGGTCAGAGGGCGTCCCAGGTAGCAGATTCAACGTTAATGTTGAGGACCTGGTGGAAGGTGAGAAAAGGTTAGATGGGGCTTTCTCATGAACCTGTTTGACCCTGGGGGGGGGGGGGGGGGGGGGGGGGGCAAGAGAGGCTGCAGGGGAGGCCTGGGGGCTCCGGCCCGGAGAAAACAGACAGCTGATGTTTTTTTTTTTCGGTAGCAGGTGGGGCGCTGCTCTGTCCACAGGTGCTGCACAGACGCCTCCCGAAGCGGAGCGAGCACCAGTCAACCGGGGGGCCCGCCGGACCCCCCCCCACACTCGGTCTCACCCACAGCCCCTCGCATCTGCTCAGCCATTTTCAGGGAGTAATTACACATGGCACCGGGTGGGCACTTGATGGATGCTGGGGGAAAACAGGGACAGGAATCTCAAATATATTTATTTATTTATTTATTTTTTTCCTCTTCTTTCATTTATTTTCATCGTGATTTAAACGATGTCTGGCTACGGAGACGTGAGGTCAGGCCTCGGTTGTTCTGTTCCCGGGGAGAATTTTCAAGACGTTTGGCATTTCAAAGCCATGATGTAGAATAAATGAAATGTTTGAGGAAATGCTGTCCAATTGGTGTCATAATTGCTATTTGGAGGATTTAAATTACAGAGTGCAGCCATCAGATAAAGGAGAGCAGATAAAAAGGAGTTGGGCTGGTAATGGAAATCTGTTTGGAGAGGAATAGTTTCTAATAAGTAATTTTGCCTAATAAACTATAACCGATTTAATCTCCACCTTATCAGGCCAAGATTTCACCACTTTCCTTTTTAATTGGCTATTTTGTAATCTCCCGGGTTCCCAACGGAGCGGATGGCCTGTCTACCTCTCCGGAGAGTCAGCATGAAATCAGTTTAAAACACTGTGTCAATCTCATTCTGAAGTGGCCATCTGGCCGGTGCACAGGAGCCGGGGGGATGGCACGCTGGAACCGCGGGGTCTCCGCGAGGCAATCATCGGCAGATTTACACAACGTGTTAATGCAGATTTAATAGAGACTTCCACTTTAATCTTCCGTGTGTGTGTGTGTGTGTGTGTGTGTGTGTGTTCTCGGGGGGGCGTCGGCCCGCTCCAGTAAAATGCATCTAGACTCTACTGTGTAAACTCTACTGTGCATGGCCTAGTTGGGTTAAAACAGAAATGTCTATTCCCTCTATTCATTAAAGTGCGTCCTATCATACAGGGCCGTAGCTACTGATTCGGGGATGCTTGAAGGGACGTTGCTCTGGGCCCTGCTTAATTAATTTGTACACCCTGCTAAGATTTTTATGGTCCCCCCCCCCCCCCCCCCCCGCTGTGGGCCCCCGATATTATCCCCACCTTTTACCCTACTACATTATTTGCCTTTCTTTTCTTTCAATTAGGGAGATATTGAGCCGCTTTTGATGCGTGCATTTTCAGAAAAAACAATCAATAGAAAGCAATGCAAAGGAATCGCCAGAATTCATGATGCCTAAAAAAAAATGCTCATACGGTCAAGTTCGTGCAAAACATTGTGCTCGATTCTTTTGTGATGTTTGGATGGAAGACCCAAAACCCAAAACAAAAACCCCATTCAGCCTGAAGGCAGCTAAACGCTAACGGCTTTATTTTAGTGATGTCATTTCAGAGCTTAAATGTGCTCGAATCCGAATGATGTGCGTGAACTATTGGCTACGTGCATACGTGCGGTGGAGTAACGTTGTCCTGTCACGTCTGCGTGTCTTGGTAGCCCCGACACCCCCGATGACCCCCGTCATCGTGAAAAGAGCATGTAACGCTCAACCCATCAGCCACTATCCCACCCAGGTAAACACGGTCAGCTTTTTCGGGGGGCTGCTGGCTCCATTCGCAGCTGTTGCATGTTGCCGTGTGGAGGCAAACCTTCAGTTTTACCTTCTTGATTTGGAACTCATCTCGGTTTGAAGGACGAGTTCGCAGCGCTTTAGACCCCTCGGCGCATGACAGACGCTTCAGCTTGGTGTAATCGTTTCTCCCGGGTTCACGCTGGCCTTTAAAAGACGCGCCCTTTATAAAGATGGAGGGGTAAATACACACATTTCTCTTATTGCGCAATAATGCAAGGCCCTGCTTCGGTTTCACCTGTTTTGTTTGCTTCCTGCAGTAAGTCGTTGTATTTCATTTATCAATTAGTCCTCGCGTTCTCTCACTTAGCCGTTGCTGTTGAGGAGAGAGGAGAACAAGTGCACTGCTTAGTGAAAGCACGTCCCGCTCACACACAGTAAATAGACATTGTCCCACTCTTTGTTTGTCGGCTCTGCCCCCGTCAGGCCCTTTGTTGTCTCATAATGCGGCGCCACAATGCCACTATCACATCAGTGGTCCCCAGTGGGAGCATTGTTAGCTAAATGCATATTAATGAACCTCCCTGTGAACAAGCACCCTGCGTGTCGGGAGATTCATCTTTGCATGTTCCTTTCTTTAATAAAAGTGCTGCCTTATTGGTAGTGAAAAGTAAAAACATACACACTGAGTAGATGTAGTTTACTTTTATAAAGTTAGTGAGTGGACAAGACATCAGTCTTGGACCCCCCCCCCCCCCCGAAGGCTCAGAGACGTCACCACAGTCCCTTTTGGCTGAGACTGAAAAACTTTACTGGAAACCATTTCATTTGCCAGAATGAAAATGTTTATTTTAATTACCTCATTTTATTAGATTTCAAGTTCACTAAATTGTTTGTTTCAACTATCCAGACATGTTATTGGTACCGAATGAACCTCTCAGCTTTCATGCACTCTCAAATGGTTTTGGTCATGCTGAATTGGGAAGTAATTAAAAGAGTCAGAGACACGCAGAATGGGTTTTTAACAAAATGGACTGAATGTGTGTGAAGAGCTAAGAACAGGTAAATAAAACCCTTGATTTCTTAACAAAAGAGACAGACAGTGTATATCTCTTTAATTGGATGGCCACTTTTACCTTATCATCGCAGCATTGACTGGAAAGTAAGCTTTTCCAATTAGAGAAAATAACTCGGTTGTAAGTAGCCTCCTTGGTCCGAAGGCATTTCTTTTGTTGTAGTGTTTCAGTCACGATGGCGTGCGCCACATTAAGCCACAGTGCTCTCTTGACCCCGCCAACGACCCGTCAAACGTGCTTTTTGAACGCGGTTCATAGGACACACATGTCACTCGGAATCAAGGCTTATCTAAAAAAAAAAAAAAAAAGAAATGTTCAATAAACATAAAAAAAAAAACGTGCACTTATTTATAGCTCAGAAGAAAATGATTCTGGCACCAACAGCCACCCTGGAGATCATGTCTAAGTAAGTCACCATGACATGAATCATGATGAACGGCTTTTTAATTGGCACGCCCGAAAAAAACAAATGACTTGGTCCTGCGCGGCCCCTCGGAGTAGCGGCGGAGTCGTCCCGCGTTATTGCCCATTTCGTCGGGTGGGAAGCTACACAGAGAGAGAGACTGATATTAATCCCGACTGTCTGTAAAAAATTGAAGCAATAAAAACCACGAGCGGGCCGGCGTTCCATATCTTCGCAGCGCCCCTCAGAAATATAGATCCGCAGACAAACAGTGATGCGGTTGATTGTTTCAGTAAAGATTCCTGTACTCTCTGCATTCCCTTTGTTGTACATGGGAGAGACATTACACCACTGGTGGAATATAACCTCATTTGCTGCAAAGGGGAAAAATTTAATTAACAGAGCAAACAGCGTCTGCCAATATGCCTCCGTGGAGACTGCAGAGGATAAGAAATACCTTTCAGAAGAGCCTGCATCGCCGCTTTGAAACCGGACCGACGGTTTGGACGCTGGGCCTCACGAACCTCTCTCTCTCTGCGAGGCTTTTAATTCGGTGGCTTTCAAGCACCATTAATGAAGATCAATAAATGCACAAAAAACATCACTAAAGGCACTAAAACTGCGCGACGGAAGTTTGGACGACGAGAGCGGCCGTTTCCTTCTGTGCGTCAGATTTAAAAACTCTTCAACAGCCTTTTTTTTTTTTTTTTTTTGGGTCTCAATATGTAAAACTGCTCACTTGACTTCATCGCTGTTCTTCTTTGCCGCTCTTTTGTTTTTGCCAAAATAAATTGAAAAGTCTCAGAGGAGCTGAGTGTGTATTGTTTTAAATACAAATACGGTTCATTTGGTTGGGTGAAAAACCTGCTTTAACACACGCGCCGTAACGACGGCTCCGTTCACACTTCGCACCAGTGGCCAACCGACGCTGAGTAGGACTCAAAGTACTGCACACACATTTTAGAAACTAAAAGTAAATGGTTCTTTTGCTGACAACAGTCATGCCGAGAAACCGCATGCTGACCGAAATGCCCAATATTCCAACACACCTCAACCTTTGTGTCTTGTAGCCGAAATGACGATGCGATGGGACAATTAGCTGTTAGCGAGTTAATGTTAGCAAGCTAATGTTAGCGACGTGCTAGCTTATTACAGTACTGCATAAACCACGGAGAGGTTTTTTTTTTTTGGCATTAAAAATGTGAATTTAGTCCATATCTATATTTAGTGAAAAAAATAAGGATTAAGCCGTTTAACAAAGAGGATATTAATTAGATTTTTAAATAGACATTGTCTTACTCTTCCGCTAATCGAATGGACACGTTCAAATTTATTTTATTTTTTTGTTTGATGCGATTGACGTGTCACCTTTGAGCTTTGCTAATGACTGTCGGAGGTGTCTGGGATTATTTCGCTGCCTCTTTCAACATCAGACTCGTCGGTTCTGTGAAGGCGACGTCTCTCCACGCGGCGAGCAGCTACACGTGGGAGGGAGGGGGGGGGGGGGGGGGCGGCGATGCTCTGCTACCCGCTCGTGATTATCGTTGTCATCGCTCTTTGTGCTCCGCCTCACACTCGGAGCGACACGGAGAGCTTCACTGAATTGCCGTTGCTCCGATGGTTGAGTGGACTGATTTGTTTTTGCCCTGTAGGAAAAAAAACGAGTAAAACACACAGAGAGCATTTAAATGGAAGCACATCACCTCCTGTCAGAATGGGAAAAAAGAAGAAGAAAAAAGAAGAATATCGCCAAACGGCATGTCACTGTATCTAGATTCTTCCCCATTCTTAATCTTTAATGCAACGGCGTAATTGGTTTCTGCAATATCAAAATCACAGGCTAAAAGTGAGCGGCATCCAAAACTTCTGTAAACAATTTTAAGCCTAATTTGGTGCGAGACACGGCTGTTCCCAGTGGCAGTGTGCGACTCCAATTACGATAAGGATTAAGCACATGCAATCAAAAGATAGAACAAGATAATGTGCAAAGATACATTTGGCAAGCGCGCAATTAATTCGACGAGCGCGACTCCCCCCCCCCCCCCCCCGCCTGCCGGAGACGGGGGAAGCGGGAAGCTGACGTTTCCACACACTCGAGTGTTCACTAACGGCGACGACTATAGTGATTTCTCCGCGTCCTCGTGTGCACGTTCTCCTCTCAGGGGGGGGGGGGGGCGAATTGAGTTCATGCCGACTGGTCCCGGAAGACGCCAATCGGGACAGAGGAGCGGAGGAACCTCCGATGGCTTCGGCGGGAGAAACCACAGCGCTGTTCAGCTACCCTGCTACTGCGTCAGCTGATGAGATCAATTAGCAGCGGGGTGGCTACTGGGGGAGAGATGAGGCCGTCGTCATGCAGTAGGTATTTGAGCGATGGCCGCCCGCCCTCTCAACTCTGACCCCAATTAGCGTGCGGCCAGGTAAACGGGGGCCCATTTCCTCCTTTTCGGAGTTTACCGGTGAGACGAAGCGCCGTGAGGTTGGAAAGTCGACTTGACGGAACGCGGGGTACTTCATAAACAGTCTATCTAGGGCACACACTGCATCGCAGGCCTCTCCAGGGGGGGGGGGGGGGGGGGACAACAAAACCCAAGACATTACACAGGAACCCAAAGCAAATTATCCTGACATGGATGAAACAATAGCAAATTGGACAAATGATGTCATTTCAGTCACACGGGCCCCAGCAAGTTGTTTCTTTGCACTCTGAGGGAGTTGGAAACAAGAATAGTGTTTGATGGTAAAGGTCAGGAAATAAAAAGGTGGCCTCTGAAACGCCCCCAAAACACCGGATGTGTTCATTATTTTTTGCAATGTAGCTCACGTGCCGGCCTTTGCTGAGAATCCAGAGAGATTTGAGGGGTTGTCTGAGGCCGTCTCATCGTCTCTATGCATGCTACAAACACCTTTTTTGGTGATGAAGATGAAGATGAAGCCCCGCTCCTCAGCGACGCCACTGTTTGACGTCTTCGCTGTCACTCAGCCTCAAGAAGTACGTGGCAAAAAAAAAAAAAAAAATCAATTTACAGTTTACCTTCTGATTCCAAACACGTTGCGTCTCCACTCGTCCTGCTAATTAGACTTGATTAACCATGAGGGAATGGAATAATGTCAACGTGACTTTCCACTTAAAAATCAATTAGAGTTTTTTTTTTTCTTCTTCTTCTTCTATTTTTTTTTTTTTACTGCCGGATTGACAAATGCGTTGAATCATTTCAGTGGGGACAAGTGTTCTCGTGCGGCACGCGAGGCTCCTTTAACTGGTGCGTTGGAACGCACCTTTCAGCGGGAGGGAGGGAGGGCGCCACGGCGAGACATTAATCACCCGCCACTGAGCACCTTCTGCCCCCCCCCCCCCCCCCCCCCGTCGCGCGGGCAAAATAACCTCTGACAACGAGAGGAGCTAAGTGGCCAGAGACAATAAGGCGCACCGCGCGGCAGTTTATGTTCTCTCTCATGAGCAGACCAGCCGGTCTCAGGCCATGGAGCAGCCATTCGATGCAGCTCCCTGACTGTATACAGCAGCGGGTGGGAGGGGGGGGATCATTACATGGTCTCCTCCTCGGTGAAGCGGCCTCACCACGGATTCAAAGTGCAGAGTGGCGAACGGCGACCTCGTTTTCCTCGCGCAATGGGACCGGCCCTCGGTAGCGTCATTACGTGCACATTCTGGGGGCTACGGGAAGAGCTGCTGGGTTTAATGGCGGGAAAACGCGTTTAAAAAAAAAACATCGAAACCGGGCAGAGGTCAGGAGGCCGGCAATCTCCGTTTCAGGTCATCACAAGAGCCTGGTTGTTTTTTAACGTCTGATCCATGGATGCAGTACTCCACACTATAAAAATACTTACATCAATCCTGCATTTAAAGACTATTCGTAGCTGCTCCATGTGAAAAATGAGCTACTTTTCTATGAGATGTCCTTTTTTTTTGTCACAACCTGTTTTTCCACCGTCCTATAATGCTCTGATTTAGTAAGAGAATCTTAGCACGATGTTGCCTTTCACACAAAGGCGCGATGCAGTCTTGGTGCTATGCTAAGCTAATTTACTGCTAGTTGAAAAGGGGGCCGTGGACCTCAGCATACATTCACACCGCTCCTTCAAATGCACCACATTCCGCCTACTGGAGGCTCATTGACATTTAATTGTTTCTTTCAACCGTCACGTTGCCAGAAACATCATACTGTCACAGATTATGAGACACTATCAAAGATAGTTTTTTTTTTGTTTTTTTTCTGGTCTGACAACAGAAGTGAATCATATTGAATTTCAACACTGCGCTATTTATCATTTCCTTCCCCATCTCTCAGTCTGTGTTTAGTGAGCGCGCTCAGCTGTCACCAGAAAACAAAAGAGCACAGTTTGTTCTGCTCCCTAAATTGTGTTGTCAGTATCATCATACCGCACCTCTTCAGTGACAATAAACTAGTGGGGGGGGAGGACGGATTCGACAGGAAGAGACAGCGGAGTGATTTTTTTTTTTTTTTATTGTGGGAGATGTCGTAGTCTCAGCGGAACAGAGCAGCGCTTATTTGATTATAAATCCTAGAACACACAGTCGCATGTGTCCACAAGTCGATAATCAGGAGATTTTCTTCTTCAATTGACAGTATTAATCCTTTATTGCAAGCTCACAGGAAACTGAAGCCTGGAATGATTTAAGACAAAAAAAAACAGAAAACGAGAAATGGGAAACCTCGGCGTTAACACATTTGCATCCACACACCTCACGATGCCTGGAGCTGATTGATTAACAGAGACAGAGCACGCCAAGCTGTATCAGGCCCCCAGTGTAGGTTAAGTGGTGCTAAGATTGTTTTATATAGTCTATGATTAGACGATGAGGAAGAAGAGTCTGATCTTGCACACTTGCTGACCCTCTAATCACAGAGGGGGGGGTCTTTTTCGATCCAACCTGCCCCAACAACTTCAATCAGACTCTTTGTAAGGGAGGAAGGAGACACTGGGGGAAGGAGGTTTACAATTATATACCAGATATTCAGACTGCATTTTGTTATTTTCACTACAGGTTTTCAGCTTTAGTTCTCACAGGTTTCCAGGAAGAAATGCAATTAACCGCCATCAGGCATTTGCGTATTGATGTGAGGTTTTGAGGACTCAAACCTCTTGGTCATGGGATTGCAAAAAGATATTTTCTAACAAAAAATCGCTCTCGTTGACGGGTCAAGTAAACAATCGGAATAAAGAATATTAGCTGAATCATATTTATAAGTGAATAGCTATAAGCGAGCGGTTTATAAGTGAATATGTTTTTCTGTCACTTGCGCAGTGAAAAAAACTGCAACATAATGATCTACATCATCAAAAGCCATTGTGGATGCATGAACTGAATGCACGTATACACCCCTTTTGTCCCATGGATATTTGTCCCTTGCACAGATAACACTGCATTACCATTACAATAGAGGGGGGGGGGGGCATAATGGAGTTGCCCCAGCTGGGGTTAAAGGGACATGACAATAAGTGTGACAAGCCTGCGTCAGATGCCGGACACACACAACAAAAACAACAACTTTTCATCTCATTCAGACTAAAATAATGTGTTGTTTTCAGTGGTTTTATTGGGCCGTTTTGCTTTATTGGACTGGACTTTGTTTGGTAAGAGATTCCTCCACATAATAACCAGCCTTTGGGGTAATGCTAACATGAATAGGCTCTTGTCTTAGATCAGTTTGTTTATATGCCCATTTCAGGTTTTTGACATAATGCAGATGTCTTATCCATTTGGATCAACGGGTGAGGTCAAGGAAAGAAATAATCATGTTTTCGGGTTCATATAACTACTTGCTTTAGGTAACTATGTGATGTAAAAGGAAGTTAAATGCTTACTTTTTCTTTTCTTGGGACCCCGATGTTTGAGTCCAACCCAACCTGCTGTTCATTTAGAGTTTTATCCAAACATGAGGATATGTAGAACATAGATCCTAATGGACTGTGCATTGCTTGGACTGGTTATTTCACATATTGCTTTGCAATCAGCCTGTTTTGAAGAAGCAAATCCAGATGGAAACTTTTGCTTTAACCCTGATGCATATGAGTCTCCCCAAACTATGATTTGAAAATGTTTTAGTTTTTCTTTTTAAAGAGGGTGATCACAAAGAATGGAATAATTCATCCACTCCACTACTTGGCAGTCAAAGTTTATCTTTGATGCATTTTACCGCGAGAACTAACTGAAGAAGTCAGTCTGCAATGTGATTACAACGTCTTGTTTTATTAGATTCTCCAGGAATCTAATCTTGACGTCAGAATAACTCCTCCGTGATCACGCTGAGCACTTTGTTTGTTATTCATCGTGCTAAAAAAACGACGTCAATCTACCTGGAAAAGGTCTGTTTGTCCGAGACACGTTTCAGTCGGACAGCAGTCATTTTGAAAGAAGGAAACATGGCCGCTTCCTTCAAATGAAACGAAGAATATCCTCAACATGTTGATAACAGCGAAGGAGGTAACAGTTTGCTATTAAATAGAATTATTTTTAAGCCTCTCGAGACCCCGAGAAATGATTTTTCTTTTTCTTTTATCAGAGGAACATATTCCCTCTGTGGACCCTTGAAATAAAGAGCACCAGACTATTCTCTAACTACAAATGATTTTGATTTTCTGTCACGCTCCGGCAACTTCGAGCCAACGCTCTAATTATTTGTCGGGCGAGAGAAAACTTCCGCGCTGACCGTTTCCTCTTTACATTCACCGAGATAAAAAAATAAATAAAAAAAAGTTAACTCAAAAAAAAAAAAAAAAGGAAAAACATCAATTTGAGGAAAAGTTTTATTACTTAAGCTCGTCTTTCACGAGTCGCTTATCTGCCGGGCCGCGGGAAATTAAAAACGATGAGTTTGTCAAACGTGAATCTGTCCAATGATCCAACGTCCCCGTGTCCTCAATCAAACAGGACGATCGGGGGCCCCAAACCGTCTCCAAACTCCTGATCCACATTAGTGTCACCGTCTGTTGACGGTGACTCGTTTTGGGCCTTTAAAAAAACATTTTTTATTCATTTATTTATTTTGCTCTCCCTTCCTGAGCTGCAGTCAGCGCCCCTTCCTCCTCGTCAGCTGACACACTCTGAGAATCCCTGGCAGCTCGTATGTCAGGGGAGATCCTCACAGCGCTGCTCCTCTCCCTTCTTCAATGCACAGGGTTAGTGTTTTAATTAGTTGGCTAATTGTCTGAGTAATTGGAAAGGCAACTTAGCTCAAAGAGTAATCAATCTCTACAGGGCTGGTGTTCTATCACATCAAAGGATCTGTAATTAACACCCCGCAAACCAATGGGATGGTCTTTGAGGGGGGGGGGCTCCAGATAACACCGGGGGTCGCCGAGGAGACGGATCTGGGAGGCCTCCGACGGGCACGGAGAGGTGATATCATTGAGACGCAACCCGGAGTCAACCCCCCCCCCCCCCAAAAAGAACCACTTCAAGAGACAGAGACAGACCTTCGTGTGATGCAAGAGCTGCTCTCAGCAAACAAGAGACGCTCATGTTTGTTCATTTAAAACAATGCTTTTATTGCCTATGAATAAAATGGAAAAAAATTAAACATGGATGCTGCAAAGCTGGAATATTCTTCCCTTAAATTTCCCCAAAGAAAACCTGTTAGCATGATTTTGACAACAGAATTGGCAATTCATTAAATGTTTTTTCATATACAGAGCATCAATTTCAGTTTGCAGCAAAGCTCACGTTAAAAAAATTACACATTGGGGATGAACAAGACTAATCATGTCTCAGATTCATCCATTTGAGGCCCCTTAATTTCCCTGTTGTAGAAAACAAGACGTATAATGAACAATTATACATAAAGTTAATTTCAGTGCAGAAGACTTAATTAAAATTACTAATGAAAAAGGGACCGTGTACAGTGTTGAAGTTTACCCATCAATTCCAAAATGAGTGGAGGCTTTGTCTTCATGGCCCATAATGAAAATGACCTAAATGGCAACACACTCTTTTTTTTTGTTTTTGTTTACGAACAATCCTTATGAATAAAATTAGTGACAACCATCCCATGTTGTTATTCCTTCGGAGAGGAATTTAACATAATTGGCCATATTTTGCAATGAAAACAGCAGGTAAACATCAATACCATTACTTTACTTTATCACAAGGAACCATATTATCAATTAACAAACGTACTCAAAATGCAGAAGTGAGCGTCACGCTTGTGGCAGCGGCCTAAAACGGATAATTAGGACGAAACAGAGGACGAGCGCCGTCATTGGAAGACATGATATTCCCTGAAGTGACCCCCCCCCCCATCTCCCCCCCCCCCCCACGCCCCTTATGGCCCCGCGCTCCACGCCGCGAGGCACAATCCGCACAGTGGCACTGACAGATTGACAAATAAGGTTAATAAGTACTTTCCACCTCTCCCGAAGGCTAATCAAATATTAATCCGTGAGGTGTGGTCAGCAGAAAGAAGAAGAAGAAGAAAAAAAACAACAACACAACAAACAATTGGTGGAGGGGAATTGATTGAATTGATTCTCTCCCGTAATGCTGGCGGTGGAAGGAGGATGAAGATGAAGAGGAGGAGGAGGAGGAGGAGGAGGGCCGGGCGCTGAGATGGAACTGGTGGAATTCATTTTAGACTGAGAGCGGACAAATATTTGGTTATAAGCGCTTAAAGCAATTTCAATTTTTAATCCATCTCCTCATCCTGGTGCCTCACGGTCTGTACGCCATATGCTCTCTCAGTCTTGTGGGTGTGAGTGTGGTTCATGCCCCCCCTGCCTCCCCCCCCCCCCCACCTCCCCGCTGCGCCCCGACTCTCCAAACAAACGAAAAAAAACACTAGCTTTTGTGTCATTCCCCATATTGCACAGCACATGTTTTAGCGTAAATGCTACGAAATGTGTCTTTATGATCTAATTTGAAAAGGATAATAAAAAATAGAAAAAAAAGTGGAGCAGAAAGGTTAGTCAGTGAAAGGCGAAAAGGATTCTTCTAAACGCCCCCTTTGCACAAGGGACGAGGGAAGAATCAAAACACGCCACCAGAAAAAAAAAAGAAAATATTGGTGACAAAGTAGAATTTTACACAATCTCTTCCCCTCCTCCAACAGTTCTCCACTAATCGGAAGCCTCGGGACATCTCCGGGCCTAGTGGACCATGTGAGCAGAGCCCCCCCCCCCCCCCGCCCCGCCCCACACTCGTGTACTGATAGGGCAAAATTGGATCCAGTGAGAATGCAAAGAAGCTTATCAGCCAACACTTGCAGGCATTGCTCTCTGCAGGAGCATGTGTCAACATCATTTATTAGATGTGGCCGGGGACTAAATTATGTATGATCACAAAAACGGGGAAAAATGGAGGGGGGAAAAAGGATCGCAACGCGGCAGGTGGGTAGAATAATATTTGTAGAGAATATGAAATTATTAATAGAGGCCCTTAAGGGGGAATATTGGTTAACATTAACCAGTAAGTCATTTGTAATGCGCGGAGTTGCTCATTAATCACGTCGGACGTTTCAGGGTCCCAACGCAGTTAAGTGAATGTTTTATTTGCTTCCCTGTTTTTTGGAAAACAAGAATCCATATAATTCCAGTCATGTGAATTCCCTTCCGTTAAAAAAAGACACAACGCGACTTCGAATCAGACGTTTTTTCCAAATTGCATCCGGCGAATTGAGTTTTGCACGTGGAATTAAACAAATAAATAAAAAAACCTGTTTACCGCGTTCCCTTCACTCCAGCCCAGACGTATATACGCTAAGTAGCTTTAACGTCGCCAGATGAGCGGAAAAAAACGCCCGTCAGAGATACTGTGTAATTTGACTCCACATCTAACAGTACGGAACAAATCCCACTAGCGCAGGAAGTTGACAAATTGCATTAAAAAGACACTCAATTGGGCCGGGGATTGGATAGAACCCCATGTTCCCCCCCCCCGACGCCCCCCACCCCCCCCCATCATCCCATTAAACACGAAACAGTTTAATCTCCGCAAAAAACTCGCTGACGTTACGAGGAAACGCTCAAAGCCTGGATTCGATTGGTCCAAAGGAAAGCCCCAGGAACAACATGGTCGGGGGGGGGGGGGGGGTCCACACCTGCCTCGAAACGCAGAAAACGGCATTATTTTAAAATCGACGCCAATTACGACGTCGCTCGACAGCTGGAGCGGCGGCGGGCCGGAGCCACGTTAAAGAGCCTCGAACTGTCAAATCATCCCAGTTTTTTTTTTTTTAAACTTCCTCAATGGCTCTTTACCCGATTTGAACATGTTCCGCTTCTTTTCAGGACATGTAAACAGGTTTTGACATGGGTCTGGTTAAATATGTAAGACATGCTGGAGAAGAAGAAGAAAAAAGGAAAAAGGGAAATGCCTGTGCGGGAAAAAAAAAAAAAAAAAAACCTGTCAACACACAGTACCTGCTTTAAATCTGTTCCCCATTTCAGGCAATCTGTGGGAACCAGGCCTGTGGAGTCTAATCCTGTTTTCATCCGTACCCCCCCCCCCCCCCCCCCCTTACACCCCTCTCCAACACCCTCCTCATCTGTATCACACTTTCAATTCCACTTGCTGGGGCCTTTGTGTGATTTTCATTTGATCTCGCTTTTAAAAATTCAAAAATCTTTTCAAGGTTTTTTTTTATGGGGGGGGGGGGGGTTGGATTTGCCGCAGTTGTGCCGTGAAGCCTTATTTACGTTTCAGGGTTTCGGGGATTGCAAATTTAAGAAGTGTGTGATTTAGGGGGCGAACGCAGGTCCAAAAATTCCTCGGCATCACCTTTCATAATTCTGTGGGTTTAAAATGTTAAACACGGGTGTTTTAGGGAGCTGATTTTTCGTGCAGTTTGGGCCTGTCTATGGCAGTGTGTGTGTGTGTGTGTGTGTGTGTGTGTGTGTGTGTGTGTGTGCAGAGGATTCTCTCATGACAATAATCTATAATAAACCTATTCCTATTGACTGAGTCTGCTAGGCTTTTGGCACAGAAGTACTGTGTTTTTTTAAATGATGAATATTTGCACCAGTTTACCTCTAGACAGTTTCTGTTTATTTATCTCCGCATTATTTAATGTTCATTTCATCTGTCTACTGTTTTGCCTAATTTATTACCAAATAGCACCAGGTCAGGCCATAAGCCAGTTATTTTATTTGGATACTTTCTGTTTCACTTCTGGTTGGATGCTCTAAATAGTACGATACAGCACATAGCAAACTAATGTGCCAGCAGTTTTTATAACAAATATTTAATGCATGTGACTGCACTTCTCACTGTTCAAACAGTCCAAAAAAAGTAACGTGCATATCTTCTTTCAACTCTGCCGTGCATTGAATACTACAGGTAGCAAGATCTCTTTCCATCACAAAACAAACAACCCACTAAATGTCAAATCTGCGTCACGGAGCCTTTCTTCAGGAGCAGTGAAACTGTTGCGCAACATCATGCATCTCGCTCGTGGGGCTGTGGTGCTTTGTGGATGCGTCCGAGATGCGGCGACAGTCCGGCGATAAGCGCGTTGGGAGCCACCGCGGCCTCCAGACTCCAGAGTCTCCACGAACTCTTGGGATTTGCCAAAAATGGGACAACAATCAACATGGATGAAACTGATAACTTCCCCCCCCCCCCCGCTGAAATATCTCTTCATCTGTTCAGAGTCCATAAGAAAGGTGGGGAACTGACTTTGGACCTTCCTTTATTATAAATGCAATATTGCCTGCTAATAAAGGGCTTCTTCTGAACTCGGTTATGACTCCGAAGAGCAAATCATACATGATCCGTATTCCTGAATTACTTTTTTGAAGAAAAAAAAAAGATACACTTGGTTGTTTTTTTTCAAATGTCAAAGCGAAATAAACAACTGAATCCTGTTTTTCGGCGTTGTGCATCTCGAGCTTCTCGGCGTGCGTCAGCCTTTGATCATCTCCAAGCCCTGTTTGTTGCTTGGAATGAATTACGACTGATAATCGCGTTGTGGGACGACGGCCTACCTGCCTATCGCCGAATATCACCCCCCACCCCACCCCCCCCGCTCGATGGTTCGGATTAAAGGTGACGGTTATGAACTGAGCCGCACTTCCTGTTGTTTTATCCCGACACGAGACGCCGGACAGACGCACTTCCCTCTTCGTGGGGCCCCTGCGGTGGAACTGACCCCCCCCCCCCCCCCTCCTCCCCCCCCCCCCCGACGCGACGACGGCCCTGGGGGGTCAACGGTGCAGGGGGCCCGGTTTACTCTCAGGCCCGAACTCCCCGCTGCAGCAGAAATGCAAAAAAAAGCCCCGTAAAAGCCCCGTCGCGCCGCAGCATGTGAGAGAGGGGTGTGTGTAATGGATGGGGGGTCGCGGGGGGGTCACGTTGCCGTGTGTTATCCCAAACTGATTGGTTTCTGTTAAAAGTTCTTATTTGAATAACAAAGACCCTGCTTACCATAAAATAACAGGTGAGGTTAATGGCAAATTATTTGTTGCATTAAAAGCAGAGTTTTGCACATTTTTTTAAACCGCTTAATGGATTTTATTCTACGGAATGTTCTCTCAAAACATTCATACTTGTGTGTTAAAGTAAATCTATTTTTTATGAATTCAAAGCTATATTAAAAGTACAACTTCAGAGACTATAAATTAATGATTTTGCCTTGCACACCAAGAACAATACACAACTTTTTACATTTATTTGCACACTCTTGGGTAATGTCATGGCCCATTTAATATAGTAATATTATTATTAATTTCAAATCTCTTGTCGTGTAAGTCATGTCAATATAATAAAGGAAAGGAAGTAACTTGCAGATAAACATTCACAAAACAAAGAGAAGCATTTTATTGGTAACGTACATCAAACACACTGGTGTTGGTCAACGGTCAATATTGTTCATGACTCCCATCATAAAACATGCCCCCCCCCCCCCCACTGTTATCATATTATCATGCATTTACAATTCACTCACAGAAGAGTAAATAGTTAATAACACTTTTCATTCGTCACAATTCGCTGCTCCGGATCCTTCTTGCTTGTGAAAATATTTCGGCTGCACGTGGGAGTCAAAAATAAACCAACTAACCATCGCTATTTAGGAACATGTCAACCAACAGAACAATGCGGCTTCTGGTGTGTTCTTGTAGACTCTGGACTTGGGCGGAGCTCCACATCCGCTCAGCATTGTGTCTTCTGGTCTTTTGTCAGAGCTGCTGTCGCACTGTACTGTTGGTTCCAGTGAAGACCCCGAGCTTTTTCCCCCCTCCACCTGAAGCACGCTCACTAATGGCTGTCGCTCCCCCCCCCTCCCCCCCGTGACATTTGGAGGTTAATTTGCGCTGGTTTTCACGGTCATCTATCTATGGGCCCGGCTTCTGAAATCAGCATTCACCACGCTTTCTATTGACAGAAGTGTTTAATAACCCATCAGAATCAAACGGGCTTGGTCAGCGAGCCGAGGGCCCCCCGTGCACAGAAGGCGTGCTTCAGTCAAACCAGCTTCGAAGCAGATGGACCAGAGGAGACAGATCAGAGGGTTCTTGTCCTCACCACAGGTTTCTCTTCATTTTGACATATTTACAGCCACCGGTTGGATCCGTCCCCCCCCCCCCCCCCCCCTCTCTCTCTCACGTCCTTATGTCCCGACTTTGTCTCTTTTTACTTTTTGCAGTTGGATGAACGACGCTTTTCCGTTTCTTTCCGAGTGGGTGCAGAGGAAGTGTTGCAGGCTACGGAACAACGCACCATGTTCACCAACGCACTTGGACGCGCTCGTATTAGCTGTAAAAGCAGAGGAAAATCACGCGCACTTTTTGTCTAGGAAATTAGTTAAAGTCCATTAAGTACATTTCACATATTTCTTTTTTTTTTTTATCCTCTTTATAATTCCCAGCTTCCTCTCCCGCCCTTATCTTACTCCAACCACTGTTGTGTGTAATTTCACATCCCCAGATTCACACGGCGTGTCACCAACTCCGAGTGAAACATACTTATGTTCAAAGGAGTCCTAATGTGGAGTGATGGCTGGGCCCGCTGCAGCCTCACAGCCGTTGACACACAGCTGTCTTTGCTGTAAATCTTGCAAATCCCACTCAAAGGAAGAGTGGTAAATTGCTTCTGCTCTGAAAGCGAGTGCGGCGAGAATCTTCCTGTGTACACCAATATTGAGCAAATCATTTAAATCCAAGGATGAAAAAAAAGCAGTCCGAGGAGCCACAGCCGCAGTTCCAATAATACGGAGCAACTCTTCCGGATTAGGTGTGCCATCGGAAATGTAAATAAATAAACAAATGGGACTTGTAACGTATAGTTACTGGACAAGGTTAATCCTGCAGGTTAATAAATACAATGCATTCCCTTCTTAATAGCATGCATGGCCTTGTCAGAGTTCCTTTATCTACAAGCTCTGTCTGTGAGGCTGTTATATAATTATATCATTGCATTTTTCATTTGCGTTCACCCTTGGGGTGAAGAACAAATTAAAGCACTCAGTGTGTTAGCTTTATAAGCAGAATGCAACACAAACCATAACAAAAGTTCATATTTCCCGTGTAATGAATGTTACATTATTTATACTATGAATTATGGATGAACTTGTGCAGACCTGAGCAGCCCTGAATTGGAAGCCTTGTAATCAATCCTTGTCTGATGGACCTCTCCAAAAAAAAACAGTTATTAGCGGTTCCTCTCCACCACAGCCATGCTAACTGGTACAGAGCAACAGTATGAGCTACAATTACCCGCAGTGCAGGTTTAAATCTGTCTTTTGATTCACAGAACTTCCATCGCGAGTCATTTCCCCCCCGAAAAATAAATGTTAAAATATCGCGGCGATTTAAAGATGAAGCGGCGTCGAAAAGGCTCACTGAAGTGAACCGTTAAGGCTTTTTATAAAACACTAAAGAGAATGCACATTAAATGACAGCATCCTTTGAATTAATACACTTTGTAACTTCACAGGCAGCGCCGTAAGTACTCAGCTGAGATAGGAAGGAAACACCATTCATGGTGTTTTTCTTCCTAACTCCACTTTATTAGCTTATTTCATTCCCCATTCTCCTCATAGTTGATTCAATACATTCCCTATTTGCATAAAACTGTCCGGTAAGATTATCTTCACTTATTCGATCTATCCTAAGAGTCACCTTGTTCAGGATCTTATATGAATAATGAGATTTTAAATTGGAAGACACTCACACAGAGAATGAGGCATTTACAGTTAATTCATCTCATTGAGTTACATTGCTTAGAGGTATTGGAGGGTTTAGATTTTCATTCAAGCATCATATTTAACAGTGTCTGCTTCACCCACTTTACTGCCATTGAAATTTAAATGGCCTGAGCCTGACAGATCCAATATTGCGGCCCACTGTTGCTATTTTCCTGGGAGCAAATACAAAATCCGTACATTCGGAGAAGGAGAAAGCAAAAAAAAAAAGGAATGATCACACGGAAGCCCCTCACTATTGTGCTTTCCCCTTTTTACAAATACTTCAATAGGACCAAACCCTGTTCGTTATTTGCCTATTCATAGGGACCGATACACATCTGAATGTTGCAGGAATGATTTCAAACCTCAAAATGCTATAAAAGATAGAAGAGTATTTGCCAGTGTTTTTACGTAACAAAGCCATTTTGCAACCATAGCGTCACATTCTTTTTTTCACATGCGTGAACATTCGCAGTGATTTGACAGAGAGAAAGAGCTAGAATGAGAGAGTGGAAAGAAAGAGGGGGGGGGGGGGGGTTAATTGGCTTTTTATGACTCCAATTAAATAACATTATGCATATACTGGCTTAACGGCTTATATGTGGCCTCCATTAACAATGTCCCCTTGATTGGTTCTTGGGCTTAAGGTCTCCTCCAACTCAAGGCAGAGCCCGTCGTAGTGTTTAAACCCGCATGTGGAAGAGAAAGCATGTGACCGTTAAGAGGTTTTATGTGCGTGTGAATAATTCAAAGAGGAAAAAAAAACTACGGCTGGCGAAAAGATCGGCGACCCCCCCCCCCCCTCGCCTGCCACGTAAAAAAAAAAAAAAAAAAAAAACGTTACCTGACTGCGTCCGCAATTGAATCAAATAAATCTCGTCATTAAGGCCCTTCGGTGTGCGTCGTCCTTTCAAGCCAAAGAGAGAGAGAGAGAGAAAACAAGCATGTGCCTGTCCCGAAGCGGAGCTCCTGAGGTGTTAACTAATCTCTGGTGGCCAGTCTGTGCACTGCCTCCTCTAATTGCTCCCTGTATTTCAGTCTGGTGTGAGAGCAGCCATTGTAGCGAGCGCCCAGTCGGCCCCCGGAGGTCTCACACCTTCATTATCACTCTTTATTGCGGGGGAACCTTATACGGGGCACTCGGCACCAAACAGCCTGCCCAGTTAAAAATAGAGCCTTCTCCTCCTCTCTCCGCTCCTTTTGGTGGTTTCAGTTTTAATTACTAACACGGAGCCAAAGCCGGAGTCCTCAGCAGGCCGGGTGGGGTTTTATTTTTTTATTTTTTTTCTTCTTCTTCTTCACTAATTAAAGCGAGGAGAGAGTTTATTGAAGGGAACCTGACTCTCTGGCTCTCTCATCTATTATTAAGAGGGCGAGGACAAATCATTTTCAAATTTATATGCTGGGACAGGCACGGAGGGGGGGCGGGGGGGGTAGAGGTTGGGGGAAGAGGTGGCGTGAAAAACTGGTGCTGAACACAAGGGAAGGTGGTTGAGACAGTGGCAGCGATCCCCGAAGAAGCACAGAAGAAGACCGACCTCTTATGTAACTCGGCTCGAAGCGAAGGGAAGGGGGGGGGGGGGGGGGTCGATGCCATCGGATGCACCTGTGCAACGATCCCGTGACGCAGCACGGCTTCATTTTGACCATTAAGGGACAGGAGCCTGCTAGACCTGCACCGGCAGCATTAGCAAAGATAAATGGCATTGATTTGAGCGGCCCATCCCCCCCCCCCCCCCCCCCCCCCCTCCCTCTCCTCCCCTCCATGTGCCCTGTGTAAACAGGGGGGGCGTAAATACCAAAAAAACAGCAGGATGGTAATGTGAGGGAACAATGTGCAGCCAGATTCACCAGCACCCTCCGTCGAACATTCTTAATGTCGCCCTAAACAGCGGCGACCCTGACAGCTGTACAGGTGCGCCCCCCCCCCCCCCCCCCTGAAAGGAGGGAAAGACACACCTCAGACCGGAGGGACGGGGCGAGACAGCTGCCGAACAGAACATCCAGCGGAGCCGTTAGACACTTCAAATGAAACTTTAGACATGTGCTGTTATGTGCAAATACAAATACTCTTCATTTGATTTCTGTGCAGATTTAGAGGGAGAAAAAAAACAAAAAAAAAGGGAAATGTAGCATGTATTTAACTTCTAAATCATTCTTACCGTCAAACTACGCGCAAGCAAATGGTTTATCAAACTGCAGCTGTGCGTTCATTTGGTCTCCAGCAGCCACGGCGGGTGAGGCGTCCGTGCAGAACGACACAACAAAACCCACACGGAAAATTAGCAGCGCACAATTAAAGAGAAAGAAAATCTTCCTATCTGGCTTTCTAACCTTTACGAGAGGAGGTAAGAGTGAATTGAAAAGGAGAAATAATTAATTTAGCCGGGTGAGGAGCAAGAGACTCTTCCCTTTGCCTAACAAGCAGCTCGCATCCTCGGGGCAATTAGTCACTGTCATATGAGGGCAAATGTAGACCCCTTTGCATGCTTGTTAAGTAAAAACTTACACAGGGGTCACTGACATGTGGGAGAAATGCAGCGTAACCACTGAGCCATGGAGGGCTTCGCGTGGTAAAATGAGCCAGACAAAACTCCACCATTACAGTAAATCTGTTATTTTTAAACACAATCTGGTCTTATTGAGCACAAGAAAAGTTGTTAAATGTGCTGTGAAGACGCAACTGGCTTCCGCGCTGATAGCGATCCTCTTAACGTCCGAGGCCTTTAACGCCAAAACGTAAACCCGACAATATATGTAACATCATCTCCGCCCGGGTGCTTTTTTTATGTGACGTTTTCTTTCTGTGTCGGGGGGAGGTTTTCAATCGGCTGCCCCACCTGCTTCCTGCGCCCGACGTATTTGCCCGATGCCTCGCCCGGTTAACACCAAACAAATCCTCCATGTACAGCAAGCACGGGAGAATAAAGGGAATTTCACAGCTTTTAAATATGGGATCGTCTAAATTCACCATTTCTATGCATTATAAATGTACTTTTTTCTTTTTTTTTCCAGGGTGGATTTTTCCAATACATACAGGGAGGGATATATAGGTCAGAGACCCCGGTGCCTTATCAGTAATTCGCCATTGCCTGGTTATTAAGGACAGCTTAGGTGGAGAGGGGCTGGAGTACCGGGAGGGGTTAAGGTGAATTGATTGCCTGTGGACATGTTAAACATGACCCTGTCAGGCCTTCCACTCCACTCCTAAAATGCACCAACCTGTGCCCCCCCCCCCCCTCACTCCCAAGTAATCAGCTGTGGAGGCTTTAATAAAATTCAGAAAGCCCCGAGAACTCCCCCCCCCCCCCCCCCCCCACGCCCCCCCCACCCCGGGGGACTCCGCCGAGTTGGAAATAATCGAAAACCCGCGGCAAGAGACATTTGCGCCGTGTTACCGTGGGAAGCATAGCAAAGTGCCCGCTGCTTGTGAACCCCTTTAAAAAATGTTCAGGGAGAAAAAAAAAAAAGAAAAAGTTGTGGTTTATGAGCGTAATGGCGGCGGCTCACTGGTTGTTGTTCACTGTTAAACAGATTGGAAAGTAATCACCAAAGAGGCCGCCCCTCTGCCGACTGGGTTCAGATGCAGCAGCTTGCAGCAGAGGGGGCAGCGGCGGCAGGGTAATTACGGGGTAACTTGGGCTCAATCTGTCTGTAGACATCCCTCCCTCTCGGAAGAAGAGGGTGGGGTGGGGTGTGTTTCCCTTGATTAGCACCGACGCCTGGGTGAAGCCCCCCATCCGCAAACGGGCAGATTGAAGTTCGTCGCAGGGGTATCAGCTGCCAGAATGTCGCAATGAATTGCTGGGGCGTAAGAAGGTGTTGACAGGAGCAGCTGGACATCACACGGCCATGAAAAGAAAACTCATGGAGGACCCAGACAGAAAGGGTCCATCGAGGGGGGGGGGGGGGGGGGGGGGCGGACACACACACACACGGAAGAGGACCGGTCGCCCCGCTGGTCGGGAGCGGAACTGCAGCCATTGTAGTCTCAGGCCTCGGGGTGCGTGTGTGTGTGTGTGTGTGTGTGTGTGAGCCCTCTTTGTTTCCTCCCTCTTTGCGAGGCCTTCGTCGCGGAGGAGTAAGCCTGCTTTTTCGGGGGGGGGGGGGGGTTGAGAACACTGAAGTGTGTGAAGTTCAGTCACGCTGATTGATGTGATCACTGCAGCCTCTGGCAATTACTCAAGTGATAACCGCCGTGAAATAGATATTTAAGTCAAATGATAATGTCAACCATTCAACAAAAAAAAAAAAAACGACAACCCGCCTGAAGCGCGTTGATAAAAAGGAGCATAATGGCGACGCCGCATCTGGAATGTTTCTATTTTCTTTATGTCACCTCGTGGCAGGAAGCGGTGTGTGTCGCGAAGAGTGTTGAAGGTAGCGCTGTTTAACGCGTGATCACATCAAGCCTTGTTTAGCATCCAAATTATGAGTAATGACATCGGACAGGCCTTCAGGGCGGGGGGGGGGGGGGGGGGCTGACGGGGACCCGGGGACATTACACACATGTGTCCATTGTCTCGCGAGGGCTGCTCCTTATAGCTCAGCAATGGTGACTAATGTTAGTGAGAATGAGAAGTGTGTGTGTGTGTGTGTGTGTGTTTTGATGAATAGAGATGGTGCCCTAAGGTGAGGACAGAATATATTGGTGTGATTCTACCATTCACTATATTAATGAACTGCCTAAAGGTGCAAATTAGGTTTTAATGGGTGTTACTTCACTGGCACGCTTCTACCACACATAAAGCCCTCTCACTCAATGCCGCCCCCCCCCCCCCTCCCTACCCCACCCCGCTCATTTTGAAAAAATAAAAATAGCAATTACACTTTGGAGCGATTTCACTACGAGGCCAAAATAAAATACAAACATTAGCAGCTCGACTACTAAAAGAAAAAAGCCTGTTCATTTTGTTGTGACACCACGTTGTGACTCTTTTCCCTCCACACTTGAAATGCCTCAACTCGTGCTGCCAAGTTGTGTGTCTTCCACCGGCTTACTGCGAACAAAGCCAGAGCGCTTTGCATGCCTGCGCGTTTCAACCCGTTTCATGCTGTATAATTTAACGCTCTTTTATTTTGCGGCGGGATAATTTGGAAGGAGGAAATGTTAGATTGCTACGTTTCAAAGAAATAGGATTTTTTTTTTGTTAAAGTTAGGTGGGGAAGAGGAGAAATGCGGTTTTTAGCATGTGCTTGACACCAGTCGCTGTTCTTAATTAGCTGCCATTGTCTCCGAGCCCCGGAGAAAGAGCCACTGCCTGATGACTAATGATAACAAAATTTAAAAAAAAAAAACTTTGACAAAACACAACACGTCTTCCTGTGTCCTCTACAGGCGTGAAACCACTGCTGTGCCCCTTGAAGCCAACACAGATTATTAATGCTCACCAACCTGATTAATATCCGATTTGTTTCTGCTTTTCCAAACACAGATGGAACGCTAGACACTGTTTGCATTTTTAATTGCCCTCCCCCCCCCACCCCCCCTCCTGTAATCAGTAATTGATAAGGTATTTTTGACAAACATAATGGCTCACTGTGCCGAGTCTGCAGGGAAATCTGAGTCATGTTCTCTCTGTGTGCAGCGGTCAGCTATTGCATTTTTCATGCTTTAATTCCTCTACTGGATCTCTCAGCACACTGCAAAATCAATTGCTTTATTGATCTATAACTAATTAGGGGAAGATAAATGGTCCAACTACACAAATACAGCCCCCATAATGAGCAGATATGTTAATTGACTTCTTCATAATAAGTGACACTTTTTCCTACATCAGGCCACAGTGTTCAACAAGCACTGATACATGGAACTGGAACATGAAATCATTCATGTATTTACCTTACAGTTCAAATATGTCTTATCTCCACAACCATTACACCAGTGTAGCAACCAGATCCCACGGTAAAGAAGAAGAAGAAAAAAAAAACCTCTCTGGTGGGCCTCTTGTTGTGCGTAGTCACCAGCGATCAAGGGCTAATTAGTTTCCGCTGACACGGGGTACGGCCCTCGGGGTCAAAGATCACGACTGATGTTATGGAGATGATGGCGGGCTGAGAGAGTCAGAGACGCGACGCGAGAGAGAGCGCGCGCCCGGGATCCGAATTCCTCATTAACCCGGAAAAAAAAGGAGTCGTCCTCACGTCAAATGCCAGTCTAACCGAGCGCATTTCACATTCTAATCCCCTCGCATAAAATCATTTCGACACTGTGGCAATAGGTGTGTGTGTGTGTGTGTTTAGCAGAAGATAGAAAGATTTCATGCACTTACTGCACGTTACCCCCCCCCCCCCCCCCCCCCGAGGCCTCGTACAAAAATTAAATGCACAAAAAAAAATACAGACTTTTGCGGCGTGCATCATGCAGTTTGTGCCACGTGGTCCGCATGGCAACCGGGGGGGGGGGCTCCTCTGCAGGCCTCCAGCACAGCGGGGCCTGGTCTCAGCCTCTCGCTGACGACGCCCAGCTCCGTTTCGTCACCGCAGATGTTCAAAAACTATTTTCCCCCGGACGCCTAAATTTTAAAGAAGTAAATTAATATCCCCTCCCCTCCCCGCTTTTAAGTCCCTCAGACTCAGTTCATGGCCTGCACTAAGTGCCCTTGTTGACTCAATTGGATTAGCGCTAATATGTAAACACAGGAGGTAAGAGGAGTAAATCCTCTAATGAGAGGAGGAAAAAAAAAAAAAGTGAATAAATAAGTGGAAATGCCTTTAAAGCGAAGGCGTCTGTCAGGTAACGGTGGGTCTGCGTGGATGGAAAGTGGGTATTAAGCGCGGACCGGGGGGGGGGGGGGGGGGGGGGGGGATGTTCTGATGTTCCGAGGTAAACAGTTGTGACCATTCGGTGACAGCGTAATTACTCGTTTGTAACTTAGTTGGATAATAGGAGTGGCGCCTCCAGGGGATAAAGACAAAGACTTGTTAATTATTAAAGCTTACATCAGCCAGGCACTAGAGAGCTGCAATTATTAATGTTGTTGTTCTTGTTTGTGCTTAAACACTACCTCTGCTGTTAATATGCTCATTAAACCAAAATGACTGATTTTATTGCTCTTGATTTGGTTTGGGGTTTGTTAAACGTATCAGGGCTCAAGCTGTCGATGTGTACTGGGGGGGGGGGGGGGGAGGGTGAACTCTCGTGGACAGTAAACGACAGACGCTCGCTGGCTCTGGTTTGCACGGATTAGTTGTTTAGAGAAATGTGAAACGTCTATTAGATTGATACAAAGATGACGATGCAGAATAGCTCTCTGCAGCACTCGTTTGTGTTGCATTTTTGTGTTTTCATTCGGTTTAATCCGCCAGATGATCAAACTGCGAAGCATCACTCCCAATTCAAACGGAATGTTGCACCGCGCTCAAAATTAAACAAGTTGTGCCTAATTAAGCAAATGTTTTGGCTCCAATGATCCAGCGCCATATGATGCGCTGTTATAACGTCCTTTTTCTATCCCGTGTGGGGGAAATGCGTTTCAAATATCTGTTGCATAGATAATCGCAGCTCAAATTGTGAGTGAATTTGGGCAATAGAATCCATAAATGTTGTAAAAAAATGACGATTTTATTCTTCAGATATTTAAACATTATGATTATGCATCAACAAAAATGCAATAATCTTGCATAAGTTTAATTAAAAGAGAATCCACCAAGCAAGTAGAGCGGTTTCTTTACTGTTATTTAAGATTAACAGCAACTCCACTACTGTTTTTGTCTGTAACGGATACCAATAAAAGCTCCACTTACATCTTGCCAATAGTGATTTCAGGGGTCCACACTGTTGTTGCTCTCTCTAATTGGACCTGTCCGCTGATGGAGGAAGTGTGTGTCATTGACTTATTATAATAAAGAATCATTACTTTAACGCAAAGTTAAAGATATCTGTTTAATGAGCTGTTGTTTTAAGTTTTGTATTTACTGAACTGGTTTCTATTGCTTTTTAATTTTTTTTTTTTATTTAGTCCATCACTGGGGAAACTGAGCCGCTCTTCCTTCTGCTTTCAAATCTACGTGGCCTTTGTCTAATTTAGAGAAACATTAGAACGACAACCCCCCCCCCCTCCCCCCTCCCACAAAAACAACAAAAAGAATTGTTAAAGCAAACAAGCAATTATATTTGTTCACCCTCCATTGTGAGCCAAAAGCATACGCAGCTTGAAAGGGTGTTCCTTTTCTAATGGGCCCCATGGGGGCGAAGGGGTTAATTGATGCAGATGTTGATCGCTTTTACACACGATGCAGGGAGCGTCTCCCGGTGGCTCCTATTAGAGGCAGTTTTAATGAAGTGCTAAACAGAAGGCTTTTCCTACAGCGAAGGCCCGTCCTTAGGAACACTCGCCAAAGAAAGCGCTTCAAAAAAACAAAAAAAACAAGGTCCCCTATTGATCGTCAAGCCAAATAACTGAATCCTCGTGAAATCAATGCTTGTTTCCCAACTTATGGAGCCTAATGGAAGACAACGCGAGAGGTGTTTTGTTTCTTAGGGCACGTGAAGGAGTTTGATGCTGGTCTTACTAATTCAGCTTGAAGACCTGAGACTTTTATTTTTATATATACAGTATTTGGATATATGGATATAAGTCAGAATTTACTCTCAAATCACAAAAACATAAATAGGAAATCAAACAAAAAAGCTTTTTTTTAATATCTAAAATTCAAGATTAAAATAGTGACACCACATAATGTGTAGTAGTCAGTGGAGGTTGGTTAAAGTGATGCTAATGTAATGGGGCTTCTCACGCAGCGTTACCAGCCCATAGTCACTAAATTCTACTCATTAAAATGACAAACCCAAACACAAAGTTACTCAGGCGTGATCTTCAGCTGTGTATGGCATCTGGCCCTGACGCACCTCCGCCCACCCCCCCCCCCCCCCCCCCAATCCCCTGGAGCCTCACACACAAACACACAAATGCACACACACACACAGAAAGAGAGAGAGAGAGAGAGAGAGAGAGAGAGTGTTGCCCCAATCAAATTTTAAAACAATCAGCATTGCTTTCATTTCCAATTTAGTCACCTGCCAAAGGCTCCTATTAGTGTCCGCAGTGCTACAATATCAGAGGTTTATAAATGAGGACGGCGGCGCCCCCCCCCCCCCCCCCGCCCCCTCTTCAATCTGAAGGAGTCTCTGCGCCTTCCCTCCATCCGTCTGCCTCCTCCATCCTGATTATCAGGAGACACCAATTTCAAAGAGACATCTTAATAGTGATGTCAACGCATTAATTAGAAGTGTTAATGAGCTAAAAGCAACCCAAATTAAATTAATACAGCACTAGACAGAGAGCGAAATTAGCTTCAATTTCTGTAAATGATTCTGAAGTGTGCGCAACATATCAGGCTGTCTGAACATTCCCATCCCCCAAAGCTAATCAAGAGCTACATTGCAATTAGCTGCTTAATTAAAGCAACACTCTGCTCGCAAAATCCGGCACAATTAAGTAATGGCTGTTATAGCATGAAGACAGACTGTATTTTTCTTCTGGTGGAAGGAGAAAAAAAAACAACAAAAAAATAGAAAACAACATATTCTATCCCTAATGGCCTACGGGGGATTGAGCCGGGCCAAGGCGTGCCAAGATGGAGAGGTTTCCATCTTGCGCTCCAATGAGGATCTTTGCTCCAGCTGGAAGCCTCGTGAATCAATGACGGCGAGGCGGATCACAGTTGGCACCGACTGGGCCCGACCGCGTCCTAATCGCCGGCTCTGTTTTTTTTGTTTTTTTTTTGGTTTCGCAGCTCGGGGCGGCTTCCAGTTGGACGGAGCGGCTCCAGACTATTGACACTGTTGCACATATTTCCTGTTTACTGATCCTGGCGGCCGTGGACACTGTTGTCCTCCGGTCCCCTGCTGGTGTGGTCTCTGTGGGACAAACAAGCCTCAGAGCCAAAAGGGGAGAGTGTCTGTAGCTCTGTTTAAAATCTAGCATGGAAAGCTTTCTATCGCATTAAAGCGTGTGTACGTTTCTTTTTTTTCTTCTTCTAAACCAGATGTTGAAGCAAAGTGTGAAGCGACCCGATACATTAGTTGCCAACCAAACACAATTGACTTTATAAACCGGAAACATGTCCGATAGCAACCTGTCGAGCACAAAGGAATCCTGCTGTAGGCCACTGGAGAAGCCTTGAAACCAGTGATTGAGACCATCGTGTCCACTGAGCTACTAAATCAGGTAAGAAGTTGGGACATTTTCACATTGACTTCAATGCAACCGGAGAAGTAAGATGAGTAGAAGCTGACGCGTTATTTACTGACTGACCACTCCCGTCTCCTTTGTGCATTGCATTGTGGGACAATAGCGCACATCAAAAGGACCAAACGGCGATTTCCACAACGCTCACGGACTCTTTTTGTGTAACTTTGTCGCTTCAGAACCGACTTGGTAAAACAGCGGTTTGCCTACATTGTTGGATCTTTATGTTCCGCCGGAGAGGAACGGCTTTCAGAACCTCCCGAAGGTCGCGAAACAACCGCTCCAACCGGAAAAAATCACCATCTTAAGCCCGAGCGAGGAGCCACCCTGCCACTCAGTTGTTTTTCAAAAAGGTGCCCCCGAATGGGTGGTGAGCTGTGATTACCAGCCCCCCCCGGGGGAGGGGTGGAGTCCGGGGACTGCGGTGTGAAAACGCCACCCTTCAGCAGGTGTAGGCCACAACAGAGCATATGCCGTCAGGTAACCAGGCCGGTTTGCCCCTACGGAGACTCGGCTCTGCTGGGCCTGCTTCTGCTGGGAGACCGGTGTCGCTCACAAACACCATCTGCACCCCCCTCCCCCCTTCTCCCTCCCCCCCCCACCACCTCTCTGGAAACAGATCCGCCCGTTTGGAGCGTTTATCGGCAGGTCAAGGAGTGGCGCCTCCCTCTCGACGACGACGACGACAACAACAACAATAAAAGCCCCCACACACCTGCCGAGGAAAACAAAGGGAGAAGGTGGTGGTAATTTCCCTCTTTTTTCTTTTTTAAGGAATCAGCCACGTAAAGGTAGACATTAAAGCAGCACAAACGTGCGAGATGGCTGAGATCCCACAGTGCTGCGGGACACCTTTCCCTTTCGCTGAGGAGAGGAGAAAAGACACCTGAAGTGTTTGACGCCAAATTAGCTTTTCAAAGACAATAATTAGACTTCTCCCCCCTCAAGGTAAATTACCTGCTAACCAACTGAACTGTGTTCTAATTATAGGATCTCGCTCCCCCTCCCCCCCCCCCCCCCCGAGCCGTTGCCAAGGATCCTTGTTCCCAGCAAGAAGATGTAAAACACATGAACCAAAAAAAACACACACACACACACGATGAAGTAGTAAAGCCCACCGAATTCAGGAGTGGAAACATGTTCTCTGAAACGCAGCCGGGAGGAGACGACGGATCACCCCGCGTAACCGCAGTAACCTTTTTGAGGATTTAGAACGAGATCGTGTTCACGCGGCGGAGCAGATGGCAGCCGAGCGAGAGGAGGCCGCGCGGACGGGTGACAACTGCTACTCATCAGGCCGCTTTGCGTATTCCCGCAAAGTTGATGTCGTGAAAGACACCCGAGCAGGGAGGGGATATTGAATATTTACACGTCACACGTCGTACGACCTGTTCTGTGTCTGTGATTGAGAGGTGGTGGTGGTGGGGGGGGGGGGGGGGGGGCGGTTGGCCTTTGGATCCATGCAGGCGATTTCTCTCATTGTTCTTCCGGGCCGCGAGGCGGCACTGTGGCCGTTGGGGGGGGGGGGGGGGGAGTGGGAAATCACTGCAGAGCCGCAGCCAAAAGGGGGGTCAAAGATTTGAATTCATCACCCGGAGCTCGGAGCCTACGCCGCTAATTAATATGTAAATTTGAACATTGTTTGTTTGCCGCTGTGTCAAACTTTCGATGCGAGGAGCGGCTTCCGGGAGGTTAACGGAGATTTGGGGGGAGATTGAGGGCTGGAGACCTGCCACGCATCCCAGCCAGCCGCTGATCTCCTATTTTATTTAAATACGTCGACTAATGCGGCGTGTGTCTCCGCAGCTTAGAACCTGGGAGACGGGCTAATGATATTTTATTAAGCCAGAGTAATTGAGGATCCCATCAAAATATGTAATTAAACACTTAAGCATAATTACCCAACACAGTAGGAACCCGAATGAATTAATTAAAAAAAAAAAAAAACGTCAATACATCAATTTATTTGAATTCCTTTGTCCCTTTTCTACTTGTAATAATTAACATTTTAATTGCCTTAATTTGTGAGGAGTAAAAGAAACTCACTCTTAATTCGACACCAGCAATAAAGCACGAAATTTGAACTCATAGGAATTTTGTTCGCGGGGAAATGATGATGAACGTTGCAGCCGAGAGACGGAAAAAGAAGTGTTTTTCTGGGAGTAAAAGTGGGGGGGAGCGATTACATGTGTGTGTGTGTGTGTGTGCGTGCGTGCGTGCTTGCCTGGGTGTATGTTCATTATCAGCTGGCTGCATGGGTTTGATGCATACCTGGAGAGCGACTTAATATCCTCAGGCCACTACTACATGTCAGGCCCTGAGAAAGATACACACACAAGACAGAGGAACATCTCTGGCCCCGGTGGAGCCATTTACCTTTCTCCAAGTAGGTTCAAGATATTAATTAAGATAAATCTAACTCAATTCACACATTCTGCCATCTGCCTATTTATCAGAATTATGTTAATCATTTCTGTGGGGCAGACGAATTATTACCCATTTTGTACGTAATTCGTATTAACATTCAGAGTTAAATAATTTTTGCATTCTGTTCCATATGGACTCCTTACAGCACGACATCTTTTCAGCAGACACTATTAAAAAAAAAACAGTGACACATTCATAAGACTAGCGCATGACAGCGCTTTCCCTCCGGTACTCCCACAAACAATATGGAAATGTATTCATTCTAATCATACACAGCCTCTCAGGGTTTATTCATCATGAGGCGCCCCGTGCGTTTTGAACAGCTTTAAACAAAAACAATAATTTTACGATCATCCATTCTGTCTCATTGGCTGTGATTTGACGTGAGTCGTTTTTTTTTTTTTTTTTTTTTTGGCCTTATGCGAGCGAGTTAATTAAACTCCGAGGAGACAATTAAGACGAGACGGCTGCTTGACTCGCTCCGGTCATCCCGCCCGTTATCCGGTTGGTAGGGCCGACAGGTGGCACAGGCCCCCGCGTCAGGTGACAGCTCGTGGCCGGCAGCTCGCGGCCCGGCAGCTCGGGCTCTCGTGGCGTCCCCCCCCCCCCCCCACTTCACACGGATCTACTGCAGTTTAAAGCGGCGTTGGACTTGACTTCAGCTTTAGGTGTGTGGATGCTGCTGGCTGAGGGTCAGAGTCAGGGAGGGGGGGAGGAGGAGGGGGGGGGGGGAGGAAAAAAAAACAAGGCAGATTGTACTCCTGCACGAGCCAAGGACTAATGAGGGTGAAGACGGGGCCAGGCGATGCTATGTGATTAAATTTGGATCTGGAGGGAGATCTTGACCCATGGTGGCCCACATCTAAGTGACATTTATCCAAGAGAAAAAAAAATCTGCAGCCGAGGCCTATTAACCTTTTATGGATCCAAGCACCGGCGCCCGTATTAATTGGCAATTGTATTATTAAATTGACTGAATTGAGAGGGATTTGATCCAACAGGTTTTACAAGGTGGAGGCTATTTTGAAAGGTCCATTCTGTGACAAAGTGTGCTCCCGATCCATGTAGGAGGTTCAATCTCCTGAAGCAGATTCTCTGGGAGAATTCTCAATTAAAGGCGCGGCGAGAATGCAGCGTTTTTCGAGGTAAGTCAGATAAACTGTGAATTACACTGTCAATAGTAAAGCTGCTATCAGTTCCTAGGAAATAGAGGTCAGGGCAAAAATCCATGTCGTGAAATTGTGTCGACCACTTATAACTGGATGTGCAGTGCGACAAGAATTGGTTCATCACTTTAGTTTGTGGTTCAAAGCTTCCCAAATGAAGGCCAATTGTTGACTTAATCGCATCAGCTTGATAATATGAAAATGCTGCCTTCGTTTTGTTCTGAATGGTTGATACTTATGTTGTGATAATGGATCAATATACATCAGGGAACTGAACAAGTGATGCTCCCATCACTTCCTAATATTTAGCTTGAATAACATTCTTGATGCTGGAAATAAGTCTAACAAATAGTCACAATTCATTATTTATTGAGATCCTCTCAGATCTCATCGAGATGCACGTGTTTAGCTTCATGCGGGACATTAATAAACAATTGTACTCATTCCCTTATAAGGAAGAGAAGATTTCTTCTTTAGAAATAAAACTTTCAGATTTGAACAAGGCACATTTAACAAATCCTCCTCCTACAATAAGTTCCACGGATGATTGATGCGTTGTAAAGCTAAGCCTACGTATATGTTGTATGGTTCGATTTGGCATCATGTTACGTAAAGAAAAGCATGTTGGCTCCACACGTTCTGTTTCAGGCAGAAAACTTGATCCCAGATTCAGATTTCAATCACCAGTTACACTGTGAATATAATCCGTTAATACGCCGTCTATTTACTTCATTAGGAAAATATAAAATAATTTAGTGGCTGAGCCAAATTTCATCCGCTGCGCAAGAGATTTTCCCAGCAGCTCCAAAAACTTGTGTCTGTCCCGCGGCGTTTGTGCAGATATTCACTCAGAACAAGACGGCCACTTTCATGGACTTCTTACAGTCAGTTAAGATGACCGACAAGCACTGGGAACATTAGTTCTGTGCCACAAGGCCCAGAGCATCAACTGTCTTGTGACGAGCAAGGGAAGGGATCAACACATTCTAAATGGGAAGACATAATCCCACTGAATGTGGAGTTAAGCCATTTCATAATTAGCAGATTTTCTAATGTATGCCAGGCTTTAATGACCTTTGCAAATGAGAATGGTTGTTTGAATTTCCATCCTTCACATCGTTTCATCCCTGCCATATCTGATAGAATGAGTGCACCAGTTGATGATATGCGTAAGCTTAATGAACGAGTGCACACACTTCTGAATGGAAACTGATGGGCTCAAGCCAGGCAGATTAGAAATGCATTTCCACACCTTGCATATCATCATCAATGCCCATAAGTGGTGTCTCTCCGACCCGTTAACAATGCATTTCAAGCCTTTTGCTTCAATTAGGTACACTTCTCACATCGGATTTTGCTCATCAAAACGCATTAGCATAGTATAGCATAAAGATAAAGATACCAGACGTGTAGCATCCCAACCTTTCAACCGTTGGGAAGTAAAAGATGATCATTTGTTTGCAGAGTATTTCCTCCTCGGCGTGTTGTTTTCAGGCAAAGCAACTCTGATGCGGTTGAAACTGATGTTTCTGATATTTCAGGTGTTGGTGGAGATACAAATCAGAGCTAAAATAACCAAAAAGTCACACAGTGTTACATCGATAACAATTGATTAAAGCAAAGATGGTGCCGCAACTCATGGAAAATGTCGGTGTTTCTCCTCGCTGTTGTTGATCTGCAGGCAAAATCTCGAGAATTTACCAAGTAACATGAATTATTTAGCTGCTGCAGGGATAACGTTCTATGCAGGGATAACATTCTAGTCGTGTTTAATTAGAGCAATTCTAAATAAGCATGTTTTGTCATTGTTGGTTTTACCTGAATCATTATTATAGGAGAGTTTGGTATTTACAACAGACCGACGTCTTTACTTGCATCGCGGGAAAGACAAACATTGTAAAATTGTTCCCACTGCCAAAGGAAAACATCCAATCCACTTTAGCAGCGGCAACAAAGTTTCAAAAACCAACTGTGGGATTTGATGTTGCTATAAATGTCATAAGAATTATTAAAAGAAGCTGCTATAAAAACCCTGAGCAAATTCATTTAAAATTCATATTCATATTCGTATGCGCTCATCTTTGAGCAGAAGTTTAAGTTGTACAGACAGCGTAAAGTACTGGGAAGTAACCACAGATTCTTCTCATTGAGTTCAGGCTGCCTGGACACCCGCCTGGAGCCACGCGGTGGGTTCGGCTACAAGCCACCGGCATCCGCCGTGGCATCTGCCCCATGGCACCCGCCGTGGCACCCGCCGTGGCATCCGCCGTGGCATCTGCCCCGTGGCATCCACTGTGGCATCCGCCATGGCATCTGCCCCATGGCACCCGCCGTGGCACCCGCCGTGGCATCCGCCGTGGCATCTGCCCCGTGGCATCCACTGTGGCATCCGCCGTGGCATCTGCCCCGTGGCATCCGCCGTGGCATCCGCCCCGTGGCATCCGCTCGTGGCACCCGCCATGGCATCCGCCCCGTGGCACCCGCCATGGCACCCGCCCCGTGGCACCCGCCCTGTGGCATCCGCCCCTAGCACCCGCCGTCGCTTTAGAGCCATCGAGCTCTAATCTGTCTGGGATTTCATGTGTGTTAACACGGTCGCAAATGCAGAGATCACGCACTTCGACGGCACTACACAAACGTCCCGGCGTGTGAACTAGACAATAAACAAGCTATCCAATTCCAAGGATTTGCATGAGCAACGCGAGCATTAGTGAACGTCTTCCGTCCTCTCTGCCGAGCGAAAAGCTTCCAACGCGGCCTTTTGTCAGGCGGGACGCGAGCGAGCCCCTCGCTCTTTTTTTTTTTTGGCAGATCCAGGGCCCACAATGGCGTAGATTAGCGGCGGCCTGACCACACAGCCGAAATAAGCTAATTGCTTAATTAGTTGACCCAATTCTTTAAGCTCCTTTTAGCGCATTAACAGGAGCCGTGTAACAAACAGTCATGTTTCCACAGAGGTGGTGTTTGTTTACGGAATTACAATAATGAGGATCAAATAGAAAACACGCGGTCCACGGCACTCCTTTTACGGAATCTCTGCTTTAGAGATTCTATTTAATTTGATTTCAGACGCTTTTTGTTTCAGCCTTTGTCTAATGCACAAGATCCTGCTGCTTTTTTGTTGTCGTTGACAGGAGTTTCCGTCCGATTCGCTCTTGTGTTTATGTTCTCCTTTTTTCCTCTGTTAAACAATTAAGCTGCTTTGGAGAATAGTTTGACTGCCCTCTCAATATTTCTGGACATTTGAGCAACAGGGGACAAATGAGAGGAAAAAAAAAAAATCTTATTAGATTAAATGATGATTGAAATGGGTTCATTTACATTTTCCGCATGCATACTTTACATACATGATCTTTTCTCAGCACTGGGAGTTCTGGGCAAAAGAGCACTATTTGTATGAGATGAACTCATCTATATGCTAATTCATTGGCATGTAGACCTGCTTCATTCCTTCCATTCAGGACTGTTTACCTATTAGCTCTTATAGATGCAGAGGGAATTGGCATATTAAAACCAAAAAGCTGAGGAATACAGAGCATTAGCGGTACATCACTTGTTATTATATTTATATCAGGGTGCCAATGCTGCCCTTTATTTAAGCTGAAACAACAACTTCCCAGACACTTATTGCAAATAAAATAAGCCGACTCTTTCACTTAACTGAGACTTGTTGCCCACTGAAAACCACACGAGCTCTCCCCGATGTGACCCCCCCCCCCCCTACGAAAGGGGGAAACGGGCTGTTTGGCATTTCACAGTTTTGATTTCCAGGTTTTCAAGTAGCAATGACGTCCTTTTGTGCATCCGAATGCAATTCATAACATTTCATAGCGCAATGCCCGACTTTAAATGTTGTCTAGAAACGTTGAGGAGGAGACGTCTGACGGATCGAGCTACGACTGATGCCTAAATGCTAATGTAATTTCATACGAACCAAGCTGAAAGAGATGCAATCAACCCGTTCCTGATTCAGACCACTGTTGGGTTTAAGAGGATGACAACCCCCCTTTCTTATTGTCTATGTAATTCACCAAAATTGCCACTTACAGCCGCTAAGAGCGGGACGTTTCATCTCCACGGCTTCCTCTGGTCTTCGCCACTCATCCCCGTTTCTGCTT
This sequence comes from Pungitius pungitius, assembly GCF_949316345.1. NCBI lineage: Eukaryota > Metazoa > Chordata > Actinopteri > Perciformes > Gasterosteidae > Pungitius > Pungitius pungitius. Next base: position 2,562,336 of record NC_084911.1, on the reverse strand, counting down.
CCTCTAAAAAGTGCCACCACTTCATTAACCTTGCCAGGCGTGAGATAAGAGAGGCATGTGCATCAAAGCCGTCTGCCCACAGAGAGAACAGAGCCCTGCATGGCTCCCCACACACACACACACACACACACACACTGGCATAAACACAGTCCACAAACCATGCGACGTGCAGAAAGGGCCTTTTGTGTTCCAGACTGTCATTCACAACTGCTGTTTTTTTTCAGCAGTCGTTATGTTTTTAAATGTAATTCTAAGTAGGGTTGAAAACATTTGTGCTCGTAGGAAAAGGTTTTAAGGGAGGCGTTTGATTTGAAGTGGAACGCCAAAGTACACGGCGTGTGTCATCACTGCTCGTGACCTTGAAAAATAAAATAAAAAAAACACGAGAAGAAGCATCAAAACCAACTTGAGTAACAGCTTCCCGACTTCCTCGAAGCATGAAAGTAGACGGTAGGAAATGTATTAGCTGAGTCACAATATTGTTTTACCAGCACCACATACAAATCTCTCTGGTGCATTTAATCCCTCTACCCACAGTTTCTCAGAAAGGAGGATATAAATTATTTTTCCCTTTGGTGGAAACTCTAAATCCCTGTCTGGATTCTGTTAAAAGGCTTAAAATGTCACTAAATGCCAAGGCTGAGACTTCTGCTAACACGCAGGTCTTAAAGACAAGATGTTAAAGCGTTGAAAGTTACCTGAAAATGATGAGGTTAATATTCTTATCGCAAACGGAGGCTTTCTATGAGAGTGGATATTGAAAATAGCCAGGTAACCCTTCATATTAGAGGCTATCACGAGGATTAGCGGCATAAACACCAATTACACGTTTAATTGTTTATTGTCAGTTGTATTTAGAAAGGCTGCCACAGGATTGGGATGCAGAGGAGGGGGGGTTGGGGGGGGGGGGTGTGTTCCCGAAATAGCAAGTCAACCTGCTGAATGCTCGCCTGTGACCGAGTAATTCACCACGAGCATCCTTCTCCGTCCCTTCGACGGCCGTGCGAGTTACACGGAGGACAAAAGGGGGCCACTGAGCAAATAGGGGTTTTTATATTTTTTATTTTATTTTTTAAAACACCATCCTGCGAGCTCTCTGCCAACGTGAACCAGAGGTAAAACACAGCGATGCTAAGTCGACCTCCGAGGCGGCACAGAGGAGGGTGGAGTGACTCTATCTGTTAAAAGACTCGCGTTATGTACACATTGTGTTTTTGAAGGAATTTCACTGATCCACAAAAACCAGCATGGGGGGGAAGGGGGGGGGGGGGGGGGGTTGGAGAAGGATGAGCGTGATTCCCTATAAGACCACGCGGTGAGCAACCGCAGCGCAGGATCTCGAGCAAGTTGAAAGTTGCTGTGGCGTTAAAGGGGAAAAGTCTGGCAGAATCCTGCATGCCTGCTGATAACATGGTTGGATTAAGGACGTTTAAGGGAAGTGAAAATTATTCATTCGAGATGGATGAAAGCTGCACTTGTCAAGTCCACCAGTCACGCACTTTATACATTTCATTTCCACTATAGCCAGCGTGCATAATTTCCCCTCAATGCAAATTTCTACACACTGAGAAACTGTGAGCGTATTTACTCCGCTGCCTTTAACACATTCTGTGACACAGAAAATGGATCATCGCCATCGAACAGGGACCAAAACAATGCAATTTGGTTTGCCGAGGTGTGAGAATCTAATTTTGGGACAGGGGAGGGGAGACAGAGTCACGCCGGCTCCGTGGAATACAAACCGAGGCTTATAACGTTTGGAGTCCAAAAGGAGACGGTTTCTGTTTCTGGGGGGGGGGCCTGCTCGGTCCGGAATGAAATCCATCTTTGGCACACAACCAATCCTCCACAAGGACTTCATGTTTTGATTGTAATTACCGCTTTCAAGTCTTAAACGGCTTGGCCTCAGTGTTGGTCCTTGCAACAGAGTACACACACATACAGTATATACACTGTATATATCTGTCTCTCTCTGTGCAAATATTACATCTCTGATGAGAATTAAGTCTGCAGCCTGGATGGCCAATAAATTAGAGGCGCGCTTCTCGTTTACTCATCAGAGCTAATGAGCCTGATAAAATTACCTCGAGGATCATAATTACAGGCTAGTGGCAGAGAGTCTGCCAGGGATAAGACACACACACACACACACACACACACAGTGTTGGAAGTGGCAGCATACAACAGCTAACCTAAAGCATCACAAAGCACTCAAGTCTTATTAATAGAATAGAAAGGCTGATATTAATGAGCACAGATTATACGTTGTGGATTTTTTCATTTAGGGAGCATAAACAATTCAGCTAGTGACACATATGGAACCCAGTTTTATTTTTTTTTATGTACAGGATGTGTAAGGTGCTGCAAAATACCACAATATCCACCTTTGTGTCAGTTCAAACCGCTTTCACCAGCATTTCATTAGAAAACTAAGCACTTGGTGGGTAATGGCATATTTTAATGAAGGATGGCAGCGTGGACACGAGCGCTCACCTCGGAGGATTCCATTTCATCACAGGATGAATTGTTTTTAACTTATGAATATTAATGTCCCTCTAATTTGAGGCTGTTGTTAACGCTTGTCGCTAGGAGCTCGGCAAATCAGGTCCCATTCCTGTTAAAACCATGTATTAGACACCCGCCCCCCCTCACCCCCCACCCCCCTCTCTGACACTAAGCCCTCGCCTTTGATTCTTAATTGCAGCAGTGCAAGCATTTGCAGTAGATGGGGCGCAAAGCTTTAATTAACTCTAATATCACACATTCAGTCTCGACTGTCACCCACATCACGCATGGCATTTTTTGGGGAGTTTTTTTTTTTTTTTTGTACCAATATCAATCCCCCCCCCCCCCCCGACTCTGCTCAGCTAGAAAGAGTGTGTTTCTTAGTTCATGATCACAATTTCACGCATTTCTAAATGAGGGATGCAGTTTGTAAGTGGCGGTAATGTATTGGAGGTTGTCATGTAAAAAAAAAAAACACACCCTTTTGAACGTATTAAAAGCCCTCGTTGATGCACGTCTGTGATTACAGGGCAGCTTTGGGTGAAAAAAGGAGTCTCAGCGTTGTTGGGGGGGTTTTTTTCTCACTGAAAGCAACGTCTGATCTCTGCAGTTGTGGAATCACACGGTGAAGCTTGAAAATATGGGAAAGTGGTGGGATGAATACGTCAAGGATGCGTTTCAATAGTAAAAGATATGTGCTGTTCAGTAAATAAAATCAACCTCACACACACACACTAATCTTCAAAGCATTTATTGCACTACAGATTAAGTTTAAAAATACTATAAATGGAGTACAAGTATATTCAGAAACACTTACAAATGCAACATTGAAGTACATTTTGCACACAAACACCGCAAATGCCATTTTCACACATGGCTGACTCCACACAACCTTTGAACATTTTAATAGCTCAGGTACGGAGCATTTCTGGTGCAGATATTAGTAAAGAGTAATGTTTAATTAAACCTGGTTTTAAGATAAAGGGCTCAATACAACCTATAGTTCGTAAGCCCTCCCCAGCCATAAGCTACCGCTCTACCTAATCCTCTTTCCCATAACATTATTGCATCTGCACAGCCCAACATTCTCGCAGCATTTATAAAATTAGCAAAAGAAATTAACTGTCCGCACTGTGGCAAATTGGATTTTTCTCCCCCCCCAAGTTCTCGCCTTGTGCTGCAGCAAAACCAGGCTGCCACCTACAGTACAGCCAGAGAGCCGTTCAACACGTGTGCCTCCACACACACACACACTAAACTCTAGCGGCTTCCCCCCCACCGCTAAATTTTGTTAAAATCCATCTTTAAATAAATACTGATATAATTTCATTTTGGATGAAGACTGCTGAAGGATTACACATTTATTCTCACTCGTATTAGCGTGTGGAACAGACGGTGTTCCCTCTGTAATTTGAAAACCGATAGCTTACGTTTTTAAACTCCTGACAAGAAGAAGATTTGCAACAAAAAAAAATTCCGATCATTCAATACACAGACAGAGTATTTAAATAACAAACATATCCGTGGCTGAAGAGACAATATTTATGACACTCGCCTGCCAAAGTCAAATTAACATGAGGGAAAAAAAACTCTCAGATGCTTTTCACATGAACAGCTTTAAGAAAACTAAACATGACACCCATTGTGAAAGTAAATATTTAATCATTTAGAAACACCACACAGGTGAATGGTGAACAAAAATAAAGTTTTGTGATACATTCTGAAGCAACTAGAAACACAACTTGGTGATTCGACCCAATAAGTTTCCTTATTTTAAAATCGCTTGCATTTTCTACTTTCAGTAGCAAACTGCACTGCAGCAACCTCAAGACATTTAAAAAAAAGTGGGGTAATAATAATAATAATTATGTCTAGTGTGAAAAGTCCTTTATTCCACCCGCCTTTTACTTCTCCTGAATAGTTTGGAGATGGAAGATTTCCTCTTATTTTTGTCTCTCTTTACTCCTATTGCCCAAAAAAAATGAATAAATATTAGAATGCTGTACTTTTATATGGAAAATCTTTTCTAAAAAAAAAAAGAAAAAGAAAAAAAAACGATCATGCAATACTTACCAAGATTTTGCATCATTTCATTCAACTGCTGATCCTCCTCCACTTCCCTGAATTAGAGTAAAAAAAAATAAAAAATAGTTTAGCATTTGTCCCATACAAGTGGCGTTATGTTACAAGTGTTGTTCCGCGTTACCTCAGCCGGTCTTCATCCAAACCTTCCACCATTTCATTCCTGCCGTCCACCAGCTCCATCAGGCGCCGCATCAACTTCTTCTCCCGCTGCTGCTCGTCTCTGGACTTTAAATCACCTGCAACGTCACCGCTTACAGACTTTAGTGCTGGGAGAAAAAAAAAAAAAAAAAACAACAAATACAACGGGCGACGTTCAAAAAGTGAGCGTGATCTCCACCCGGCTTCTCCAGAAGCCCCCGAAGTTCTGCCTCCACGGACGACTGCTGCTGCTCCAGCGCCCGGGTTCTGGCTCTGACGGATGCAATCAGTGATTACACATAGGACCGATAAAAGCTAAACTTACAGGAGGATACAAGGTAACTACTCACAGGTAAACGAGCTCCGACTCCCTCCGAGCGCACAACTGCTTCTCTCGGATCAAGTTGAACCAGTCGACCATCAGTGGGTCCATTAATACGTCCCCCTCCCCCTCTGGAAAACATGTTAAGAGTTTATTTACAATCACGACACCTAAAGATTAAGCAGGTTTCAGGATTGTTTGGATGGAAATCTTTAAAAAAATAACTTTGCACCTGATCTCATCAATGCAGGGACTGGGGTTACAGAGAAAATGGAAGAATGTTCTAGTTTTCGTATGACACAACAAAAGTGAGCGCAGTGATAAATTAGTTTTGGGGGATTATCTGGGGTCCAGAGAGCGCGACTCCCCTCCCACGTCAATACGGCCACTTATAGAACTGCGTAAAGTCAATAACCCACAGCAATGAAAGGTGAAGGGGACCCTAAGTCGTGTGCTGCGTTACAATAGTGAGTAATAAAATAAAGACGAACATTAACATTCTGCTGCTGCATGGACTTAACCATGTTTGGGATACAAAAGACAATGAAATCCACTATTTCCATAATCGATGTAACTTGCAACATCCCTGGTTACAGCGTCACAAAGGAGAACCTAAAGTGCTGCAGGTTGCACATTTTAAATGCCACCATTTTTTTTTTAAACGTGAATTGTTAAATCTGTATTTCAATCATTCGTTGCAGCCCTTACAGTAAATACACAAGCCCCTGTATTCCAATCTATAACATGGTGGGGGGGGATGTGGGGGCAACACATGACGAAGCACAGATTTGTCTTCATCACTTATTTAATAACAATTTAGCAGTAGGGATTAGCTTTTAATTATTTATTAAAAACCCAAAACGTGAAGCTTTGAGATCATGATTAATTCATCTAAACGCTACAAGATGTTTGAATATTTCCTTAAAAAGCAGTGTTCATGGTTCCTTCAGTCCACCATTTTGTTACGACATGCCCTACAACACAGTCTGCACATTTACACTGAATTACCCAAGAAGGTGGACCAATAGAGTCTAATTAATAGTTGACAAACCCAATCCATTAAAAAAGACACACAAGTCACATTTACAGTGAGGCTGGATCGGGGACGCAGACCGTCTACAATCACTGGAACAAACGGGATTGTATTCAAACCAATAGAGCGCCTGGGTTGAGAGGTACGTGACCCCGTAGGTAGCGAGCCACTGATGTCAAGGCCAAGCGATCGCACCCTCAGACCGCCGAGCAGGAGAAAAGTACGCAATGGACCACACACACACACTCTCGAGTCGTGTTGACCTTGGGCAAAGCAATCAGGTCCCACCACCTCACAAGAGACGCTACGTCCCTGTGGGCTGCAAGTGACTCCCACCTCATTTGGCTGCAGACAGTAATAGAAATGGCAGGTAAATCTCTCACTAACACACACGTGTGTGTGTGTGTGTGTGTGTACTCATCTCCGCAACAGAGAAGCGGAAAACACACCATCAACGTTTGTGTCAAGTTTTTTGAGCATGTGAAAGGAAAAAAAAATGGACCACATCTCCCTCAGAATGAGTGGAGTCCAACGCAACCCCCCCCCCCCCCCCCCCCCCCACAAAGCAAAGAGGAGCGACAGGAACAAAGTACCTTCCCCGCGGCGTCGGAGTTGCGTCTCCAGCGCCACGCCCTCCTGCTCCAAACGAGCAAAGCCCGTCTCAACGTCCTTCAGGTCCCTCTCAATCTGCTCCACTGGAATATGACAAGACGTCACCTGATACGAGACAAAAGGGAGCCAAGAGCCCAGAGAGTAAGTAAAGGTTACTTTACTTACAACGTGAAGGAGGGAGGTCCATTTTTCACTGGGAATATAATGAGCATATTTGTAGAACTGTTAATTAATCTCTGAAGAGACTTAATGGAGGGAACTTACAGAGGGTGACCTCATTTCAGTCCTGGAGGCGTTGGTGGGTGACAAATACTTTCCCTTTTTAGCACCTAAGAGGTAGATAAAATAGGATTAGATGGTCCTTTCATGGCGGCTTTTCAAAAAAAAAAAAAAAAAAAAGTATTGTCACATCAGACTTCACCAGATTTATTTTGGGCAAAAAAAAAAAAATTGACTGTATGAAATCAAAAAGATGGTTTGGGCCACGTGCGTGTTGAGTGTGGTTTGGATGACGACATTTAACAAATGAAAAAAAATAAAAATATTAGCATCTTATTTTGACCTTACAAGTATGAAAACGATAAAAGCTCCTCACCAGGAGTTTGAGAACCAGGCTGAAAGTGTACAGCGTCGAACCGGGCGAAACTAACTGGAGGCAGTGCAGCAGCGGCGGGGGGGTGGTGGGGGGGGGGCCTCGTGGTCCCATCGAGGACACAAGAGGAAGCCGTGGACGATTTACGTCCCTCAGTAAAAGCGTCGGCATCCCTGCGAAAAAGTGAAGAAAGAGCCTTAAAATGTGTGTCGCCATATTTAAAAAAAAAAAAAAAAAGGGGGGCTTTTCATACACCGATTGTGCATTTTGAGCATAAAGACATAATTAGAAACCTCACCTCTTATTTTTGTAAAGGCTAAAAAGGAAGTGATGGGGAGGAATCGTCAGCAGGGGATTAGAAATGAGCGGAATCTAGCGTTTAGAGGAGGAAAGGCGCGGCGCGGCGCTCCCTCGGGCTCGTGAGGGCGGGGGTCAGCTGACGCGCGCTCAGCCACTCAACATTAAGACAGACGGAAGAGGCTCGGCCACTCTGCGTTCTGGAGAGTGAATAAGCCGCATGGTAAGCGCCATTCGAAAGGTCAATTGTGTCCACCATTTCTCCTCCTCCCCCCCCCCCCCCAACCACCACATATCCACTCAGTGGGTTTTTAGTCAATGGTGAAATGGTTCCAAGCGACTTACTTCAAACCGAGCGCCACAGGTTTGAGCTTCAGTTGCCCCCAGACTGGATCTGCAGACAAAGGATTTGGACAGAAGAAGTTGAGGGAATTAAAAAAAAAAAAAAAAAAAAAATACCCATCACTACTTCATCTATTACCCAAGATCAGAGATCATTCTTTGTTTCAAAAGCAGTCGGACATGCTCACGTTGACTTTTATCTGGCAATTAAGTGTGCGCCCAAAGTTAAGCTCCCTGAACACAGTAAATAAATAAAATGACTTGAAGCGTAACCGATTCTCACCTGTTAAAGTTAAGCAATACGAGTCCACCGATTCACCAATGCGGCGCGTTTGATGGCGACATCATAATTACATGAAAGAGGAAAGTGAGAATCTGAAGACCGTTTCTGTTAGAAAACCGTCAGTAATTGTGTTCCTGTCAGGACGGACGCACATCCATCCATCCGGGGAGCGGGCGGCTCAACTGTGACGGCTGCGAAAGTTCATTAAAAGCGCGAGACGGAAAGAACGCGTCGGTGTTCTACGTCGCGGGCCGTGAAAACAGGGCGAAGATGACAAAGGGGCTTTGTTTTCAATGAATGTGTTGCGAGAGACACAGGAAGAATGAGGGGGGGGGGGGGGGGGAGGAGGATACTGGCTGAATGTCAAATAATGGATCAGGGACAACTGCAGCGCTCGCCTTGGGCCTTTGTGTTCAGGGCCTTCAGACGTGGCGGCTCCTCGTTGGAGGGAGGTCCTGCCCGGTCTCCTGCTGGACCCGTCTCTGCTGATCGGACGGTGAACGGGCGTTTGTTGTTGTTGTTGTTGTCGTTGTCTGCCGGCCCCTTCCCGGCGGTCGCGGGCCTCCCGTGACCCGGCGAGGCCTCCGCGGCCCCCTGGAAGAACCGCCGCCGGGCCGCCTGCGTCCGATGGGCCGAGGCCGTCCAGGCCGCCTGGGGGGGTGGAGCGGGGCCGGCGGCGGAGGAGGAGGGGCGCGACGCCGGCGGGGCCCGGGTGGCACCGTTTGGTCGAGCGGCTCCGCTTCGGAGCGCCGCCGCCGCCGAGGAGGGAAGGACGCCGGCGCAGTCGCTGCATCTGGTGGAAGTTCATCAGTGTGACGTAAACGATGCAATAAACGGCGCAGTATCGACGACTATTGATTCAGTGCTTACTTGAAACAGCTTCTGTGGTACAGCTTCCCTTCCACAAAGTGCCTCTGAACCAGATGAACGGGGCTCTTGCAGGAAACACATTTGCTGTGGAGAGGTCCATGTCTGTTGGTGGTCTCTGTACAAAGTGCCTTCTGTGAATGAAAATTAAAATATTAAGCTAAAAGATATTTCATCCAAGAGAAAATAAGTCTCTTCATACATTTCAAGGCAAAAGTTGAGACAACTTCTCTGTCCAGACTTCTAGAAAATAGAGTTGAACTTTTTTTTGTTGGAAAATATCAATGAAAAAGTTGGATTGAAAAAAGTTTGTCGAACAATGTCATAGGAAAAAAAAAAAAAAAAGTAAATGCAAGGCTGAATTAAAAAAAAAAAAAAAAAGTAAAAAAAATATTAGGTCTAAAAATGTTTTAAAAAGTAAAAACATGTTGGTTGAAAAATATGGGGAAAAAAAGTCAAAATACAGGTCACGTTTTTAGAAATGTACCTACAATTAGAAGTGTAAGACAGTAAGATTAATCGTAGACACAACATGTCAACGGACCTGAGCTCTGCACACGTCAGCTGGGGGCCGGGCGGCGGGGGTCGAAGGTGAACCCGTCTCCGTGGCGCCCTTGGACACAAAGCTTTTGGCGACCGCGGATGGCTCCTCCTTGGAGCCCTCTGCTGGCCTTTTCACACCTCCCACTGGAGGAAAAGTACACGCAAATCACCACATTTACACTGTTGCAGAGAACTGGCAACCCAAACAAAACAACAACAAAAAAAAAGTCCTGTATGACATTTGGAACCAGCCATATTCTCACTGGGAGGACGTCCTTTGAAGTAGTTGTAGTACTGGGAGACGTAGGTGAGAATGCTCAGCCTGTCTGGGATCCTTAAAGCCACCATGTCTTCTGCATCCAACAGAGCCGGAATCCCCAGCTTCTCCTCTGCGACCCGAAAAGCCTGAAAAGATTAAAAAAAAAAAAAAATGCAATGCAATCTGCTTTTAATAGACTAGAAGTGTTCTGTGGACGCGTGTGATGAATGGCACACTTCCTGTAGGGACAAGAAAGGGGACGTGTGAGGGGGGGGGGGGGGGGGGGGCAGGATACCGGTGGTTTTGTTTAGGATCAGTGTGGACATGCTCACTCGATCCTTCCTGAATACAAAAAAAAGTCTGCTTGTAGAAGAGAAACAGCACAAATGATTTAAGAACGCAACGAGTCGCTTTACCGGTTTTTTTTTTTCCTTTACGAGCAAACGAACTCTCAAGCGTCTCGTAAAATAACCACCTGCGAGAAACGGGACACTCGTCATGAAAAATGGAAGGGTGTGAATTACGGTCACGTTCACCGTCTCGTGTTTCGGGCACAGGGAGCATCTTCAAAACCAAAACCCGATAAGAGCAAAATGTTCCGTTTAAAGTCCTACTTTGTAACATTTAGGACTTAAAACAACAACAACAACAATGGCTTTGAGGGGACTGTCACTGTGAGGATGGATTGGCGAGGGAGGGGGGGCGGGGGGGGGTCAATAGGCCGGAGAGCCTCTTCCCTCCAGCTAAGGTTTGTTATGGACACTCCCAGAATCATCCAAGACAACAAGGAGGAGGAGGAGGAGGAAGCCGCTCAAATGGAAGAAGACTAAATAATGGAAATGCGCCCCCCCCCCCGCTCAGTGTGTGTGGGCGGGTGGGGTTAACAAAATAAACATTGTGTTGGAAAGGAAATGTACTTTCTACGAAGCGGCGTCTGCTGAACCTGCGGTCATTTGTATTAATTGCAAAGCATACAGTGGTGCACCTCTGGATGTGTCACGGTGTGTGATGTCCAGATGTTTAAAAGCGCCGAGGTGGACACTGATGAACAGCCCTGCATCTTACCAGCCTGTTGTTCTCAAACACATCCTCCTCCCTGAGTGAGTCGTAGTCTCTGGGAAAAACAGAAACGCAACGAGTTGATCAGAGTGGTGAGAACATCATCAAAAAAAAGGGACAATATCAAGGAATCACCTACTAAACTTCTGGAAACTCAAGTTTCCTCGTGAATAACATTCAAGGACTAAATGTGTCTCAAGATTACAAAATAGTTTTTGTCCATGGTTTTTGTAATAATGTGTACGAAGATACCTTTAATGCCACCGGGTGAATTCAGGGGGACATCAGGTCATTTGGGAAAAAGCATTTTACTTCCGCCTTGAAAACGGTAAAGTTATGAAGTGCCAATACATTGCTCAGGACTAAAAGCCACATGACATCGCGCAGGAGAAGTAAAAAAAAAAACGCTTTCTCCAAATGTCCCGACACCCCTGAACTCACCGTGTATAAAACCACACAACTCACATCAGGTCCGGTCTGTACTTGTGTATCAGCGCGCAGAAAGCCAAGCCGTTCTTGAAGGAGGTCGTCATGTTGGTGATGGCCACATCCGAGTAGCCATCGCACTGCATTTTACACCACTGCTCCAACGCCTTGATGGCGGCCATGCTGGCGGCTGGCGGCTGGCCCCCCGACCCCGGTAACCGCAACGAGGCGCGCAACGAGCCGGTGGCGAGGAGGAGTCGGGTGCGGAGGAGGTGCAGAAGCTGGAGGTGCAGGAGGTGGGAGGTAAACGCAAAGTGTGTCTGTGCGAGCTGCGTCCTGGTTCCTCCTTTTCAGCAGAGTGGCACCGGGAGCAGATGGGCGCGCGGCGCGTCCATGCGCGTTCATGCGCGCGCGCGTTTCACCGCTCATTAAACTAATTGACAGCGACTGCCGTCACCGTCATTAACGACACTCGAACACAGCTCGACAGAAAAGGCAGATCGTTTATCTGGTCTCTCTAAATAGTAAACATGCAAACTGAACACATACGTAGTCGTAGTGACGATATCAGTGAGCCAACTTTAAACTTTAATATAAAACACGTCTTATTACCGTTATTTAGCCGTCGGGCAAGTTGATAAACTAATTCTACTTTGTCTGATTCTGCATCAGTCCTCATGTGGAAGGTACATTCGTGGGTAAAGGTGGAAATGGAAGGGTGGGTTTTTTTTTGTTTCCAAGTGGAACCTTTAGGTCGAGCGAAGGTCACTGGTGCACCATCAGCATTAAAAGGCACACTATTCTACAATTGATCAGTTTTTACAATTCCCCTCACATTCTCCCATCACGTGCACGCCATCGCCGTGAGTGTGCAGAATGAGGACAGCAGTATGACATACATTTTACCCCGGTCATCTCTGTGTGGGGGTTAATTGGGGACTAATTGAGGCCAACCATTGTCATGCAAGGGTTCTGGCCCAATTAGCTCATACGACTGTGTCCCATCGAATTTTAGGGGAAATGTTGTAATTTGATTCTTCTGAAACTTTACAAGACTTCTTCTTAAAGTTTGTAAAGAAAGAATAAATCAATTCTGCTTGAAGAGGAAACTACATCACTTTTATTTCAACATTCTTCTCTGACCTACATTGAAGGGTAGTTTTCAAATCTGACCCAAATACCTTTAACACGAGTATCTGACCTATGTGTGAACAACCCCCAGCCCACATTCACGAGACATCCACTGTTTACAGAATATTATATGTATAGAATATTTGTGACCACAGTAAAGAGAAATGAATCAAACCCATCCATCCTGCCTGAGGACGCCTTCCCTTCCCAGCAGGGGGCAGCGTTGCGCCGCACCCTGAGAGTCACGTGAGCAGCGCATGGCACCCTTTACCTGCAGCACACTTTATGCTGGACAGAACACAAGTCATGCGGTGTTTGGTTTATACTCCGTGAAGGTTTGATGGAGGACACAGTTTGAAGTTGTTCATAAACGGAATGATGGGAATTATGAAAAAAATGTCACTCAAATGTATGTCATAACAACGACGTCTACAGTTTTAGACGTTGGCTTGAATTTAGACAACGAAAAACACAAGCTGTTGTGAATTATTATGAATGTTCATCGCGGCCCTTCAAACGAGCCCCCAAATCGAACCCCGAAAGGCGCACATCTCTTCACGGAATCCGTGCCACCACCAACGGAAAACGTAAACACGGCGTCTTCCACGCTTCTGATGCAATGCAGCTATTCCCATTTCCCCCCCCGCGAGGACATGCAGGCACATGCAGGGACGACCCGCATGTCTGCCAAGGTAACCCGAGAGGTCAGGGATGAGCCTTCCATTAGTGAAATCATTTAGCCAAATTATCGCCCTGCATCCGATTTCAGCCGTGCCCCCCCCCCCCCCCCTCCCCCCAAAGAGCATTTGTCATCGTTATCTGTTCAAGGCGGACCTTCGTCCTGAGTCATTCAGCGGCAACGACCTCAGTCACATTCTGCGGAAAACTGAGCTATGGAGGCATAAACAAGGTAATCAATCACTTCTTAGAGGAATGAAAACACTATCGACAGTTTTACATTTGCATCCAAAAGACAAAAATTGTGTTTACAATCCTTAACTAAAACTAAAAAGTTGTATTCAAAGTCTGATTGTAACACGAAAGAGAAGAAGCAAGAAGGACACATATATATCAAAAAGTAAATATATATATATATATGTGTGTGTGTGTGTATATCATTTGATAGTATTACATGTAAAAGATGACTTTAACGCTGTATAATAAGCTGAATGCGTGTTAAGGCTGTAAATACGCAGTCTCTTTCTGAAAACTTTCAATCGTTGTGCATGGCATCATCTTCCTGCGTCTGTGGCCGCGTCCCCCCCCCCCTCCAGGCCCCCCGACACGTTAACGGCGCCGTGGATCTCGGCCTCGTGCTCTCTGGCTTTGGCCCTCAGCTTGGCGATGCTGCAGGAGCGGAGCTCTTCGGGGCTCGGCCCCCGCGGCCCCTCCCACTCCCCCGACCTCCCGGTCGCAGGGTGCACGCTCGCAGCTTTTGTCCACGGGTGGCCCCCTCCCTCCTGCGGTCCCGCCCGGTGCTCGGCGGAACAGCCCGTCTGCCGGTTCGACGCCGCGCTGCCTTTCTCCGACGTTTCTTCGCCGCCTCTCTTCACAAAAGGCCCCCCCAGCTGGCCCCGGACTTTCAGCTGCCGCCTCATCTTGGCACGCCGGTTCTGAAACCAAACCTGGAGTGAAATGAGGGGAAACTTAATAGAAATAGAAATATTCACATAATGAATAGATAAATAAAGTGCAACAACTTGTAAAAGTTTGTTGCAGTTAAAAAAGAAGATATTTGGCCTTCGGGTCAAAGTTCAATAACCTTTGCACACTGTCAATCTCTTGATTTATTATATGTTCACATTTTAGGTCAACTGACAGGACTATACATGCATTGAAAGAATTATGCTGTAATCATTTATTTCATCCATCCCGGCAGCGTAAAAACAACGCATTTAACAGACTAACTTTGGAAGATATTGACTTCATTAAACTGACAATTTTTAAGACACTTGCATAAATAAGTAAAAAGTAAAGTCCTAATTCTAACAGTGCAGCCCGTGTAGGGAGGAAAGTCTCAAACGCACTCTAACCTGCGCCTTGAAAGCCACATCATTCATAAATTATACTTAAAAATAAACAACCCAGCGCATCAATTACTTGAACTCTGGCCTCGATGAGGTCCAGTCTGAGGGCCAGGGCTTCCCTCATGAAGATGTCTGGGTAGTGGGTGGTCTCGAAGGCCTTCTCCAGCTCCTCCAGCTGCCAGCTGCTGTAGTTGGCCCGCGCGCGACGCTGCTTCACTGGCCTCTGTTCATCTGGAAAGCACAGCGCAAGCACCAATTACACGATTGCCAACGGGTGACAAGGAACTAATGGCTGTAGATTGGATAATTAGCGCAGCGATCATTAGGCCCACATTAACACTAATTGATTGTTAGTTGCGAGCTGTTGGACAATCCTTTGTAAACATTTACACTGAGATCAGATGGCATCACTGGCTGTCTTTAAAACAGACTGCGAGATCAAACTGTGCCAGTTTGGCTCTACGCACAAGTCCTCGGTGTCATCGCCCCCCCAAGCAGCGTGGACTCACCTGCGCCCTCGGAGGGGGGGGTGGTCCCCACGCCGCCCGCCCTGGCGGCCAGGAGGAAGGCCTCCTTGCGCGGCTCCGGCTGCAGATAATCCCTCAGGGACTCGTAGCTAATAAAGGGTCCCGGGATCAGAATCTGAGGTCGGGTCGGGAATGCGGGGAAGAAGTGAGCTGCAGGGGGGTGGAAAACCGCCGGCAGCAGAGTGGAGACCAGTTGTCCCGGGCCAAACATGGCAGACCCAACGTTAAGCACCCGTCCACTTGAAAAAAAAAAAAAAAAGGTGCCCGGGTTCTGGCTCCTACAGGGATGCAGTGGGAACGGTAAAATGCATCCTAGTCTCCAGAGCCGGAACGGTCCGCTGCATGGGTCGCTGCTGCATGGGTCGCTGCTGCATGGGTCGCTGCTGCATGGGTCGCTGCTGCATGCGGCTCAGCGCGGGGATCAGGTGTTGCCTTAAGAGGAAAGGTAACGCTTGAGTAGTGGAGGTGGTCTCACCTTAGCCTGTCTGTGCTATTCCTCCAAGTCCTCCCCCCCCCGCCTCTTCCAGTCACATGGCCTCCACACAGACAGCGGGGGGCTTGGTTTAAAGGACTTGAGGTGAAAACCCAACCTGGGATTCAACCCCTCGGTGGACTACCAGTATTACCAGTATCAGCGTTTGCCGTATTCGTCTTTACTTCAATCTTTTTCTCACATTCGAGGGTATGTTGCCCCCCCTGCGCGTCTCCACCTGGGACGAGTTGCAACATCTTTTGGCTCCTGAAGTTTCAAATGAGTGGGACGAAAAGGAGCTAAGAGTGTGGAAACTCGCTCCGGGAGGTGACTAATGATCATTGAGACATTTTTTTTTTTGCACAACTCTTGTCTGTCAACAGCTGTTAAGCATAATGACAACAAATTATTGCGAAAGATGTGGAATCAACAACGCAGGTTGTTCAGTCCTGTGGGGTGAAAACAAGCACAAAGTCTGCAGGCCGCGAGCAGCAGGTCGCAGGACAAATCGTGTTCTGCTCCTGGTGACTCTGTGTTCACCCCGATTTCATTTATTTAACGTTTATTTTCCACATCACCATGACGCGCTGTGTAAAAGTGTCAGCTTAGCAACGTAAATCCCTTCTTAATAAATAATAAGCCAAGTGTAATGAGTATGTCACGCCTAAATAAGAACATCAACCATTTAAATGATTGTGCTTCACTACAATACAAATATGCTTTTTTTTTAAATGGCATATATAAAAATGATGGTTATGTATTTAATCTTTAAGGTGGGGGGACGTCCTCGCCATCGTTCACACCACCGTAGCCCAAGTGCTGCCGAGCACTCGCGCGGTCTCTCCACCTCGGCTTTAAAGCGTTAACACGTCAACACGTTATCAGCCGAGACAGGAAGCGCATTAACGCGTCTCCTCCCCGAGCAGGCAGGTGTAGCTTAGTGCTGACGGATCTCTGATGAGACCATCGCCCCCCCCCCCCCTGCGTGCATTAAACACAGGTGTGTCAATTAATCGGAAGGCACGCATCACCTGGCGGCGCGTCCTCGCCGACTTGCTCACCGGCTTTGATCAGCCCCGAGACCTCTGCAGCTGGTCAGAGCCGAGGTGAGTCACGGGGACGGCCATTCCTCCCCCCCCCCCCCCCCTTTCATCTGCACCTGTTCAAACACTACGGTGATGCCTTAGCTGAAGGAGCAAAGAGCTCCATGTTGGGGGGTTTGACCCACTCTCTCTCATATTTGGATATGTGGTTAAATGTACACGTTTTAAGGTCCAAAGAATAGAAAATGTTAACAATTTCCCCCCCAGAATTTGATTCCTAAGATTTAATAAATAAATATTGTGGGACGCCTGCAGGCTCCGGTGATCGAATGCTCGCTACTGAGAAGGTGTATTGAATTATAATAACACAAATTAACAATCCAGACCTTTCTTTACAGGTGGGGGACATCGCCCTTAGCAACACATGTGGCCGATAAGCATCGTCGTTGAATGGGGTCTGTGTGAGATGCAGGGGACAGACATCCACAGGTCCACTTCTGCCTGTTGGAACAAACACGGCGACTCTCGCTCTCTGCTTCTGTCCCTGGCACACAGGTAGTTACAGGGATTTAGACCCCCCCAAACCACTGTGTTTGTGGTGTGCCTCGGTCCTCTAATGCCCATTGATCCACATAATCAGTGAGAAAATTGGGGGGGAGGGAGGGAGGGAGGGACGGGTTCTGACAGCCGTTACTCAAAAGAGCGGCTTGTGGGATAATTGAAGGAGGCATTAAGACAACAACAGTAATGGCTACTGCCTCATCGGTCTCTCAGGTATCTCTCCCCCCCCCCCCCCCCCCCACCTCCCTGGGTGACAAAGGCACGACTGGAGATCCACAGCGGACAGAACGCGGGTCGTCTGGGTGTTTGAGCTCGTGTTCGTTCAGGTTAAATCCTCTAGAGTCCCGGTCCGATGACGGGTGTGTTTTTGTTTTATCTGTTGCATCACTTGAATGCGTTCTAACGTGTTTCCTGCTGAAAAGGGGGCAGGTTTCTTCTTCTGCGTTTGAATCAGAACTTAAGGACGTGTGACACCACCACCGGTTCGAAAGTCCCAGTCCAATCTCCAACTCGCGAGCCGCTAAGCCTCACGCCGAACGACGTGCATCTGCTGGAATCAGTTGCCCGGGAAAAAGCTCTTTCAAAGTGCAACGTGCATTAAATGACGAGGGCTATTTACCCTCCTGTTTTCCCTCCTTTTGCAAGACGAGGGGCTGAAGTGGATTAACTCTGCCACCATGTATCACACAGTCTAACAACAATGGAGGATGTGAACGCTGTCACCGCTCCTTCTCGTGCACTACGATGACACTTCACTTCATGAACGCACGAGTTCTGCCAAACGCCGGGGGGCCCGAGATGGGTGATTATGGCCGACCACACACGTCACGGGAATATATTTATCTATCTGGTGTGATTTGCAGGCTTGAGCAGCAAACCCAGGCGAAGATAAAGATCAATATTTGATGAAAGTGTAAGTGAAGCTTAAGGGTTGTCGCTCACGCCTCTCTGCCGTTAATGACGTGTCACATTATCGCACTTATCAGATCGGGCGCAATTACCGGCTTCCTTCCTGTTCGAATTCATTACGAAATGTTGAATCCTTCCAGTCGTCCACCCCTCCGACCGCCTGCATACGTTCCCCCGCCTGCCTGCACAAACTCCCCAACTACCAATGGCAGCGTGGATTGGTATAATTCAATCATCACACCTGAAATGTGTTTTTTTTTTTTTTACCTGGGAACAGAGGTGTATTTTATGGTTGAGGAGGCGCCTCACTCTCTCTGGTAATAGTATCCCGGAGTGAGCAGGCTGATTGTTTTAGTCCCGGATCGCCGGCCGTGGGATAAACCCTGAGAGCCCGACCTGCTTTTCATGTCAAAACCTTCAAGGGAAAGCGGCCACAATCCAACAGCAATCACACTTGAGACATCAAAGGCGGCACAGAGACGAGAGGCGAGAGACGGTCCACTTCTTCTTCTTCTTCTTCTTCTTCTTTTTTTTCTTCCACGCGAGCCAAGTGCAACTCAAGCGTGGAGGAAGAGGAGATGATCTAAGGCGAGGGGGGCCATTGAGAGGAGGACGGCGAGCAGACAGATGTGCACGGGCAGGTAGCGGCACATCAGGGGTGGGGGGGGGCCGACACTTTAAAAAAAAAGGCCCCCGCTGGTCACATTCCTGCCCGCTGCACCTCCGCTGGCCACTTTCTCAGGAGCAGGAGAAGTGATCCACGTGATCCCCGACTCACGTGGACTTACTTCTGATACTTTGTTTAGATTTAAATGAAACACCTTCTTAATAAAGTTTGGTAGTTTGGGAAAGTTGGTTCCCAACCGAGGGGCTCGGCCATCCAAAGACGATCAGCTGATCGAATAGGGTCAAAGGAGGATTAATAGATGTGGAAAGACTATTTGACCCTTTTTACTGCCGTAAAGAAGTTTTGTTTTAAAAAGGTTTGGCGAGGGGGCTTTGTTTGTCTTTGGTGTTCATTCCGACATACAAACATAAAAAGTTATGAATTAGCCAAAAAAAAAGAGAGAGACGCACTTTCCCAGAATGCTTAGTATTTTATGGCAGTGAAACAAAATGACTGCGAGCGTGCAGCTGCATTTCGGGGCATCCAGCCTGGTACGATGAATGAAGGCAAGGGTTGTTAACTTGTCAGTGGTCCGTCACACTATTCAAACCCCCCCACCCCCCCCCCCCCCCCCCAACTACTCCCTCGTTAGCTGTCATTCATCCCTGTTCCGCCTCACTGCTGCCCAGCCAATGAGAGGCTGGCGCCTGACCAAGAGCCCGGGCTGCTAAGACTTGTGTTGTAAGTTGATAGATAACCGTAAACAGAGCGTTTGGGGAAGTTATAGGACACCATACAGGTGCAATTAGAGCATCACACAGAGGCCCGATGGGTGCGACATGTTTGGCTTTTCATATGAGGAATTTATTTATTATTTTTTTATGGGAATGGATGCGGGAATACACGTTCATTAAATATAAATACGGCCCACACTACACCTTCAAAGCACCTTTAAGTTCCGGCGATTGGACAATCCTTTAACTACTAGTAAGAAATGACCCGTTCTTTTTGAGTGCTTTAAGTCATTCACAAATAACACGGTTTGTCAGATTGGCATCTTCTTCTCAATAGTTTGACGGACTGAGGGAAATGATTGCTGACACAAATTGGACCGGGACTGTGAGAAGCAGTATTTTGTGTGTGTAGTTGTGTGTGGATGTGTAAGGTCACGTAAGTCAATACCTTTGATATCTCATATTCCAGCTGGCAAGCCAACACTAGTCTGCCGTTTCCAGACTACGCATCAAGCTTTGCACTTTGTAATAAAGTATATTAGTAATTTAATAACTGCAGAAGTGCAAAAGCTCCCACTCAAATGTCTGAAAATACAATAAAACCAAATGTTTTAATTAAAAGGTAATTACTTCAATACTTATATTACAATATTCATTATCATTTTGATATTCTGTGTTGCCTTCGACTGATAATATAATATCACCTAATTATATCCCAATTCTTCTTATCTTTTTAATAATTGGTTAATCTATCATTATATCAGCTAAAAATGACTTGAACCCCTTTTAAAAGCAATACATGTACTAATTGTGCCATTATTAGAGAGCCACACAGTTTATTAATAAGTGATGATCAAATTACAGCAATGTTTGAAGCAAAGGCAATCTAAAAAAAAAAAAAATATGTAGCTCTGGAATGCAGAAACTGATGAAGGCTGTTGGAAGTGGAGCCGCTATGTTGTTGCTTCCATGTGAAGGACCTTCATAGACTCCGAGATCATTGAGCTGGTGTCAATTTGTCCGTAGATGCCCACTAAAAAGGCCTTGTGGAGCAGGATGTCTGCGTGTTCTGTGAAAGGGGAAAAACAAAAAAAGAACAGGGATGCGTGACGGACTGCGTCTCTGGGCGTTGAATCGCCGCCCGTCAAAGGACGCCTTTCTCACCTTGACAGAGGAGCACAAACTCCGGAAGGTTCCTGAGAGCCGTCTGCACCACGTCGAAGTTGCCGCTGCCCATGCAGTACATGAACGTTGGCAGGAAGTCGGTTGCTAGGCTGCAGCGGAGAAAAAAATAAAAATAACAACAACGATAAAACAAAGCGCGCAGAGAGAGACGGGGGTCACGGCGCAGGTCAACTCACCACGGATTGTTCTGGATGCAGCGCAGTGCCAGACCGAAGGCCATGTTCCGACACAGCTCCTCGGAGGACGTCATGAGCCTCTGCAGGTCGTTCTAAGGGAGAGGGGGGGGGGGGGGGGGGGAACGAGGCGTTACTCGCCGACGGGGGAGGGGGGGGGGGGGGAGGGAATGTCACCTCTGTTCTGTTTGTGTTGCTCATGACTCACAGTGAAGTACTGGATGATCTCCGGGCTCCTTCTGGACTTCTCATCCACCTCCGTCAACACTTCCAACACATCTGAAGCAGACGGGGGGGGGGGGGAAGAAACGGCGTCCGTTACTCATTACGACAACTGATAAGATGCGAACATGTGTGCAGCGGTTTGTTTGTTTGTTTGTTACCCTCGACTGCTTCGCCTCTCGACATCTTCTTCAGGTACATCGTCATGTCGGCCGCACTCAAGGAAACGGCGGCGGAGATGTTGACCAGAGGCAGTGAACCGGTGGACAGGTCATCTGCCACAGAGCAAAAGCAGATGGTTTACCAAAGAGGGCAACAGTATACACTGAATGAAAAGCTAATAATGATAATAATAATAAGCTAATGTTTTGCATGAACTCGAGATCCTCCTGCTCTCACCATCTCTCTCCTCTGGCGCCACCTCTGCAGACGACCTCTTCACTGGCAGCGTGAGTCCAGCCAGCAGAGACTTCAGCTGAACCAGGTCGGGGTTTTCGGCGCACAGACCCCTTGGCAAGAAAAAAAGCAGTAAATGATGGAGGGCGATTTGTAGTTTGCAATGTATAGCTAACAACAACAACAAAACAAAAGGGTGTGCTCACTGCAGGATGGCCGAGTGCTTCTGCAAGTAGGGAATGGCGGCTGATGCGACGTGGGTGATGTACTTCTGTGTAAACTGCAGGAACTTGTTGATGAAGACCAACGGAGAGCGAGTCCTCTGGAAGTTCTACGGGAGGAACGATGCACGTGAATACAGTCAGAGATCGTGAGATCGAATCCCAGGTGAGGATCTGCCAGCGTGCGAGCCTCCTCTTACCCGGAGGACCTTCATGAACGACAGCAGGCAGTCTTGAAGCGCCCTCTGGTGGTCGCTGTGGAAAACGAGCGGCTGCAGCAGCTCCAGGATGGCGAGCACGTTGCTAAAGAACGTCATGTGGTTTTGCTGCCTGAACTCCTGCATGTTCAGGTGAATGCGGCCGTGCAAGAGACCCGCAACCATGGGCAGGTGTCTGTGGGGGGGGGGGGGGGGGGGGGGGACGGTGTTAAGGTCAGTGTCTCTATCGACCAAATCTTAAAACACTGCTGCGTAGAGAACCAACTGATTTTTTTTTTCTTTCACCTGAGCAAAAGGACGGGGTGCGACACGGCCAGCTTCCTGCAAGCGAGGTTGGCATCGGACACGCGGCCCTCCACCGACTTGGAGTCCCCAATGTCAGCGAGCAGGTTGACCAGACGATGCACCAGGACGTCGAGCTGGGGGATAAATAAGTCGTGTCCCGTACCGTGACTCCATTGGGCGGACAGACAGACAGAGAGAGAGAGAGACAGACAGACAGAGAGAGAGAGAGATGTGATCTTTACCTTGCAGCTGCTGCCGTCTGCAGCCCCCCCGCTGCTGAAGGTGCCTTCAGGCAGGGTGACGTGCTGGATGACCTCAGGGAAGTGCAAATAGATCTGCAGCAGCAGGTTCTGGCACCGCTTGCTCATCGCACTGATAGAGAGAGAGAGAGAGAGAGAGAGAATAAACACAACGGGACGTATGCCACACGTTCCCTTTTCAGGGGAAATGGAGACGGTTCAGCAGTTAAAGCTCGGTAAACAAAATGATAGAGACCGAAATCCCTAAATGTTGTTGACAGTGACTGTTTAAACGCTTCTGAGGAGCCACAGAATGTTTGTCACGGCTTTTAAAGTGGAGTTATCATCACTTCATAGTGGGGGGGGGGGGAGAAAAAAAGCACTGTCCCCAGTTTGACTGAAGAATAAACGGATTTGTCGATCTCGGACCTCACGGATTAGAGAATAATAAAGCACTTTTCTTACGTTTGTCTACCAGCTGTGATAATTCATGTAAACCAATACGAACTGGGCACACCAGCAGTGTGATGTAATTCTTGCCTTGAAGTAACTGCGGCTTCACAAAATCCTTTACGGCTCAAAGTGATGCACTCTCCGCGAACTGAAGAGATTTATTACGGCTGTGAATTAAGAAAATCAGAGCGTCCTTGACCGAGAGTGAAGAGTCTGCTTGTTTGTTCAATAGTTGGTGTGTAAATCGCAATAAACAACAGCTTATTCCACAGCGAGGTTTCCCAAGAAGAACGCAGTGTTTGTTCAACACAAGGCCAAAGCCCTTTACTTTCAACATGTTGTTATCCGGGCCGTATGTTCACCAGCAACAATTTCAGCAGACAAGCTTAGCTGTACTTAAAAATACTGTAATTCGGAAGCTAATTTTGCTTGACCTTGGCCAAGGTTTCCTCATTAAAAGTGGTTTAATAAGCAGAGACATATTCATGAAAGGAGGGTTCGCCTCCACAAAGAGTCGGGAACCCTGATCTCTGACAGCCGAGCAGGAACTCACAACACAGGCAAGTTTTAGAGCTTCAGCCTTAATCCTCTCGGCTTCATTATAACGCACTGAGCTTTTAAAGAGATCACAGTACAGACGACTTCTGCTGGTTTTGATTTCACACCAATAGACCTAATTATGGGAGTTTCTTCCCTGGTCCACAGCATCGAGGCTGACAGAGGAACTCTGGAAAGTTCATCTGCAACGAGGAGGAAAATCTAGTGCAATTTACCACAAGTTTACCAGCACACCACAGTATCGTGTTTATGATGATCAGAAAGAACAAGGCAATGTGTTCATGAGCACTTGACTCGACTTTAAACGCAGACTTCTGAAAGAAGATTAGCGTCACAAACCACAAGCTTACCTGTCCTCCCACTTCTTGGTGCAGTTGATGAGGTATTCGGAGACCTTCTTGATGTTTTCCAGCTCTCCGCTGCAGTAGGAGTGAAGGAGGGGGAGCCGGGACTGGATGAGGGAGCAGGAGGCCTGATCCAAGCTCCTTTTGTCATCGCGTGGCGAGTCGCGACTGTTGAGCTCCGACTCCGACAAGATCAGGTCCACCAGGCTGATGAGCTCCTCGGAGCTGAGCCTCAACACAAACTTCTCCGTTTTCTTCTGCAAAGATCGAGAAAAAAAAAAAGAATTCAGCAGAATGAACTGGCTGGCTTCAACTTGGGACCTCGTGCCTGGACTTTTGGTCTTACTTGAGGGATCTTCTGGTCGCGCCCCTGCCAGATTCGGGGGATGTGGCTACAGGCCCACAGGAAATCAAGCGCCGATGATGGGTCAAGTCTGGAAAATGTCATGCAGACACGCTCGATTAATGCATCGAGAAATCAAAAATATATGACACAAAACACTGCTTGGCAACATTACGTTGCTAAAAAACAAAAAAAACAAATAGGTGTACTTGTAGTCTCTGCGCTTGCTGAGAAGAGCACTGATGCACTGCAGCAGGGTGGACCAGTTTGACTGATGTGTAAGCAAGGCCAGAAGATACGGTCGATAGGCAGGAGATCCCCTGGACTGAGATGGAGAAACAGCAGGAATGACCTCACACTCTGCACAAGTGTTGAGTATTTGTGGAGGTCACAATGCGCATCTTATTCCTACCCTGTTCAGGGCGAACAGCAGCTTCTGCTGAAGTTCCGGACACACCGAAGTGACCTCGGGGTCCAGATGCTCGAGCCAATCGACCAGCAGTCCGGAGCTCAGTCCTGACTTTGTCACCTCGGTGCTGCTGGAAGAGGTGAAGCTGAAAGGTTACCTTTCTGTGGAGAGTCTGACCTCAGACCTCAGAATGTGACCGTGCCAGAGAGCTCGTGTTCCCCACAAGCTGGTTCAGTGCAACAGAAAAATCAAGTATTTTATATCAACGTTCACTGCTTCCCACAGGTCGACTGCTAATTAACAAACATGACGATCACTGGAAGTTCTCGCTGTGATAATGTGTGCAGAATGAATATCTGGGAGAAGCACAGCAGTAACAAGTTAAATAAAGAACCGTATTCCACACATATAAAACCACTGCGTATGTGTGTTCAGTAAATATCTGCCCTACTGGCAGCAATTCTTTAAAGCCAATGTAAAGCTGCAAAACCAATTAAACCTTTCCAAACCAAATCCAAAAGCAGTTTTTGAGTACGAGGCCACAGGCAGCAAACACAGCTTGGCCGTTTGCTTTGTCACGGCCGTGTTTGTCATTTAGTCCGGTCAAACATAAATGTTTCTTGCATGACTGGAAAGGGAAATAGAAAAGGCGGTTCTCACCCGTTGGAATCCACTTCCTTTTTCACAGATCGCTCCTCGCTTTCCTGAAGCAGCAAGGAAATCACCGTGGCAACGGGGCCGGCCGTCCCGTTCTGGGTGCCAACCGTCATCAACAGAGACAGAAGCTCCTCCAAATACGGCGAACTCACGTCCATCAGCCCTTGTAACACTGGATGATGAGGAAAAAAAACAAAAAAACAAAAAAAACAACATCGTTTGACTAATGTTTGAAAAACACTCATTTCAAAAATACAATGCGCATTCTCATCAGAAGGTCATCACCTTTCCCAATGAGCTCTGGCTCGGCGTTACATCTGTCTCCGGACTTCAGCATCGCGATGACGGCCATCAAATGCGGTTCGATCTCTCTGCGATAGGCCAGAGCCTCGGCCAGGTGGAGGAACCCGGAGCGCGCTGCAGGGGCAGAGGCGACCACGACGAATGAATCAACGCTGGAGAAGATGGAAGAAGGATGGAGGTGGGAGGAATGGGGGGGGGGGGGGGGCTCACCGTCGCTGTGCCTGTGTTTGTGAGAGTTGTGACCAGCGAAGGACTTGAGCAGAGTCTTCAGCGGCCCCGCCTCCACAGTGGGGTTCTCCAGCCAGATTAGCATCTCGAGAACGACCTTCAGGAAGAGCGAGGAGAAAGCCACGTCCTGGGACACGAGGCGCTGGGAGAGACCGGGTCAAAGTAAGTGTCGGGTAGAATGTTTTAGGACTCACTCATTGGTCATAAGCCTTACTTGGTAGAGGTGAAGTTGGCGCATGAGAGGACAGGACAGGGCATGGCTTTGGTGCATTGATACGACGATAGCCCCCGCGTGAGGAGACGTCAGCAGGGCTGCGAAGGCGTGCAGGAGCATTAACGCCAGCCCCCCCGGCTGGATCTGACCCTGCTTGGCCCGCATCAACTCCTTGGCAAGGGCCTGCTGCAAGGCCAGAGAGAGCTGGCTGGGGGGGGGGCCGTGCCGGCGAGGGTCCACTTTTAACGGGAATATCTGTGACATCAAACAGGTCAGTTTGATGAAAAATAAACTTTTACTCAAGAGGTGATGTTTTTTTTTTCTCCAAGTCATCTAAAAATAGTTAAAAGTTAGAAAATCCCACCTGAAGCAACATGCTCGTGAGATCGTCATCAGGCCCGACTTCAGGAAGCGGACTCGCTGCTCTCAGCTTCACAGAGCTGTGGGGCGTTTCCACGGTAACTTTGGCCTTACTTGTTTCGGCAGAATCTGTCAGATGTTGTCAGGACACGGACGGATTTCGATTATTTGCTTTCATTTTGTCACTCCAAGATAATGACACTATTAATAAAAATGGAATGTCAAATGATACGAGCTATTAGCATCAAACACACCTACCTCTATTTGGAGGAAGAGAAGAGCTCAGTAATGAGTGGAAAGTGTGCCCCCCAGTGGCCCCTCGCTCATGCTGCACTTCCACCAGGTGGGCCATGTAGTCTAATGGGGGGAAAAATACAAAACTAGATCAAATGTCCTGCCCTCGAAACGTTCTCTAGTAGGAGACCTGCTGCGCTCTTACGCTTGTCCATGATGTTCTGCTCCAGGGTCTCCGTGTCATGAGAGACCGCCTGATCCAAGTACTGCAGCAGTTTACTCATGCTGGACACGGGAATCCCAAAGGACTGCACGAACAGCAGCAGCTGCTGCGACTCCAGGTCCTGTAAAGCTGAGGGAGAACACGCATTAGTTCGCAGGTTAACACGGATTTACATGGTGACCGGCACGTTATTATGTGCACTGGGGCAGTTTATACCTGCATCAACTAGTCGAGAAACCTCTGATCGGATCATTCTCAGTTTCAACCAATCAGGGAGCAGAAGGGCCTCTTCCGAGGTGTCGACCAGGAAGGCGGTCGGTAGAGGTTTCTTGTCGGGAAACCAAATGTCTAAAAGAGCGTAGAAGTCGCTCTCTCCTGCAAAAAAAAAACGCACGGCGGTGAAAACGCGGCTTCTTCGACATTGTGAAACGTTCGAACTGCAGAGTTAGAAAGTCGACCTTTGGGGGGGCCCAGAGTCAGCAGGATGACCATTGCATGAACGACCAGAATGTGCATTGTGGCGGTCTCTCCTGTGGTCCAACGCAGAAACACCTGGTCCTGAGACTCTGACTGGAGGAAAAAGTTTCCAATAGAGATGAAATTGTATTGCTTTCATTTATCTATTCTTGCACCCACCATCCAGTTTGTTTTTTTTTACAGGAAGATTGTCAGGTCACTAGGTCCAAAAACCTTGCAATTTGTTCTTCCTCAGCCTTTAAAACTAGTCATAACGTAACTGACCACGCAGTTCAGTTCAGAAGCACAACTCCTTGGCGATGCTCACCCAGCTGTAAAGGTCCTCGCCCTCTTTGGTCTTCCTCATCCTCTTGATGTACGCGGAGAAGATGGTGAGGAAAGCGCTGAGCACGGCGTCGGACTCGGGCCTGCCGGAGTGCCTGGAGAACAGGCTGTTCAT
Source organism: Pungitius pungitius (assembly GCF_949316345.1). Classification (NCBI taxonomy): domain Eukaryota; kingdom Metazoa; phylum Chordata; class Actinopteri; order Perciformes; family Gasterosteidae; genus Pungitius; species Pungitius pungitius. Next base: position 2,534,781 of record NC_084911.1, on the reverse strand, counting down.
GATGGTGGAGCGCTCCACGATTAGCCGGGCAACGTCCTGCGGAGAGCAATCGGAGATCGCATTCACTTCAGGGGGGGTGGGGTGGGGGGTGGGCTGCTCAACAAAATAAAACTCAAATGAAACGCATGTAATGTGATTAATGTAAGTAACTCGCCGTGATTACCAGGGCCAGGTCATTATGAGAAGCCTGCTCCTCAACCGGTGCATGCTGGGATAGGTAGATGAGATAGGCACTGATGGTCTGTGGGTCTGTCTCCATGTGAATGGCCTGCGAGACAGCAAACAGACATGAATCATCCTCGAAGAGGTTTACATTTATTTCTGCTTGCGGACAGTTCACTGCGCAGTGGACACGGACCTGCTGCAGAGCCGTGGACGTCATGCCTCTGACGCTGTCAAACAAGGGGAGCTTTGGCAGGTCTTGTAGCAGCCACTGGTACCCTGGCAGGAGCTCAGCATCCGTGGAGTCTTCCTCCATTGGCTGATCCCGCTCATCTCCATCTTTCAAGCCTCCTTCACTCAGCACCAACGACAAGCCCTACACATAAAGTGCAAAAAGGGTTTAAATAGTAACACGATGCAACCTGAGAATATCTTTCTTCTGCCTCTGACGCGGTACCTTCATGGCCAGGACTCTGGATGCCACCTGAGAAGAGCTGAGACGACGCAGAAAGTAGTCCAGCACTTCACACGTGGTCTGTTCGTCTGCCTTAGGACCCAACAAAAGATCCTGGAGCCGGCCCAGTAGCTGCCTCTGCTTTTGCTGTCTCTAACAGGAGAACAGATGAAAATAAAGAATGATTCAAGAGTCGGTAATAAGCTAAACAGACACAGGTATAAATGTAGCATTTAAAACGATGAATTAAGACGAGTTGTTCATAAAAACAAGAAACAGGATCATTTCAGTAATTGTTATAATGAACATACTTGTCTCTTCTTGGCTTTCTGCTCCTTGCTCTCTCCTTCGTCGCTGTCCTCTATTGGCAGATTGTCATCAGCAGCATCGTGCAGAAGAAATTCACACAGGCACTGCACAGGCAGCACGTCCAGGGACCCCTCACTGGACTGGACCAAATCCGCCAACCACGGCATGGACTGAGAGGAGCCCTGTGCAGGATTATGATGTTCTTCAGTTTTTATGCCTATAAATAAGTACGTTTCAACAGGTTCTCACACAAAAATCACGTGCTTGTTACGGTACGCTAGCCTTTGAAGTTGACATAGCTCCCATCATAGGGAGTCAGACAAAGCCTTTTGAGACAGATTCACTGCTAGCAGTAGAAAGGTGTTTTTTAGGGCGGTGGAGTGTTTCACGTCCATCACCTGTCTCTGGATGATGTTGAGGAGGAAGTCTGGGTTGCGGCTGCGGCAAAGGAGGTGACCGAGACGCAGAGACTGGTTGAGGGTCTTCACCTGCTCCTGGATCTGGGGAGGAGGTCGACGAGGGGGGCCCCTGTACACAAAACAAAGAGTATGAATTTCACTGCGTCTCTCCTCCCCCCCCCCCACACCCCCCCTTCAATCTAAACAAAGCTGAGGTTGTCGGAGAAGTGTCAAGATCCCATGTGACTCCTCGACTGAGGCATTTCCTTAGTTACAAGGGGGCTTTGTGTTAATCCTCCCGGATTCTTACTGTGGATCCAGGCTGGTGAGCTGAGACAACAGCAAGCTGTTGCTCTCTGTGATGGTCTGTTTGGTGGAGGCGGCGGCCAAGTGGCTCTCGAAGGCCAGGATCTCTTGTTTCTCCCGCTGGGAGAGCTGCAGCTCCCTGTTGATGATCTCCGTCTTGGTGTCCTCGTCCGCTATGGTGCACGGCGGGTAGGTGTAGTTACTACGGAGGCAGGGAGAGGAGTGTCTTCAGTATTATTGTCCAGGAACTGTTGTATTCAGAGGGTAACCATCACTTACTTGGTCATAACCATCTCCATGAGCATTTTCAGGGTCGGATAGCCATCCCAGGCAGCCAGACCTAACGGATAAACAATCAGACAATTTGTTACTCCGGTTACGTGCCAGCTTAGTAGAAGTTAAGAGTAGCTGCTCTTCTGATGCAACATAGAAGACAACGTTCTGTACCTATCTTCTGAGGATTAAACGCAGCCACCACCAGCAGCAGCAGCCAAGCCTTCCAATACAGTGCAGATATGGCCAAATTTGGGTGCTGGTACCTAAGACATTGAGTGTTATTTGTTATTGCCGACTGTTAACTGAAGACCTGAAGGTTTTGTTTTTTTTTGTTTTTTTTTAAAGGTGGTTGAAGTACCCTGCAGGCAGCTGAATGTTCTCTGGGTGGTGGTATGTGCACAGATTCAGCACTGCATCGATGAGCTGGATCCTCTCCACTCTCAGGACGTCCAGATCTATTTAGAAAGAAAAAACAAACAAGCAATCAGTCGGCTTTCTGGGGTTCCAAGAACCGTGAAGCGCTACAGCATGAGCGGATCCTCTCACACACACACACACACACACCATCAGACTGGACCCCAGCGGCCCTCTTCACCAGGTGGTCTGCCAGCTCCATGGCGTCGGCCGGGCCCAGGGGAAGGTCACGTGACAGCCCGATCACCAGGATGCGCATCAGCGTGTCCTCCAGCAGAGGCACCTCGGAGCAGAGGCGCAGGAAGAAACTGCGGAGGGATTCACGCCGAGCGGCTCAGTGAGGAGAAGAAAAACGCGGCTCCTGTTGCCTTAAACGGAGGAACACTCACTTCCGGTCGCTCTCTGGAGGCCAGTTGTCCCACTTGTAATACGTCTCCGGCTGCTCCGTGAACAGCACCTTGTGAAGGCTGCCGACGCGGCGAAAAAGACACGATTGACGTACAAAGTAGCTCGTGTGGCTTTAAAAGTGAATCGAGATGCGCGCAGATGACCAACCAGTGAACGTAATCCTTTGCGCCGACTTTGCTGATGGTGGGGACCACGGTGTGGAGCCACCACACGGCATCTCTCTGGATGGCAGCGATCTGGTTCTGAAAGGACCTCAGGCTCTCCAGATCTGTTCACGGAAGCAGACAGGCGTTTAAGACAAGCCTCGCATAATGGGCGGCTTAGACACGGGTTGGAACAAATGCGCAGCACTGACTCTTCTTCTCTCCTTTGTCCCACGCAATGCCCGACTCTTTGACCTGAGCGGTGATGCCCAACATCATGGAGACGGTCAGTAAATCTGTCACCTGGATAACGAAGCGCTCCTGAGGGGGGGGAGTCAAAGACAAAAGGGTCCAGAGTAAAGACGTGGAGATTAAAGAAGAATCGATTTCATAACGATTTTCACAAACACACACTTTAAACTCCAATTCCACGTAGGTGGTCTCCTTTCTCTCCTGCATTAAACCGAAGCAGAAGGACTGGAAGTTGATCTCGTGCTTGGTCTGTTTGATGATCTCTCTCAGCAGAGCCCGGGAGGCACGCAGGTAGTCGTCCTTGTTGGTCAGCAGGTCCTGGAACACCATCGCCAAGAACTACAGACACAACGGCAGAGCGGGAAACCATGTGGATTTTTAGGAAACCACCAGAATTGAAACACTAGTCACTGATTCCAATAGGAAAACTCTTTTAAGACAATTCAAAAAGGATTATGGCTTGACCTTTGGCCCCTGATCAGGGCTGTGCTGCAGCACCGTGTGGAGGACTTGCATGTTGTTGGGATTCCTGGCGTTGGACAGCTCATTGAAGATCACCAGCTTCACCATCGTGGCCAGGTTGTCTCTGTTAGCATTGAGCAGCTCCCTGCAGAATCACAGCCACAGTGTGAGAGGAGGCCGCCCTCCGGTACATCGGGTTGGTAGAGTGAGACAAATAAAAAGGAGGCTCCACCGACCTGACACACAGCATGTAGTGGTTCAGGAGGACTTTAGGTTTCAGTCGGATCTTGATCAGATTGGAGATCACCTCCATGTCGTCTGCTCCCTGGGTGTTGCAGTTCATGCATAAAGACATGAGGAGGTCTTGAGCCGGTCGAGTCAGCTGTGCACACAAAAGCAGAGTTGATAATCTTTGTTAGATAAACATACTATATGCATACACGTCATTTAGTCACTAAAGCCTGTATTTAACTACTGGTTGCGGACAGACACCGTGCCAGGTAAGCTAGGTAATAGTTCCACGACATTTCGGACTCACTTTTGGGTTCTGGAGCCACATCTCCAGCCTCTGCACGGCCATGAGCCGAGCCTCTCGGTAGCCACACGTGGCCGTGAGCAGGCGCAGCAGGTTCCGTGACACGTTGTCCATCGGCTGCCGGCGGTTCAGCTGATCCCGGAGGACGTCGAGCACGTAGTCCTCCACGCTCTCTGCCAGCTCCTCATACCTGCGGCAAAGCATTTGTGTGATAACATAACACGATCACGAAAGCCGAAACCCAAATCAGACAACGTTGAGTCCATTCTGCGTGGGGTGGTGTGGCTTTACCTCGGCATCATCTGCCCCTCATCCTCCGGGCTGAGTTTCTCCTCAGCTATCAGCAGTTCAGTCTGGGTGTCGTCCTCCTCGGGGGTCGAGGGGTGAGGGCTGCTACCTAAACCAAAAAAAAAAAAGACGCATTCACACTCGGCACTTTCTCCCTCACAACCAAAGAAACCACAAGGTTCTCCTGAAGGAACCGTACCTGCGCTGAGATCGCCGGCCGAGCGGCCAGCGTCCGCCTGCAGCAGCATGCTCTTTGGGGGTATCTTTGTTCCAAAAGCTGTCTGGATGTTGTCAACAAAGTTCTTACAGTGGAAACTGTCAACCCAGATTCTTTCCCCCAGAGAGTCCTCAATGTACACCTGGAAATACACGTTGAGATGAACACACTGCTTAAAATGAAAGAGAATTTCATAAAAGAGTTGGGAGATTCTAACCTTTACAAAGATCTCCGGCCAGTTCTCATCATCCTCGTAGGCGGCCATCAGCAAATTGCAAGCGAGGACAGACACAAGGCTGTTCCCTTTGGCTTTGAAGTTGATGGAAGCATCGCGGCGCAGGAGGCTGCACAAGGCCTTTTGACCACAGCCAGACAGGTGGAGAGCAATTCAAACATCTGACGAGTCCAAGAGGGGGAACATTTCTTTGCCGGGCAGACAAAATGACAATACGAAATATTACCTCGATAATTCCCTCTGTGGCAAATACGTTGGGTTTGATTTTGGCCAGGAACATGAGACTGAGGTACAGTGTAATGTCGGGCTTCGCTCTATTCATCTTGAGCTGTTTCACCGCCCCACACAGCAGTCCCTCAATACGATCATCGTTTCCTTCAGACTCCGACGCTTCAATCTCATCGAGGAGGACCGCGGGCGACACTGCAATAAAACACCGGAGGTTTAGCTTTTTTGGCCACGTTTGCATTGTTGAAGTTCACGAAACCACACAGAGCCACCGATTCACCTTCAATCGGTATCACCGAGGGCTCCTTTATCGAAGGCGATATCGCCCTCTTGTCCACAGCTGCAGCATCGACGAGCCGCCCCAAAACACTGACCGGAGGGGTGGTGGACAGCTTGGGCCGCTTGGCGAGCCCCGACAGGCCCGACGAAGAGGGCAGCGCGGAGGAGGTCTCTCGCTTGCGGTCCGCTGGCAGGTTCGTGGATGCCGGCTTCAGCAGGACCGCGGGGGCCTTGGGCTCCCCGCCCTGGCTCTTTGATCCAAGAGCAATGAAATCGCCCGGCGGAGGGTGACCTGCGGAGGAGCAGATGTCCCGAGAGGTTGGGATTTTATTGCTGCTTTGTCAGCACCATTAAACCCACAGTAGGATGATGTTGTACCTGATGGTTTTGCAGCATTGGGGCGTCTCAGAGTTGCAGGCTTTGGACGATTCATCTCGACTAGTGGGCACAAGTCAAAGCCAAATGGACAGCGAGTTGATCAGGGGACATTACTCCAAGCAGCCTGTGTATGAGAAAACGACGAGATGTAGTTTAACCAATAACTTTACTGTGAATTAGCCGCTGAGGACCCTAAACTTGAATGTATTAACGTTAGCTAGCGAAACACATACACCGTAACAAACCAAAAGGACTGTCCATTTATTATTGCGTCGGTAACGTCATTGTGTAACGTTGTGTATTACGTTACATATATAACGACAGCAGATAAAGGAAACGGTGAATGTGTTAGCTGTTAGCCACTTTAGCTAGCTGGTAGGTGTAACGCGCAGCACTGAGGGAGCTAAGTACCTCCAACTGACACGTACTTTTAAATCCTTTTATTCGGCCTCATACAACGGGTTTATGACCTGGGCGATGCACTTACAAACGAAATGCGTTATCCAACTCAGAAGCTACCACATAGTCGGAGCCGAACGGCTTCTTCGTCTTCTTTTCCCCGTTCTCGTTCTTCTTCGCTGAATGAATTCCCGTCGCTAACAGAAGGCCAAAGTGGTTTCCGCCACCTCAACACCAGGAGGTGTCAGTTGACGTTGTTGTCAGAAGTAAACCGAAAACAGACGCAGGGGTAGGTAGAAGGAATACGTCTTATTTGCCTACAGACGCCATAATCAAAAGTACTCGCTGCGTATGTTTTTAGCATTGTATCTCGATTGCGTTTGTAATGGCGCGTAAAGGTTTAACTTGAAATTGTTGACCGGAAACACTACTCACGTGTGTGCAGCTTGATTCTCAATGACTGGCGTTGGAGTTACTCACTATGGCCACAAGGGGGAAGCAAATCCCAGCATTAAATACACCCATCCTCCTCAGTAGCTTTAAGGCTCGCCTCAGGGTCGTAATGGCCTTATTGTTCGCTTTGACCAACATTAAACTGTTGACTGTAAACGCCGTAATGATGTCCAACGGTCTCCGGAGAGCAGCCTGCGCCATGGCTATAAAGCCTCGATACAAAGCCCCGTGGGGCGTCCTCTGGTGGTCACAACGAGTAACTGCAGTATCAAGTTAGATGGAGTAGTATTGGAAAGTTCCGGTCGAAACTTTTCAGTGTAAAACTAAAAACATACATATTTTTGTGTAAGCAGCACCATTCCTTATGTCTCACAATGCCCCTACGCACTATGGCCACTGGGAGGCACTAGCGACTCATTACTTTTTCCCTTCACTGTGTAATGATTAAACAGGTAGTTTTAGTTTTAAAAGTTTTATAAAAAAATAATTAATCGAGTGAAATTAAATGTTAAATTTAAAAAAAGGTCAATTTTAAATATTTCCATTTTTGGAAACGTTTTTCCGGTATCCCACCTCATAATTTCAGAAGAATGTTCCTCAAGAGACTTATTATCTCTGATTTGTTCTTTTATTTTAGATACAAATAAATCTAAATTGGAAAATATTGCGTACAAGACGACAGAAAATATAAAACGTAACAATAACGAAAAAGGCTTAAAAAGAAACAAGTCCGATTTTCTTTCAGTATTAATTTCTTCAAGAAGTTATAATGCGACGGTGACTAACATGCAAGAACATACATTTTCATCCCGACAGCTAATTTATTTAAATGTCAAACCAGGCCATCAAAACTTTGGGCCCTTTTAATGATGCCCATGTTTAGTTCATTCCTCGAACATTACCAAGAACTACTAACAACGTTTTGTGTAAGCAGCAGCTTTTGTTTTTGATGATCCAACAGTTCCACGCTTTGAGAGACCTACAGAGCCAGCAGTCCAGCGGGGCCGATCCGGCTGCTGCCACCACTGCAGCAACATCTCCATGTTCCTTTCCATGCAGCCCCAACTTGCCAGATGGTTACGTAAAGTGTTTTTCAAATGAAACCCATTTCAGTGACATCAGTGGAATGTCCAGTCGACGTTGGAAATAAAATCTGGTGTCATGAGGGAAGTTTAAAAACCTGCAAAAACAAACACTTCTAAAATGACGTCGTTCCGAGGCAGATGTGTTGTGTCAGGCATCCTCAGCTTGCTCCTCCTCGACGCAACTACCGGAGCAAAATATGGTCCAGAGTTTAATGTTTGTATCCAACGTGATTACATTGCATTTCTTCAACTCAAGACCATTCATCGCACTAAATATCAGTCCTTCGAGTCACTGATAACGCAGATTATGTGGGAGAAAAGAGGGGCCCTCTTAGTGCCAGGTCACGTCTCTGAGTTCAGCGGTGTGAGTCATGGGGCAAGTTTGGTGACGCAGCGTTGCTTCCTGCGAAGAACTCCCACGCTTCAGCGCGTCGATCTGAGGAAAAAAACCCCGAAAAAGTCAGACGCACGCGCTCCGCTTTCATTGCGTCAGACACGACGGGTGCGCCTCAGGTCACCTGTGCACGCCGCTGCCAGACGGACGCTAATTGGCTGGTGCGGCGCTGACGGAGCAGCTGGAGGCCTGACTTTGTTTGTCTCTGTCGGCTGCTGGAGACACGCAGACAACAAACAGGCCTCTCTCTCTATTCTCTCCCTGCTTTCTATTCTTTAGTTTTTAAAGATGTGAAAGCAACCTTGCAGAGAACACAGAAGCAAAGGAGGGGGGGGCGGGTGTTCAACGAACGTGCTGCGGTGCGGATGAAAGAGTCGACACCGTCCCGGTTGCTTCCAGTTGGGATGCGTCCCTATCTCTGTCTGTAACTGTATCTGTAACTGTCTGTGTCTGTAACTGTCTCTGTCGGTAACTGTCTCTAACTTTAACGGTCTCTGTAACTGTCTGTAACTGTTAACTGTCTGTAACTGTCTCTAACTGTAACTGACGCTGTCTGTAACTGTCTGTTACTGTCGCTGTATGTAACTGTCTCTAACTGTAACTGTCACTGTATCTAACTGTCTGTAACTGGCTTTAACTGTAACAGATGCTGTCTCTAACTGTCTGTAACTGTCTCTCTGTAACTGTCTCTGTATCTAACTGTCTGTAACTGTCTTTAACTGTAACTGACGCTGTCTCTATTTGTCTAACTGTCTCTCGCTGTAACTGTCACTGTATCTAACTGTCTTTTACTGTAACTGACGCTGTCTCTATTTGTCTGTAACTGTCTCTGTAACTGACGCTGTCTGTAGCTGTCTGTTACTGTCTCTGTATGTAACTGTCTCTAACTGTAACTGTCACTGTATCTAACTGTCTGTAACTGTAACTGACGCTGTCTCTAACTGTCTGTAACTGTCTCTCTCTGTAACTGTCACTCTAACTGTCTGTAACTGTCTTTAACTGTAACTGATGCTGTCTCTAACTGTCTAACTGTCTCTCTCTGTAACTGTATCTAACTGTCTGTAACTGTCTTTAACTGTAACTGACGCTGTCTCTATTTGTCTGTAACTGTCTCTGTCTGTAACTGACGCTGTCTGTAACTGTCTGTTACTGTCGCTGTATGTAACTGTCTCTAACTGTAACTGTCACTGTATCTAACTGTGTGTAACTGTCTTTAACTGTAACAGACAGTTAGAGACAGCGTCTGTAACTGTCTCTCTCTGTAACTGTCACTCTATCTAACTGTCTGTAACTGTCTTTAACTGTAACTGACGCTATCTCTATTTGTCTGTAACTGTCTCTGTCTGTTACTGACGCTGTAAGCCGAGCCTTCTTCTACTGGACAGATGTGGAGGAATTGAACATATTTCCTTCTGCTTTCATTTAGCCAAAATTGGCTGTGACGTCACTGAGCACCTAGAAGAGGAATGGTGACCCCCCCCCCCCTCCCCCTCTTTTCGTCCGACAGGAATGCTGCTGCTCAGAGGGGATGGGGGGAGGAGGTCGCCGTTTTCTCCTTGTTAAAGCGCGTTTTTGAATACCTTGAATACCATAAAGGGGTCTACTTATATGAGGGGGGGGGGGGGCAGACAGAGAGTTTTAATAAACTTCGAGGCGCATTCTTAACGTTACCCACGAGAGGAGCACTTTGCAGAGATTAGTTTTGTAAAGTAAGCAAAGTCGCTCTCTACATTCTATTTATGGTCCCCCCCCCTCTTCCCGGCCTGACGTCAGCAGAAAGTTATTTTCATGAATGGAGGGGGCTGTCACGAGGATTCGGTGACGTGGGCTCTCGCGGAAGCGCAGCGTGGAATGTTGGTACATTGTTGTTGTTTTGAATTTTTATTCAGTACGAGGAGCCGCAGCCGCCCGTCGAGCTGCGTCAATTTACTGCGTGGATTTACTGCGTGGAGTCAGTGCGCAGCCCGCACCGGGACCCCCGCTCCGCCGCTTCTTCACGCACCACCGTCCGCAAACATCCGCGTCCACAGAGGTGAGGCGACGTGTGCTTGTGTGTGTGTGTGTGTGTGTGTGTGCGCGGGTGTGTGTGTTGACGTTTTCGCATCCCTCTTTTCTTCAAGTTGTCCATGTTGTGACGGGGACATTTGGCGCGTCACGCCGGGGACCCGTCCGGTCCGGGTCGGGAAAGCCGATGTTGACTTTGTGGATTGTTTTCGTCGAGTGGACACGTGTTGTGTGAGCCCCAAAAAGTAATGAAATAACGCTATTTAAAAGGAACTTATTATTTTTCCCCCTTAATTTTGCTGTTTTTTAATAAATATAATCAGTTTGGTATTCATTAAAGTAGATCTTTTATGAAAGTTATATCACATTATTGCGGAACATTAAATTAATTTGGAGACGAAATGTTATACATAGTTATTTTGCCAAAGTGGATTAAGATCAGTTACGAAATGACCTTTTGTTATTTACAACCTTATGTCTTGTGTTTTCCCGGTTTTCCCCGTTTACACAAAACGTCACAACGAACCAGCCGCTCTTCCCCTTTCAATCCCTGCCTACCTTTGACTTTGGAAACAACACGTGGTCTGCGTCTCAGGGCATGTGGGACAAAGGGCGCGATTGGAAGCCGGACCACCTACAAAGCCCCCCACTAAACAGCGAGGGGCTAACCGTGTTCCCAAAGAGGAGGCAACTCTTTTTGAGTTATCCCAAAACTAAAACAACTTTTTTTTTTGGGGGGGGGGGGGGTACTTGAACTTGTGACCTTTTGCGGTACATTTACGGACTTGAAACGTTTCCCTCTCACGGACGGGTCTGTCTTCTGTGAGTCACGCCTCTCTCATGAGGTTCAACATGTGCTTCATCCGCCACAGTGACGATGCATTTTACCACAACAACACCCGTAAGACAAAAACACACATGGGGAGAACCCCCCCCCCCCCTTCCAGCAAAGCATGCTGGACGTCTCTGTGGTCGAGTGTTGTGAAAGCGGAACGTCTGTGGTTGGCGACGCGGTGACTCACATTCTCACCGCCATGACTTTTACTTCCCCCCCCCCCCCCACTGGGAGAAAATAAGAAAGAGAAAAGGTCCATGGTGGATTCTTGACTCTGGAAGCCAGTGATGTTACTCACAGCTGAACATGGTGTTTACAGGCAATGACAGATCAATGTGCATCTGCCTGACGCCCCCCCCCCAGAGGTCAGTTTGGTGTGACATGTTGTGTTATTTGGGGAGTGCCATGTCTGCTGAAACCAACTGTCCTGATTCCACGGTGACTTCACCAGCACTTTGCTCCTTTGTTTTGCTCCCAACAAGAGCGACAATGATGTGTGCTTTTATCTGGAGATGGGAGCATCGGTCCGAATTGGGACAGGTACCTCCATGTTATTTTTGGAGTCCCAGCGCGGCTCTTTTGAGTTCTCCTCCCTTTCCGCGCAAGTTCCGAGTTCTGGGGTCGACTCTCTGTGCTTTTCCTTCCTCCCCATCCTAAAGCGACGGGATTTTCCTGTAAATGTCAGATGGGGAGGGTGCGATTCCCTGACGCGGGTCGTACCAGTAAACAGCGTGACTCACCGCTCAGCTATGCTCTCCATTTCCTTCCCACAAGATCCCACCAAATGTGCTGCGCTTGGGGAGAAAAGAGAGCGGAGGGAAGCGCGAGCCGGTCTGCACACAAATCTATTTGACCCCCCCCCCCCCCAGGAGAGAAACACAAGAGCTTTTTCTCAGAGAAGTGCACCGGGCATCACATGTGCTTTGTGCTTAAGACAAGAGCAGAAGATGGACAAAGAGTCCAGAAGAGCCAGCGGTGCATTCCTCACTTTTGAACACGTCGTCCTTAAACTGGTGCGTCTTCATTTATCCGCTCGTGGAGAGCTGCAGATGATTCGTGCACATGTAAAAAAAAGAGATTCATCCTCAAAAAGAGGGAGATCTTCAAAGCGTTGTGTTCAGCCCCAAAGAACAAAGCAGCAGCCAAACAATGTGCTCTCCACATCACACAAGGCACGCAACCGTAACCACGGCCAGTGGTGATTCTGTGATGAAATGTGGGGGGGGGGGGTTACTAACCATGAGACTTTTTCTTCTTCTTGTCTGTCGAAGGTTAAAATGAAGAAAAAAAAGACCCTCACTCCTGACTTGCAGGCGTGTGCCCACAGGCTCCCTTTTTGGTTTTGTTTGGGCAAGTGGAAGATGTGCAAAGCTTCTGAATTCCACACATTTTGCAAATATTGCAGCTGTTGTTTTACAAGTGGGGTTGTCTGAACTCCCCCCCCCCCATTTAGCCAAGTGCATCGCGGGATGCATTCAGACGGGTCGATCCTTCTTCGGTGAACACTGTTGTGCACGTGAGGGTTTGCACATGTGTGTTCACTCAGCGATGCGGTTTGTTTTTTTGTCTTCTGTGGCTTTTCTTTGAGGTATTTTCCCAGACTCCTTAACCACTGTTATGAAAACCCTAAAACAAGTTGTTTTTGACTATAGTTAGAAGCCACGATTCGTTATAACAAAAATAATAAAAACCCCGTAAAGAGCGGCTTGGGCCGTGTGAGATAATTGCTGTTTTTCCCTTTTGAGGAAGCTTTTGGCGTCTTGATCAGAAAAACATTGTCCTGCTCTGCGTGTTTCACAAAAACCTGAGTGCATGCTTAAAGAATTTCAGGGAAAAGACCCGGCCTCTCGGGCTCCAGCTGGGGGCCCCTTGAATGAAGGCAGGGAGGCCCCCACCAATTTTTCCCTGATCTTTTCGAGGAAGGGACCCCCCCTCTGATGCAATGCCACTTGAATTAGGGCCATTTGGGCCAAATCCTTGTTGTGGAGCAACGCATTTCGGTTCTTCATCTTCATTCAATTGTTTTGAAATCGTCATTCTTGGAAATATTTGCTGTTTTTGTGTCTGTGTGTTTTTTTTCTTTCTTGTGCAAAATACTTAATTATATTACAGAGGGAGGCTGACCGTGTAAACAGGAGTTCATGTGGCTCTGGCTCCAGAAAACGCAGATTTGCAACACATGAACTTCAAACACAACTAATGCTCGGTGTCACATCAAAACCCCAGAAGAGCCACGGCCTTGTTTTCTGCGATTGATTGCACGATTTCTTTTAACGAGGAGCCTGTAAATCAACAGTTGCAATGACCTGTATCGGCAACGTGGCCAGCGAGCATATTAAAGCATGATTAACATCCCCCCCCCCCCCCCCCCCCCCCAAAAAAAAAAATAACAGCCGCACCCAGAGTTTGTGTCCACGCGAAAGCTGCAGCGCGAAAAGGACAGCTGAGAGTATTTACCCGCTTAATTGAGGTATCGCTTACCGCCCGCTCACTCAAATTGTTTAGTTGGCAGAATTTTTGTGTCATCACCGCGGGCTAAATATACCCCGCCGGGCGTTAAATAAGGGCATGGAGCAGCTCAGGAAAGCCCGGCGTAAGAGGATCCGACCAGCGAGACCCACGGGGCCCCGGAACCACGCTCACTACATTGTCTGACAGCGAGAATACATCAGTGACTATAAAGGAAAGTATTTCCCTGTGACACCCTATCCCCGGGAATGTTCCACATGCAGATCTGCTGCCCCCCCCCCCCGTAAAGTTCAGCATAGCTGTCCATGTTACGCAGGACGGCCCCGTTTCAACGCGGGATCAGGAGGCCGAGCGCTGGGAGGCACAGAGGCGCGTAATTAAAAGGGGTGTAAACAACGCGCATTTAAACAAAGATTTCAGGACGGGACGGGACGAAGGCGCCGCTTGATGGACACGAGGCGCTTTTCAGCACAAGTCGCCGCCCCCTCGTTCCCTGCGAGCTGCGGTTATCAATGAGACTTGTTTACCCCCTTTTTTGGTGGGTGGCCATGTGACTCACGCTCCCACACCCATTCGCAGGGCGTTTCCATGGCAGCAGTCGCGCGCACTGAGCTCGCAGTCAGGCTGGTACTGAAATGGAGCCTTGTGGGGAGGGGGTCTGTTGCTTTTTTGGGGGGGGGGGAAATGGCCGGTTCCTCTGCAGTGAGGCGGTCTGGTTGTGACGTCGCTCCGTGTGGTGCACGACGCTGTTAACGTTGGGGCCCTCGAGGGCCCCAACGTTAACGGCGTCGCAAGGTTCTCCGCTGGCATCAACCGCCCCGTCATGCAAACGCAAATGGAGACGCATGACGCAAAGCCTGGAATGTTGTTGAGGTGTCTTCGTGGGGAGGAGCACTGATCCTATGAAGAAAAAAAAAAAGAAATGTAGGTAGCAAAAGTATTGGGATAAGTCAGAGTATCATCAAATTCAAGTATTCTCAGCTGTATTCTTTAAAAGATACATAGTCAAATGCTCTAGAATAGCATATTATTTCTGAGGGAAAAGCTTAACGCAATCTTGTTCTGTGAACTGACTCATTTAAAATGTCAAATACATGCATTGTGGATTGAAATGTACAATAATTTAATTAAATATTGTGGATCAGTAGAATCAAATATGAATAAGGTAATGTTCCCCTGTCTCTAAATTGTATTTACAGTGACTACGTCGTGCTTCACTTCAAGTTTTTTTCTTTCTCTTCACTCCTCAGTGTCGCTTCTGTGAGATTCTGGCCGGTTTGTCTGCAAGCAGGGAATGACGACTCATTTCAAGACGAGCAAAGCTTTAAAGGTAAGCGAGGGGAGTCTTGAGAGACGTTGCTAATGGTCACACTGGTCCTGCGCCTCACTCAACCTCCCCCCTCCCCCCCCCCCCCCCCCCCCTCCGCTCGCCGCCCCCCGCAGGTCAAGAAGGAGGTGGGTGAGAATGCCACGGTGGTCAGTGACGACGAGCTGGTGGCCATGTCCGTGCGGGAGCTCAACCTGCACCTGCGCGGGCTGACCAAGGACGACGTCGCCAAGCTGAAGCAGCGGCGCCGCACGCTGAAGAACCGCGGCTACGCCGCCAGCTGCCGCATCAAGCGCGTCACCCAGAAGGAGGAGCTGGAGAAGCAGAAGACGGAGCTGCAGCGCGAGGTGGACAAGCTGGCCCGCGAGAACGCCAGCATGAAGCTGGAGCTGGACGCGCTGCGGGCCAAGTACGAGGCCCTGCAGTGCTTCGCCCGCTCCGTGACCCGCGGGCCGCTCTCGCCGGGCGGCAAGGTGGCCGCCACCAGCGTCATCACCATCGTCAAGTCGTCCAACCGCGGCAGCCCCAGCCCGAGCCCGTTCTCCACCCTCTCCTAGTGGCCACAGGACTGGGCTCTCGTCCTCCTGCCCGGTCCTCCCCCCCCCTCACCCCCCCGGGTTCTGGTCCCGCTCACCCTTGCGCCCGAGAGAACGCCCAGTGGTTCGGGCCGAGGGATGCAAACGGGCGGGTTAGCTCTTGTTGGTGTAGTTCTGCTCCATCTCTCCTCGCCCGTCTCTCTTATCGTGCACTGTGCAAAACGCGACCCCCCCCCCCCCCACCCCCCCCCCCCTCCGTGACCCCGTCCGTACCTGACTGGTTCGCTCATTACGCCAGTTTGAAATCCCTCGAGAGGTTTTAACAGTCGAGCCGATGGGACATTCCCCTTTTCCACGAAGGGGTCTCCTTCCAGGCATCAAAACTCCATTTCACGTACTTCGACACAGAGGGTCGCGTCGTTCCAGCCTCGAGGTCAGGATGGACGCCTCTGCAGAGCTCCAGTCGCCGGGGGGGGGGGGGGGGGCCCTCCCACCGTCCACCGTTTTGCCTTTTAAGAGCCAGCCGAAAGCCCCCCCCCCGCAAGTGTTTTTGCCAATTAGCTGCACGATGCCCGAGCAGAAAAACCACCTGTTGCAAGGGTTTGATTTGGAGTTGACGCGTGTTTCTGGGGTTTGAGGCCTGACCAGCGTTCCTCCTCCGGGGGCCTCGCTTCGGGGCTTCTGTTGCTCGCGCTGCTGTCGTCTCTCTCGGCCAAATTTAGGAGCTTTGAAGTAACGTTTCATGAAAAGTTTAGAAACTCGATTGTTTGGCCAAAACGTGTCTTCGCCGGATTTGTGGAGTGTTACTAAAGACGGCCGCTTGTTGTCATTAGAGCTCATTCATGCAACCCGTGAGACATTGTTGGATGATTTCGACGGGCTAAAGACGTTGTTTCCGTTTGTAGCTTATTCACAACTTCTGCTCTAATATTTTAAAACGCACTCGCTTGCTACAGATTTGAAACGCCATTTGACCAAACATCAGATTTCGATGCACGATGTAGAATCGTCTAAAAAAAAAAAAAAAAAGGGTCATTTCATTTGGTCCATTTATTGGTGAAGCACTAGAAAGGGAAACTGTTAAGATGGAGTACAAAAGTAAACCATTCGCAGGTCAACCGATTCCTAGAAGTGGAGATGGTCGACAGCAGCCCTTCTTGCATATCTGAAGTCAGCTGGGCTTGATCGCGTTGGCGATGATTAAACCGCGGCGTGACCTCCTGACCGACGCCCTCGCGCGCCACCACTCTCGCGTAGGTAATCCATATTGGATTAAAAAAAAAAAAAGTGACGACGAAAGTGTTCCCCACAAGAGAAACGCAACTTTCCTTCCTGTATATTACAGATGATCCCACAGAGAGCTCCGTCCAAATAGAAATCATTCCTGCTGCCGGGTCACAGCCTTGAGACTTTCAGCTCTTCTGCAGGAAGGAGCGTCCTCTGGAAAACGGGGCGTCTGAAAATGCGCCCAAACGCCGGCCTCCTGTAGAAATGCAATTCACTTGAAATCAAACCGTTCTCACCGAGGATCCATTCCTAATTTGGAGTGACGGGCGACAGTGTGTTGGTTTTGGGGTTGCGTCTTGGCTGAGAGGACATGAGTTCTTGCCCTGTTCCACGGCTGCAAAGAACAGTTTGGGGAACTTTGCTGCTGTAAAACCTGCTGTGATTTCTTCTTTTTTTTTTTAAGCAGAGGCAATGCTGTGTTTTTACTTTTTGTATATTCACTTTGTTTCTACGTCCTTTTCTGATACTTTTTATGCATATACAGTATAATATATATATATATATATAACATATTTTTCTATATTTATGTCTGACTATCCTGGGATTGGTGTGATTACGTAATCATTCTTAATCAATCGAAGGTTGACGCTGACCTTTTTCTGAATAGGTTGTGTTCACATTTTACAGTGAGAGAATCGTTTGTGACTTTTAATCCGTCTAGTTGTAAAAGTACTGACCGTTACACACAGGCTGCAACCCATTATGTCGAGAATCAACTTCTGATAGTTAGAACTTTTTTTCGCTTCTTTAGCTGAAGATTCAAGATGTTTTTTTTAAATGACTCTCTGGATGAAAAAACATATTATTTAGGAAGCGGCATGTGGGCCTAATGTGTTGGCTGGACATACGGATAATATACTTTTTTCAAAATGCCAATTGTTTTAAATAATGTTGGTACCGGTAATGCTAATGTTGCTAAAGCTGCTAAAAAACTGTCCACCCAGGCCTCTTTGTGCCGGGACAAAGTCAGAAGATATATGTATCTATATATATATAGATACATATATACATGTTTAAACAAGTCGATTTACAAGACAAGACTGCCTGAAGCGTGACAGTGACCTCATGTGGTGGCTTACCAACAAAACCCTAGAATTGCAGCCAACGGTTCATTTTTAGCACACGTGACTGTATTTGGATCCAAAAGTTGATGCTTTTCAGGCAGCACATCATCAAACATTCAAATTAGAAGCTCCAGGAAGTTTATATACACGTTTCCGTACTGCGCCGTTATAAAAAAGACAAAACCTTCTCCGGGTGAATTAAGTTCTTTTGTTGCTAATCCTTCACGCAGGGACCCAACACAGGTCTGTTCAAGCTCTCAAAGCGTGTCGCTCTAGCTTATTTTAGTTTTTAGTTCACTATTTCTACAAGCCACTTTTTGCTGAAATAATAGGCAGAGCTGTACATAATTTAAGTGAGCCTTCTGTGTGTGTGTGTGTGTGTATATATATATATGGTGAGAAGAGGTAGAAACGTTGCCGACATGGATGCGTCCTTCAGTTGAAGCGACTGTACAACCAAGGAGCTGCAGTGGAACCGCTGAAATGTTACTTTACGTGTTTGTGATGCAAAATGTGTGAACGGAAGTCGAGTTCCTGGGACACATGTGCTCAAGTTTTAATTTAAAAAGCCGTCCTCAAACCCATTAGCTCTTTAGTTAAATAGCAGACACACACACACACACACGAGCTCAGCCAGTCCAACACGCCTCACTATTGAGCTTTACAAATGTAGAAAGTCCGTTTTATCCCTCCCCGAGTTGAGAGGATTCTACTATAAATTCACAAGAAGCTACATAGTAGAAAGACTGGAGCATGTATATAGACGATACTGTTGTGGGTGAAAAACATGAAATCTTTGTTTGTAATGTTAAGTTTGTATTTCTATGATAATGTTTTTTTTTTTCTTTGTCTCAAAACAAACGAGGACAGTAATAAGGCAGCAAAAACTGAGTCATGTACCCATAACAAAGTCATTGCTCTGCTCATATGTATTTTATATTTATTTCATTGAATTGTAATTTTATTAAAAAAAAGACACCTAAATTATTCTTGGTTTTACATTCATTTATTTACATGTTTTCTCAATGAACTTCCCTCATGTACAAATAAAGTCTATTTGTTTCTACTCTGATCTGCAGAATGTTAAATTATTCCTATAAATGAGTCGGCTTCAAATAAAGCTGTAATCCTCATTGTGCAGATTTACTTATTTCAAGTTACAGTACAGAAATAGGACCAAGATACACAAGTCAATTATATCTTTGCACCCAATTCAATTGATTTCTTCTTTCCCAGAAAGACGGCTGTAATTGGCACAGGAAGATATGAAATTTCAAACAACCTTTGACTTGATACAAAAGGGGTCTCCAGTAGTTTACTAGGAAAATGATGTCACATAAATATAGAGAAGTTCTAAAAGAACACAGAGCGAGAAAAACTCGACTCACACAGACGTGTTTGGTCTGAAATCAAAACTACACACACACACTAATTACAAAAAATATCTAAAATTCATCATCCAAACAGTTCCCTTTTTGCATAAACAGAATATATGAATTACCAGAAGTACACCTATCAAATTCTGCGTATATTTCGTAATCTCTGGAACAAGGAATCATAACATAAATAGCGATGTGAACACGTCAAACGAAAAGAATGTGCCCCGAACGAACCCTTTTACGGTCGTTCAGAGGCAACAAAAGATGAACCGTCTTTTGAGCCGTTAGTCTACTTGCGCTGAATTAAACTGCCGGGAAAATTTAAGCGAGGGGCCTGGAACTCACCACTTTGGAGGAGACGGGTTTATTTGTCCACGCTGCGGTAAATACAAGAGGAGTGTAAAAGGGTCAGCTCTTTCCACTCGTGCAGAGGAATGCTTCCAGATGAGAAGATGCGAGAGAGGGAGCACAAACCTCAGGAGAACGAGCACAGACACACTGAGTGAAGCAGCTAAACTCAAGGGAAATGCGCAGATGTGTCTGATACAGTGAGTATTCACTACCGCCGAGTTCTTTGGTCGTTGAGGTACCAGTTTATAAAAAAAAAAAAAAAAAAATGCTAATAATTCATTCCATCCACCCCTCTCTGCCTAAATGATCTACCGAGAAACAGGAGGGAAGCGAGCAATCCGCCTTAAAATACTGGGGTAGAGACACCTGGAGTCAATCCAGCTGTTTGCAATGTGCGATACAGCCGTTTCCCCCCCTGGAGGGGGAGGAGGGGAGGGGGGGGGGCGGCTACAGCTCATCGTCGGAGGTGATGAGCATGATCTTGTCGGACTTGCGGGAGCTCTTGTTGCCGGCGGCCGCCTTCCCGTTGGCGCCCGGCTGCACCACCTCCTGCGTGGACTGCTGGGTGTACTGCTGGTAGGCCGGGGAGAAGTTGTGGATCGCGTCCTGCACCATGTCCCCCGGGTTGATGGTCTCCTTCAGGCCGCTGGAGATGCTGTGCATCGGAGGGTGGTTTTCTGTAGGAACAAAGGGAGGTAGGAAACGAAGAATGAGGTTGAAGAATTATTCCATCATTCCATTATTATTCCACAAAAAACAACAAACAACTAGGCTGTTAATAGTAGCGCGAAAAAGCTCCGTTTTAGTGGGTCGGCGTGTGGCTGAAGCGACAAAAAATAAATAAATACCAACCAACCAATAAACGTACCCCATCACCTCCACACATTCATCCTGGAGTTTTAAAAAGTCAGATAAAAACAGAAGCGATTCCACATGCAGAGGGCTTTTAGCTTGGGTTCACCCCCCCCCCCTCTCCCCTCTCTGAGGCGCCCCCGCCCGTGACGTCGTCGTCTGTTCGCCCCCCCCCCCCCCCCCCGATCAACGCTCACCTTGCACGTCGTCGTCCTTCTTCTCCTGGTAGACGGTGCAGGTGAAGGCGTAGCGGAGGGCGATGGCGGCGAAGAACATTTCGATGCACGTGATGAAGTTCTGCCAGCCCGCCGCCACGGTGCCGGCGCCCACCACTTGCCCGTCGATGTAGAGCGCCTTGGGGATGACGCGGCAGCGTTCCAGGATGGCGAGGACCATTCCTGCGAAAGCGGTTGGCGTTTATTATTATTATTATTATTATGATGATGATTTTAAACTGTATTTTTATGCATGGATGCAGCAAAACGAGTGCGTGCACTCACCTTGCCAGAAGGACAAGAAGATGACAGACTTGATGGTGAGGAATTTGAGCACCGGCTCGTAGGGCCTGAGCAGGTCGCTCGTTGCGAAGAAGAAGAGGAAGAGCGCGTAGAGGGACAGGCTGACGGAGAAGTTGTAGATGATGGTGATGTACAGGTAGCCTCCATTTATGCTGCGGAAGAAAAACAGAACGTTCAAATTTATACGCGATGACGTGACAAAAGCAGCATTCAGCAAAGGGGGGGGGGGGGGGGCCCTCCGTTTATCACCGGCGGGCAGACTTCATTCTACATTTTCATCGTCTCTTTGCATTCCACGGAGCTCCTCGGGGGCCTCGGCTGTGACGGCGCTAATTACTCCGATCCACGGTTGGCTGAGAGCGCACAAGTAAACAATCAGTGAATCATCGCGGCCTCGCTGCTGCAGGGCGGCTTCATGAGAGACGCCAAATAAGACAAGTTATTTATGCCGGCTAATTTTGCTTTTGAAATATATATATATATGTAAATGGGAGAAATAAGCGGGGGGGGAAAGATTATTAATCGTTCAGAGAGCAAGAGGGTAATGACACAAAAGCGGGTTGCTGAACTCGGAGCTTCCTTTGGAGGCGCTTAGGGGCGAGTTGTCGTCACAGCTGGAGCCCGGAGGAGGAGGAGCAGCGGAGAACACGCCGCGCAGGTTTTTTGCGGATTTTTTATGGCTTTTGATTACACACCGAAGACAATTTTATTGATGTATCGCCGTCTCCATATCCCTTTTGGGACCCCTCGCACTTTCATCCGGTACCCTGATATTAAGTTTGTCATCCGGGCGATTTGTCTCGGTGACGCATTCAAAGAAAAAAAAAAAAAAAAAAAGAAAGGAGGGAGGGAGATTAAACAATACATCTTCCTTTATAATGTTGTGCTTTACTCAGAGCAAAATACAATAAAAATGAACGTTCTTCATTTCAAGACACTTACTGTATCTGGGGAATACTTACAAAGAAATAGTTTCTTTAGTCCATATATAAAGGAAAAATAAAAACTTGAATTAGTTTTCGCAATACCAATAACAGCCAGAAGTGATTATGGCCGACGGGGACAACCTGCAGGGGGGGGGGGGGGGGGGGGCGACCTCACAGGGAAGTTTACGCCTGAAATGAAACCCTTTAATTCTAAACATCTGCAATGTGCCGACGGCGAGGAGGCGACATAATTATCTCCAATTTGCAAATGATTTCCAAGGGCCCCCATAAACAGCACGCGACCCCCCCCCCTGCTGGCAACGGCATCAAGGCACCCGGAAAGGAAAGGGAAAGCGAAAAAAGGAGAGGCGCTGCTCACTTGAAATCTCCGTCGTGATATTTGCCAAAGGCCTGCAGGATGATGGTGATGACGGCCATGATGGGTTTGACAACGCAGAACTGGAGAGTCGCCTGGAGGAGAACACGTGACAATTCAGAGGGAGACGCGCAAAGAGGCAGGGACACCATGGAGGAGGAGGAAGGATGAAGGATGAAGGATGAGTCCATTTGTGCGTCTGGTAAACCTGAAAACATCTGGAACCAACGTGTTTCTACCAGCAGTTACAAGTTGGAGTGTTTCTTAATTCAAACGGCAGTCGAGCTCAGGAAGCAACAGTAAAAACAGCTGGAGGCCACTCGTTAACAGCCCAGAAGTAATAAACGTCCCACGTCACCCATTCATAAAAGGTCCAATGCGGCTTCCTCACATCACTTCCCCCTCATTTCAATCCATCACGTGATGCAGCAACCACTTGACCTAGGAGGGACCTTGTGTGTGTGTGTGTGCTGCAGTGTTTGCAGAAATGCTTTCAGGTACTCTGTACTTTAAACAGTGTGAACTGCCAACCGCCCTTAAACGCATTCGTGCACTTCGGAGAGATTTTAAAGACACATCATGTAACGTTTTACGCGGGTTTTTTAAATGCCCGTTGGGTGGTTTCTGTTTGACTTATTGTGATCCTGTGAATGTTCCTTTTATCTCAATCAGACTGCCTGATTGAACAAAAAGGTAACCGACAGCTGGATGTGGCCTCATGCGTACGGACACATATGAGAATTGTATTAATATTGTTCATCTAATTCAGGAGAAAGAAAGCAAATGAGCAGATTTCCTAAAAACGGAGAGACAAAAAAAAATCTAAGATGAAGCAAAGAACATAAATGACCTTAAAATAAAAAAAGGTAAAACACACTTGTTGTTACATTTTGTTAGTCTACAAAGCGTCTTGGGGGAGGGGGGGGGGGGGGGGTGTTGTTTGGGTTTTGACAGACGTTGCTCTGAACTGGCGTCACCAGACCGGGAGAGCTTGACTTGATGAGCCAGAGAGAGGGGGGGGTGGGGGGGGGAGGGAGGCTTTTTTATCTCACTCTGACACACACACACACGCACACACGCGCACACGCGCACACGCACACACACAGTGCAAGTTGCAATACCTGCACACATCTGGTAATAAACGTAATTATTAAGCTTCATGTGTTCAAACAGCAAGAGGATGGAACACGTTCATTAATTATACGACACACTCTGCATCGTCTGGGGCATTAAAGGGTTCAGGACAACGCATGTCCACTTTTATTTTGTTAGCGGCCTGCCTGGTGTTTCCATTCAATCCCACCAAATCATTTCATTCAGGGAATTTTACTACTATCTGTTGTCGAGAACAACTTTGTTGTCATGTTTTTCTTTATAAAAACACATGGCGAAGGATCCCTGTGGAGGCAGAGTGGTTGTTTATCACTTTGCTGCTTTTAAGAGACAAAGAAATGTTCATTTCACTCAGATTTGGTTTTGATGATGTGAGCTGTCAGTGCAGCGTCCAGAGACGCTGCACTGACAGCTCCCATCATCGCTCTGTATTTATTATTAAGCACCTCACACCTGGCTTTTTTTTTAAACCAGTGGATGTTATCGTCTGAAAAGGCACAAACAATTACAACGGTTGTCATTTTTCCGTCAGGCTGGAGATCCGGGCGGAATGGTGATTCACAGAAAAGCCTATTTGGTTTGGTTTTTCCAGACGGCGTTGTTATTTTCTGGGTGTGCAGCTGACATGTCGGTGGTCAATAGGAGCCCCTGCAGTGCAGCGCAGAGACGGGGATGAAGCTCACCTGTTTGCAGAATCTCAAGAAGCCGATGGAGTAGCTCATTCCGCCGAGGCAGCAGGTGCCGTACAGACAACTCGACCTGTGAGGACACGACGAGCCGTCAATTCAACGCCGGCACGTTCCGCGTTGTGTCAACAGAAGCAAGTGGAAGCACGTGTTGAGTGACATGTGAAATAGAAACAACCTTGTATTCAACACGTGATAAACTCAAACATTTTGATCATTCTCATTCAAATTAAAATCCATGAACTGTTTTAGTGATATCGGACTCTCACCATGGTGTTCCTGCAAAGCTGCCTACTTGACAAAATCTCAAGTTTGGAGTTATTAATATTATTTTTTTAGACCTATATATAAACACACATCGAGCGCGGCATCACAAACAATCAACCTCATTTTGACTCATTTGTCATTTGGAAAACTGGCATTTGTAGCATTGATGAACGTGGTTGTCTGTGGATCCAGCCATGCACCATGCACCATGCAGCATGCACCATGCACAGTAGTAGCAGCAGCAGCAGCAGAAGGCCTCGTGTGGGACAGTGGACTTAAAAGGCGTTTTCAGCTAAATGAATTCAATGGACTGAAACAGCAGCAACAACAAACATGTTTGCTCTGCCACCACGGAGGAACTGGACGGGAAGTTAGAACTTCTTCCTGAAGCTCTGGCCTCAGAATAAGTAACCGAGCTTCGAAGAAGCAGAGACGAGGATCAGGTCTACATTCAGAATCCATACGCCACGCGGCTCAAAGTCTTGTGTTTCCACTCGGAAAAGAAGAGTTTGCGCCTCATCCTTCGACATTTATGTCTGAAACACACATAGAACTATTCATGGAGGAAAAGGTCTGTGGTGACAGGAGGAGCGCTTGAAACCTCTCCGTTAGTGCGCGGGATGAACAGCAGCGTTTTTAATCACGGGCTCTCTGGCCGGTGCATAGTGCAGCCCGCACAGTCTGCTCGGCTCTTTTGGCCGTCACTTCAATTAAAAAACGGCATCGCTTTCCCAACAATTCCTGCAGTATCGTTTGGGTTTTTTAGTGTGAAAGAAACAGGCATTTTCTAAAAAAAAAAAAAAGGTGCATCGTGTTTTAGGTCATTCAGAATTAACAAACTATCGAGCGATGGGTCCATTTATCAGGGCTCGACGTTACTCTGTTAAGGACCTGCCAGCGAGCCCGCTGCACTGCGGTACACCGCCGCCTGTCTGAGGCCAGTCACGGGCTCCCAGATAAAAGGATTACAGCCACGGATTAACATCGTGGCTCTTTTTCACCTTGTTGTTCGCAGCAAACAGCGAATTCAAGGGCAGCCCCCCCCCCCCGCCCGAAGCCGCCTGAAAACCGCGTTGCAGTTTGTCCAAAGCTGAGCTAAAGTTAAGGTTTAATTCTGGTCAAAGGGGGTGAATTGGAAGGAGAGCACTCACTGGATGCTCTTCCCTCGGATCTCGGACATGATTCCACTCTCTCCTCCCAGGTACTCGAAGGACAAGCTGAGGAAGTTGTAGATGACAAACGCTGTGAAAGAAAGAAAGAAAGAAAGAAAGAAGAAGAAGTTAACGCCCGTTGACCCGC
Source organism: Pungitius pungitius (assembly GCF_949316345.1). Taxonomy (NCBI): domain Eukaryota; kingdom Metazoa; phylum Chordata; class Actinopteri; order Perciformes; family Gasterosteidae; genus Pungitius; species Pungitius pungitius. The sequence goes on along the minus strand of NC_084911.1, from coordinate 2,509,417 downwards.
CGACTGAGCCAAACTGCAGAATATCTCGTCACCTTCAAATACAACTTCATGTGGAAAAAGGTCAAATCTTTTCAGAGGAGAACGCGTCCACATGATAAAAAATAATTAGTCCCACATTATGGAACAATAAATGTTTCAGTTCTTACATTAAGAAGCTTGCAAGGGTTCTGTGTCTTGGAAATCCCTTCCTAATCCTTTGTTGCTATTTAAAGAGGGATTAAATGTAGCTAATGCAGATGGTGTCCAGTCAAGAGGAGGTTCATTATGTTTTAGCGTTCCAGTGTTACCGCTTTCTGATGCGCTGCACTTATCAATCAGCCACTAAATTGACTGGGAAAACCGAGACACTAATCTCCTGAATAATGTATTTCCCCTTCCTCATAATGACTCGTAATCCATTTGGCATACGATTCACCTTTGACACGAGTGAAGGATATTATAACACATGCGCGATGAGGGTTGCGTTGTGCAAACAACTGAACTGCAATGCGTGCAACAGTGTTGATATATTATTTGAATTTTGAAAATCGTTGCAGAAACACATTTACATTTGAAAAAAATAGGGGACTTTTCCTTGAAACCTACACCTGGAGCTACGGGGCGTTGTAAAAAAAAAAAAAAGCCCTGTGAGTAAAACTCGTTGGGTCAGTTCCTCGTCTCTCTCGATGATGTAATCGGGCAGGTAATGTCAGGGGGAGGGCCCCCGGGGGAAGCTCGCACCTTCGTAGCAGTCCCGAACAGAGTCAAAGTAGACGTAGTACTGGTCGTTGCTGATGAAGAGCAGGCTGAGCCAGGAGTCGAAGGCGTACACCGGCACGATGAAGAGGATGCGGATGATGTAGCGCTGCTCGTTGGGGACGGTGTAGGAGCGAAGGTGTGTGTAGATCTGGAAACGCACAAACCGGGGGATGTGAAAAGCACGGGAAACCAAATCGTGGTGCACGAGATTAAAAAAAGAAAAGAAAAAAGGAAATGTAACACTTCAATAGTCAACAATGTCCCACATGCATGTAACATTATGAAAAGTCAATCACATCTCTTTACCTGGTGACCTCATTCATATTCTATATGCCACTGACTGCCATTTGTGTGTAAAGATCTGTCTCACAGCTTGGTTTGAATAAAAAGAGAGCAGCCGACTCCCATTTTGATGACACCCAAAACATTCCAGCTTTATACCTAAAGGCCACACCTCGTATTGTGCAAGTACAGCGTCAGACGATGTGTGAAAAAAAAAGGTCTTAACCCCCAGCTTTCATTCAATGGAACGCACACAGCCATACGGGAGACAATCTAACTATCATTCTTTCCAGTGACCACTACTTCCACCCCCTCATTTTTAGGAACCCGCCACAGTGTGCTGCACGCGGCGTGTACCCAATGAGGAATAATGCGCACGGCGTGCTCGATGCGCGCCACAAACCCTTTAAAGCGTCACGCCGTCAATCTTTGACAGTCGCACAAAATGTCCGTGTGGCATAACTAAAGTCACATCTGATGACTGAGCACAGGGTCATTCTTTCTTCCATCATTGTCCCTCTGCAGATTAGGACGTCTCCCTTATTACACAACAGAGCATATTTGGGAATATTATTGTGATGCCACAGGCTCGAGAATCATTTTCCAATAATGACTCAATTTCTCATCAAAGCCGGATGCTTACAACCCATTGGTTGACTAATTGAGTATGAAGGGATATCCAAGAAATAACATGAGGCTCAAACTGCTGACTAATAAAAAAAATTTAAAAAAAGGAAAAAAGATCACTACAATTTATGTGTAACCTCATCAGAAAAATTAGCTTTACGGCTAATTTGTTATTTTCTATGACAAACAGTTCTAAAACATTCAGATTACAAACGTACACCACAAATCATCACTTTTGGCAGACAAACGGTTTATTGTTTATCAAAATAGTGGCCATTCAATTCCATCAGTCCACTAAATGATTAATAGATTGATTGAATAGATAAATTGACCAACCATTGCAGCTCCACAGTAGTTTCACTTGAGCTATCTCACCGAATAAATCATTTCAACTTATTTTGTGTCCCTTTTTGAATTTCTTTTGTCCAAAAAGTTCCATTTCTAGAACCAAGCTTAACAACATCCAAAGTCTCCCTCTGCCCGGCGCTCTCGGCCCATGATTAAAGGCCCATTAGAGCCTGATCACTGCGGTTCTGGGGGGGGGGGGGGTGTGATGCATTCGGGGCCGTCTCTCCGTGTGAAGTGAAGCCGCCTGCAGAGACTAATGGCCTCCATTTACCTGAAAAGCTACGACAGACAGTACAAAGCGTAGCTGCGTGCCGAATACTGGCTCCAAGTCGAGCTCGGCGTTACATCAACACATTTTAGTGTGAAGGGGGTGGGGTGGGGGGGGGGGAAGCGTCGCCAGGAAGCGTTTGGATAAACTTTATAGCAAAGAGGATCTGAGGTCATTGTCTTTTGTGGTTCAGCATGCAGAACGCGAGTCCACAGCAATCCTCGGGGAGCCCGAGTCGAATGAGACGCGGCCGGCATTGCAACAGGCCGCAGATGCTTCTGTTATCCCAGTGTGTTTCCCAATAGACTGCAAACCCGCCGCCGCATCCTCCCCCCCCCCCCCCCCCCAGCAGTGCTCTCAGTATTTATCTGTTCAATTTAAATGTCTTCAGGAAAAGCGAGGCTAAATTTAAAAAAAAAAAAAAATAGAAACCAATTTGCCAGATATTGAGTCTCAAATCCCTAAACAGAGATTCTTTTTCACCCTCACAGGAAGCAACCTGTCGACGCTTTGTGAGGATGCCGCAAGACTTGCACAAACGCACCAATGGAATAACTGCAGGACGTAAAACGACCACGACTGCACGCGTGCAAACGTGAAACGGGCCCAGCCGCGGGACCTCGGGACGGATCGGTACCCACTTCGAGGGTCTGACATCTGCACACCGGTGAAACCACGCAGAGAACAACAAACAGCCCTTTAGAACGCACAAAACGTTATCCTGATATCAATAGATTCCCCCGCTGATAACACCCTGCTGCTCTCTGCCAGTGATAAAAACCATAATGATAAGCTATCATCTACGCACAGTGGGTAACCCCCCCCGCCCCCCCCCTTACAACAGAAACAGGCTCACTGTTCATCTACTGACTGCGTTGCCCTTTAATCAGTGAAAGGATTTTCACAGTCGACTATAAACTAAGCGAAAAGCTTAGAGAGCCGAGTGCTTTGTGGCGAGAGAAGACAGGGGGGGTAGGGGGGGTGGGGGGGGGTGGAGCGTGGAAATGAGCGGCGCGTGAGGCTGTGACTCTTTGTGGACACAAGAATTTGTGTGTTTTTTTTTGTCTTTGGGAGGGAAGGGAGGTGCACAAAGTGTCACTCGGAAAATACCGCCTGTGATTACATTTACGCCGCTGAGAGTGCGCCGCGCTGGGCCCGAGGGTTGTTCAATCACAGGCGCTTTGTGCTACAGGTGTTTTTGTTGTTGTTGTTGTGTGAAAAAAAAAAAAAAAAGCCTCACCTGGTGGCATGTTAGGAGCAAGGCGGCCCAGACAAATATTCCCGAGAGGGCCTGAGCAGCCAGTGTGTTTAAAAACATCTGGTCCTCTACGATGGTCCCGTTGCTGGTCTCGATGATGGTCATGTTGGAGGGGTCGGCCTTCACCGGGAGGATGGGTGCAGCCAGGTGGACCATGGTGTCATTGTCAGCCGATGGATGCGTGGACTCCAGAGAAATATTCATCTGAAACACACACACACACACACACACACACAGAGAACGTGTAAGATAGGCAACATGACTGAGTGTACAATAACGCACACATTGTACTGCTGTTATAAGATCAAATGAGTCAAATAAACTCCAGTACATGGAGGTGAAAGGTAGCAGTTCTGTCATCCGTCATCAGCAGAGCGCTCACCTTGTCCCGATGGGGGGGTTGGGGGGCAGCTTTATCCCGGTCCGATGGGCAGGCGACCGTCCCGAACGCGCTTATAGGATCAACATGGGAAACGCGATCGCACCTTCAGAAGAACACAAACGCGACGTTTCACGGAGGGACCCCGACGACTGGCGCGCTGGACTTCCTCGTTTCGAAGCGGATCGAAGTCCACGAACTCGGCGGAGTAAAATCTCAAATAAAACGTCCAACAAAACTCAGCTCAACAGCTCGCGTCCCAACCGGAAGCAGCTAAACGGCAGAAACGCGAGTGGAAAATACCGACTTTTAAAACGCGAACGACGAGGAACCGGAGCGGAGAGTCGCAGGCGCCAGCGGAGATCAACAGGTCGCGCACAGGTGAAACCGGTCGACGTGGGTGTGACGTCATCACGTCGACAGATTACGTTTCAGCCGACCTACTTGTGCTGCTTCACTCATGTTTTGTTATGCGTGGTCACTGTGATCCGGTTCTGGGCAATAAAGGTGTAGTGTGACTTGTGTGTGATTAAAATAATCGAATATTTCTATTACAAGTGACTTGCATATGTGGGCTATTGCAATTCAATAAAATCAACCACCCATTAAAGTGAAATGAACACAACTCTGACCGAATAAAACATGGAGTTAAAGATTGATAGTTGGCATAATATACAACTGGCATATTATGAATGCAGCTTATTCGCTAAATCCATATTTTACTAGTTTAATCTTAAAAGCGAAAAACTTTAATTTAACATTATCACGGCATTTACCTAAACCCAAATATCATAATCAATCACATACAATTCCAAAAGATACTCACATTTACTGATGTTTAAAAATGGTAAATCGACAATCAACCCAGGCCACGGATCCTCAATGATAACTCTAACTTCATGATCTGCTGTTACACACTGTGACTACAGAACACGTTGCTTTAAAATGTGTTGAAAAATTAATGTTTAACTGCTTTTAACGCAATTTGCTAAATAAAGCAATTATATAGGGAATGGCCCACATTTTCTAGACTGACGGGATTATTTGATGCTTGAAATGTGTATTCAGTACAAATTCTAAAATACCCTTCACTGAGGCTGAGGAGACGAAAAAAGAAAAGTTAAAGGTTTAGCTTTATTTTTAAATTATCTTTATGAAACCATTTGGAACATTTGCATTCTAAAAAAAAAAAATAGCAAACAACATTAAGTTTTATACAAAGTAAAAGGTCAATACATATTTCAAACAGTGATGAAACCGAAGCTATTTGCCATCATTTTGCAAACCATAACGTAGTCAATGGACATTCTTATTTTCTGACAACAAGACACAGCACATCACAAAGACCTCAGTCACTTCATTCTTGCATAACCAGCAGGTTTCTTTTTGCCCTCTTCAAATTTTAGACTGGCAATTTTAATAAATCGTAAAGACCTTCAGTTGGAGAAAAAAAAAAAAAAAAAAGAACATGTACAAAAATGCGACATTTGCAAAAACACAGATGGTCTGCATTGGAGCCAGCCTTCAGGCTTCAGGCTTTGTGTCCATTCCGTTGACTCCCTACCAGACTTTGCAGCTTCTGATGATCTCTTTCATTTGTTTAATTGCATCTATGGAGGAATCCTTGAGGGACAGACCCATTAAGACGGGCCTGTTGCCAGCTTCTTGTGATACAAAAGTTGCCAGGTTTTTTGCGCAAACATGTGTCAGTGGCTGAAAAGGGAAACATAAATCAGGCGTTAGATCATCCCACAGATAAGAGCTTTGATGGAACATGTTTATGTCAGTAGAAAATTAACTGAATGACTTATTCAATCCTTGTACATGCAAAGGCTGGCCTTTGAAAACACTGATAAAATGAGGCCTGGCACAGACAGTTTGATACCCTGTGCATTTATAATCTTATATATTTACAATATCTTCAAAACAGCAAAGTTTTACAGGTCAGAGCTTGCTTTCCAAATCATTCCCACCGGGCCAAGTTTCCCGTGAACAAATACAACTTTTCCAATTACAGCCTGTTCTGCTGGCATCACCTACGTGGCAGATAGTTACAACTCTCAATTACAGCCGTGTGGCATTATTGATTGGGTTGTAACACACACACACACAATGTGTAAGTCTCTAAATAGGACTTACAATGTGATTACATTTTAATGAAACCCCTGACTTGGTGACTGGTTTTAGGTTATCTGGTAGCTGTGCGATCCAGAAAACTTTCCAACAACAGAGATGGAGATTCTGCTGTGGACTTGAGGCTTAAGTAAATTATACAGCAACATTAAATCAGGACCATTCCTACAGTCAGTGTGACTGGGCTTCAGCACTGTGCTTTCCTCCCTTAGTGTAGCACTGAATGTCAGTTACAAATGAGACGCAACACATTGATATAATATTGATCAAAACAAATTCACCCAGCGTACCTCGTCTTTGCCCAGCAGGACTTTGGTGGAGAATGCTGGGGTGCTGATATCATTAGATCTGGTGTCCGGTGTGACAGATATCAGTGTCCCCATTTTTCCGTACTGGGTGAGAACTATGAAGATGTAATTGCTGAACTCGGTACAGACGACCTGGGTAGAAACTCCGTTGACTTCTTTCTCGGTCTGCCTCGAGCGGATGATGGGCTCACTAGACGACATTGTGTTGATCCTGTGGAAGAAAAAGAAACCAATTATTATTATCACTTGTGATTATTCTGCAAATCATTTTCTTGTAACACACATTGGACAAGGTGGTGAAAAAGTTTAATGTCAACAGCTTATTATGATTAACCAATATAAATATATCTTAATAAATACTTCAGGAGTACAAAGGGAGAAATGTCACTCATTATGTACGACCGATGCACATAAAGCCGCACTAGTTTCAAATATGTGGAAATAATCAAAGATGAGATAAACACAAATGACTACAGGGATTCAAGTCGTATGGTTATATTGCACATTGTTAGTAAGTAGAAAGTAAATAAGCAAAGGACATTGTACAGATGCAGCAACGTACACACGCATTTCACATTTGTGTTCAAATCTACATCCCATCACTTGCAGAGACCATATTATTACTTTACAGCGGAGTTTGATTAAGATTTACTAGTAAAGTGAAAGAAAAGCTCAGCTGGGAGGAGGTTTAGCCAACGAGCTAACGCTACTGCTAACGCTATCGCTAACCTCGTAGTTGCTCTTACGAGGACAGCTTTCTCAGCACGTGTGTGGAATAAAATAGCAATCCTCACTCTTTATCCTCGTCCGTGAAAAGCGTAAATCTCCTTCTGCACAAAAACACTCCACTTTCGGCAACTTCAGCAGCGATCTGTGCTGCTCTGTCATTCACCAGATACGAACGTGCGCGGTCAGGTGGAGCGTAACCGGGCCGTGCGTGATGACGTAGATGAAGTCCCGACGTACTTCCGGGATGGATGTGAGTTTTTACATGTCTATGAGCTCTTATGCCAGGGAATAATTAAAAAGAAACTACTTCTAATTTAGATTATTAGCACCCATTAGGACGTTTAGTGCTTGAGACTGAAATTAAATTAAATTAAATTAAATTAAATTTGAAAAGTTTTACAGATTAGGCCAAACATTTTGCAATTACTCCTCAATTTGATTAAAGACAAATCCAATGAAAACAAAGATTCTGGAAGTGTGGAAGCAAATACATCATCACAAGGATAAATGCTACCATAAATATTTAAATCCTTGAGGAACCTGCAGCTGAATTGTTAACTTGTCTGAGAACAAAATATATCAAAAGATTCGATCATTTGTATTGTCCCCATAATTAAGCATCCTAACAGGTTCACCATTACGCGAGAGTCCAAACAAGTACAAAGTGTTTTAATAAGTATGATTTTAGCGAGGATTCGTGTGATTGTTATTAAACGTAGTCTTCATTTAGATTAAGACTTTTCTGCAATGAACATGGAGGCACTAAAACAAAGTTTTCTTCAAGAATTTAAAGTAATACAGAGCAAGTCATTGATAGACTAATGGTTATTTCATGGATGAAGTATTTCTTGCATATGCATGGTGATATTCATACAAAGGATGATTCTACTGAACTTAATTAAGTATTATCATGAGTAAACGTCTTTAAGTTTAAAATTAAGCCGATCTTCTGCCCTGGTAAATTTCAATCAACGTTAAGTAAGAGAAGCAAATCTTCGAATGCAAGAAACCACAGAGGCAAGATGTTTTCTAATTAAGCGTAAATGGAGCTTTAATTTTTAGGAGCAGATGAAATCTTGCATTCCTTTCTTCATTTCATTTTTGGGCATTTTTTTTAATAAACAGGCAAAAGAAAGAGAAGACAGGATCAAGTTTTTTGAACATGGTTAACACTTTTACAATACCAATGAAATGGAAGTATATATGGTCCATGGATTGTTTTAATGTTTTGCACATACTTTTTTTCAGTCCAGAGCTGAAATGTCAACTGAATTCAAACCCTATGTGTAGGCTCTGCAAGGACGGTTTAGTATGACCTTTACTCATTGGTTACATTTGACAAATCCAGATGTCACATCTGCATTCACAGCTCCGCGAGAGGTGAGCAGCGAAGGGATTTTCCCTGTTAGAAAAGGGGCTTGCGTGACCTTTTTTTTTTCAGGTGCACGTGCTCCACTGAAGTCTGCAAGTGCTGAAATAAGGCTCACTGATTCAAACGGAGCCATCCACATGAACATGGGACACTCACAAAGTCAAATAGAGCTGCCTCAGCGGAATCGTTATGCACCCTGAGTAGGCAGCAGTAGGTATGAAATTGGCTGGATCATCTGTGTCCTTGAATGGTAGAACATTCTGGCATTAGTTGTGTCGTACCGTCACAGAATCTGTCACATGTTCACGTGCAAAGGAATCTTTTTTTAAAAGCACAGTGAGATAATGAAGTCGTTTAATAAATTATGACATTAATAAAACATTTTTGGAATGAATATGCATTACTTGTAATTAATATGTATAACTATGCCAAAATGTAAATGACTCATTCTTGAGGGTAGAAAACTGCAAACACAAATCATTGACTGTACATAAGAGACGTTGTCATGGTGACATCCCCCTGTGGTTTGTAGACTGTTATTTTATAACCTCCAGCTTGGCATTTTGTTTATTCTACAGCTAGAAATGACCCGGCAGGGTTTGGCTAACACAACAGCTGAAAAACACACAGTGAAAGGGTTAAAGGTGCGATGACAAAAACAAGGAGGCACTCTCAGAACGCACAAGGCCTGCGGTGAGGACCTGTCAATCATAACGTAGCCCTGCCCTAAAGAATCCTTCGCTTTGTGGTCAATTTCACCCATTTTCAGCCATGGCTTGCTCAAAGAACTTCATGCTGTATTGAAGAGGACTTGAAACTACCGAATGAGACCCTGAACTCACATCACCGCGCGTTACAAACAATAAAACAGCTAAATGTTTAAAACACACTAGAAAACCCTTTTTCATATCAGTCTGAATCCAATGCACCTCGCTTCTATGTCACCATCAGCCATAAAAGGAAAAACAGACACGGTTTTTATTTCCTACATTTTCCATATCATTGCTTTTTGTTAACTTTGCCATATTCAGAAATATTAATTGCCGTTCGGGAGCTTAGAGAACACCCAGTGGCTGCTGAGAGGGTTTTTTTTTTAACGAGAGAAAATGGTTAGTGAGTTTCTTATTACTCGTTCCATGTCATATTTCTCAGTGAATTAGTGAAAAGGACTTATTTTGCATAATGGATTGTAGACTCACACCAACGCTTTCAGGGGGGGGGGAAAAACGGAAGCAGTCTAATCCATTTGAATTTGATTCAGATGAAGATATTTGTGAAAACACAGAGTACTCTTCCCCTTTTTCCAACGATCACCCTGATGCTCTGAAACGCATCGCAGGGCCGCCAAGCTTTGGACGGCACATCAAAGAAAGGCACGATTTTCGTTGTACTCGTCGGTGGTGATTATTGGTTTGAACTCATCACCGTTAACCTTCAATGACAGCTCCACGCGTCCAAGTTTAGGAACCAAACGTCCCTTTTGAACTGTCCCCCCCGGAAGACGGGATATTGTCTCATGACGTGTCTTTGGGCTATAAAAATGCTAAAGAAAACACAACGCTGACCGTCACACACATTTCGCGACGAGTGGATGGAGCTTAAGGCTTTTGTCAATTTCACCTCCTCCTTCTCCACCCGTGGAGCGTCGTATTTGCTGCATGAGGCGTCTCCCGTCATCGCCCTGCATTTCCCGTTGCTTTTGTTTGTCTCTCTTTAAATAACAAGTAACTCAAATTTGAGGTCATCAGTGAAACATTTTCCTCACACCGTGCTTCTTTTTTTTTTTTTTTTTAAATCACAGAAGTCTTTATGGAGGCTGGAGGCACAAAAAAAAAAGGGAACTTCATACCTCAGCGATGATTCTCACTCACTCACTCACTCACTCACACACACACGGACGCATACACAGACAGTTTACAATTATTACCCCTGTGGCCACTAGAGTGCTGTGCTGTATTGCAGATCGAGCTCACCGGCGACTCTACCGTGACATTTTAAAGTTGTGCTCAGGCCCCTGGGGTTAGTTTCCATTGAGTGTTTAAAAAAAAAAAAAAATAGAAACACGCCAGGAAGAAGCAAAAGGGTAGAATGCCAAATGTTCAGGGCGTTTTTTAAAGAAAGACTTAAGAAATAGTGATTTAACTTCTGTGCCTCCGGACCAGCCAACAACAAAGTGTTATAATAAAGCGTTTTTTCAGGAGTGTTTTAGTGTGACAATATGCTTTTATTAGGGTTCGGGCCTTTATTTTTTTAAAACACCTAAATCAGTACGAGCAGCACAAAGTCAAGCGGCGCTTTGTCTGCTTTGTACCGTCCAATAGCAGAAGGTGTTTTTAACCTATATAGTGGGGCAGGAATTAATAACCAACAGAGGTTTGAACAGCACAAAACATAAATCTCTCCCTATTTAAATGACGCGCTTGAGCAGCCTTCCGATCGTCTTTCCGTGAGACGTTTCTCCTTCATTCCAGTATTTCAACCCCACGGAGGAGCTTATGCCAGGGTCGGCATTGGGTTTTGTGACTGACAAGGCAAGACATACCTCACTCTGTCACATCTCAGCCTTTCACAGCGCTGCAGAAATCGTGAAATCCCGACCGCAACTCCTTCCCGAGGTGTCTCCGTGCTCCTCAAAAGGCAGAGACGGAACAACGTCAGACGCCAATTCCATCCAACTGTCACGGTTTGGCTTCGCTTCCTGTTTTAGTTTGAAGTTTCATGTCTCTTGTGGTCCTGGGTTAACTTCACTTCCTGCCTTGTCTTGTGATTGCGTGATTGATTCCACCTGTGTCCAATCACCTGCACCTCCCTTGTGTATTTAAGCCCTGTGTGCCAGTTGTCCTTGGTCGCGTCATTGTCCATGTCAGTCCTCGTTGGTGCACGTTTTTGGCTTCTGTTTGGTTCTGTGGTGAATAAAGATCACCTTCTGAAAACTCTGCGTTTGAGTCCTGCCTGCCTCCGTCAACCTGCACCCAGCACAGATTGTGACACCAACTGTTAAAAAAAAAAAAAAAGAAACAGACTCGCTGCATCGGGTCGTTTATCATCACTGATTTAAGGGCCTGTGCAATGTCGACGTCCATCCATAGCGCACAAGATTCAGACATTTATCTTCTTTGTTTTCTTAATGGATGCAGAGGCAGCAAATGAATACCTCACGGTGTAATAAAGTGGACGCTTTTGGAAGGTGCAAACGTAGCACGCCGTGGTAAACTTTTAATCCAGCTGCGATTAAGTAGTTCAGCTGAATCTCTCAGCTCACAAGCGATGTTTTCATTTTCTTCCTATCATCACGACACAAGGCGCGATGTATTGTGCAAAATCATGCGTACGTAACAAATAGTCAACACGTTTTTAAAGATTTCCATAGAGAAAAATCCAGACTGAAGGGGAGGACAGAATATACACAATTTCCACAACACTTTGTCCTCTGATGGAAAGTTTCAAGGTGCAGAGAAACCCCTTCTGGAACTTGAGATTCCTCCGTGTCCAGGTCAGCTGTGGAAACGTTCTCTGCTCACCATTGTTTGTAGATTTTCATCCTCGGTAGTTTCCTCGAGGACATTTGACTCCTTTTGTGTGTTTTTTTTTGGAGGGAAAAGGGGGAGGGGGGGGGTCTATCTTCATGTTTCCAGCAAGAATATTTAGATAATTAGCAGCGGCGATGAATAGCTTGAAACAAATTGTTCCCGTCTCAAGGGTCCTTTGGATATTAAGTGCTTCACATTTACGTTGTTCGGCCGTGTTTGGTTCTCACGCTTCGTATTTGTAATCATGAATCATCACTAACGACCTTCATTAGGTGCTAACTTAGTTCATCTACGTGCAGTCTGAGAGCCAGGCCCGGCCAATTTACCAAAAATATAATAGTTACACGAGACGTGATTAACGTCATCATGAGTGTGGGCCCATTGATTGGTTTCACCAGCATCCTTTCTCAATGGTCGAGCGAATTTGGTTGATGAGATCATTAACGGTAATCACTGTCAGCTGCTTTTTGACACGCGCGTGTCAAAAAGGAAACGTAAGCAGTGTGCCCTTTAGTGTTGTGTACATTTTCACACAAAAAATAAATAAAAAAAAGTGTAATTCACCTGATTAATTCAAACAAGTTTGCTAATTTGAGCCACTGATTATATGCTTGGACTTTGATGCAGAGCCTCATTAGAGCCGGAACGGCCACGAGGCCTTCGAAGCTGAGAAGTGACATGTTCCAAACTAATATTGATGTTCAGCAGCACAATGCGCCTACATTTGTTTCCTAATTGAATTATTAAATGCACACCGGAACCCTATTCAAAGCCTCGGCGCGCTGCCTGCGAAGCCAGTTCAAGGTGTTTCAACATGTATTTTCACACGGGCAGCGATTTTGTCCTTGAAGCCTCGGGAACTGGACTCAAATAGCATCCATTTGTTCTTCGCCACTGTTGCTTGGTGATTCCAAGGAGAATTCACAAACAGTGCCTTCAGGCTCCTTTGGTGACAGACGAGACGACACACACCGAAAACAAAAACCAGCGAGTTCACGTTGCAGATCCAAAACGTTCAGAAGCGAGGTTACATCCAGAGAGTATCGAGGAGCTTTACTTTCCCCTCTGATACGAGAGAGAGTCACGCCATCAGAACGTCTGGCGGAGCTTCTCACTCGTGCCGTCGAGAGGCAACCCGTCACGTGACCAAGTTCTTCTTCTGCTGTAATTCTGCTTCTTCTTCTACGTAATGGGCCACAATATTTTACCACGACGTGGCAATGTCTTCTCCCTAAATTCATCCATCAATCTGCATCTCTGTTTGATGACCCGGGGGGGGAGGCACACAGATGCATTACACACACCTAAGAAAAGGTCACAGAGAAAAATGGGGGGGGAACGGCGGGCAAATTGCCTCTCCTCGCCATTACGGGGTCTTTGTTACCGCGATGTGCCACACTGGAGGGCTGCCGTGAACTATGGGCTCTGATTTAGGCCCCGAGAACCTGGACTGGGGTGCATTCGTCATGTCGGGGGGTGTTTTCCACAAGAAACACAATTCCTGGTTCAACCTGCCTAGGGGGGGGGGGGGGATTAGGAAAAATCGAAAGAATTTTTTTTTTATCATCACTTGTTTATTTCTTTATTTTTGTGGTTGTCTAACATTCAATTAACTGTTTACTCAGCGCTATTTTACTTTCATTGGTTCTTTCTGTTTACTTGCTGCTTTTATTTTCGGTTAATTTCCTCTTTGATTAATACATGAATTGTGGCAGCATTTATTTTAAGTATTCAAGTGTTTTGGGGAAAGATCTATCAAATAATCAGAACAACTTCTTGGACTTCTCATCCCCCCCCCCCCCCCCTCCCCTCGGTATGGGGTCCTTCTCACATTCTACTTCGCTTTTCCACTGACGGGAATTCTTGTTATTTAATTTTTCAAATGAGCACTGCAGCAGTGTGCAAAAATAAACTTTAAGAGAATAAGTTAAGAATGCACTTGAGGCAATACATCGGTCTCACTCAGTGCTCACTCACTCAAGCTCAATGAATGAAGGAGACTTTCAAAGCCATCCCATCCTTTTTCGTTTGAAGACGCCAATGAAACAAATGTGGTCCCCGGACGGCAAAACAACGCACATCCGGGTTGTGTCACGATCTGTGAGTTTCTATTAAAGTTTAAATTCTTTCTTTTTTTTGTCTTCTTTGAAACCAATATGTTTTATACATACATTCTTACTGACCCAAATTCTATCTGAACCTTAAAAAGCAATCTTTCAAGCCTACACAAGGTCGTTTTTGGAGTGGAGTTTATTCGGAGGCCATGAAATTCTTTCTTGAGAGGAGCGGACTGGCGATTTCTTTCTTCTTCTTTTTTTTTTTACAATCACCGGTTCGGTTTTACTGAGTGAATTTAAGGCTCCTTGTGAAAAATGAACGCGAGCGGCTCTCTTCGGGGCTGTTTGAACCGGTGCCTGTTGCCGTCTTTTGGACCTGTGAAGTCGGCCCGGTGCAGCGCGCACGAATAACACACAAAAGCGCCACAACAAAGCAGACCGTTCACCGCAGGTCACCGCGACCTGCGAGAAGGAACCGGGCCCCAGACTGATGACACAATCACGCTGGAGTAATTCAATTGGGGAAAAAAAAGTAAATGACTTAACCCCCCCCCCGGGCCTTTCTGGCGGCTGGTTGGTTGGTTGAGTAACCTCGACACACAGAATCTGTAGGCAGGAAAACCTGCAGTCATTTTTTTTTTTTTTTATCGGTATAAAATGAGCTCGTAAAACCGGGCTACTTTTGAGTCGTGGTCATCACTCAGTTTCCGGTCTCGCATCTCACGTTTCGAATCAGACTGAAAACAGCGGGTGCGGGATGAAGTCCTGGAGACACAGAGGCCGTTTCTCAATATGCGTTCTTGTGTGGACTTTTGTTCTCGTGGACTCGTGAAACGTCATCAGTCGCAGCCCGAGTACTGTTCCAATTCTCAAGTCCGCATCTGGCCGAGAACGGTCATAATACCCGGATGTGGCTCGCCCCGCCCATTTTACCGGGCATGCATCGGAGCAGGCTCGTCTGTTCTTGTGAGAGACATATATCCCAGAATGCATTTCACCTCAGCAACAGGCAACATCGACAGAGGAAAATAAACACAACTTTATGTCGAAGTTTATAAATACAACTTTTTTTAAGTAACGTAATGTAATTTTCTGACTGAATAGTAAAATGTTTAAGTCAAAAACTAAAATAAAAACGTATTAGCAAGACCAGCTGACGTGGTGACGTCATCAAGTCAGCTGCTGTTCCAACTGCGGAAATGACCGTTCTCCGTTCTCCCGAACCTGCGAGTCAGGACTCCCGAGTCTGTCTCCCGAGTCTATTCTCGCGGGAACGCGAGTCCGTTCTCGCTGTCTTAGGTATTGAGAAACGGCCAGAGCCTCCTTTTTGGAGGCTGATCCCTGTGCATACATACATGGCAGCCGATTGGCTGTCACAGCACCGTGCATTGGCCCTGATAGGAGGGCTGACAGCATTAATAGTTAATAGTTGTTGTCTTCAGAATCACAAAGGGCAGATGTAACTCATTCTTGGGACACTTGATCCCCGGGAAGTCGTAAAAATAAAAATGTTAACTTTGTTCCAGCTCAAAGTGATTTCAGGCCCTCGAGGCTGTTCAACAATTAATTAGAGATTTCTAATGATGGAACCACATTGATGAATAATTCATGTCTCAAACCGCAGGAGTTTGCGTAGCCTTGAGGGAGATCAAAAAGCAAGCTTATTGTCATTCTTATCATTTGTATTACATTTATTTATTTTACATACGATGCATATTAACCTTTGATGAAATCTATTTGCATTGGGCAGATTTCAAGTGCAGAAGCAAATCACTGATGTACGATTTTCATCACTGATGATGTATTTAATTATGTGTTTACAATTAAAACAAGACTCAAATCAATGTTTTTGGGTTGTCAATACCATCCTTGTTATTCCAAACTAGAACTTTTTCCCATTAGCTCTTTCAATTTCCCTGCCTCGTGGAGTGTTTTTCACATTAGCATCACAGGAAGGATTACTGTCATGGATTAGAGGGGCTGAGTCATGTGTGGGTAGAGCAGGTAAGCAGAAGCAGCGGTGTTGCTATGGTGCTGGACTTGAAAGTACCCTTTATGTTTCAAGACATCAGACTTGCGTAGGCATCGTCTGTGCAGTTGTCATCCATTTGAGCGCAGGACTCTTGTGTTTACATCAATGAGGATTAATGTTAAGATGCCAGTTATCTGCATCCCTTAAAATCATTGCGTCCTTTGTCACTTGCAGAAATCTTTGTTTTTTTTATTTCACAAAAATGACATTTGAATTCAAAGCTTTTGACGAAGTGGCAATCCCAGAGTTTTTCCAACTACAGACACCGACGTTGCTTCATTACAGACTCAAGAGCTGACAAATCAGAGCGTGAGGGGGAATATGCACAAACAACAGAGACATTTCCACTCTCAAAAAGCAGGATGAGGACTTTGCACAGCGTATACATTCAAAGTATCTCCCTGGCGGAAGTAAACATGCTATCAGATTACTCTCCAACTCCTGCAGACACCTGAAGTGAGCAACACAGCCCCCGTGGCTCCGCTGTGGTGAGACACACAAGCGCGCACACAAGCGGCCTGAACACAAGAGCAGTTCAACCCAGTGGGCTGAGCGTGCTCGCTGATATAAAAAAAAAAGTCCCATCCGAGCCACTTTCTAACCATTGCAAATGATGCGCTTTAAGAGCCGATCAAGCTGAGGATCTGCCCACCAGATACCTGCAGCCGAGGGGGAGGACGGACGAGCCAACAAGAAAAAAAAAAAGAAAAGACAAATAGCAACGCTTCACAATGGGTCAGAGGGAAAATCTGTATGTATGAATGCAATTACAAGAGTGCATTGCATAGAAGGGAGCCACATCGCAGCACAATAGCCTCTCACTTTAATCGATTTACTGCTGCCCACATTATATAGATGTGATCAGACTTGTTCCTCTCTCCCTCCCTCTCTCTCTCTCTCTCTCTCTCTCTCGGCTCATTGCTGCTGTCCGTCAAAGTCTGATAGAATCTTGACATGTTGTAAATTAAAAACTTAAAAGTCACCTGTCTGAACTCCTGCCACTATCCAGGCTCGTTATTTTTGTCCTATAGTCAGCGCGAAAGATCGATTGACCGCACTGCTTCGAAGTGTTCACCTGCCACACAGACCGACTCCATAGTGGTCCTCGTGCAGTTCAGTTCAGTACCGAGGCCTCTGTGCAGCCGTCACAGCAGAACGTCAGCAGAACGGAGCCGACTGTCAGACGAACTGCTGCGGTGAAATATGTTTGGTTTTTTTTTTTTTTTTTTTTTTCAAAGGGATTTCGGTACTTTTGAAGCACTAATGAAGCCCGAAGTGAAGCTTCAATCGGGAAGACAGGCTGTGCAATCCCCCGTTCATTCATCAGGTTGTGTTGGCTCCATCAGCCGAATCCGTTGAATGAACCAACCGTAGGCCTCTCTGCTGTCATAACTGCTCGCCTCTGTGCTTGCTGTGAGGTGTCCTCCATGGCGTGCATCAGATGCTCCTCCACCCCAGACAACCCCCAATCTGCAGCATCTGAGTCGTGCTCATTACAGCGTTTTGCAGCAACCACCAGTGTCTGCTTCAAGTAAGGAAGCATCATAATAAACTCCCAAGCACTCAGAGCGATTAGCTATTGCATAACCTGAAACGGCGCCAAAGGGTTAAAGCCCAGTTTTAATGTAGTTCAGGCCTTCCCGGGCTTCACCATTGGGCTGCAGTCCAAAAGGACAATTTAAGGGAATTACTGAAGGCACATTAAGTTGTCAAGATAGCCATTCCATCAATGGAAGCCGAAAGAAACATTGTGTTGCAGCAGAGAAGTACGTCCCACACGTGCGGCATGCATTTCTCTTCTGCAGGGCTTTGTTAATTTTGCCGCATGCATCTCCGAAATGATCTCACATCACGTTCTCTGAAGCTGTAGAGTGAACTGTAGACTCTGTGATATGGGAACAGCAGCCTCTTGATTTGACTACACCTATAAAGAGCGCAATTATTTTTGTTTGGAAGAGGCGAGAATAATGTGTATTTATACTTGTATTAGTGCACATCGGCGTATCAGCATCACTGTCATCCTCCTCGCCTGAAATAACACGTGGAAAATCTCTGCAAAGCAATGCAAGCGCTCAAAGGTCTTTTGGCCGTTTGGGTGTATTAACGGTTTGAAGTGATGTTCGCTTTGGAGGAAATCCTCAAAAAAAAAACCATCTACTCAAGACAATTAAAAGCCTCTCAGTCATCATCACTTTTTAGAGGAAAACTACACGCCCCAATGAGTCAACAGATTAGTCATCATCCATATTCAGCAGCACGTGTGTATTTGCGTGTACATCTTGAAAGAAATAGAAATAAAGTGCTCACAGTACATATTAACAAGAACAGCGTGTCTATAATTGCAATAAAGGCATTTGAACGGTTTAAGATGCGGTTGGTTCATTTTTATTCTCTCTGCTTTGGAGTCACAATTATCTTTAAACAGCCAGAGAAGAATAGAGAACAGTTTGAGTTCTTTTTGTTACCTTCTGCAGGTATTTCTTCAGATCAGGAGGGGAAAAAAACCCAATAACTTTAATGTACACAAAGTATCTGTGTGTGACACACACACACAATCTGCTATATCATTCCGTATTTGCTTTTAACACTGAGTAAATAAGTATAAAGTACTATAAGAATCCAGGGGCTGAGTCCATCCAAAAGGAAGCGCTTGTAATGCGGTACTTCAGGTGTGAGTCGCTGTGAATAACTACACCTTAAATACCGGAACTTCTAAAATAAACGCAGTGAACCAACGCAGAGACTGCAGGTGTTGTTTGGGGGTGTCGAGTTGTGCCAAACCTTCAGAGATAGCCGCAGTTGTTGGTTTAACGCCACCGAGGCCTCTAATTCCATATTTAGATTGCAGCTGCTGGCGGAGGAACCAAGACCGAGGTCACGTGAAGAGACAGAAAAATCCATGAACAGTTTCACTTCGTTGCATTCCTTTTGTATTACTTTACATTTTAAGATCATTTCTGTCTCAACATACACACGTCCAAATAAATATCCCCTTTTTAATCTGGTGAAAAAAAGGGCTAAAGTGTTTTTCATTTCAAAGGGGTTGGGTGGGGGGGGGGTCAACCGTGACACGCAACAGGAAAAGCGTTACGCCACACAATGGATGGAGGAAAAGATGGCAGAAAAGTAGGGCAGAGATTTGCAAAAAGTCATTGCATTGCACTTGCATTTATTGTAAGTTTGACGATTATTATTCTGTGACAGAACCAGATGAACACAACATCTCAACAAAGGACACGGTATGTTATATAATGTCAGCTAAGTTTCCATTTCCTTTCTTTCTTCTCTGTTTCATCTTGTGAATGTGCAAAGGGGGGGTATTCGTAATGTAGTCCTCATTAAATATTTTGAATGAGATCTTGTGCAGTTACGGAAGCTTAGGTCCTTTGACTGCAATCGAATATGATCATCAGCAGAAAAAAAGTGTATTTTAATTAAAGTCTCTTGCTAAGAGATGCCCGAGGCATCCTCTAATCAAAGCTGAGTGTTGTTGAAAATAGGAATATATTCCTTTCAGGTTAAATGCAATGCTCAGGTACCCCTCAGAATAAAAGACCTGCAACTCGGTGTCTCTTCTTCGTGGCTGGATTTATTTATGTTTCTCTCGGGTTCCTTAGAAGTTGTCTGATGTCTGAGTGGAGGAACTCTTCTCAGTTGAACGGTTATCTAACCGAGTCCTTTTGACCTACTTCACCTACTGACTTTCTAATACACAACCTGTGCAACTCTTCTAGGAAATAAGAAACTGCACAGACTTCAAACCTGTCAACGTTTTGTTCTTTTTAAGTTAATCTTCTTAACAAAGCAAAACACAGGTTTGCCGAAAGGACGATTCCCTCTTTTTGCTGAAACACTCCTCTCGTTTAACGCACCTACAGGGGCCCCGGATTCAGGAGCTTTAGGAGCCACACCGGGCCAGACAGGAAAGTGTGTGTGTGAAGCGCGACGGGGGTCAGTGAATCGGGGGTGGGAGGGGGGGTCCGATATTCGGGAGGTGTTTTAAAAAAGAAAATGGTGTTCTTTTGCTCATTTGAGTGTGGGCGGGTTGTTCACAGTGTACAGATCAGAGTTTGGGACACAGTGTTACCTGAGTAGGTACTTCAAAGAGAACAGCCCGGCTGTATTTATGTACTGAGAGCCCCCGGGTTACAAAGACATGCTTTTGAGTGCCCTTAATTCACAAAAGAAGTGTTTCCAAGTCTTTCATTAAGGGATCAGGGGGGGGGGGGGGGGTCATATTCTTTTATGTGTATGACTCAAAGGGGGGAATCTCTACGCCGAAAGCTCTTTACTTCAGATCGGGATTTGGCTGCAGGTTGTGAATTAAAATTGTGGCTCCGCAGTCCACTGCTCTGCCCTTTACTCGGGGGGGGGGGGGGGGGGGGTGGGGGCGTCGTTACGGAAGGGCACGGCCCAGAGGTGAGTTACACTGTACTTAACAATAGGCCTTTAGAGGCATCAACTGATCGATTCAAACCCAATCCATCAAGAAACTATGAGTCAATTCTCTGCCGCTGCTAGCAAAGGAGTCAATATTTTGCTGGTATATGAGACACAAATTTAAACCCACGAGAGAACAATTAAATGCTTTCTTTCCATTGCAACTCAGAAAAGGATTGTTCTGCGGCTCACGGTATTTTTCTCCCACAGCCAGCCGTCATTAATATCACTAATTAGACATTAGATGGAAGAAGTATTTGGGCAACTGTTTGTTTTGCAGGCACTGGTGGGCTATTACTGCAAAATCATTTAAACAAAGTTTCAACAAAAGCAGCAGTCGGGGACACGCGTAATGTGATTAACAGCCAATGGAGGGCGAGGAGAGCCAAGCGAGAGGCACACATATCGAAATCATTGTTTCCCCGTCTCAGCGGGAACCGCCCGTCATGTCATTTAAGCGTATTGCTACCACGTTGTATCCGTGCGGCGCCTCTTCATTTACCCACCGACACGACGTCACATGACCCTGGGAACTCAATTCCTTACACAAAAGCTGTTTGTGCTAAGCTAACTGGCTGCTTACGTGAATCCAATCTTCTTTCCTTCACTCGTTGTGAAAAAAAAAAAACGTCAATCAACGCATTTCCTTTTCACGTCTTTAGCTTTGAAGGGCCGTGCGCATTTAGACGCTTTGAACGACATCTTCCGACAACCAGCCAAATGTGGGCCGCTCCCCAAACGGGGGTCACGAAGCCAGCGTTAACGACCTGTACTGCTTCGCTTGTAAAAGTTGATGTTGCCTGCGGAGTCTTCTTCTTCGCCGAGTGTTTACTTGCCGCGTACGACCTCTGCTCTGCTCAAAGGTCACAGACATCCCGCCGAAGTTTCCTGCTGCTGTTCGGCTGTTTGTTTGTGCCATTTCCCCCCCCCCCCCCCCACCCCCCCAACACCTGATTAGAAATCTGGGCGCCGAAAAGCCCAGTTTGACGCACGCCCAACACATGCTTATCTGCCTGCAACACAAGGTGAATGTTAATTCATCCAGGTTTGTCACCGCAATTAATTTAAAAACGGCAACAATATTTATTTTTTTTGTAGATAAAACGATAATTTCAAATGCCTCCCCGTTCGGTGCCTCACTGTCACCTTCACGACCTCCCCCCCGGAGAGTGAAAGTGTCCTGTGAATTTTAAATCAGCGATATGAAGATCCTTATTGTGGAGAGGTCACAAGGCTTCATTTTTCATTTAGCCTGTGAGACGGTGACTGACTGACTGACTCGCTATTAGCAGCAAACTATCTATTCAAGGGTTCAATAAGAGTTAAAAGTCTCCGCAAGGATTCGATGACATTCAGATAAGTTTTCACTGAAATGCATGATCCGATTCGAATGGAATGAAAATGCCATCTGTGCAACACAACTTTCATGATTTATTGATTTAAAAAAAAAAAAAAAAAAAAAACTGGATAAAAGACCTGAGCCTTTGAAGAGCTCCATCACATCCCATATTTCTGCGTCCATCTGCCACGACGACGGGCCAGCTTTCACACCCCGACTTGTTTTTTTTTGTTTTTTTTCTCCATACATGTTGTTTTGCCGAGTTTTTGCCAAGGTAATATCTCTCAGTGTGCACAGTGGACGCGGAAGCCTCTCTGCCGAGAGCCAGATTTCTGTCTGAGGCTCATGCGCAAAATTTAAAAAAATACCCGACAACAAAGAAATCACTGCCAGCAGCAAATTTCACTAATAACGTGAATTCAGCGACTAATTGGCAGCACACCAGCTGTTTCTCATCGCATTAATGAGTCTGTTTTGTCTTCCATCAGAATATTATCCTTAATCTTCTCAGGCCCCGGCTCCAGTGTTTCGGGGGCCTGAAGGTTCCCAGATCGAGATCCAGTCTGAAGCTGGAGCCTGAGGTTTGGGAGGAGGATGAGGAGGATGAGGAGGGGGGCTTCAGACTCACTGCCTTTTGTTGGTCCAGAACAACACGGATCACTTCTCTGCCTCTTCTCTGTCCTCCTCCGAAAAATGGCCCGCTGCACTTTTTGATTGTATGCAGATATTTTGTGCACACGCGTAACCGCGGGCTCTTGGAAATCGGCCACTTGAGTGAGACTCATTAATGGTTTCCTGGGAATTCAACCCTTGCACGTGCACTCGACGGTGTGAAAAAAGGTTAAAAAGGGGTTTTATTTTTTCTCAGCCCCGAAGAAGGCGAGTTAAATAAAAGAGGCTTCTGGCATTGTGCTGTTGAGATGGAACGATAGCCGCTCCGTGGCGTTGAATGAATATCCAGGTTCTAATTAAGTCGTTGTTTTATTTTAATGAGAATCTTTTTTCTTTTTTTTTGTCGTTGTTAAGTGTCACGGATCAATATCAGCTTGGTGCTCATTGGTTGATATTGTCTCCAGGTGTTACAGGAACACGTCAACAACTCGAAACCGGCAGCAGACAGACAGCGCCTACGTCTCCTGAGACGTCTCCTGAGTCCTGCCCGGCTGCATGGATGCACTCGACACCTCGTTGGCTTGATGCACCGAGGCTCTCACGGTGACATCATGCCGAGCTGTAGCTGGAGTTTTGTCCGCCATATTCGCCGCTAATTCTTATGTCCCACGTTTGCATGAGAAAATCTTTACCGCTGAAGTGTCGAAACGGACCTGAGATACTTCCGAAAGGAATGAATTTATTCTTCACCGTTCAATCAGTTCTTCTCAAATGTGGCACGGCCCTCTTTTTACTTTCTGATGTTTGGGAGCCACTGCGGCCTTTCACGGCAATGAGTGCAATTGGAATGACTCACGGAAACAGGAATGTTTTATTTTGTCGTTCGCCAGAAGCACAAGAGTGGGATCCATTCCCTCCTCGTGCCTCTGACACGCGGCGCCGCTTTCCTCGCCATTCCTCGCTCCTTCATCTCGTTTGCGACGGATGATTTCACCAATCCTCCAGACCGAAGAGATTGGCACCATTGCAGTAAATGAGCGCGCTTGTCTATGTAGCACAGTTCTTATTTCCCGGTGACGGGGAAATCACACGGAGCCATGCGTTGAGTAGACGCGCGTGGCGCCCCTGGGCCGAGCCCTGCTGCTGCACTCACCAATAAGCACTCTGGATATGGAGGTGCAGTCCACACGCATTGATACCAGTGTCTGCCACGTAGTGGTTACAAGTTTAGATTTGCATCCGTTACGTTTAATGCATGTTTTGCGATAAGCGCTGAAGTTGACTTTATCTTTCGTTTTCCTACGGTTGAAATCAGGCCGTCCCACATGCCTCAGTGTTTTTCGAAAAAAAAAACAGCAACGCGATGAATATTAATGCCAGCTGCGTACACGTTCGCCAGAAGAGACGCAGCCAACAATCGGTTTTGAATAATTGAGCACTTTTTGTAGCGTCAGCTAACTAAATAGCGGTCCACCTCACAAGCAGTCCTCGTGCACAGATCATGTCAAGGGGTGACCACGTGAGATAAGTGTGTGTTGAGCTGCATCAGAAGAATCCGCTCCATGAACACAGTCTGAGGTTTTCTTCCACTTCCGCGAGTCAAAGGACGCATTCAGACTGCAAATAAAAAAAATCAGAGGGACAGCGAAGGCACTCAGGTTTTTTTAAAATCCATTTTAATGAGATTTCCTTTCATTCGGTGTAACAAATTACTCTGAGGCCTTCTCTGAAACTTTCTATTTACGCTTCAGTTTAATGCCCCGATGTAAGAGAAATAAATAAATAAATCAAACGAAAGAGGAAATACATTTTGCAAGGTGACAGAGAAAATTGTAAAATTGTAAAACAAAAAAAAAAAAAGAGGCGACACTCATTTGCATAATAATGGATACTGGTGTGTTGTCCCGTACACGCTGCTTAACTACACTTTGAAACGGATTGTTCCTGCGCTTTGAACCTCTCGCTGAACAGCTGATGACTTTGCTCTGAGCAGAATGACAGGGAATTAATGAGAGACCATCTCTCCCACATCAGAGTTCTCTGTAAATTCATTTGAACACATCTGTTCCCCCCCGGAGTGTCATCAAGTGATGCGTCGGTGAAATAATATGTGGGAGCGACAGTCATTAAAAGGGGAAGAGCACGAAGCGGCAAAACGATACCCACCAGCCGACACTCGTTAGATGTCTCCGCTCTGGAGACGACTGAAATGATATCAGAGCAATAAATAGCGGGGAAAAAAAACACTAAAACCATGTGTCAGGCTTTAGTGGAACAGGCGTTTTTTGGCCTTGACCTGAATGAAATATTCAGAAGACACACACACACACACACACGGACACACACAGACACAGACACACACTCTTTGCTGGTAGAACTCGGGGCCAGCCTTTGTTCCGGCTCTGACCCCTCGGAGACACCTGAATCATTTTAATGGTTTCGTGGCGCGGGGGGGGGGAAGTTGGGGGGTGGAGGGTCCCCCCCACTGATTGCATCTGTCCCGCTCCGGCGGATATCTGTCCGCCGCGGCGACATCACAGGGCCACGCCAGTCCGTGATTGAAGAAGCCGCCGGGGGATTGTAACGGACCCCGCAAAACAAAACCCAGAGAGAAAAGGACTTTTTTTGTCTCCCGTCTGATAATAAAGGGTGAAGGATTGAGGTAATGTTGTTTCGGGTCAAAGACGAAGGAGAAATAAGTGGTCTTTTATTGGAGTTTTCCAGGATGTCAAAACAGAATCTAAAAAAATCTTTACACCGAAAATGTAGTTAGACATTTTGAGAAATATCGGCATCTCTGTAGTGCGCTACCCAATATGAAGATTTTTTTTTGTGTTTTCACACTCAAGCTTTTGTAGATTTGATGGAAGACATTTTTAACATCTGCATACCACATAACCTTCTATGGAATAAAATTTTCAGTATAAAAGATTTCCCTGACGCTTTGCTAGCTGCTAACGTGTCGCTAACGTGTCGCTAACGTGCCGCTAACGTGCCAGCTAACGTGCCGCTAACGTGCCGCTACGTGCCGCGTACCTCAGCTTCCTTCCCCTTTTCAGAACCGTGCGTGTGTGCAACTAGCGACGAGACGAGCGTTGAGATGGCCGACTTGACCCGACTTCTGATGCACACATAGTTTAATTTAAAGGTAATGCCCCCCCCCCCCCCCCAATACATGCTGAGAAAAAAACCCCAGTGCTTTATGTCTTATTTGCTGCAGGAGCCCATTGGCTTTTCACAGCCGAACGCCTCCATATGCTGAGCCGCCTCATGCACGAGAGCTGGAGGCCGGGGGGGGGGGGGAGGTCTGGAGCTGTCCTCGGCGGTCCTCCCCCTTACGCGCCACAAGACTCATTCAGCATTAAAAAAAAACATTTCTGCCACTTCCTACAACCAAAACAAAGCCTTTTCCCGCGAACGAATCCGTCTTCATTATCCTGCTGTAAGTGAAACACAAAATATGGAACCATCAGCGCGATGCAGCAGGTTATTCCTTTGGATCGCGGCAGCAGTAGCAGATGCTGCCCTTATAGCTGCTGATTCTTTTGTAGGTTCCTGATGTGGAGGCATTCATGACTCTTCCTGGCGCACTCAATCGTACCGCGGAGTTTACGGCAATTTTCCAAAATGTACAGTAATTATTAAAAAGACGAGCTCGCAGTAGCTGCACTCGATTCCAGGACATTAAGCCTCCCGTGATGAAGAGACTTTACTCTGGTGTTTTTCTTTGGCTTCTTTACAGTTAAGTCACCCCCCCCCATCCCCCTACCCTCCCCCATGCGATGTAGTCACTCCATTCAAAGTGTTTCCCTCAGAAAGAGATGTCTGATTATCTCCACTTGTCACAGTTCTAACCAGAGCTACGCTTCGGCACGGTGGGGGAGACACGCAGATGTTTCTGGTGGCGAAGGTGCAGGTGTCACTCCTATTCTGCAACACAAAACAAAGGCCCGTGATGGGCAAAAGAGGCCAAGACGTCTTTAAGGTTTCCCGCGGCGTGGGAGGCCGTGAGGGGGCCCTCTGTGGGAGTTAAACACACAGTGGGAGTAAATGGGAGAGTCAGTCAAACCACTGGTGTGTTTTTTACACAATTCAGTGTCCCCATGAAAGGCTTTGGGGAGTAGCAACAGAGTCTTAACGACACTGAAATAATTCAGTTAAACAAGGTGGACCTGAGGACTGATCAATGATTTATGATACTGATCGACACATGACTACAACACAAAAGATTTGTGTCGGAAAGTTTACAGAGCAGCCAATATTTATAGATTCAACCTTTTGTTTTTATTATATGACAGCAGCTCAAACCTCTTTTCTGTGACTGAAACAGGCATCGTGCTAATGTCACAGATCAGGAAATGTGCCAAAAAACACCTGCAGAGCTTTCTGGGCCGACTCAATACTTGTATAACATTGTGGTGACAATTAGCACTTTGTGCTGCACAAGGCTTCAATAATTCCATGACTGTACTTGATTGCAAACAGAATAATATTTGCTTAAAGGGCAAGGAGAATAACTTAAAAAGATTAACATTCACTACAATTATTTTCTCACACAACAAGCCATTGATCTATAAAAGATAGATAAAGCAACTGCGTCGCCCTGAAGCCATGTGATCCCTTCAAAAGAACCAAAAGAGCTTTTAAAAAGAACCACACACAGATTACCGAAAACCCACTTTTTTTTCTAAATACCCTCCTGTGTTAAACTTGGCAAACCAGTTTGTGGGCAGAGCAAACGTTTGTTCCCAACATGTCGGATGACTCAGCCAATGTAAAAAGTAGGCATCCGCGTGGCAGAAGGCTGAATGCAGATGAATGAACCTTCCTTGCAAACATCCCTCCTACATTTTAAATCCCAAACTGCTGTTTTTGGGAGGAACGATGGTTTGAACCGAGCGTCGTTCTGCCGTTGGAGAGATATTTCAACAGCAACCTGTGTGTGGATCCTGCAAAGGTACGACACACATTATTCAATCTAGTGGTAGTTCATGAATACATTCCTGTGTCAGTGAGCTAATGAGCCATTTTGTGGAAAATTGCAGTCGCATAAGAATGTCAACCTGACAGAAACAGGTGTACGCTTGTGCATTTTGTTTGTGTGTGTGTCTGTGTGTGTGAGAGTGTGTGTGAGTGTCAGGCTGTTATTGTGTTGTGGCTTCAATGGCACCTGCAATAACATTCCAAGAGCGTTTCATCTTCTCTCTTCTCACCTTCGCAGACAGCTCACAGAGAAAAGACGAAGCGCTTTCAGAGTACACCAAGACTATCCCTTCAAGCGTACCGTCCGCCAAGAAATGAAAGGCCCGGCTTGCGACCTTTGACCCCCCCGTCCCTCCATTATTCCAGAAAAAAAAAAAACCTCGGTAGAGCGACGGAAAGCTCTGCGGGGAAACAAACACCGGAACAGTAGTCCGACCCCCGCCGATCACGCACTTGGAAATGTGTGCTCCCCCCCCCCCCCCCCCCCGCCCCCTCCTCCCCCCTCCGCTACGCGAGGCTGGGCCATCGCTCCCTGACGAACGCGGCGTAGGCGGCCGTCCTTTAGAGCCGCTACGTACGCGCAGCATCTGTGTGGGCCGCCTGCCTCGGCTCGGCTCTCTCTCGCGGATTGGTGGGGGGGGAGGGGGGGGTTGCGCTGGGAGGCCCCCCCCCCCCCCCCCGGGTCGGCTTCCCTGACCTCTGACCCTGCGTCGTCTGTTTACACCCTGAGTCAGACGCCGTGAATGAAGAACAACGAAGACGAGACTGTGTAGGATTTAATCTGCATTCATGCATATTGATTGATGCATAATGGCGTTGGTTGTTGTTGTTGTTTGTGCCGATTGAGTCGAATAAAGTTACATCTACACAAATGAATGGTTGTCTGGAGACGGGGAACATCAGAAGTGAACTGCTCTTGTGTTGTTACATCTGCAGTTTTAATGGTAAAGTATCGTTGCCTCTGATGTAAATAATATTTAAATTGAGCGCGCAGCGTTTTAGTGCCGCAGTTCTGATGGATTGTGTTGTCATGTTTTGTTGTAAATAAACCCGACTGGTTGTTGGGAGTTTGCTCATTGAGTTATTTACATTGGTTTTATATTCATTTATATACATTTCACATTCAATTTTGCCAAAATGGAACAATTATAACATGACTGACTATTATTTAGCATCAAATTGGAATTAAACCTCTACTTTAAAGAGGCTTGATTAAATATCAGTACATTGAATATAATGCTTTTAGGGTAGACATTTGAAAACAGGACTTTTAACATTTAATATTCACACTATTAAAAGTTTTAGGTATAGTATAGTAATGAGTTATGAGTTGCCTTCTTCTAAATAAGCCACATGCTCGAGTGTCTTATGATGGTTGCACAGTGGTACGTCTGAACTTTACTTTGATTGGGATTGAAACAAGTGGAGATAATCACACATCACTTTGTGAGCTGCTCTCAGGGGGAAAACACTTTGAAATCAAGGGACTACATTGCTGAGGGAAAAATGAAAAGTTGTGCTTGCTTCTCCCATGGCGGCCAATAGCAACATTCCCAGTGGGAATTTGTTCACTTTAAACACCTTATATTCACACAACACTAACATTTAAAGTGAATTAAAGTGCTACTACATGAAGCGCAACTGAACAGATACATGAACTATACGTCAAACTATGAACTGTTAATGTTAGTTAGTGTAAATAAACCCAAAAGTTCTGCGTTTAAATGTTATTTTGTGGGTAAAAATTAAATCACTTTGCTTATTTAAAGTTATTAAACTTGTTAAAGAGTAACAGTTCAAACATTCTGGTGAATCTACATCAGTTTGGGGACTTCAAACATTGTGTTCCACGTCCCTTTCTGAACGTAAGGTGCACTGATCGAGGAAGGGAGCCCGGCCCGGTTTGTAGGCGTGGGTTCTGAGGAAAGACGACCAGAGCTTTAGACGCCCTCCACGGAGCAGGGTCCCCCCCCTCTCCCCCCCTCTCCCCCCCCCCTCCCCCCCTCTCTCTCCTGCCTCCTTCCGCTCCGCGCTGTACGTCTGCTCGAGATGCTTCTCAGGACATTTTGAGATGATGAAAGATGGCGTCAGTTCCACGGGATGAACAAAGAACCAGTTATTCCGCCCCCTTTGGGGTATGAAGCGGCTGCCAGCGCGTGTACAGACAGGTGAGAGGATTGTTGACTGTATAAACGATGGCATCGAGTCAGACAATCTCATCGTTTCACAGGCGCGCAGCCAAGCTTGTTAATAAAAAAAAAAAAAGAGGCCCCGGTACGGGGGGGGGGGGGGGGGGGGGGAGATTGCTCTGCTTTCAGAGCACTCTCGGATTTTGAATTATTCAAATACAGCGGTATTGTAACGTTCATCCTGCGCCCCTGAGTCACTAAAGCCGCCACGTGGAATCGTGACTGGGGAGAAAGCGAAGGAGAGCTCAGGCGACGTCATTGTCGTCATTGTACCTTGTACTTGCTGTGGATAAACTGATCCCACGGGGGGGGGGGGGGGGGGACACACGCCTCTGAATCATGCATGTAGTGGCATTTTCCCGTAAAATATAAGTTTATTTCCCCTCCTTCCTCCTAAGCTAATGGAAAAAAGGAAGGCCAAAGCAGGCACACGGCCACTTTTAACCATTTTTAATTATACATGTCTCGCATCCCCCCCGGCAAAAATAATCCCACTGTGCATCCCCCTGTAAAGTGTACCGACATGAGCTTGGACACTATTTACAGACATGGAGCTCCGGTCCCCTCGGTCCGAGGGAGGGCGGCGGACCTTGGGCCTAAAAAAAAACGGTGTACATCACATCAGATATTTTCAGCCTTCCCTCCATCCAGACCATAAATAGGCTCGTTCCGGAGTCACCTGGTACGGGGCGGCGTGTCACAGCTGCCGGAATGAGCCGCGTCTCTTTTGTCGAGCTCTCAGTGTAGGTGGTGTGTTTATCCCGCCGGGGTCACCGCGGGGCCCCGGCCCTCCTCGTGGAGTGTTTGCTGAGTTTGCCCACGCTACGCTCTCCCCCCCCTTTCTCTCTCTCTCTCTCTCGGTAGCCGAGCTGTGGAGCATCTTCACAAGGAAACACACACAGAGAATCACAGAGCAGGGCGAGTCCAGCGGG
Source organism: Pungitius pungitius (assembly GCF_949316345.1). NCBI lineage: Eukaryota > Metazoa > Chordata > Actinopteri > Perciformes > Gasterosteidae > Pungitius > Pungitius pungitius. Next base: position 2,478,861 of record NC_084911.1, on the reverse strand, counting down.
GGAAAAGCAGCCAGACAATAAACCTCGGGGACATTTCACTACCCCCCCCCCCCCCCCCCGACCCTCCTCTTGCAGAGCCACTGATAAGGGGTTAGAATATCTCAAATGGGTCTCCTTGTCTCGGGAGACAGGTGATGGATATTCCGGCAGGAGAACAATAAGAAGTTTCCAGCTATGAAAAGCAACCCTCCGCTCAGTGACGATGCCACAGCGGGAAGTTTTAGATCAATTATCATCTCGAGCGGGTTTTATCTGCGCTGACTAAATATTTAAATGAATGCAAATGGTACTCCCACAAAGGTTCGTGGCCACGGGATCTGTGTCCTAGTCCCACTCAGCGCTCTACCTGGTGTTTATGTAAATCATTCTTCAAAGCTGCTCTGCTCGGTTTATTGGATGCAGGTTACAGAGGTTCCTGTAAACATGTTTTCTCCTTCCTTTTATGGCTGTGTTCGGTCCTCGTGTCACCGCGTGTTATTGTCCACTCAATAAAAAGTTAGATGGAGCCATTAAATCCAAATGCTTTGGAATTGTGTACCTGCTGAGTTACTATTGAAACGGGGACATTTAACGGAGTACATCAAGTCAAATACTGCACAGTAGATAAGTGCACATCTGGGGGATCGGTCGTGTACCCCTATAGTATAAAGCAAAGTGTGTATATGCTGCTGTATGCATTTTATGACGATGATTAATAGATCAACATAATGGTTGCAGATTAGTTTCTTAGTAGATCAACTGATCAATCCGCATATTCGTTGTTGCAGCACCACTTTGCACGCGCACACCATTGGTGTTGCATATTTCAAATGTATTCACTTGTCCTGACAGCTGTGTACGGGGACGTTGGACTGGACAACAGCAGAGAGCGCTGCATCGCTTGTGCTGAGGACAACAACGCGGTACATTAGCGGGGCTTTTAAACCTCAGCCGCCCCCCCCCCCTCTTCCAAGTGCACCCTTTCCTATTCCTCCTTCACAGCGTTATCATTGGTGAAGCCGCTGATGATGTCGGTCCCACCGCTTGGTCAGTAAGATGGATGTCCTGCACTTTACTGACAGCCGATATTCCATTATATCAACCAGCAGCCAGCGTCTCCTCCCCTGAGTTATTGCCAGCCCTGCCACTCGCCTCAGCATCAAATTGGCTTAGCCGGTAAATGAAGGATTTGAATAATACATTCCACCTATCTGCCTCCCTCTCTTCTCCCCGGACTTCATTTAGTGACATTATAATCTCCTCATTTGTAGCCGTTCCTCAAGATTTACATGCAAGCATGGCCGCCCTCTCCAATGCAAAAACAAGTCATGGGTCCTGATATCCGAAGCAGAATTGCTGTCATCTTTATCTTTCTTCGTTCTGAGTTAGAGCTAATTATGAGAAAATCTATATTTTCAGTAACGTGTGCATGCTCTTAACTGGATTAAAACCTCTGGGATTGGGTTGGGCTCTTGGTCCCTCATGTTTAGCAAAACCAGAGTGATACCCCGTGACCTGTGAGATGGTTTTCTCTGGGACAGTTCAGTCCGCCTCCAAATAGCTTCTTAGTAATGTGGATGCTTCCCCAGCGTGGTAGTTAGATTGACCAATCGAACCGTCTGTCTTTGAGTCGATGTTCAACAGACCGCCGTGAGGGTTTCCGTGACAATTCAGGGACAAACATATTGAGAGAATCATTTAGTTGAACTTGAACTACTCAGGCAAACAGTTTTGCGTGGGCTGAGTGAGTTATTATTATAATTGCAAATACTCTTCAGACTTTGGTAGGCGTAGTGTTAAAGTATGATGCCGTCAAATAGGTCTATCTATTTGACCTCCATTGCTTGGCTTACTAAAACATGGTGTGTGAAAACTTAAAATATCTATTGATGGGCGTATTTAATGCAATATCTATCAATCCAATGGTGTGATGCCATGGCATTGCACGATTGCAAATATAAAAAATGAATATATTTACCTCCCACCGTGCGTAATAAACGATCAGTTTATTAGAAACAGAGAAAGCAATGTGCAGTAGGAATCAAAAGACATTAAAGCAATCATACCCCACAAGGTAAATTCAGCTGGGGAGGTTCATTATGAAAGCCCATCAATCTGTTGTGCTTCCTCGCGTTGTATCTGAAGAGAGAATAAAGAGGCAATAAAAAACACATTTCAGAAGAGTATCCTAATGCATGTGCTTCGAAAGAATGTGTTGCATGCAAGGATTCAGAACCAAAGACCTTTTGCTGCGACCCCCTCCCTTGCTTGTGTGCTGCGGTGCGCCCGTCGTCCTGTGACGTTCCACAGCTCCAACGCCGCTGCTGCTGCAGCGAGAGACGAGACGCTGCCAAGACCTCGCAAAAAAAACCACTGGGCCCCTCTCAGAGAGGAGTGTATCTGGAGCCTGGCTGCTGCTCCCCGACTCGCCCGGGTCATGCACCACCCCCCCACCCCCCGAGACGACGTCATCACAGAGGACATCAGGCTGCACTCTGCACGAATTACATCTGCCAGACGACATGGGTTTAACTCCCGAGTCCCAGCTCCACTGCATTGTGGGTGCGAAGTGGTACGTGGAGTGGAATCTATTTTCTATTCAAGAAGGGTCACCTTACCGTAACTTCCTTACATTTTATTTCAAAAGGTGGTTAACCAAAACACCCAAACGCCTGCATTGACATCATCTCCCATTTGTTTCAAACCCCCACAGTGTGCAGCGTGCACCACGTGTTTGGGGATTTGTATTCTGCAGGTTTCTTTTTTTTTTTCAATAATTCAACATTGATGTGTATTGATTTTCCTTCTGAGGGACCGAGGCTTGACCTCTTCAGTGAAGTATGGTCTACTTCAACAGCTGCCCCCCCATTTAATCCTGAAATATACACACTTCTGCTCTCACTAGGTTGCAGTTTTTACCTAAATGGTTTTCATTCAGAGTGCCGGGATGCTGGCATGAGAAGAACAGCTAGAAACATGTAGTCGTATAATGACACGTAGGTCCATGTGAGTCACAAATAGTGTTATGAAATAGTCCAAATAGTGTTAAATGGACGTATTGAGCACTTGTTTTTGGTTATTAAAGGGCCCCCTGCTGGTAGGACTACTGGACATTTGTGTTGGGGAAACCGCGTCTCTTTTCATAACCTCACCAAATGAAACATGCCCCCTTCCCTACTGAAACAGAGTCTTTTAAAGAACGTTTCCTGCCCCGGACGGAGGGAGGAAGAGGGGGTGGGGGTCGGGGCGAGGGGGGCAAAGTTTGCTCATAGATTGGTTGATCAAGCCCTGAAGCCCGCGTGACGTAGCTGGCACTCTTCACTCGGAGTGTCTTAACTTGAAACCTTTTCCGTGTACATGTTTTGTTGGTGTATATGACACAGCGGCTCACCATGCGCGTCCTCTCCGTCCGAAGGAGCGCTCGCGAACCTCCCGCCGCCGCCGCCCGTGACGAACCCGCCACCATTTATAGCCGAGCGGTGACAAACAATCTTATTATGAGATTTAAACTTCGCCTCGACTAGAACCAGGAGGGGGGGGGGGGGGGGGGCGGGGATCAACATGCGCTCCTCTCGCACTTATTCCGCCGCAATCTCCCAACTGACGACGGTCGAAGCCTCCCGTGGCTGTGCGTGAACGCGTCTCTCGCAGTGGGTAAAAGCGGGTGGGCTCCGGGGTGGGGTGGGGGGGGGTCGTCTGCTCGGCATAAATAAAGGTTGAGAGCGCCGAGAGGAGAGCTCAGCCCCGAATTTAATCACTCACCCGCTAAATGGATCCGTGAGAATCTCCCCGCTGACGCAGCACACCGCCGCCGCCTCGTGCGCCTTCAGCCCGAAGAACCGACAACTGGGATTCTTTGCTTCTTCTTTTTTCTTTTTCTTATTTGACTTTTTATTTTTATTTTATTTCATCTAACAGAAATATCTCGCGTGCCTGTGACCATGTCTCGTGTGTGACTTGCGGTAAGCTGCCAGCTTTGCATCGTGGAAGAGGCTCGTGCGCCGCGACCCGTCCAAGCAGGTAAGCTGTTTACGGCGCTCCGACATGTTTCACACCGCGGATGAAACGCCGCACTTTAAGTTGTTTTTGCATTCACCGGAGGGAGGGGGGGGGGGGGGCATAGCGGTGAAAGGCTTTCTTCGAGGGTGTGTTTGAATGGTTGCGGGTGCTGTGTGCAGAACCGACGAATAACTCTTCTCTCGCACGCCGTGCGCAACGCACAGCGGAACTTGTGCACGAAATCGGTGCATTTTACGCTCGTTTCTTCGCGAGGTCTTCGGCTGACTGAAGGCAACGTGTAGCTTTAACTGCGATTGTTGTGTTAAAAAAAATAGTCTTAGACGTTTCTATTTTTTGTTGTTGTTGTGAAATAGAGTTTTATCGTGTTGAACATTCATTTGCAGCAACATTTATACTTTTTAAGAAGAAACCGGTAGCTTCCGCCAGTAACACCGCCCGCGCGAGAGGTCGCTTCAGCACCGCGGACAGCTCCCCGGCCGCTTCGGCTCAGGCTTAATTTAGTTTCAGAGATTTACACAAATAAACAAGAGATCTACGCACGCCTCAGTGACCTCTCGTGTTCTTTTTTTGTATTATATAACATATATTTATTCACGTATAACAAACGGAATGGTTCTAACAATGTATAACAAGTAAAACATGACCGGGGCGTTTTATGGCCTGAACCCACTGTGCTGTCAGTACACATTCTTGTACTTCCAGTACAGTCGCCCCTGCAGTCCCACTGAGATTATCTTAGTGTAAAAAAGAATCTCATCAGGAGGGATTTGTTGTCCACAGCGATGGGTTTGAAAAAATATACGCTGAAACGTTGCCAGTTTTTCCCGGAAAGCAGCCACACGGCAACCAGAGAAATGACAAGCCCATTTGACTCTCTCCGACTTTCCACCTAGCTGCACTATACGGACGTATAGGTGTGCGGATCATCTCTATTCTTCTTAAATAATGTTACTGTCTCTGTGACATTTAAAGCCCGGAAAGCCTCCGGATGTTAAAGCTCAATCTGTTTCGTGCCGCTGGGTCCACTGTATTGGCGCCCCCCCCCCCTCGTTCCAGTCATTTCACACGGGAGGATCCGCCTGAGCTGAGCTTTTACCATCAGCGTGAATCACGGTCTCACTTCTTCCAACTTTTAACTGTCTGCAGTTAAGACGGTTTTCAAAGCGCGTTGGTCTCGCTGCTTCCTCTAAACCTGTGTCTCGCATTCGCCTTCGCATCGCCCTTTTCCTGTTCCCCCCCCCCCCCCCGTCTCCCTTATCTTGATTATGCAGCTGGATGATTGAGTCAGCTATTTTGTATGCAAGTTGCTTCAGCTTGGTTCTTTGTGGAGGAGAGAGGGAGAGAGAGAGAGAGGGAGAGAGGGAGAGAGAGATCGTGCCAAGGATACTGAGAGAGAGCTACAGCTCCTCATGACGACGAGGAGTCGAAAAGAGGTGAATGCCCTCTTCGATAAATTGCTGTTTGAGAGGGACAGATGTCCTGGGGGGTGGGGGGGGGGGGACAAGCCGTTTCCAAAAGGTGACTAACAGTTCCAAATGGAAACGGCAGCGCATCGTTTTTACATGTCTCTTTACGAGGGGTTGGCTTAAATTGAAGCGTCAAGAAAATGGATTTTAGAGGTATTTTAGTACTGGGAGTGTACAGATAGTGGTGGATTTCTTTGGAGAATAACGACTTTATGTCTAAAGACGTGATCCCCATTTTGAGTCCAGTAGTCTTTCCCCTTATAGCTCCCCATGTTGCTTTTGAACTCTGCCAGATTTACATGTAAATGCGTTTTTATCTCTGCTGTGATGCTGATCGTGAGTCAAGATGAAGGTGATAAGTGGTGATTGTGATGATAAAGACTGCACTTTACTCAACACTTTAGTAGTAAACCAAAAAAAAAAGAGGAGGGAAACATTAAACATGCAAATTTGTTGAGGTTTTTACACAGATGTCATGCTGTTAAAACGGTCCCAGAGGCCCGACTGGCGGCGATGCTTGTACGGTTAACAATGTGTACTCTTATGGGACCAGTCGGGGGGACTGTGGACAGAGCTGTGAAACATATGGTATGACAGCGCGTCATACTTCAGACGGAGCTCCACGGACCTCCGCAACCGTACATTTTAAAATCAACTTCCTCTGCTGTGAGCGCGGCGAGTGCCATTTTACGAGAGCTTGTCGCACCACCTCAGCTCCGAGAGTCCCAAGTGACACTCTGGCTGTTTCACCAAAAAGGACGAAGGAGCCTGTTTGTCATCGGTGTAAAAAGGGTTACGGTCACGACATCGGACGCACGGAGTAGATGGACATTTTTTAAAAAGAAAAAAAGAATTCCAGTGCCAAATGTCTGGATTTCAAAAGGACACATGAACCGTTGGGTTTTAATAAGACATCCTTTCATCTCCTGGAATAAAATCTGCTGACCTTTATTGGTTTTATTCGATGATGTAGCAGCTACCCTGACCTATGAGTCGCGCATCGCCGCCGGCTTGGAAACCCGTGGCAATGAATGCATTAGAACCGCACAAATTGAATTTCAACCTTCGTCCGCATATCAAGTGGATTGTTTGCGGCAGTCACAGCAGCTCTTTGTGGCAAAGGACAGGACCATCAATGAGACCTTCAGAGTTGCGCCTGAGGACAACGGGCAGAAGAAGAAAAAAAAAGGATAACTTGAAAAACAGAAAAACATGAACAAACTTCGCCTGCGATGCAGCGACTCATCAGCGACACGTAGCTGTCGCCTGGTCCCGTCTCAGGAGAGGACACGTGTGAGATCAAATAGGAGATGGTCACTCGGAGTGGCTGATGTTACAGTTTGGGAGCAAAGAGTCAGGTGCAACGCATTCCATCCAGGAAGCTGGAGACAGTGACCTCGGAATGGAGCAGTCGTGACATTTGACAGATTGTGGGAATCAACCGGGAGACGTAGGGAATCACTTGAGGGTGCGAATCAGTCATCATTTATTTTTGAGAGTGCACATAAAATTAATCCAACCCTCGTGAGTGCCAGAAACGTTCCTGTGTAGTTTCCCCAAGCCACCTGCTGGCTGCTGCTCGTGATAGATGGAACCCTCTGGTACAAACAAGCATCACAAAATGGCAAGAGTGAGGCGCGCGTCGAGCACGTCGCCGATGATGTCTCTCCCCCCCCCCTCGCCGTCTTCGCGGAGACCAAAAATTAATGAGATGCTGGGATGCAAAACACCGCGGCGGCTCGTGTCTGCAGGCACCTGCTCCGCTTGACGGATATCCTGTACACCGGGGCCCATTAAAGCTGGCGATACATAACAGTTCCGTCATTTGGCGGGTGCCGAGGGGGACTCCCCCCCCCTCCACCCCCCTAAATTTATTGACTTTTGTAACTTCAGATCACGCAGGAGATGACGAGTGCACAGCAGATTGCGTTTGTCACCTTTTTGCAGAGCGAGGCGGAGAGTTTCGTAGAGACGCTGGAGATCGAGCGGGAAGGGGAGCGCCGTGTGTGCGACACGCTTCCTCTGCGCAGTGGACACAACGCTGACCTTTGACACACACACACACACACACACAACAAAGCAGCGGCACAAAACACCCTTCACTTCATATCATTTAATACAATGTAACTGTCATCCATCAAACAGGTTTCAATAATCTTAACTAGTGGCCGTTTCTTTTCTTTTTTTCTCATGGCCCTACAGGGGGGGGTTGAAATCTGACCCGCGTAATCGAACCGAAGGGTAAAATATGGGGTTTTTCACAAATTAAGTCAGTAGTATGAAGTTGTCGTGACTTTAGAAGGAACAAGGAGGAAAATGATTTCGTCACACATTTTTCATTCATTGGATGTAACGTGGTGGAACGTTGCTGTTATAGGATATCATAGATTAAAGTTTAGTAACATCATAAGGACCGTGCACATACATGTATTCATGTTTATGATTAGAATGGCAAACTGTCTCCTAAGAGACACACAAAAGGCCTCCGTCTGTCCGTCCGCCTCTGAGAGGTGCACCAATCAAATTAATTGGTTCTTTGGGGAAATATAAAACCCAAGAAGTGGGTCCGCAAAGTCCACCAAACAGAAAGAAATGTGAGCTGTCACCAAATGTCCGTCAAGTTAAGATAATTCCGTACAGCATAGTCTGCGTCTCGTGCTCGGCGGCGAGCTGAGCATCTTTTGGTCGGATAATTATATTCGATTTGGGCTCAGTTGCAAATAGTGTCAGAAAATGCGGCTGATTAGATCCCTGGTTGGTAATGCGGCGCGATTACGCAGTTTGCAGTTTCCTACCAATTATGAAATCCAAACCCACGGCCTTTAGAGATGACAGATGCCGCGTGAATAAAAAGCCGCGCTGAAGGCAAAATGCTTTTCATCGCGCAGGGCGAGAACGAATTCTTTGAGGTCAACGGCTGCCAAAAGTCCCAAACGTGGTGATGAAAACATGGCCCTCCTCCCGCTGAATGTTAAGTCATCCCAGCCTGTGCTTGTGAACAGCTGATGCTCTAATGGCGCACTTAGGATTTAGTTAGGGTTAACTGCTCCTCAACAGTCACACCGCGTCCCATTTATCTGTCTTTGTCTCCAACATAAGTTGTTCAACCAACAGCTTAAGTTATATATTTTTTTTCTTGGAGAGGCTGCCTGTCAATCACAACGCAGCCAAACTCTGTGCAATTGAGGAGTGAAAATGACATGTTTTCATACACAGTCAGAGCTTGTTATTAGTGGTACCAATCTTTGACATCTGGAGCAAGCTGCACATAATCAATAGTCTATTTACACAAGACATTGTGCGCGTGCTTCTGGTAGTTCGATGGACTTTCCACTAAGAAATCAGGGAAAAACCTCATGAAACAAGTGAAAATGGTATGTAGCCCTTTCAAAAAGTGACCAAAGTAGCCTCCAAAATAATATTAGTATACTCAACAAATAATACTATACTATATGTCAGTATTTCCATTGGTATTGTAGATACAGTTCCGCTGTAAATTGAAGTAATTGTACTTCCGTGATGTCAATTTAATTGCGGTTCATCGTAAAGAACAATATGCACCACTTATTTGATCGTGAGAGTTTGTTTCCTCTAGAAAAACAGCCTCTTGGACTCAATGTGCAGCTGCTGCTGCAACACAAAAGGCTTCATCACACAACAACCGTAGCACCTGTTTTACAATTCGAGTTATTGTCTGAAAGATGGAAGCAAAACAAAACAGAAACCCTGCACTTTTTTTATTTTCCGGGGTTTTTAATGTCTCTGTTGTTGAAAGACGACCCCGAGCCGAGCGAAGGAGCTTCGAGCTTCTCAAAGGGACCAAAAGATCACAATATCACAAACTTAACTCAACAATGGGACGGATGCGGTAAAGACCAGCTGAAAGGGAGTTGACTCATCAATCATTCCATCAGCCGGTACCTCCAGGTATCTCCAGCTTTGCAACCTGCGGACGACCTTGTTTGCTGCGCTGCAGGGGTCAAAGGTCAGGGGTCTTTGTGAGGAAATAAACAAGTTAAACGTTTCTTTTTTTTCTTTTGATAGCTGTTGACTCGCCGTGTGCAAAGCTCCCAGAATCGGATCTGATGCCTTACATCACATCTGAAAAGCCTTTACAGCAACTCTGTCACGCTGGCGTGTAGCTTTTAAATGTTTCTGAGGTTCTGGTGCATTGCGACCCCGTCAATGCAATTTAATGTTCACCGGCTTAAACGGAGCTCCTTCATTTTTTAATTTTTTATTTAAATCAGTAAATCAGTTGAATAAACAGATTGTCAGCGAGCGAGCGAAAGATAGGACGGCGTCACCATGGCAACTGCCTCCAAACTTGGGAGCGAGCATACTAGCGATCTACTTATGAAAAATGTGCCAGTATTCACACCATTTCGGCGGGCCACAGTGTACCATAACACTCACGCTGGATCCTTCAACGTACCGCTCGCTGACACCGTCCCAGACTCCAACGTGCCAACGTGAGCCACTTGCGTGTTCCGATGAGACGATGCGTCTGTTCTGGAGAAGAAAAAACGCAGCTTTAACTGGGACCGGAGCCACAGCAACTGGGAGAGAAATCACTCTTATCTGCTCGAGCCCAGAGCAGTGAAGGGAGTGGTGGACTGCGCCGCTTACCGAAACACCACGGATCAAGATTCCCCCCCCCCCCCCCCCATCGGACGCCAGGCCTTTGTTGGAAGCTCGCCAGCTGCTTGCAGCAGAGAATCAGAAACAAATCAATGCATTTACCTGGATCCCTGCCGCGCTGAAAGCCGCTGTCTCTGAACAGCAGCCACACGAGCAACAAGTTATTTCTCTCCTCAACAGCCGCCGAAAATCACAGGCCAACGTCCCGGCGCCATGAGTACCCTTAAAAAAAATGAAAAAGAAGCCGATCATCATCCAGGTGGACAGCTGGCATCAATCCGCCGCTCCACCTGTTGCTTTTTCCTCTCAAAACGCCTCCACTGCTCATTAAACGCCCGCTGATCGCCCCCCCCCCCCCCCCCCGGTAATCCTCCCACCCCCCTCGGTGCGACACCAGCAGCACGGAGAGAGGAAACCGACCCGAGGTGGCGGATCCTCAGGTCTGTGAGGTGTCATTCCTCAAAAAGGCGCCGAGACGTGAAGCTATGAAACGGAAAATTTCCCGCGAACATCCGCCGGAATGAATCCAACACACTAAATCGGGGGGGGAGGATGAAGATCTGGGACGACCTTCTGGAGGAATCAGAGACGGGAACACGTCTCACTGTTCTTCTTCCCACGTGGTCCTGAAACCCGGCTCAAGCTCAGCATCGATCCGAAAGAAAAAGTGAAGCAGGGACCCCGTGAAACCAAATCATCATCATCATCATCCATCTCTTTTGCCTCGGTGATTATTTACAGCTAAACTAAACCCCACGGTGGCAATTTCAGCAAATGGATTTCCGCCCCATTGTGAGTCAACTCCGCCGCAACAACAAAGCGAACGAAACACAAAGCAGAGGCGCTCCAGCAGAAAATGAAGGGATTGACAGTCGCAGTGCGCATCGAATCCTGAGCCAAGCGTTCGGCCTCCTTCTAACCTGTTCAGTTGAAGGGTCTGCGTGAGGACAACGACGTGAGACGCGAGCTCCAGGAGACTCTCACACGGAGCTCCTGCTCCCAAATTCAACCCTAACCCTCAACGGAGAGGGAAGAAGAAAAGAAGTGACTAGACTGAGGAGCCTGCAGCGACGTCCCGAAATAAGGACGGAAAGTTCGTGGACCTTTCCCGGTTGTTCTGCTCTCCCCGAGGTTCTGACACGGCTACCAGAGGGGGGGGACGGGACTGCGGGTCTAAGTGCGTTTTTTCAGAAAGCCGCTCGACACCAAAGCCTCAAGCTGTAAGTGCAGAAAATACTCCTTCAATCGAAGGGGGGGGCAGGCATAGTGCTCGCCTCGTTTTATTTATAATGCACCCAGATCTCGGGCTCACTTGCACTAGCTGCAAAAAAGATTTTCATCAAGGAAATGCAGCCCATAAAACACAGCATGCGCGCATGCCCGCAGGCAGGAGATAAGCAGAAGTGTGAATCAACTACCAAGAGGGTTTCCCCCCCCCCCCCCCCTCCCCCCGCGCCTTGAAAAACCACAACCTCTTGTCCCTGATTTGATGCTGAAAAGCAGGCCACCTCATGACCTGCGAGTAATGAATGTCAACACCGTGCCATGTCCCCCCCCTCCCCTCACCCCCCTCCACCAGGATGGACTGTCTCGGAGAAAGGGACGCTTCCTTAAGGAGGACGTCACAGATGGGCCACGGCCCCAAGGGACGACGAGGGGAGGTTCGGGGGGGGGGAATGGGGGACGTGTGCAACTGGGCCTCGGCTACCAGCTTGGCAGCATCTCTTCTGAGTCTGAACGCGGGAGAACGTCTCTTTTATTTGAGGGCTTATTGGCCTTCAGATCCCTCTGGGGGGGGGGATGTCACAGTAATGAACTTGTTTTTTTGTCATACTTTGTAATTGTAATAATTGCGTGACTCTGAGTTGAGCGACCAGCCCCCTGTTATTTAAGGGAGCTGTAATTGGTTTTTCATCAATAAATTGCATTTTCCAACATTAATTATGGATTTTTAGTATCAGTCCTCCCTCCACTGGGGATAAACACAATAATGTGTGCGAGTGAACCCTTCAGTTCAGCAATTTAACGTTTGGCGTATTATAATTATATCAACAGCGGCATAAAAGAGCTTGAAATTGTCATTCATTTTCCCTCGAAGATACGAGCGTGATTAAGACGCATGATCTGTACTGACCAGCGTACACATCGACATCAGAGGGGGCGGACACGTCCACGAGGAGAGAGAGTGCAGAGCGTGAGTGACGGAGGGGGGGAGACCACCGGGGGGGGGGGGGGGGGGCGGGGGACACTGATTCACAACTCCACCCTTTCGTCTTGTATGCGACACATTCCCAACACATTGCCTCTGCAGGGAAACCACGACACGACACTAAAGTGCGCTCACTCGCTGGGGGGGGGGGGGCACAACACGTACAGTTCACAGCAGGTCTCCTCTTTTTCCGTGGTGATTAGAACCGACCGGCCGTCAGTACGCAGTACGTTTAAAGGGGGGGGGGAGAAGAGCTTGATCTCTGGTTGCAGCTGCAGCGAACTGCATGGAATTTGACTCCTTGATTGAGCGACTTTCTACAGGTTTTAACTTTTAAAAAACCAGCGAGTGACTGATAGCTGCTTCCGATTCGTGGCTTAGAGCCTAAAGTGCGTGCTCGGTGAATATGAAGAGTGAACACATTTTTTTTTTTAAGAACCCCTCCGGCCAGAGAATTTCTAAAGAGGACTAAAGAGGTCAGGTGGCCTTTTAGCCTCTTTAGATACTTATTATAGGCTGACCCCTGCGAGTGGACTTAGTGGCTCTAATGGGCCCGTTTGACGGGAGAGAAAAGACTAAAGATTCAGCGTCTCACGCCGTTTGCTTTTCTTTTCTTTTTTTTGATGGTGTAATAATTAGCAGCATGAGGCCAAGGTGATGTTTGCCTCTTACATAGATGTAAAATGGTGTAATTAGATGTCCACGTGAAAGGAATAGTAATAAGATTAAGCTTTCTTGAGCTCGTTACAACCTTTTAGTTTCTCATAATCTAATTATTTTGCACAAAACCAGCTTAAACCCGTGCTAACCTTTACAATGTGCCTTTATCATTCTGCTCTATGTCAACCATCTTTACCACCGCAATAGGAAATATCCACTTTATCGTTAATTAATTAATTTAGCATGTTTCATCACGGAATCGAGCAGGCTCTGCATCTGTTTTGTGTGCACGCTCTCTGGTCTGATGGAGCCGGGGAGACGCCGTGACTCATCCGCATCCGCGTTCAACGCCGCCGAACAGGAGACGCGTTTTTTACACCCTGGGACGCGTCGGCCTGCCGCGCTGTACTCGCAGAATAGGGTTCACCATCTCAGCTCAGCTGCCCGCGTGACAACTTTCGAGATTCATTCCACATTTTCAAAACAACGCCGCCGCCTGCGAGACGCCGAAGAGTTCAAGTTCATCCCCCTCTTCCCCCCCCCCCCCCCGCTGCTTCCCTCCAATCCTCGTGCGCGTCGGGCTGTGGCTCGCTGCGAGGAACAAGGCTCTTGAATTACATAACGAGTCCTTCGCACTGAAACTGGAGAGATGCCAATGGCAGCTTTGAGGGACCAGCTGCACCGGGCTCCTCTTCTTCTCTTTTTAATGTGCTCTGGATACGCAGCCATGAGCCATCACACTCCCCCCCCCCCCCCCCCCCCCCCCCGTAGCCTACATACACTCGCGTATCACTTTTCATCCTTTTACGGTCCTCTGGGTTCGGGCCTCTGAATCCATCAAGTGTTTGTCTTTAACTCTAAAGACCAGCGATGGCTTTAAACAGGGGGGGGGGGGCACTCACCTTCTTGTTTTGTTGTTATTGACTCAGTCAGCCGGGAAGCACGGAGCACTGGAGGCTTATCAATAGACGACAGTGCGACAATGAATTTTTTTTTTTGTGCATGGGCCTGCTGAGGTGAGGCTGCAGATTTGATGTTGTGGGAAACATCGTCGTACTCGACCGTCCTTCAGTATCGGGTCTGAATACCGGCTCCGAATGACCCGTCAGCATCGATTACAGGGGCGGGGGGGGGGGGGCACCGTGGAAAGGATCTGGGATTTTCTCTCTCCCTCAGAATTAAGATAAGCTCCTGCCTGCCTGCTTGAGATCCCCCCCCCCCCCCCCCCTCCTGCCCCCCCCCCCCCACGTTGACCCACCTGTTGAGTGCGCTGCAGTGAGACGGCGTGCACTCCTCCTCTCCTCCCCTCCTGTCGCATCCGAAATGAAACATTCTGCTTTTTTTTGTCTTTAGAATAGCAATGAACATGAGAAACGGCTGCACTTCTTAGGGAGCATTGCACCGTTTAAACCACAACGTAAGAAATAAAACCTTTTTAATCTTTGACTCTATCCGCTTCAAAGTGCTTCCCTTCCCTCGGGGGGGGGGACGAAAGGACACTTTGAGAGGACGGTTTGTCCGTGGTGTTTGGCCCTTTGAATGAAAATGACCAAAAAGATAAAGAATCACTTTTGGATACCATGACAACTGTCGCGTGAGGACACGTGGCCAAAGGAGAGGACGGAATAGTGACAGTCGTCCCCATCTGTTGTCGAGGGACGAGAGTCTGGGACGAGGAGTGAATTGCGATTATTGGCAGAATATTAACTCCTCACAAAAAGGAAATAATCAAATGAAATCTCAGGAAGAAAAATTGTAATTGTAATAACTCGGTCGCCTCTGCATCGGCGCCGCAGCAGGACCCGAGTCGTCGCTAATGTGAGCTCAGATATTCAAACTGAAATCTCGACTAAGATCAGGGCGCCGGCCGGCGGTGTGTTCTACAGCTTCAAGCCGAACCTTCTCGTTCCTCGCGGAAGGGAGTCTGGAATCTAATATCATTTCAGCAGGAGGGCTGATTGCGTCCCAAATGGCGCGCAGACGTTTCAACATGTTGAGTTAAATAGATACCGGGGAGAAAAAAATAAATGCATTTTCATGTTTTTTTTTTGCTGGGGGATTTCAATTTGACAAATACTGATCTGGGGTTTTATAGCAGAAGAGAATAAAATGTGTGCCTTCCTCCTAAACTCTTCATTACATTTCATCAGTGGGGAAACAAGGAGATTTTAATTACTGATTTTAAGAAAGCTTTTCTTAATTCTGGCCAATAATCCAACAGCAGCAGAGCAAAACTACACCGTACCGTACGTTTTATCAGCCTATAATTAACAAGGAGGGTCAATCTGGGTCCTCATCAGATCCTTTTGTCATTGTATTTACATTCACTGAAGGTAATATCTACCTCCCACTTTAGCCGTCCCCAGCTGTCCTTCTGTCAAACTGTTGGGACGGACAACTTCAAATTGGCAGAGTAACTGTGGCCATACGTGAAGACGTGAAGACGTGTGAGGTGCTGCAACAACGGCCCCCGGTAATTGGATTCATTTGGAGATGATCACTGTCCCCCATTAGTGCCGTTTGTGTACCGTGATTTAGACTCAATCTTTTATTGCCTTTCCCTGCCTCCTCCTCCCCCCCCCCCTCGGGAAATTAACAATTATCTCCCGTAAATTGATTTCTGCCGCGCAGCGAACGTGGCGCACGTGAAACCTCGCCCCCCCCCTCCACCACCCTCCCCCCCACACGCGCACTGGGGACAGGTGTCCAGGTACGCGAAGGAACTCATCGCGACCAACATATGAACACGAGTTCACAAAGGAATATTAATCTCTCACGCTTATGAGCGATTTGATTTTTATTGGTGTTATGTAAACAATAATTTGTGATGTAATGCAAATACATTAGAACCAGTGCTGTGATTGGACCACCCTCAACTGATTTAAAGGAAAATGCTTGTTGCTGCTTCCTCTTTTTTTTTTTAGCATTAGATTAAAATGTGCCTACAGAACGTATTAATCAAAATGCGTTAATTTCTTTGAACTCGCAGCGTATCATTTGGGGCCATTAAGCTGTAGTTTCACATTTACTGAACAGACATTGGAGCCCAATCTATCTTTTCATCGACCTCGTTGCAAACAGCGAACTTGTCCGAACGTTGGAACTTTCAAACAAACGTCTCCGCTGCACTTTTCCAAACTGTTCTGCTTGTCCACATAATTACAACAAGTCAACTGACTCCCCCCCCCCCCCCCACCACCAACCCCCCATCCCACACCCGCAGAGCCCCCGGTGCAGTTCCTGCAGGGTGCGGAGGCTGAAGGAGCTCTGGCTGTCTGAGAGGCAGTCTGGGTCTCGGGGGGGTGGGGGGGGAGGGCCTCGTCTCCGGGGGGGGGGGGGGGGAGGGGGGGGGCGCGCGGCGCAGACGCTCGCTCGCTCTCGCAGTTTGTTCACGCCCGCCTCCGCAGAGCCGGCGGCGAGGGGGGAGAAGGTGGGTGGGGAGGGGGGGGGGGGGGGGGGGGGCAGTCTGGGCCTCCTGCGCAGGAGAGAGTTCGCCCCTGCTCGCTGTCGCTGGACAACTTTTCCGGGTTCCACCCCCTCGCGACCCGAGTGGGTCTCGCGTGCGTTTCATCGAGGTGGAAGCGAAAGAAAATGACAACATTCCTCTGGGTGTGTTTTGCCTGTTCTGTTGTTTCTTGTTTCTTCTTCTCTTTTTAAACTTAGCACAGAGACCTTTTGGGTTGATGAGGTGGACGCCGTCAAACCCGGTCCAACAGCCACCTTCCACAAGCTTTTATTTGTTTTTTTTTACAACACAAGCATTTAAAAAGGTGTCATCTTCCAGGCTTTTTGCCTCTCACGGGGCTGGCTGCTAATGAGTAAAACACAGAAGGAGACCTTTACGTTTACAGCTCAACTGTACAGTCAATAAATTCATGATTCCTTCGTAGCAGCATGCAGCAGCTCTGGTGGTCATGGGTTGAAGCTGATTGGGTAATTGGGGGATTGTGAGCGGGGGGTGAAGTCACAGTCACGATCAAAAGCAAACACCAAGTAGTACTCGATGTGTTCAAGGCGACGCTTGGTGGTGATCGTCAGGATAGTCGGGGAAACTTTGGACTAATTCACGGGAAAAAAAAACCATCAGGCGAAACTGTGCATGAGGCCTCCTGGGGGGGGGGGGGGGGGGGGGTGGGTATTAGCATGTGTTCCGGCTCCGCCCCATGGGAGCTACGCCACTTCTCTCGCTGCCGGCAGCGCGGGTTGAAGTGCAACCACTTCTGCGCCCTGCGCCCCTGACACCGACGCGGCAAGTGTAATTATCTCCGAGGTCGGCCCCATTTCGGCGCCCTTTATATTTTAACCCTTTGGTCTTGATCCCTATCTAACCTGAGAGGCCAGTGGGGTCCAATAGGAACAATCCCACACATCGTTAGGCGGAGTGGGGTGGGCCCACCGGCGCTTATTGCAGCAGGATGGCTGACTTCTTTGATGCCATTAGCTTGTGTATCCAATACAGGTAATAATAAAAAAAAAACACGTGCTGAGTTAAGCAGTAAGAAAATCACATGAAAACTAAATTCTTTGTGGAACTTTGCTCTCTGGTTGGTACCTAAAGAGGTTTTTAAATAAGCAGAACCCTCATATGGTAAACAAACCACACAATATTTGACACCAGAGAGCTTTGTTCTGGTGTTAATGTCCGTTTTGCAGATTGCCCTCTTATGCAACATTGCTAAAATCGAGGGTATTTAATGCTTTTACCCCCCCACCCCCCGGTCCCCTGGTTGATGATTCTGAGCGTCAGTAGAGCGATGATGTCAGCACACAGGTGCTTTTAGGTGGCTGGTGAGCAGCCAGGTGGAGTGAGATAAAGCAAGGAGGGTCGGGAAGTACGCCGCAGATCACACTTAGGTGAACACATCTCTACCTTGACTTTCAGGTTTCATGAATTATGCAGCACGGGCAAAGGAAAACATTTGGATTCCCCCGGAGCGAAGACAAATACCTTTTGAACTGCACTTTAAGTGCACTTGTCTGAAAAAGGCCTAAAAGCCTGATATTCTTGTCCCGCTGAAGCCAAACCTTCCTCGTCACTACAGCGTAGTGGAGTGTTCAAGGGTTCCAAACATTTATAGACAGAGTAGTCTGTAAACCTGTTCAACCTCGAACCCGTAAAAAAAAAAAAAAAAAAAACTCCAAATAACCAGCCAATCAAAAAGTAAGACTCGCTCCATCAGTCTCCAAGTCTTCATTGAGCATTTATACGCTAGTGTGACGCTGCGTTGTGAGAGGAATACTGAGTACTGCAACACTTGTGGCGCAGCGTTGGAGAGAAAAAGTCAATGAACAAATGAGAGCAAAAAGATGGAGGGGGGGGATGGGGGGCAAATGAGGAAAGAGACAGACAAAGACGAAATAAGGAGGAAGGCTTTTGCGGCTTCGGACAGAAGCACGTGGGCCTTTGTGCGACGGCTGGCCGCGAAAAGATAAGGTCCGCTAATGGGCCGCTTCGTTTGTTATCGTACCTCGCTAATGCCGGCGCCGAGTAACGGCGAGCGCCATTCAGCGGGGCTTCACTTTGTTCGGGGGGCGGGGGGGGGGCACACAAAAGAAGAAGCAGCTTTAGAGCAGCAGCAGCGACAGGAAGCTCCTCCTCCTCCTCCTCCGTCCCTCCGTGGCTCTACGTGATGCTAATCCACACTCAACATGTGGTTTTTTTTCAAAACAGTACTTTCCATGCTAAAGAGCCAAACGCACACCGGGTACCAGCCCCCCCCCCCCCCCCCCCCCTCGTGCTGATCCTGCAGCATTTACCGCTGTGACGTACGACCTCATTGCTGTTGTCAGTCGTGTGACTTTATTATTTTGAGCTCGTTCCGCAGCTTCTCTACGAGGCGTCAAAGGATGGCTTTGATATTTTTTTTCAACCTGGAGTCTATTTTCCAATGTTCCTGTGTCCAAATGACTAATGGGGACACAAAAAAAAAAAAACTGCATCATTATTAAATGAAGGGCCCGTAGTGTCCTGACAAGATTATACAGCAGCCAATTAGCAGCTGTTGTCCACAGCGCCCCTCGATCAATACTTGTCCAATTTTCAGAAATTGGTGTCTCTATTAGTTAGGTAGCCACAGAATAAGGTTGAAGAAATGCGGTTCTCATTGAGACTTAATCCCTGAGTGAGTGAGGAAATGATCCTTATTAGAGTGGATGGAGGTGGATGGAGGAGGGACCAAGAACAACGTGAAGAAACCCAACTATGGACAAAGATCACAGAGAGAAGAGAGAGGAAAACCAGAGGAATGGAAACATCGCATCAGCAGGAGAAGATGGAGAAGACGGTTGAGCTGTCGGATCAAATTAGAACACACACACACACACACATTCCAGGCGACCAACACGAGTTCCAGCGCAGCTCGGCGCTCCGTGGTCCAGGTTCGCCCCCAACGATTACCCTCCTGTTCCCCTCCTCTCGCACTCCACTCCTCCCGCATTAGGTAGGAAACCCTCTCGGGGAGGTGGGGGGGGGGGGGGGACTGGGTCTGCGTTCGTGCCTCGGCATCAGCGATGAGACATTAGTCTTCAACGCGGCGCCTGATGAGGAGCTGGTGGGGGGGGGGGGGGGTTTACAGAGAAGTTACTTGTAGTACTTATAAATTTAGACACGGATGCAGAGAAAAAAAATCCCTGAATTAAGAAATAACTTGTGTTAGTTTTGCTTCAGTTCATTAGAATCTTTTTTTAATGGTCGTCTTTTAAGTCCTTTTAATCATCTCCCCCCCCCCCCCCCCCCTCAGGTGAATTTGTCTTTGTGGGTGTCCATGTTACTTGGGATTGGTAAATCCATCACAGCAGACAGCGTGCCGCGCCGTGCATCTCACAGCAGAGCGGTCGCCTGCTGATGATGAAGTTGACGCATCAGCAGCAGTGATTAACTGGAATTATGAGAAGCTTGTGGCGGTTTGTTTTGTAGAAACCACGCCGCAGGCTTTTTGAGGAGCTGCTTCGTGTCCGATTCATCGTCGTTTGAGGTGAACCCGCCGGGGGAACTGACATCATTTCATTTGACCCTGAAAACAGTATAGATGGCAAATTTTAGTGACCTATTTCCCAGAATTAAGAGGTTAGTTTAATCAGGCACAAGTTTCGCTGCCATAAACTTTGCTCAATGAACCACAAAATGAAATTTCTGGTTTATATCACACATATAAATACACTTTTATCTGTTAACTGTGTTTCAGACTGTAGTCCCGCGTTGCATTTGCACATTCCTGCACAACTCTTCATCAACTCTTCACTTTGACAACAGACTCATTGTGACATGCAGTCTTAATTTTCATTGTACTATTGCACATTTTCATATTTTTGCATTGCCGTTTTTAAACTATTGTTATTGTTATGCACCAAACGCCACGCCGAACGCACTTAGCAATAAAAAACCAATAAACCAGTACAAGGCTTGAAATGACGTTGGTCTATTTCACAGTCGCAAAGTGGGAAAAGAATTTAAAACAGAATTAATAACAAGCTCTTAATGACAAATCTTTTTTGGGGGGGAAAAAAACAGCACTTTTACGAGCACGGCGATGAAAAAAGTAAGGCCTAAGTGCACGAGGTTAATGTGCTTTAATAAGCACTTACAAAAAGTTTTGGTGGTGGAATTAATTCTGCTTGAATAACTGAGTGAATAATCTTGGGCAGTGAGTTGGCTGCTGCTCAGACTTTAATAACAACTTTGAATCTTGGATGACTCAGATAATGGAGGTTGATTTTTTTCTTTTAATTTCACAACTCTTTCATTACGCACATTCCTCACATAAAGTGTTCAGTCAGAACACATCGCGTGTATGAATGAGATGTTTCATGCAACATGTATATAGGGTACATCCCCCCCCCCCATCCCCCCCCCCCCCCCCCCCCCGGCTCACAGAGCACCGACTGCTTCATCACATCCAAAGTACATTAGCAGCCGCACTCAAAGCCTCTTAATGAATCAACTCTGGCAAGACCCATCCATATGAAGCCACTGAATAATGCTCTGCTTGTTACCCCATCCATCCCATAAGTGCTGATCGAGAGGGGGGGGAAGGAGGGGGTGGGGGGGGGGAATGGCCGCAGTGCACAGGTTGTTCTCCATCTTTTTCCAGACCCTTTACTGTACTTTGTAAGCTGAAGCGCTTCAGCGGCTGCACGCGCTCGTATCTCCAGTTACTCTCTGGATTATAGATGATGTCTGTTCATTTTCCCTTTTTAATAATTCAATTATGTCAAAGGAGCCAATTACACTAATCGTCACTCACATTGCAGGAATCGGGGTGGTGGGGGACATACGTCACGTGAGACTCCTGCAAAGAGAGAGCGCGAGCCGGGCCTCCTTTCGGGGGTGGGGGGGTTGGGGTGGCGGGGGGGGGAGTTTTGCTGAGTCATGACAATCCTTCCTCTCAGCCGCTGGTTGTGCTGTTCTTGGCGTCCGCGGAGTCAAGGAGGAGCGTCGTGCTGTGATTTATTGGACGGGCTTTATTGCAGGGAGGGGGGGGGGGGGGGGGGCCTGAAATGCAGGGAGATTTAAGTGCCCTCACCTGGAGGAGGAGGCTCGCGAAAGGGGTCAGGGGGAGAGGGGGGGGGGGGCTTTGCGGCTCGCACCAGTGTGAAAAGAGACGGCGAGGTCTGAATAATCCCGTATTCATGAGTCAAATACTCTCTCAACATTGGCCATTGTTTAATGTGCCTCTAAACGATGAGCTCTGCACACTGCGGCTTTTTCCATGTCATCGTATGTAGACACTGCAGCGATGTGGACCTCACACACAGCCCCCCCCCCCCCCCCCACCCCCCAAGTAGAAAAGGCGAGATGAGTTGTGCCATCTTTCATTTAAGATCCCAGTTACGCATCAGTAATGTAGGGTGTTTTTTTTTTTCACAGGCACAGCTCTCCACTGTAAAAAAAAAAAAAAAAAATTCAATCTCGACTGACAACCTCTGCAAACACTCTGAATGGTGTTCACAGAGGCTGCATCAAGTCCAGGCTTTTACATCTCATTTATGTCTCCTCCGATCTCATCAATTTAACTGCATCTCCTCCTCGTGGCTGGCTCATACCTTTTTTGTCCTTTACACAGTAAAAAAAAAAAAAAAAAAACCAAATGGCCGCACTGCATTTATTTCCAGCTCAAGAAGAGGACAGGAGAAAAACCAAAGTTTAAAGACGTGGTGTTTAAATCCATTTTCATTCAGTTCCACTGGGCTCTGATGACAGGACCCATATTTAAATGAGTGCTGTTGATATTTTGCTCTGCCGCAGGTCTTAATTAATTCGTGGTAGCATTGCCCGAGATGCTCTGCCGCTGCTTCTTGATATGATCTTTTTTTTGGAATTAAGAGGACGCCGCGGGTGGGGGGGGGTGCAGAAGTTGCACTGCGACGACGTCATCGCTTTAATGCGCCATTCGCGTTCCCAAGTGAAAGCGTTGGCTTCAGAGCCAAGAAAAACAAAGAGGTTGCACAGAAAGTGTCGGCGGATCATCTCCGTGCCGTGTGTGTGCACCGCGTGGCACGTGGCCTTCCTTTTTCCCCGTGAAAGGACCCACTGATGCGCCCTCATAATTCCAGCCCACTTATTCCACACAACAACAAAATCCCCAGCCGTGTCACTCAAGAGCTGAGACTTGAAGGGAAGCAAGATGGTCAGGAGAATATTACATCATCAAGTAATACGTGAAGATAAACGCACCTTCAAAAGAACCCCAGATTCCAGCAGGAACGAGTTGTCATGGTAATTCAAGCAGACCGGAGTGGTTTCCATTTATACTTTCTCAGTTCAGGGTCTGGATGTGAAAAAAAGCACGTTTACTTCTCACCTCGGAGAATCTGAGAGGCTGCAGGCTCCAACCCGCCCTGCACGTTGGTTCAAGCAGAAAAGAGCCTTTTTATTTTTTTTGTTCTCCGTTACATCTTATTTTCATGTCGGTCAAATCTATTCGGAGGATCTGATGGAAAACAGACGGTTGGCCCGCGTGCGTTTTGTGTGTCGCACGCAGACCAAACCAAACATCTCCCCCCCCCCTGACGACGAGGCAGAAAAAAGTGAAGGGTTTGAGGGGACGCGTCGTCACGGCAACACCTGCACCCGGGGCACTGGGGGGGCGGGGGGGGGGGGGGGGGCTCTGACCATGTCTATAAAAACAACGGTCCAGCAAGTACATTTCCTTCATGTTATGGCAGTTCTCTAAATATAGGGAATCATGGGGAAAGCCTTCTACTTCTTAATCAAAATTCTTCATGCCGACCCAGTGATTGTCCTGCAGCCCCTTCACTATCTGTGAAAACATCCAGTAATAGTAGAACTATTATGCAGAAAATCAAGTATTCAGTTTGAGTGTATAACTAGAAGGTGGCTTATTAACAATTTAAATCACCTAAATTGTTGAACCAGTACAACCGAATATATGCATCCGATTAACTACATTTTTTTACATAAGGCGGCATGTACAATTTAACTTGAGTTGTGCGCATCACGACGTCTCAATGGCGCGGTTTCTCTCTCTCTCTCTCTCTCTCTCTCTCTCTCCAGAAAGCCTCCACGCAGCTCAGTCATTTTGCACTTTGCCCGTTAAGTCCTCCAGCCGCCATGTTCTATTCTCCTGCTGAGGCCATTACAACGTGATTATGTGTGCTCCAGAAAGCAGGCCATGCTGGTTAAATATTGAATGAGTGAAGGAATGGCGCACCAGTATCTTGCTTTCATTAAGCTATCAGGAAACCCATTCTGTCTCCAAATGTGTTTTTTTACTGTAGATAGCATTCGCTATGGCTGAGGCTACAGTAAGTATTGCCGCCTATGTCTATTTTTAGGAAGGCAATTTCAAACTTTACTGTGTGCAAACGCATGCGCGTGGCCAAGTGTTTGAAAGGAAGCCTTTGTGTGTGTGTGTGTGTGTGTGTGTGTGCGTTACTTTGCTCGAGGCTTGTTGTTTGTGGGGTTTCCATGAGGGAAACGAGCCGCGTTGCTTCATTCCACTCAGGCTCTCAGAGTGTAAACCCCACATTAAGATTAGAAAATAATATGTGAAATCGAATCCACCAGCGTTTTGCATCGCATCCACGACTGCGTTGGATGCGTTTGGTGTGATTATGGTTCCGCGCGCATTAAGGATCCGTTGTACTCAAGTGTTTTGTGGGGAGAGGGAATCTTTCATTTAACTTTCATTTGTGGAAATCAAACAACATGTGGACTGATCGTTAGACCAAACCAAGATCTATACAACAGGAACTTTATTCCGGTTTCCGATTAATTTGGTTTAGTTGGGTCGCCAATAATTGCAACAGTTAGTTGCAGCTGAAAAAGGTCAAATCTTTAACACACAATTAAAACCGCACCATCAGTTTCTGTCTGATCTGTTAGCGCTGACGATGACCAAAGGGGTCGAGGTGTATTTAAACGCTGAAGTAATCTTCTTGACAATCTACTGCTTTTAATAATGAGCTTAATATTGTGTGATGTGTAACCGATGTTTGCTCGGGGACGAGACCCTGTAACCTCCTGGCTGCTGTTGTTGTTCTGAAGGCCTTCACTCTGTGGAGCACTTAAAGCGCACTAATCTCCTCCTTAATGAAGAGGCACGAGAGGACGCACATACATTGACTCCAGGTCACTTCTTCCCTGCATATTTTAACTTCTTTATTCGTGCACGGTCCGGCAAATCTAAAATCCCTCTCCTCACCTGTTACTAATTGGATTTTTTATTTTTTTATTATCTGAACAGTAACAGCCCCAAATCATCTGAAATGAACCAAAACATCTTATCGGCACAATAAATAAATATTAACTAATTCTCATAGAAAGTTGACCGGGGAAAAAACAAACAAACTTTTTCTATTTCGGTGCCTCGGCAGCTTGGGCCCCGTCGGTCACATGGTGCCGGTGCTCGACCCCAGTGCTGTGGGGTCGGCGTCCTGCAGATGTGCCAAAAAAAAAAAAAACTCAGCTCCTCAAGACCACGTGGGATCCGTCCCTCCTCACAACCTCCGGGCCGCCCCTCGTTCACGTTCACTGTGATTTATATTAAAGATATAAAAATAGCATCCACTTGCTTTTCATTGCTACAACATGTTACTGCACACGTGTGACGCCTTCTGACTCGGTTTCATTCGGAGCAACAGACAGACGCAGAACAATTTCAGCCTCCACCTAAAGGAGGATCGATATTACACCCTAATGATGGCTGCAATATTCTCGCCTTCATCTTCCAGACAGCCCGTTACCAACAGGGAACAGAAGGGAAAATAATACGTATCTACGCTGCAGAACTCCAAAAGCACGCAGATGAGTTTAACTTTCTATTCAGTTCTCTGCTCCACAAAATACTCTGAATATAATATAATAGAAAATTCTTTAAAGCCCTGAAGGAGGGGGGTGTGTGTGTGGGGGGGGGGAGAGGGTTGCGGGGGGGGGGGGGGGGGTGCCCTCTGGATTAAAGCCTGGCAGGACGGGGCAGCTGCAGGACGGGCCCTGCCAAGGACAGAGAGCTTCCCCATGCCCGTTCAATGCCCCCAAAATGGGTCATTGAACAGCTAAATGGAGTCATTATGACGAGTAATTAAAAGCATACCGCAGAAGACTGCCGAGTTCGCCTTTTTCTCTCGGTTCCGCTGCTTTTTTTTTTTTTTTTTTTTTGCGTGTGTGTGTGTGTGTGTGTGTGTCGTCTCGGCCTTTTGCCCCGAAGGCAGCTGCCTCGGGGGCCACTCAAACTATCGCCCCTTTCACCGGGATGCAAATAGCGGCTTTAGCGGCTAATTGAATCGCATCATCTATTGCGCTCTCGTTTACTGGACTCCGTTTCGACTCACCAATGAAAATGCTCAGCTTCACGTCATTAAGCTGAAGGGGATGTTTGATTAATTCGTAAAAACTTACTTTGTCAAGACCCGGATAGTGAAACACAGGATTTCATTAGCTTTGCTTGCCTGATAAGGCTCATGAAGTGGTTCCGACTTTTTTTTAAAAAGAGCAAAAAAGGTGGGACGGGAAGCGCCAAAGGAGGCTTTTTCATCACAAGGCTTCCATTGAATGTCCAACCAAAACCAGCGGCTCAAAAGCATCTCGAAATGAATGAAAACGCATTGACATCTTTCCTTCTGTCGTTAGGAACGTCGGCGCCGCAGGAGGTCACCGGGGATGCTTTCCCACCCCGCCGATTTCAACTCAGATACCCGAGGCAAGTGCAGGTATTTCTTTTTCCTCTCGTGGCTCGAGTCGACTGCAGCTCTGCATGAGTAAATGCCCCGCTAAGAGGATCAGTGAGAATCCTTCGCTAATCCACTGTTCAATACACAGGACGAGAACGCCGCCAAAGGCGAGTCGCTCAAAGGACGCGTCATCCGGTCCTTTTTAATGGGCCCCACTGCTGAAATGTGGAGTCATACCTCTGCAAATGTCAAGGAATGCTCAGTTTGAGTTCTTGTTCTGTTATATATATCTATTTATGTATTGATATATATATATATATATAAAAAAGGTAAATATCAAAGGTTTATGCTGCTGTAAAATGAGAAATGCAACGTCATGGGGCAGCTATAAACATCTGGTCTTTAATTTAAAAAAATAATAGCAGTCATTCCCGCACTGGAAAACAATACCTGACTCGGGCTGCGGTGATGTGGCCGTTAGAAATCAAAATGAAACTCCAGCGTGCAAATCTCATAAAGTGAGATAGTAACGGCCGTTCGGTGGAAACAATGAAGACTGAAGATGATTCATCCTGAGCTTTATGCATCATCTTCCGAATCAGCCTCCGCCGAGTGTGTGACTTCTGCCAGAAAGCACTTAGGTTGATATTCAATTTGGAGTTTGTGGAGTCATCACGAACAAAAGAAGTCCTCGTGATTGTGCTCTTGATGCATTTCAGTGGGCGCAGCTATGTGTATGTCATTTTAATTTAAACTACAAGTCGAGAGACAATGAGCTTTTCCCTTAGTCCTGACAATCACATAAGAACAGGCATGTTTGGACAGATTTGAAAAATTGGACACATCGAATATGTGTTGCCGGATCACTAGATTTAATCCTCCCTGCCTTTCAAGTGGGGGCCGAAGGGATTCTTCTTCTGTCCAACTGTCCAGAAACATCTCTACCGACACAAATACGAAAAACAAGCACAACGAGCCAAGCAGCTCAGTGCCGCCCTAAAACACGTTGGGAGACCCACGAAAGACGTCCAGCCGCTGCCGTTGGACCTGAAGACGTCGTGCTGCTGCAGGATGGAGGTCAGCGCCTGTGTTAGCGGGTCCGTGAGCCGCGGAGGGAGCCCAAAACTCCCAGTTTAATTATTTTATTCGATCAAATAAAGTGTCCAGACCAGTATTCTTTAAGGAGGACTCGTAAGTCACAGTCGGCGTGTAGGTACATGTGATTGTGTGCGGGCTGTGCTGCAGGAGGAAAAGCCCTCCGTAAGAAACACCAGCACTCCATCAGGAACCTTCTCCTTTTGTCCAAGTCAGCGCTCACGATTGTGTTCCTCAGATTAATTAATGACCCTAATTCACGTTATAAACATTAGCTCCATTTCTGAGCTAGTTTCATTCACGAAAAGCCATAAATAAGTGTCATAATACAATAATTCAATTTAAAAAGGATATTACGTTGCATAGAAAGTCTGCGTCCTGTTCATTTTAGTGATATATTGTAACTTCAGTATCATATTTCATTATGAGCAGTCCTCAAAAATACTAGGAATTAAAAGAATAAAAAAAAGTATAAGAGGATAAAACTGTCCCAACCTGATTCACAATCTGTCTAAAACGTCAGGCCTGATGTTTTAAATACACTGCTGAAGGTCATCGATCACTCTGGTGATCATTATCCGGCCCGGGTCGCAGCAGCAGCAGCATCATCATCATCATCATCATCCCCATCACGCTGCTGCTCCTCCTCCGTCGGCCTGATTCCTAATTGATGGCACCGGAGAAGAGTTATTTGAACGGATTACCGCAAAGAGCATCATGGATTAGCCCGAGAGAGACACGGATCCCCGAGGGAGCCTTAAACCGGTCACACGAAGTGATTATAAAGCATCCGTGTGTGGTCGACAATGATTGGGCTCCCTCCTCGTGGAAGGGATTCGACCCCCCCCCTTCGACCCGACGGATCGCCCTCGACTCCGACGCAGTGATCGATGCCCTCCTTCGGGATGGAGAAGCCACTGGTTGTAAATGAGGCTTTGGTTTATTGCGTTGATGACTCAGTCGTTGACGACGTCTCTTTGGGCGAGAGCAATGCATCGCACCACGCACCACCCCCCCCCTCCACGGCAGCACAATCCAAATTTAAAAGGCCCGCTTCGCACCTCCTGATTAACGATTTGGGGTGATTCCTTTATTGCGACGGCGTTCAATCAGCATAAAAGTCGACGCAGTGCTCCAGCTGCCCCCCCCCCCCCCCCCGACCCCCCCCGGCGTTCCCCCGCCTTAATGCGCTGTCATTTTTAAGTACTTCTTCACTCACTCGACGCTCCCTCAGCCCATTAATTATGGGACGAAGGGAATCATCTACAAGAAACATGGCCGCCCTGATTAAAGGTTTGAAGGTGACGGGGGGGTGGGGGGGCCAAATCAGACGGAAAATGTCTCGTGCAGCTTTTTGTCATCGAGTGTTAAAACCCAAAGTGGTATTTGTGAAATGAAGACCTTTAGTCAACGCGGGGGAAAGCCCTCGTGGTGACGTCGGATCCTACTCGAGAAGGGAGGGGGGGGGGCGAAGGGGGCTTACGACGGACTGACAGACACCTGTCGGCCATCAATTACAAGCCTGCTCCCCGCTGATTGGACGATGTCAGCGGGGCGACGGGGCGTTTCCCTCGACTCGCGACACCTCGGCTCCCCCCCCTCTCATGGCGCGGCACTCAGTCAGACCCCAGAGGACTCGGGGCCCGCGGTTTTCTTAATGGCGGCGGCGGTTGGTGCACGTGAGTGGGACGGGGGAGGAGACGGCCGAGGAGGATTACAAGCCTTTTAAAGGCAGGCTCTCTTGCCATCTGCTGCCGTTTTCCTTTCCTCGAAAACCTTCCCCTTTAACATCTGCTGCCGTGAGACGTTACGCAACGTCCTTTTCTTGTTTTTTTAAGCCCAATGAACTCGTGTGAGAGTCGAGTTGCTATTAAATTCAAATTCATTCATAACGAGGGGGCTAAAACTCAGGTATAGAATCTTCTTTTGGCACTTTGAATCTTGTTTGGTGCGATTTTATTACGTCTTAATCTCTCCGACTCCCTTCGTTATTTGTTATTCAACGTTTTAACGGGAAGAGAAGCGTCTATAATTGACATTGAGTTTGGTTACTTCTGTTTTAACCTCAGCGATGATTTATGCTTCTTCCTTCTCGTATCTTTTCTCAGAAGACAGCGCGGCATCTGGAGGGCCGCACCTCAACTGGATTACAGATTAGCATCGGTGTGTCTAACTGTCCTACTTGGGCGGCGATGTGTCAGGACCGCGCGGACGAGGACCCCGGGGGGGGGGGGGGGACATTGAAGGCGTAATAAATCCGCTGCGTACCATCGACCCGCGTCCTCGGACACCATTTGTCTCCCGACAAATCCGCTCATCGTTCACCCTCGCAAATGCAGGCGGGGGGGGGGGGTTTACGTGTTCTCCGCCATGACATCCGTGCATGTCAGTGCGAATGGGGGGGGACACAGACGGTTGGGTTGTTGTTGTTTTTTATATTAACGGCTTGTGTAACCAATGTTGGAAGCACCTCTTAGAAACCTCATTAAAGCGTGTGCTCCTTTAAATAGTTAATGATGTGTTCTAATGAAATCCCTGGCAGAGAGGAGGAGGCCCGTGTGAAAGGGAGGTTGAATTCATTGTTACAACACGCGAGAGCCACTGAGGCTTTTCATGCAAACTACCATCATTGTCCTTGCTGTTTTCTTTCTCAGAAATCAGCAAAGCAACCCCCCCCCCCCCCCCAACACACACACACACACACTGCGTCTGTGGAGGTCAATTAAAATGGACAACAGCAATAAAAATGCAAATCCTGACACAATGTTATCAGAGGGTTTTATGCGTGTCCCTCCCCACTAATGTCCGGCACCTTTATTCCTTGCATCCTGCTCCCTCGATTCGAGCTAAGAAGCTTCCCAGCGACGTCCCCCTGTACTTCTCGCGTCCGAGACCACGTCCCGCACTCCTGTGATCCCCCCCCGCCCCCCCCCCCCTGTGTTTCCTTTCATTCCAGCACTCATCATGGACGGATCAAATTGCAGCGGCAGGAAAGTCACACTTTTATGACATCCTTTGCAATTGATTTTTTTTTCTCTCTCTATCACTGTGACTGCCTCCTCCTTTTGGGTTCTGGAAAAAAAAAAAGCAGCTCAGAAGTTCAAACATAGTCATTATCCCCCCCCCCGCCCCCACCCACCCCGCAAAATCCGATGATGATGATGATGAGCGCATCTCCCTGAGCACCATCTATACTCCCACACACACACACACACACACACACACACACATTAACAAACCCGGAAGCTGGTGCCGCCACCATCAAATTCTCGAGCTCACTACCCGTGGCTGAATTACTGATTACTGCCCGTGAAGGTAGGTTACCTCATTAAATGCTCCATTTGTATCTCTGCCGGGGGGGCTTTTTTTTTTTTTTGAGCACAGGGACAGTCTGTGCCGAACCGGCTCAGATCTGCTTCAGGAATCACATGAGCAGACGCAGCCCAGATGAGACTAACCCACCAAAAAAGAAGAGGTTGACGTAGAAAAAAAAAGCTAAAGAAGCTAAACATGCTAACTGGGTGGGGCAGAGATCTTGGGTATCTATACTTTACTGGAGTGTTTATTTTACAGACTGCTTTTCACTTCTACTCCTTACTTTTTCACCCAAATATCTGTACTTTCTACTCCTCACATTTTAAAAAATAGCCCCGTTACTCACATTCATTTTGGCTTGTGTTCCAGCTACACACAAAAAAAAAAAAAACATCAGGATAAATGGAGTGAATTGGATTGTGGTTGGATGAGAAGTGCAAACATTTACCGTCCAGACGCCCCGTTGGTTTCCTCCGCGATGACGGATGACACAAAGTGGTCGGTGCAAGGATCCTTTTTCAGGCCGGCGGGTCGAGGTCGGTTCCTCCGCTGATCGGTGGTGGCGGTAAAAGCTGATCTCAGTGAACCCTTCTCCTCCTCCTCCTCCTCCTCCTCTTCCTAATAACTAGTTCATAACTAAGTTAAATGAGTATCTTCATGACATTGGGTTTGCTGAGCATGTCTGCACGGCGTCTTCAATGAAGTGACGTAGGAACACTGAGGGATTCTGTATCTGTTCAATGTTTTGATGTGTTTCCCCATCATTGTAACAGCGGTGCCCCCCCCCCCCCATGAAGTAGTAAACCTATAGGGGAGCTATGCAGTCTAATCAGTGGGAGCAGCGTGTGTGTGTGAAAATGAAAATTTTTGTTTTCTTGGTTTTAAATCACACAGCATGCGGGTCAATGCGCGCCTCCCTCCCTTTTAGCGCCGCCCCTCCCTGAATGTCGCCATGTTTCCAGCAGGTCACGTGATCTGAAAGGCACCTTTGGATCATGTTGTAACGGAATGACATGTTCACTGAGCGAGGTCACGAGTTAAGAGTTTGCTCATAATGGGCATTTTTTTTCTCATTACAATAGTTTTGAAACCAGTACTTTTATACTTTTACTTAAGTAAAACGCTTGAGTTGATACTTCTACAAAAGTGTTTTTAAACCCTGGTACTCCTACTTGAGTAATGATTGAGAATACTTTTGACACCTCTGGGGTGGGGGTAATGTTCCCCTTCCTCACTGCGGCCGATACTCCGTCATGGCAAACATCGATCGCCCCCCCCCACCCGTCAATCAGAGCGCCGAAGGCCCGGCTGACCCGTCAGTCAGGAGCACGCACGCCGCTCCACGCCAAAAATGAAGAAAATGGAATCAGCCGCAGCAGTCGCTTTGTGAAGGTTAATTGGCGGGGAAAAACCCCGGCTCAGCGCGGCGAGGCGATTGACAAAGATAAGGCCGGTGAGTCTTATCGCGGGGGGGGGGGGGGGGGGGGCGTTTTTTTTTTTTTGTCAGCGTATTCTTTTAAACATGAGATTTTAAATAAAAACACGTCCAAAGAGGAGGCCCGGGGTAAATCCACCGGACTCCCTCGACGCGCCGCCGCGAGGCTTTTCGGGGCTCGGAGGCCTCGGAAAAACAAAGGCGCCGAGCTGGAAAATTGCGCTCAAACCCTTTTCGGGGGTGTTATTCGCCCCAAATTGTGTCTCGCTATCCGAGATAAAGAATTAAATTAAACGCGAGTCCCCTCTGATGAAGGCTTTTCTCTTCCTCTCGTTCGTTTGAGAGGGAAGCGTCGCGCATGTGGAGCAGGGCGCACCTCCTTCTGATGAATCCCGCTTTAATTCTGCCGGAGCGTCCGTCTGAAAAGACGTGTTCATCCGAAGCTCCTCCGCGGGGTCAGCGTCTTCATCGGAGGTGTCACCCCAAAAAAAAGCGAGGGGCCTTTATTTTGTAATGAGATTTTTGCACTGAAGAACAATAGAGTGAGATGTTGGGGGATTTACAAGCGTCGGGCGGCCCCCGGGGGCAGTGAGTCACTTAAGGCTTCACCAAAGTGCGAGCGGTGTGTGGAATACAAAGTGGCGAGTGGGCTCAATGCGACTTCACCACCAGTGAAATTCAGTTTCAAATTCAGGGTGTCAGCCCGACCTTTGCACCCAGCCGGGCCTTAATTATCCACAAAAGTTCCGTTATTTGACATTTAGCACCAGCGTGTCACTAGTATTAATTAAGATCAGCCCACACTGGAGCATGTGTGAGTCATCCTTGTGCTTAGCTGCAGCCAATTAGCAGGTAGATCTACTAATTGGCCGCAGGATGCTGTTGTCGTTTGAACTGTTTTTAACCATCGCGGAGAAACAATAATTCCAAGATGTCTGATCATTAGTAAAAGTAACAACTTCTTCCTGATGTGACATTTTTTTTTTTGGTGTTCCTTAAACAGCTATTGCCTAACTGTGGTTTTACAGGCGAGCAATTTGTTTTGTGATTTGGGTGCGAAATATGAATATTGTAGGAGAAAATTGAATTAAAAACAAAGAAATAAAACGGACAATAACAAGTGTAAATATATTATTTAAATGTATTTGGTGTATCCAAGTGCTGAACCTCTAGCAAACAGTAGTCAGGCATGACATGACCATCAATTATTTCGCGCGGAATATTCCCAGAGTAATTAATGCATGAGTTTAATATCCTCTGACATAACACGAGCATATGGGCCCCCGTCCTCCTTCCCTCCAAAAAGCAATTCAGCCGCTCAACGAGCACCACGTTTTCCTCTTCCCCAAGAGAAAGTATTTCCATTTAAACTCAATTGATTCCCCACGTCTGGCTTCCAATCTTTACTCATTTTTCATTCCCCCCCCCCCCCCCCCCCGAGCAAAAAAAAGAGCATCGTCAGTGACATCAAATAAAGGGCCGTCGTTGGTATGGATGAGGGGGGGGGCCTTCCCCTAAGTCGCCGTCACAAAGAGCGAGATGGGGGAGGAAGGAGGAAGCGGCGGCGCCCTCCGATCCTTTCACGTCGCGCTCCTGTTGACACTCCGTGCAGAAGGGGGGGCGGGGGGGGGGGCGGCGTTGGTCGACTCTGCATACAGGGCGACTCGTCCGCTTCACGTCTAAAACGACGCCGCGGCGTATCAAAAGAAGAGCCCTGTTGAGTTGGTGTCTTGTCGCCTTTTTTTTTCTCCATAAAACAAAACAAAAAGGAGCAGTGATTTCTTTCTTTTAGCAGAAGCGAAATAAAAGCAAGAGGCCCCCCCCCGAGCGGCCGGAGCGGAACAACCCTCTTTTTAAAGAACGGTCGTTTGAATGGTTGTTCAAGGAGCAGGGTCTCAACAGGTCGTCTGCATGGGGAGAGAGAGAGAGAGAGAGAGAAAAGCCTTCATTACCCGGGCGCATGGAGCCTAAATGGAGAAGAGGCCGTGGAATGGCTGCCTGTGTCTGATAGGGGAATAAAACTCAGCTGTGATGCCCGGGGCGTTCTGGCCCGCTGCACTCCGGGCCCTCGCGCTGTGACCACACAGATTGCCGCCGTTATGGAGCGTCGGGTCCGTGGCGACAAACAGACCTCCGTCTCTCCAAAAGAAAAAATTTTAAAAAATGTCAGCACACCCTGCACCGGACGCCTCGGGCTCGTTCCAAGATCTACATAAACAATTCCATCTGCATTTGCATGAAACCAGAGCACCAGAAATGTATTTTGATGTTAGTTCGTTGCTTTCTTTGTCGCTTGACTCAACACCTCAGGCGCCTTCTTTTTTCTTTCTTTTTTTTCCTGTGGATTCTCGAGGACATGGCGATGTGATTTTAAAAAAATCTGCAGGGCAGAAGCTCCCGCTCCACGCTTGCGTGTGTGTGTGTGTGTGTGTGCGTGTGTGTGTGTGTGTCTGTAATTCATGCATCGCTTTTTCGGCAGTGAGTCAGCGGCGGGCTCGCCACCGTGAGTCACTGTGGACAAAACAGAACACAGACGCGTCGCCGCCGAGTGGAGACTCCTCAGGTGGAACTCAAGCGTTCCGTTTAGTCGCGGCGGCGGGGTTTGGTCACGTTAAGAGGTCACGAGGCCCCCCCTCCACCCCCCCCGGGAAAACAAAAAAAAACAACGCACCGTCGAGGTTCTTTTTGAGCTGCATTTTCCTCGTATTCATTTCATGGTGCGTTTGTTTTCGCAGCCTCTTTGAGAGGTTTCTCCCCCCCCCCAGGTTGCTCCTCTGCCGCTGCTCCTTTTTTTTTTTTTTTCTCCCCGCCGACGAAGGTGGTTTCCGTAATGGCGGCCTTTGGCATTCTATTCGGCCTCCGACCGCGGGCGGCGTTCATTCATTCTCTTTACCTCGCTTGAATGGCGGAGTCTGGGGGCCCTTTTCACTTGATCGCCCTCGAAGCTGTCGAACGGCGGCGTGAGCCGGGCCGGATTTACGATTAAAAAAAGAGAGAGACGGCTCGGCGAGCCGTAGCTTCACACGGAGCGGAAATTAGCCGCCGGCGTTTTTCTGCGCGCTATCTGACGCCGAACAGATTCTCAGCGTTTATTCAGCGCAGCAAAGCTTACTTTGCTGCGTCATGCATTTTAGATGCCACATTTGGTAGGGGTGGGGGGGTGGGGGGGGGGGATAGGTGAACAACAGTGAACCGTGTCTTCCCCCCCCCCCGCCCGAAGCAAATTTGAAGCTAAAGATGAATAAATGAACTCCGCCCCGCAGGCCGGCTTACAGTGAGTCCATGTCAAACACACGACGCGTCAGATAACAGCGGGATCGCTCCACTTATCAGTTTATCAGCGAGCAGCACACTGTTTACTGGAAAGATCACGTCCCCAACAGCAACGCTTGTTATTCTGGCATAGTCTGTGTATACGCGCAAACATGCAGTGCCTACGCATGTATGAATATACTTTTTTGGGGGGGGGGGGGGGGGGTTTGTTCGTGCATGTGATATGTGGAAAGCGCAGGTATTTGTCCAATAAACGCAAACAGGAGAAGCCCAGAGGCACAACGTGGAGCCCAGGACACACAAAATAAAACAGCAAATAATTAGCATTTACGTTCCCTTCTTTCAACGTACACTTCATTTGAGAATCGATCGCCCAGCCAGTGAGGCTTCAGTTGTTTCACTTGATGTGCGATGAGGAAAAACCACCGCACTCCACGCGTGTGATTTGAATGTGATAAACTAGGTTTAACGACAGCGGGAATGGCCTTTAGGTCCTCGGTGGCAGGCTGTGGGGGGTTGAAATGTATTCTCTCCGCCATTAAGTGTCACATTTATTTCATTCTAACAGTGATTATCCCCGTTGAGAGGAGCCTGAGATGTTCTTCAACACACAAAAGCAGCTCCCCCCCCCCTCCACCCCCCGGTGTCCCTCCAAAAAGGAAACAAATGTTGGCCTTGGTCAGAGGCAGAGCTGCTACATTTGACCCGTTCATAGAATACAACTTAATTCAGGACTCTCGTTAATTAGAAATTAGTGATTAACACATGCTTTAACGCTAATCTGAAGGTTGCCAGCGGAAACCTCCTTGTGACTAACTTAATTAACGGGGTCTGTGTTCTCTTTGATCTGCTTTGTATATTTTAACCTGCGGTGGAGTCTAAACCTCCTCTTGCAAAAAAGGAATGTATTGCTTGAAAATACATTATTATTGGGGAGTCTTTCGAGCAGCAGGTTGTGTTCACTTCTTTGTCACAATAACAAAATGAGGGCTGTAATAATGACCGATTTGGTGGAATGATAGAATAAGGTTGTGTTCCTTTTTTCATGGGATGCTGCCTTTTGTATTTGAGCAGCAAGATTAACACAGAGTGCCAAATCAAGAAAATTGAATTTGGGGATGTTTCTTTTCGTCTTCTTTGCTATTTTTGTTGCTCGCCACTTTTTTTTTTCTTTTTTTTTTACAAAAGATCTACATTTCATTTCACTGTCGTCCAAGAACACGCTGTGCTCAATTTCACTCTAGCATCCGTGTTCAAGGATTTCGGGAGCTTTCAGAGGAAAATACTAAATACATTGATCCAAAGGGTCTTCTCGTGTGTTGTTGTGTAATTGATTTAATGCAACTTCTTAACATTTGCCAGCCTCCGGTTGTGTCTGACAGAATGGTGTGTAATGCTGTGAAAACAGGGACCCTGCTTTCCCCAACCTGTCAAACTGGTAATTGGCCAACAGTTCCCTTAAATTGGAGTCTGCCACAGGGGCTGCGAACGCGTCTCAAATTGTGGACGGAATAATTGGTGGGGCGAGAAGAAGGAGGGCGGGCAGTGCACAAGAATCTCAAAGGCTTCCAATGCGACATTTCTGAAGCAACAAAAGCAATATAAATATACTTCTTAACCCGATCAAATGTAATTAATCTCAACAATGTCCTCTTGTCATTTGCAGGTTATTCCTCCATGCACATGCGAGAGACCCAGAGAGGAGGACGGCGGCAGAAACAGTGAGATGAGACCATTAAACGATGGTGAACACTAAGGAAAAAAAAGCACAAGCCAACCTGAAGCGGTTTTTCACTGCAGCCAAACCTCAATGAAAGAAGCTCGAGGGACGAGGGACGATTCGCCGAAGCGCTCTGATTGCTACATGGCGACGACGCCATCCATCGATGAGGAGGAGACAAACAAAAGGATTGTTTCTGGCTCGGAGAACAGTTGAACATCCGGGCTGACATCCCAACCAGATCTCGGCTGTACTGAAAACAAGCGGGTGTCCCCCCCCACCCCCCGCGCTCCCATCTCCCATTTATTTTTCGGGTCCTGCACATGACTCTCAGAGAAGCCCCCATGGCCTGCGGCTTAGGCGTGGTGATGAGTGCCTTGTTTTGGTCCGTAGCCATTGTATATTTCACTAATATCGGCAGAGTCAGTGGAGACTGCTGGTTAATTGAGGGTGAAAAGGGCTTTGTGTGGCTTGCGATTTGTAGCCAAAACCAACCACCTTATGAGGCCATCCCACAGCATATCAACAGCACCATTGTGGACCTCCGTCTGAATGAAAACAAAATCAAAAGCATCCATTATTCTGCCCTCAGTCGCTTTGCCAACTTGACCTACCTGAACCTGACGAAGAATGAAATCTCCTACATTGAGGACGGGGCCTTTTCTGCTCAGTTCAACTTACAGGTCCTTCAAATGGGCTTCAACAAGTTGCGCAACCTGACAGAGGGGGTCCTCCGGGGTTTAGGAAAGCTGCAGTACCTCTACCTCCAGGCAAACCTGATTGAGACTGTGACACCCAATGCCTTTTGGGAATGCCCCAACATCGAGAACATCGACCTCTCCATGAACCGCATCCAGCAGCTGGACGGGTCCACGTTTACCAGTTTGACCAAACTGACCACCTGCGAGCTGTACACCAACCCCTTCAACTGCTCGTGCGAACTGCTCGGCTTCGTCAAATGGCTCTCGGTGTTCCCCAACAGGACGAACGAGCGGATGGTCTGCGACTCCCCGCCGGGCGTCTCCGGTTACAGCTTGCTGAGCCAGAATCCCAACAACCCGACGTTCCGCAACGCGCTGCACATGCTCACCACCGTGTGCACGGATGACTACGTGACGCCGTTCATCCACCTGCCCACCGAGTCCTCGACGCCGCCGCCGGACCTGACACTGTGCGGGCTGGAGGACTGTCCCTCGGGCACAGAGCCGGAAGACATCACCATCAGCACCTACAACGTGGTGGAAGTGAACCCCCTGATGAAGCTGAAGCAGGTGTCCAACACGGGCGCCACCGTCACGGTTCAGATTCCTCACCCCTTCAAGAAGATGTACATCCTGTCGCTGTACAACAACAGCTTCTTCAGCGACATTCAAACCCTGAAAGCTTTGAAGGAGGACGTGGAACTGAAAAACCTCAAACCCCACACCAACTACACATACTGCGTCTGCTCCATACGTAACTCCCTGAGACACAACCACACCTGTCTGACGATCACCACCGGCACGCTGAAGGGAAAGGCCAGGGACGCGAACAACGCCACCGCCACTCACTACATCATGACGATCTTGGGCTGCCTCTTCAGCATGGTCATTTTCCTGGGCGTGGTCTACTATTGCCTGCGGCGAAAGCGTCGGCAGGACGAAAAGCACAAAAGAGCCGGTAGCCTGAAGAAAAACATAATAGAGCTCAAATACGGACAAGAGCTGGAGGGGGCCACCGTGTCTCGGATGTCGCAGAAGCAGCTGCTGGCCGGGGAGAGCATGGCGCGAATGCCCTACTTGCCGTCCGCGGCTGAGTTGGAGCAGTACAAATTCCAGGAGATGGGCGACACGCCCAAGATGATGAAAGGAAATTACATGGACGTGCGCGGCGTGGACCACCACGAACGCAGGGAGTGCGACATGGGGATGGCTGGGAACAGCCAGGGGTCCGTGGCGGAGATTTCCACCATCGCAAAAGAGGTGGACAAAGTCAATCAGATAATTAACAACTGCATAGATGCCCTGAAGTCGGAATCCACCTCTTTTCAGGGGAAATCAGGCGCGGTGTC
Organism: Pungitius pungitius; assembly: GCF_949316345.1. Taxonomy (NCBI): domain Eukaryota; kingdom Metazoa; phylum Chordata; class Actinopteri; order Perciformes; family Gasterosteidae; genus Pungitius; species Pungitius pungitius. The sequence goes on along the minus strand of NC_084911.1, from coordinate 2,439,870 downwards.
CACCGCCGAGCCCCAGCTGGTCCTGATATCCGAACACCCGCAGGGCAAATCGGGCCTTCTTTCCCCGGGGTACGCCGACAGCTATCACCACTCCCTGCAGAGGCACCGGTCCTCCGACGCCTCGCCAAAGAGGCCCAGCACTGCCACGGGGGGGCCCATGCGAAGCCCGAGGCCATACCGCTCCGAATCCAAGTACATCGAGCAGACCTCCCCGAAGGGAGAGAGCCTCCTCTCTGGCAACCCGGCCGCCGCCATCCTGAGGGCCGAGGCGGAGAAGATGCGCCAGTACGGCGACCACCGGCACTCCTACCCCGACGCCCAGATAGAGGAGCTCGAGGGGCCCGACGGCCACAAGTCCTCCATGTTGGAGCCGCTCACTCACTCCCGCTCCAGAGACTTGGCGTACTCCCAGCTCTCGTCCCACTACCACAACCTGAGCTACTCCTCCAGTCCGGAATACTACTGCAAGCCCTCCCACAGCATCTGGGAGAAGTTCAAACTGCACCGGAAACGGCACAAAGACGACGAGTACATGGCCGCGGGCCACGCCCTGCGCAAGAAGGTCCAGTTTGCAAAGGATGAGGACCTGCACGATATTTTAGACTACTGGAAAGGTGTGTCGTCCCAACAGAAATCATAACCTCTTTAGCTGCTTTTGAAACATTGGACCACGCATTGACACGAGATGACACGGGGACGTCGTCTCGACATTCCAATCAATGGATACTTCCTTGTTATTAGCAACTACTTGCTCAAGATGATCACGTTCTCTTTTGAGTGTGAGGGGAATGGGTTACAGAGTCTTTAAATTTGTCATGTTATGTAAAGCATTAATCGGGAAAACTTGTATCGATTGAAGAGAAAATATCTAGCAAATGAATAATACATATATATAAATATACATATATATATGTGTGTGTCACAATGGATTATAGGTTTTTGGGTATCGCATGGCCAAGTCCTGTGACAGTGGATTTGCTGTTGTGTAATATGAAACTACTATATGAAGAAATTACTGAAACTTCAACGGTTTTTGAGGAGTTGTTTGGACCCTTCACTCAAAAAGGACTTTTTTTTTTTTCTTCCCTCCCTGCATATATTTAATTCAACAAAAACTATGTACAGATATGGGCATCTATATTTGCAATGTTGCTGTGTAGATGGATGAGTATAAAGTGGCTGATTCGGGTTTTATCAGACGAACCGCTGTTCATGGGGAATAACTCGTTGCTGAGGAACCTTCTTGTCATTTCCACCGTCACCGCCTGTTTTTGTAACAATCTCTTTTTTAAAACCTTTTACATGCGTTTAAAAAAAAAATCCAGATTCCGTTTCAACGTCCCCTCTTATCACACAACGCAGTGTTCGCTGCATGGAATCTGACAGGAATGCGGGGAGCGTCTCCATCATTCCGTCTCTTCAGCCGTCATTTGTATTTTTAGTACCAAAGCAGAAACAATCGGAAATGTTTACAATATTTTCTGCGCGGTCGAGGGGGGGGGAATCGTGAAAAAAAAACAACAACAAAAAAAAAACAACCACACATCCGTAGATCCGTGCTTCTTTTTTCTATCGTGTCGGTGGTTGGGGAGCGTTACCGTAGTCACACAGGCCTGCTATTAACCACTAACATGTCAAAGGGCGAGCGGCGGCTCCTCGTCACTTGTTCAGAGGCCGCCGGGAGCCCGATGGATGAATGTAACAGATACATATTTCTGATCTGTCTATGGCAGCTTTTGTGTAAAAAAAACATAAATATATATATATATATATATATAGATATATATATATATTTATTTCATGCTATTGACAAATGTGGTTTGTTTGTTTTTTTCTTCCTTTGCTTCAATATTTCTTCCAGTGTATTAAAATGCAAAACGTCTTATCCGATTAATGCAGGAAAGTAGTTTGTTCTCTGGATGGGCCTTGCCGCTTGCTGAGAGGTTTTGTTTTATTCTTAAACTGCTAGGCTGTTAAAATCTTTTTGTATACTATGGAAGCTACGTACCAGACGAAATATCGACGTGCTAGATTCGAATTTGAGAATGTGAAACTGAATCCTCTGACTTACCGGCTGTGAATTTGTGTATCATGACATCTTTTTTTAGTAAATATTAATGCTTATTCTTTGTAAGGTGTTTATGTAACTTTTTCCAGAAAGGCTCATGATGGCTCACTCACGTTTTCATGGACGAACAATAAATCCCAATTTGGGCTCTCCCACACGTCTGAAGAATTGTAATAAAGTAACTCAACGCATTATAAGGTAAAGAACAGCTTTTGGAGGTTAAAAGGTGATCATCAGTGCTTTGTGTGAATATTAAACACCTTAAAATCAGCAGCACAGACAAACCCTCGGTGACCTAAGGGAATTCATTTATCCAGTGAAGTGGGGGTTTTTTTCTTCTTTTTTACTCCTTATTCCCCCTTTATTCATTATGTCGGTATAACTGCAGGCACGAGTTCCCCCCTTTTGTTCATTTTCTGTCACAAAGCTGCGTCTATTTCATCCAAGTGTGTCATGAAGCTGCTTTTACTCACTCATGTGAAGTGAAGCATCCATGAGCCTGATGTGAATGTGTTATGTAAGGACCTTCTAAAGTGTTAACTTGGTTGTCTGACTTAATATTTTCAACCGCCTTAAGATTTTGGGATATGTGTACAAGTGTAAATTTCCTTTTGTTTGATTCAAAGTTGATATTGTTGACGAGTCTCCATTTGTTGTTATTTTTATAAAAGCGTTTCAGTTTCCTCTGAGAGCTGTCAGGTTTCTGGTTCATTTAGCTACTTAGCCACATGTTTTTTATACTGCATATTGTAGCACTTCTGTGTCTAATAAGAGTGTTGACGAAATCTTTAGAAAGATCAGCAGTTGTTGTTCATGTGCATCGAAACAAACAAGAGCACAAAAAAAATGTGTTTTTTTTATTTTATTTCCTAATACTATGTTATCTGCTTTCAGACAAAGTACTGTGAAATAAAGTTAAGGGCGCACATACAATACACGCCGGCATCTTTATTACCACCTCGGGCCAGACCCGGCTCACCTGGATCCAGGCCCGGCTGGAGAACATCTGCGGCTCTAATCGGTACAGAAAGTGACCACCTGCTCTGCGACATCATCGGCGCTCTGGCCTCCACTCGGCTATTCATGAGCCGCGGCTATTTTTAGCCGGTTTTGAGTAGTTTTCTTCACAATCTTGGCACCGGTCCCTGGGATTAATTTCTTTTAATCTGAGTAAGATACGAAGTCAGCAAGACTTTCTACAAGTGAAAAATATTGAGTGTTTCCAGCTGAACTCAAACCATTTTGTTACTTCCTGCTGACCTCTACCTAGAAAGTGTAAAAAATGCACAAATTTCTGGCAAGTTTGCTTTATATTTAACGATGCATTGCACGTGTTACCAATTTCCTCTTCACACTGGTCTTAAAGGTAGAGAGAGAACATACAATTGCATGAAAGACAAAGGGAGAAATCACAAATGTAATGTTTACATATTCTGCCTCCGTCTTCAGGTAATGAACAGACAGTGAAATTGATGATCATAGTCGAGCATCATTACTAAGGTGCTTTGTTGGGGCAGCATCACACAAAACAAACGAAAATCTAATGGCAGCAGCTGTGCCGTGTGAACAGCTGTATTGCCATTTAAAATGAGCAATGACAAAGATAATTACAGATGACAAAGGTAGAGCCACATAACAGCTGACTGCACAACCAAAGGAAATGCCTTCGTCAAACCAGATCCAGTTGACATAAAGCGTAAGATGGCATGGAGCTAGACTTAAAGCTACTACATGGAATTTCAATTCTTTGTAGTTTTTGGCTTACCACGTTCCTTTCACATCGTTTTTTTTACCGACCTGGTTTTCTTGTTTGATTCTTCATTGGGCCAAAGAATATGGCCCGAGTCACATGCCACATGGTGTGTCGGGTCCCAGCGGGGACAAACGGACCAGCGAGCCAAGTGAGTAGTCATCAGTGCATTAACATATTGGTTTCAGTTGATTATTACTGTTCTACGAGATCAATCAAAAAACAATCAGAACGGCAATAAAATCTTGTTGATGTCATTTTTTCAATATGACATATTTTGTCATTTTTTAAAAAAAATGTTTCCCACCCAATATTTTTTTTTTCATTAAATTTTAACATTTTACCTAACAAAGTTTTGCTCTGTTTTCAAAAGATTTTTTGATTTTGATTAAATTTTTTAATTTTTTTTTCCAATAATTTTTTTGACCTAACAAATTTTATTAAAGATTTAATATTTTTCAACTTTTCTTTTATGAAATGTTTTGACTTAGCATATTTTGACTTTAAAAAAATAAAAAAATGTTGACATAACATTTTTTTGTATTCCATTTTTCGATTTCGAACATTTAGCATTTTTTATCGAATTTTTTTTCAACTTTTTTTTCCATGACATTTTTTGACCTATGACATTTTCCATTTTTTTTAACTACTATTTTTCAATTTTTTCCATGACATTTATATTATTATTATATTTATCCTCATATTTGTTTCTTTTAAGTACTGAAAACATTAAATGTATGGTGAGGGCAACATCAAGGTATCTTTCCGGTCCATTTTGCCTGCTTCATACAGGGAGCAGAGATATATTCTTTCTCCTCTCACACTCTCAATAGACCATAGCAAATTGTAGCTGCATGTTGCACGGGCCCTGAAATTGTCATTAATTTGCCATTAAAACTATTGCACAAGTCTTCTTTTGAAATGTTCTTTTTAATGTGTTCACTCCCACCTTTGACAAGAGTCTAAACCCAACATTAAAGATTCTGTGTGCTCCCTTGCCCTGTTTGAGCTTTCTTGCCGCATGCTATGCGTCGTAAACAGATGCAGGGCTTCTTGATTAGTGGAGGCCAGTAAACCGCCTTCGAGATTCCTGCTGCAGGTCAACACTGTTTTTTAATGTATTTTCCAACCGTCTCACTTAGCTCACTTCTGTCCTCCTTCAACCACAGCCAATACTAAATCGCCCAATAAGCAGTGCATGGCTTGAAGCTAAAAGGAGTCTCCCCCTTTTCTGAAAATGCATTGGAATTCAACAACAAAGCAGCGACCACGTTGCTTTACTTTGCTTTACTCACCTCGGCCGTCGATGGCTTGTTTACGCGGCTGCTTTTGCTCCCTTTTCTATTTGCAGGCTGCTTGTTGGGCCTCCCCCAGGGGAAATGAAGGGGGAGAGGCGGCGGAAGGCTCGGACTCATTTGTTGTTGGTATTCACATCACTGGGCAACAGTGGTTTAGCATTAAGGCACACGTTACAAACACACTCGGCTTGTAAGTCCAGAGCGGCATCGACCTCTCAGAGTCGAAAAAAAAGTTGTGCAGCTGCACGCAGATTAGAACATTCCTCCCAAATGATGGTTCCAGGTGATGATTCAATTTAAATTATTAACAAAAGGTGCAGAATTCAAACAAACAAATCTGCAATGGAACAAAGAAAGTCGATGGCGTGCAAACCACTTCATCATCCCACAATGCAGTGCGTCACATTTTAGCAATGCACTAAAGGCCATTTTAGACACTGTGCTAACGGGCGGGTGTCCTAAACGGGGCCTTAAGCTAACGCTAGGATAAACTCTAGCATAGCGTGGGAACAAGGTAGCTTTTCCTAATTAGCAGTAAGCACAGTACAAAGTCTGCTTTGAACTTTGAATTCCGTACAAATCCATAATCTCCTGAAAAAAAAGGAGCGAACAGACTTGTAGCCCTGAAGCCTGGAGCCTGGACGCGTGGCTCTCTCTCCGTTTGAAGACCACAATTCAGTCAGCACACAGACTCAATCGTGACATTTTAAAGAAGAGGCTCAAACGGATGTGACCACTGCTGAAGAACGGTGTCGAGCGAGCGGCTGACGAAGACTGGTGAGCGTCCCAAATGCTCTCCATCAAACGACCACGGCGTTTACTATGGAGGGAACAATGATTCAGACACAGGGCGCCCCAACGTGTCACATGGGAACTGGGGCGTTACCCGAATGCTTCATGTTGCATGTTGTTGTTGAGATGATAATGACAAAAAAGATCAAATTGATCCTCCAACATCTCCCCTGGAAGAGTGACCACGTGACGCAGACTTGTTTCTTGAGTTTAGATAAAGAAAGACTGTGCTTTTTGCATGCAAACACACCGGACCCTCCCCCCGGACCCGGCTCATCATGCGGCGCATTAATTAGCCGTCAGCAAAGCAGCACCACTTTAAAGTATATTTGCGGGGAGGAAACATCCAAAGTTGCTCTTGTCTTATTAGGTAAGGGTGATCAGCTGTGACGAACAGGGGTCCTGCGGTGGGCTGCAAGGTGGTCTAATTAACAGATGGAACAGAATAACAAAGCAGAATAAAAAAAAATGTAAAAAAAAGATGGTGTGTGGGCGGCCCAGCCATGCCTCGCAAATTGAATTGTGAATGACAGATATGAGCCGTGTGATGAGGGCCCCCCCCCCCCGGGGGGGAGGAGAGCGGCGTGAAGGAATGAATGACGAGCACCTTCGCGTCGACGGGCCCCAAACTCTTCGCTCCTCTTAACGCTGACGGTTCGTTTCAAACGAGCCCGGAGAGACAGAGAGAGAGAGAGAGAGAGAGAGAGAGAGAGAGAGAGAGAGAGGGAGACCTCGTCGATGAGGTCACGAGGTCACGGGGGCCGACGGCTCGTTGCGGTGTTGAAGCGAGGGGGAATCAAAGAAGAGTCTGCACACACCGGGAAAAACACGAGAGGTATGAAATAACGGGTCACGGGACTTTCATTACGGGAACTTTAGCTCGGGGCGCCTGTCTCCCCTCCTCATCTGGGGTCTTTCTTTTTCCTGCGCAACAAAGGGTCCTCTGATCACAGCAGGCTTCAAATGAGAGGAGACGGAGGGAAATGAATCGTTTCATTCTTCTGAAAGATAAGGAAGGATTTTAGGGCTTTAAGTATTTCCTCCTTGTAGCTTTAGTAGAAATTAGCTTACAGGGTAAAAAAGGGGCCGGGTCAGGTGGTTTCCCTTCACCTCATTAACAGGGCTGTCACGGTTTGGTTCTGCTCTGTCTTATTTTGTAGTTTTCATGTCTCTTGTGTTCCTGGGTAACTTCACTTCCTGCCTTGTCCCGTGATTGCCTGAGTGTTTCCACCTGTGTCCAATCACCTGCACCTCCCTTGTGTATTTAAGCCCTGTGTGCCAGTTGTCCTTTGTCGCGTCATTGTCTTCATGTCAACGTTCTTGTCAAGTAAGTCAAGTCAAGTCAAGTCTGTTTTGTGTTTTCAAATCCAGGTCCCTGTTTTTGTCTGTTTTGTTTTCTCCTCCTTCCTCCCCTTTTTGGTTGGAGCGATTTTGATTTTGAGTTTCGACAATTAAAATCTTTTTATTTTTCTCATCACTCTGCATCTGAGTCCTCCCTTGCCCTCGCACCAGCCGAATTGACAGTGCTGGTTGATCATTTCACTGTATTGATGAATACGGATTCTTATCTCTTGAGGACATCGAAGACAAAGCCAATCACACCCAGCGGCAACTAGCAGGTTTTAGGGAATGTGTGGAAGATTTGAGTGAATGAAGCATTTCTTCTTCTTTCATAGGAGACATTTTGACAGGTGAAAGCTGAGAAAAGGAGTGAAGAATATGTGTCACCCCGAAGAATCTGAGCGGTGACGTCACCCAATGAGATTCTCCCCCCCCGTCCCGCCGCGAGGGAGCGTCTGATTGCTGAGGCGCTTTTGTCACTTGCTCGGACGAGGCCCCCGATGCACACTGCAGGTCATAGAATCTGTCCGGCAATCATAAAGTCTGTGCAAGCTTCCGCTGATTGACACTCGTGTCCCTGGCGTCGATGAAAAGACACTTTAACCAACAACCATGAAAGCTTCTGGTGTATTTGTGTGGAAAAATAATAATAATGAACACAACGGTATTCACAATCACAGCTGATTTTCAGTAATTGTCAACGTTTCTGTTGCCGGAACTCACATTTTTTCAAATTTTTTTTTCTTCGAATGATCAACTCTAAAACGTGCAGCCTCCGACATGTGAAATGACTTTGTGGTGCAGAGGAGAATGCAATTAGTCGGAGGCTTCATGATTGCAAAATGGCTCAGATTGCAATCCATTTAGAAGCCGCATTTTCCACCACGTGCCGAAAGCGCTTCAAGGATCCTCTGAATGCTTGACGCCTCGTTGCACTACTTTTCTCTCCTTAGTGAACAACAATTCTCTATTATCCCAATTCTTTTGACTGTTTAATAACGCAGAAAGGGAAGGAAGCGCTATAATTTACATTAGCGGGAGCTCTCTCTCTCTCTCTCTCTCTCTCTCTCTCTCTATGTATTCTGCACAAACACTAAATATTCCCCCGTCATTGGTGAGTGAGCGGAGACACGAGGAAGTGAAGAAGCTGATGAACATGAATGGAACATCTGCACGGAGCATAAGACATAAGAGACGTACTCGTAGCAGATAAGACACCACCGTCATATTTGTCCATGCTCTCTCGTTTTCTGAGGTGATCAATGAAGGGACAAGTCGCCTCATTTTTCTCCCAGACTTGGGGGAGGGGGGGTCACCTCATGCAGGTTTAGGACACTTCTGCATTGGGCTTCACATGGAGGTTCCCGCCCACCTGCATGCATTCCATGCATTCCTCTCTGCATCTCTAGATGGGATGAACACGCAGGCCGCGCGCATGCCGAGGTCAAAGAGCTGGAAGAATGTGCTTTGTGGCCGCAACACAGAAACAAGGACAGTGTGAAAAAAAAAAAAAAAACACAAGCAAATGAACCTCCTCTGCATTCTGTTTAACACTCCTGCTGAATAGAGAACGAGGCGCGTCCGGCGGCGTGTTAGTATTCATTGTGACTGAAGCGAAGCCGTGTTCGTTCTTCATTTAACACCACAGAGGGAACGGAGGGATTGGAATTCTGCTGGAGTGGCGTCCCGCTAGGTGGCCGGCGGCCTGGAGTCCTCAATCCCCAGCGAGAGCATCGACGGAACCCTTCTGTTTTGTGATTTGTATCGTGAGGGGGGGGGAAAGGGGAGGGGGGGGGGGTCGTTTTCTCGTTAGCAGAAGATTTAAACCAATAGAATCAAAGCAGAGGGAGAATCGTCCAACTTGAAATTCAACACGTGTCTCTCTTTCTTTCCTCTCACGGTCACGTGACTCCTTCACGCCTCCGGGTGTGAATGTGAGTTCCTCTCTGTCTCCGCGCATTAGCCATGCGATGGACTGCCGATTTCTCCAGCAGTGTATCCTTTCCCCTCCACCCAATGCATGCTGGGATACACTCCGCCCCCCCCCCTTCCCCCGCGGCTCCGACTGAAACAACAACCGAAGGGTGTGAGCTGTGTGAAATATCTGGAAGTGCTTTTAAAGACAGTCAATGCGCTGTGAAGTTAACCTAAAACGGGTATTTTTATTTTGTTCAGTATTATGAAAAAACAACAGCAAGTGACCCACTGAGGAGATTTGAAGTGTCTAAATGCTTTTTTATTTGTGAAGCTTACATTTATACTGGTGGAGATGGTGGAGATGATCCTGCTGGACAGAAACCTACAACAACGCCGTTGTGAGAGAGGTGGTGCTGGTCCAAAATGGGTTTAAATATGCCAGAAACTGAAGTGAGACTGCACAAAAAGGGTTAAAAAACACTACTTTAAACAAAGCAAAGAGTCCCATGTTTTAATCAGAAGGACGTCGTGGAACCAGAGAGAAACTCCATCATTCATTCCATAATTCATCAAGTTGACAAATCAACCTTTCGCGCTGTGGCCAGTTGACAGAAATCCAAGGTCGTTGAACTGAAACCTTTGTCCATAAACACTTTTTATTACATATTAACATAGTTTTCTGTACTGCTGTCATGTACTTGAAATACCGTTGTGTTTTGCCCCTCAGGGCCACCGTACAGCGTGAACACGTAATGCAACTCCAGCTACAGCACCGAGCAAAGCTTCCAGACGGCAACCAATGAGTCATGGCTCGGGTTCCGTTTGGGTTTTCTGCATGTCCGGTTTTCCAGGTATCGTGCGCCGTAGAAGAATCGAGACACCCGAAGGCATCCATCTCCTGATGATTATTAGTCACGCCGCTGCCCTTCCTGCATCTTCTGCACGAACATCTCTCCTTTCGGCGGGTTACGCGAAAGAGGAGGAACGAACGCTCGTACTCAGTCGCAAGGATCCGTGCAGGGGGCGACTCCTCCGACTGCAACGTGTGCACAACTCAACACAAAACAGTGTGTGGCCCAACAGGAGCCTCCCTTCCAGGTCCTGAGCCGGTTGATCCCAACAGAATCCCACCATTGATTACAATACACACTATTAAATTGTGGGCCTTTCGCGGCGTTGTTACCGGGGGGCAACCGTCCCGCCTCTAGGGGCCCATATTGGAACATCAGGGACATGCTCTCTCCGCGTTGTTTCTGTCTGAGCCAGTTAGAACCGGTTTCAGGGGGGACGCGGAACGGTGATCGCAGCGTGGCGCCCAAACAGAGACACGAGCCACACTCTGCACGTCACGTCACAGCCACAATCGACGAAGCGAGCTGACGGGGGTTTCTTTCGCAGCGGTCCCTTCAGCAGTCCTCCGTCGGCCCCCACGCAGCTCAGAGGGGGGGCTTGTTTACGGTATTTATTAAAACTCCCACGCAGCCCGTCGCGGGGCGGCGGATCATCCGTCTCACACGCGCCGACTCAAGGCCTCTTTCACACGCCGGTTTCCCGGTGGTTAATCCGTCGTGTTCCGCCAGGTCTGTTTACGTTTGCGCCGGGACGTTTAAAAAAAAAAAAAAAAAAAGGGGGGGCGGGGGGGGGTCTGTCCAAATATATTCAGTGTAATGTGTATAATCCAGCAGATCAGACACCCTGCTAAGAATCAATCTTTGTTACCACATTCCCATCCTCTGTCCAGGCTGTATTTATTTCCAGAGCCATTTTAAAATATTAAGCGGTTGCCTAGGTGATCATAATCCCTCATTTTAAATAATCACAATTGAATGTCCTCAACCCTCTTTGAATTTATTTTATTATCTTTACTGGCTTTGTAGCAGAGCAGCAACTATAATGCAACAACTACCTTCTTAAACTTCTTTAATCTTTACCTCAACCCCTAAACGGCCTGGCTGCCCCCCCCCCCCCCCCCCCCGACTGCCTCCCTCCCTCCTGACAGCCAGACCTTAAATCTGCTAATGCAAACCTCCTGCGAGTCTCGAGCACCGAACCTGTGGCAACAAGGCCATTCATCTTTTTTTTTTTTAAGTTTAAAAAAAGCTTCAAAAAGCTCTGCATGAATTTGATCCATTATTAAATGTATTATTGCACATCCGCTGTTCATTTGACAAGCAGAAAGATAAATAATTCATCCATCCAGCGGATGCAAGTGCTTGTTGAGGCTTCCATTGCATTGTCATACATTTCTTAGCTGTGATTCAAATTCCTAGTTGAAGTTGAAGCTGAAGCTCATCACGTCTCTTCCCTTGCACCTGAGGGCATATTTGACTTAATAATTGAAACGAGAGAAGAAGGAAAACAGAGTCCCAGTTGAGAAGATAATTAGTTACGAGGTGAAGTTTTACCGTGTGAGTCAGAGGGAGGAGATTTAAAAACAGCAGCAACATCACGTTGTCGTTTTTTTAAGGAGTGACATTCATCGACGAGGCCCCAAAGGATCTTCGCCCCTTGCCTTTCCGCCCGTTACCAGATCCCCAAACAGCCGACATGTGCTTCTCAGCAAAGCGAACCAAGAGCAGCAGATATATTGTCAGCACCCATTAGAGTCAAAGCCACTCTGTTTTCCCCAGAGAGGACCTGCTAAAATATGGAACGGCATGAAGGATACTTCTTCCCCCACTCGTACCTTCCTAATCAAGCAGAAGTGATACTTATGGAACATGTCAGGCAATCTGTACTCTCTTAACTTTGACTGCGTGAGGAGATAAGCTCCTTGATGGCTCCTATTTCTGTCTTTTCATTCAGCAGCTCGTTCTGAGCAACGTCACGTCTCACAGAGAGCAAAACCACGACCCGGGATGCAGAATACTTAAGTGTGACAAAAGAATATTGCACAATATTCCTCCCTCGGTACAAAGGAGCCACAAAGACCTGCTCAAGTTTTCCTTTACTTCACTTTTAAGAGGGACATTTTAAAAATAGCCGAGCGCTGTCTTTACAGCATCATCTGTAAAGACAGTACAGATGATGTACTGTATTCCATCCATGATGTACAGTATTCCATCTCTCTGGTCCGCCCGCAGCTCACTCCCGCTCGTACACAGGAACAACAACATCCGCATACGTCATCTGCGTACTCATCACGTGACTTCATCTAACCTCCTGCCTGTCTCAACTTCCGCCACATGGACTTCACAACAAAAGCCTCTTAAAACAGCACTCTTCAATACAAGATCACTCAATAATAAAAGCCTGCTCCTCTGTGAATTCATCAATGACAATAAACTGGATATACTTTGTCTCACAGAAACCTGGCACAAACCCATGGAATATATTGCACTAAATCAGACCACCCCACCTGGTTACTCCTACATTGACAAACCCCGTTTGGACCGGCGAGGAGGCGGCATCGCAGTTATCCATCGCAGCGACATCTCCCTCCGCTCCATCTCCATCCCGGCTGTATCATCCTTTGAACACCTCGCTTTCAGACTTCCCGGCTCCCAATCACTTACCGCTGCAGTCATCTACCGCCCCCCCAAAAACTGCCCAGCATTTCTTTCAGATTTCACAGATTTTGTAACTCAGCTGTCCTCCATTTCCCCATCTGTTCTCCTTCTCGGTGACTTCAACATCCATATTGACTCCCCTACAGCCAAATTCACATCTGACTTTTTGGACATTTTAAACTGCCTCAGCCTCACCCAGCATGTTACTTCCCCCACACACAATCATGGACACATCCTAGACCTGGTTTGTTCCACATCCTCCCTCACCATACATAACCTGTCATTGACCGACCTCACAATTTCTGATCATCTGGTCATCACCCTGGACATTATTACCCCCTCTCCCACTGCCAAACACTCAAGAACAATTACATTCCGTAACCTGAAATCAATCAGTCCCATCGCTCTCTCTGCATCCATATCCCATGCCTTCACCAGTTCTTCGCTTCCCTCAGATCCAACTGCCTCTGATCTCGTCAACTTCTACAACCACACACTCTCCTTCTGCCTCAACCAAACAGCCCCCCTCAAAACTGCCTCAGTCTCCTTCTCCACCTCCGCCCCTTGGTTCACCCCAGATCTCCACAATCTCAAAAAACAAAAAAGACAACTTGAAAGGCTCCATAAAAAATCTGGTCTCATTGTCCATGCCCAAGCCTACAAACAAGCTGTAACCACATATAACTCCGCCCTCAAAACTGCCCGGTCCAACTTCTACTCACAACTCATCCACTCAAATTCTTCCAACCCCCGCACACTATTCTCCACTTTTGCAAAACTGACTAAACCCAAGGACAATATAACCTCCACATTCACTACTGACAAATGCAATAACTTCCTGTCATCCTATCATACTAAAATCCATACCATACACTGTTCACTTGCATCCACTTCCTCCGCTTCTCTTCCCTCTGAACATGAACACGCTCCACTCACACTCCATTGCCTTCCCTCCTTCTCTCCTCTGTCTCCCTCCGAAACCACCAAACTTCTCACAAACATGAAATTCTCCAACTCTCAGCTTGACCCGATTCCATCTTCCCTCCTTAAAACCTGCATACCAACTCTAATCCCTCTCATCACCAGCATCATCAACACTTCCCTTACCTCTGGATCTGTCCCATCCCCACTCAAACTTGCCTCCATCACTCCCCTCCTGAAAAAACCCGGCCTTAACCCTGACAACCTGGACAATTTCAGACCCATCTCCAATCTCCCGTTACTTTCAAAAATTTTGGAACGCGCCGTCATAACTCAACTCCACCAACATCTCCACTCCTCCCATCTCTTCGAAAAATTTCAATCCGGATTCCGTTCACACCACAGCACAGAAACAGCACTTCTTAAAGTTACAAATGATCTCCTCCTCGCCGCTGACTCTGGTTCCATATCCATCCTCCTCCTCCTCGACCTCTCCGCAGCTTTTGATACAATAAACCATACCATCCTCCTCCACCGTCTACAATCAATCGGCATCTCCGGCACAGCACTCCTCTGGTTCACTTCATACCTCTCCGACCGTCACCACTTTGTCTCTGTCAACAACTGCAACTCCCACACTTCCCCTGTCACCCACGGCGTCCCCCAAGGTTCCGTGCTCGGCCCCCTCCTATTTACCATCTACATGCTTCCCCTCGGTCGGATCATCCGCCACCATGGACTCAACTTTCACTGCTATGCTGACGATACCCAACTCTACATCGCCACCAAATCCATCACCCCGGTTATCCTCTCCACCATCACTGACTGTATCTCCGACATCAAAACCTGGATGGACAATAACTTTCTCAAACTCAACAGCAAAAAAACTGAACTCCTCATCACCGGCCCCAAATCTCTCCTCTCCTCTGTCCAGAACTTTACCCTCCACATTGACGGTCACAATGTCACCCCCTCCCCCTCTGTACGCAACCTCGGCATCATAATGGATTCCACTCTCTCATACCAAACGCACATTAACCACATCACTAAAACATCCTTCTTCCACCTCCGCAACATTGCCCGCCTCCGCCCCTCCCTTACCCAGTCAACAGCAGAAATCCTCATCCACGCATTCATCTCTTCCAGACTCGACTACTGCAATAGCCTCCTCTATGGACTTCCCACCACTCATCTCCAAAAACTGCAATACATCCAGAACTCTGCTGCCCGCCTACTCACCCATACCCGGTCCAGAGAACACATCACCCCGGTCCTCGAACAGCTCCACTGGCTCCCTGTTCAATATCGGATTCAATACAAGCTCCTCCTCCTCACTTATAAGTCCCTCCATAACCTGGCTCCGCCCTACCTCTCTGAGCTCCTGCAACAACACCAGCCCACCCGCCACCTCCGCTCAGCAGGCACCAACCGCCTCACCCCTATCATTCGCACTAACCGCCGAACCCTGGGGGACCGAGCCTTTGCCATCGCCGCCCCCACCCTTTGGAACTCACTCCCACAGCCCATTAGAAACTCTGACTCACTACCTTCCTTCAAATCAGTGCTCAAAACCCACCTGTTCAAACTAGCTTTTTCGTAAACCGCCTTTTTTGTTTTTTTCCCCCATGTAAAGCGTCTTTGAGTGTCCAAAAAACCGCTATACAAGTTCGATTTATTATTATTATTATTATCATCACGGTGAGTAATGAGAGCCGGGGAAACACGTGGATGAAATGTTCCGTCTGAAAAGCATCAAACACGCTGATTAAAACCATGTGACATCAAAGCTCAAAGGGACGTCTGTGGGGGATTAAAAAAAAAAAAAAAAAAGGACACTTCTGTCCTCTCGAGATGTGCGAGGAGGAGCTCCACCACTCTGCCGCTGTTGTCGCTGGCGTCGCGCCCGGGGGGGGGGGGGGGGGGTTTGTGGACGACTGGAGGGGCGCGGATTCATTTCAGGAGGCGGCGTGCGGCTTCGATGGCGTGTTTGTGGCCGTCGGGGCGGACGTCGCAGAAGGGAATGATGCTTCTCACAGTCGGCCGTGTTCGAGCTGCTTATAAGACCCTTTTTTTTTAATCATAATTAAAAGGCCCCACATGATGAGTTCAAACATTTCCACTTTTAAATAAAAGAATACACTGATTTTCTATGTTTTCTAAGATTGTAAACTTTGGAATTTTTCTACACTTTTCCTAAGAGTTTTTGGGGGATTTTATTAGTAACAACTGTTCATTAATAAAATCCACGGGGGTCAAAGGTTGAAAACATTTGATATTTCTGTTTTTTTTTGTTTTGGTCGTATCAGCTTTCTATTCAGGCCCGGTGACCTGATGACACCGCTGGCTTCAAGTCTTTTTTAAACATATTGGAGGGTGGGCAGGCGCTAATTTCAAGCCCCACTGGGCACCCACACACACCTTCTTACAGCTTCTCCTCAGCTTGATTCCCTTCAACGAACTTTGCCTCAGCATCTTCTGACTGAAATACTGATGTGCTGCCGTGCAATGCAAAATAATCCAAATCATAGATCTGGTGGCGGTCTTTGATGTTAAATGTTGACTCCCATCTTCAAAGAGAAGCAAACGAAACACAATTTCTATCTGATGAAAAAAAAGGATTAAGCAGCTGATGTCAAAAGACGTACAATCAGAAAACACACGAGTGACTTCAATGTCTCTGCAACTGAGAGTTGGAAAGACAAAAAAAACGTGTTTTTTGCTTTTATTGCAACATCTTAAAAGTTAGTTAGTTAGCTTATGAAAGGCTTTGTGTGTGAATCCCAATAAACGTGTCTTTTTATTGCAAATTAACAACGCAGACCTGCTGGCTGCGCCCTGCAGGAGGTTTGCGTCCCGACAGCATGCGAGATGGTCAACGTACTTCGGACCTGTGTAAATGTCGGGTGGCCTTTTGAAGGCTCCTTCTTGGTTCCCTTTTGGCGCTACGGACTCTTCCCACGGCTCCTGTGCTGTAATCCAACAGCCCGCCGTAGCAGGAGGCCGGAATAATGGACGTATGGGACCACTGGAGGATTTGGCCATGAGCAGCAGGAGTCGCTTTGAGACAAAGAGGCAAAGCGGATTCACGACAAGCAGTAATTACTAAATCTAAGCGGTGCTTTGTACGAGTTTTGGAGCAGTGGTGAAACGCTGAACTGGATCAGAGACGCCAAAATATGAATGAGGAGAAAAAATGTCACGGTTTTTGATTGTTATATTTGAGCGAATTACCTCAGGTGACCGCTAGAGATCCGGAAGTATATAAAAACCACCCACTGATCAAAAAGAGAGTCAGCTGACTGAGTTTTGTGCACACAGAAAACTACAACTGGTCTTGTTTCATTGATATTGTAAATCTAACGTTTAAACCAACTTCCAATAATCTCGTTTCTAGAAACGTATCGATTGTTCTCTTCCCCGTCTGGAGCAAAGGCGTAAACATCGTAATATGAAAAGAGGTGAGGGAGGAGGATCCTAACATGCAATTTAAAAGAGTTGCTAATTCACCATTAAACCTCTCGAGTGAGTGGCAGGTCAACACGGAAACCAAATAACACAACAATTGAAGTGTTTTTCTGTCTTACGTAACTCTCTGGCTGTGCTGTCGGTCACATGACTCCCACGCGAGGAGATTAACATTTAACATTCCATCTAGAACGTTGTTGCTATTTGCTTTGACAAAAGGGTTAGGCTGAACCCTAATGCAATAATTGTGATCATAGTTGTGTGTTTTCTTGTTAATGTAAGATTTGGTGTAAAATTGAAAAACAGCAGAGTGACAATCAAGACCAACAAAAGGTTGGAGGATGGCTTGAGATTCAACAATCAACCAAATCAGGTTCCTTTTTTCATGATTACAATCATCGCTACGGAAACAGTAAATGTGAGATCCTAGAAATGTAAATGTGTAAAATGTATAAAATAAAGACATTATGCTGCACAACGTTTTCTTTGCGGCTCTCCTATAATGTCGTTATTTTACAGTGGCTCGAAGCATCGTAATAAATCCCTCTTTGCACCCTCGTTTTTGACATTTTCCTGAAATATTCAACAACAAACACTGAAGCGGCCGGAGAAGGTTACGAATTTGACTCCCCACAAGTATCAACACACACAACCGCTCCAGTCGAGCTGCTAATTGACGTAAAGTTTACAAAATTGTTCACACACATTTGACACCCCTTCAACTGTTGACTAAGAAACAAACAGAGTAAAATAAATGAACCGCAAGCTTAGCATCCACGTGTAACGCATCCCTGTGAAAGAAAGAGAGCGGCAACCTTTTCAATCCGACCACCTGGTAGACTGCTGAGGGCACCAAAACCGAGGAACATCAACCAAAACGTACGTTTTAGCCTTTAATCATTCTTCTTGCAAAAGAAACGATTCATTTCATTTCAAACCATTTCGAATGCAAACGACACAGAGTGAAATAACCTAAAGAAAGAAGAAAAACATTCACGTTAACGTCCACTCAAGACCTTTGTGAACAAGAATAAGATCATTATTCCTAAAGTCTCCAACTCAAACTTCTCCTGCTCAGGACTCTGCCCTGCAGGTGATCCGTTATTCACCCCAAAAATACGACAATCTACTGCTCACAGGGTCCCGAAATGAGCCATTCGAAGAAAGAAAAGTTCAACAGTACAGCCACGGGCGCCACGGTAACACAACAGAAGAGACGTGTGTCAGACGTCAGACCTTTAAGCCCCGCAGGTTACACAGGAACCATTAAAAACCCGCCAATGCGGCCGTGTTTACCACCTGAACGTGCACGTTGCATTTAAGGAAAATGTTCAGCCCTGTTTTTCAGCTCTCGTAAAAAAAAACTACAAAAAACATCTATATTCCATCCCCTCCTGCTGGAGCCCTGTGGCCTCTCGCCTTCCACATCAGATCAGGTGACAGGGGGCCCGGCGGAGCCCACTCAGGTGCTCAGACGTACTCGGTACCGAGGTTCCTCTAAACTCACCAGCACAGCGACGGAACCCGATCAGAAGAGGCCACACTCAGCCCACTAATGTATCTCAGCTCAAACAGAACCTTTTTAAACCTCTGACATTAAGTTTATTGGAGCTGCAGCGTGATCAATCAAGGTGTTTTTCATAAAAACAATGCAAACTGTTTCAGATGATTATATTAATATAATAATGCTTATAATGATATAATAATGCTTATATTGATGTAAAAATGCTTATAACAATGTAATAATGCTTATAATTATGTAATAATGCTTATATTGATGTAATAATGATACGTGTTTGTTCAGTGTTTCAGTTTTTTTTAATCAAGTGTTTGTCAGATATTGACTCAACTTGAAGTTAAATTCAAACAGAGACTCACTCACTTCCCTCCTGAAAACATTCAACCGGCCACCTAAAAAAAACCTCAAATCCAACGAGGAGAACCGCCGCGGTTCAAAGATGGTCGACCATTTAAAGAGGATTTCACATTACCCGACCACGAAGAACGCGATAAGACCATCAGCAACATGAGACATGGCGCTGCCCTAGACATCATCTTCCCTCACCTCCATCCACAAGAGCCTGTCCATCAAAAGCTTTGTCAAAACACACAGCGAGACGCCGCCTCCCTCGGCTCCCGGGGGGGGCTCGGTTGACTTCAGCTTAGACGACAGTTTCGTATTGTTCGTTCTCCAATGAATAACCTGCATTGACTCTGTGTTATTAAGACTCCCAATGCCCCCCACTAAGCCCCCCCCCCCCCCCCCCGCCGCCCCACACACACACCTAATTTGGGCCGTTGGCTGTCAACATTGATTACGCCTTGATACCCCCTTCTGTTGGCCCTGCCGGTGGGACTCTGCACTGTGAGGCATCGCTCACCCGAGATGTCCATCACTGCGGAAGGGGGGAAGGGGGGGGCAGGGGGGGGAGCACCGCTCTGTCTTCATCACAAGAGCAGAACCCGAGCGGGTCGCCCGGGGCGGAGGAAGCGAGGAGCCGGCGTCCCGGAGGATTCGCGCGGAGCCGGAGGAAGACGACTTGGACCTCGGCTTTCCTTCCGGCCCGAGGCCTCCTGAGTGCTCAAAGGAGCCCTTTCTGTTCGACAACAATCCTCATTTTCAGGTGACTTCACACCGAAGGAAACAATAACACATCATATCGTGTACATCCCCTTGATTCCTGGTGGATTTGCGGCGCCGCTCTTCTCTCGCTGTGATACGCTGCGTGTTCACGACAGCCACACAACACGAAATAAAGCCTTTTATTAAACCACAATGCTTTTTATCTACTCAAAGCTAAAAGAGGAGTGGAAGCCCGTCTCCGCAGTGTTGAAATGGACAGAAAGGCTGAAGAACAACGTTATCTGACGTACAGCGGTGGTAGTAATAGTTCACTTCTCACTGTACACCATTAATTATCCATCACACGTCAGCGCAAGTCCCCCAAAACATTTGACAGAGGCCACGACTCGGGGATTAAACGCGGCCTTTATCAGACACCGAGACCTCGGAGTGCGTGCAATCACGATCCCTGAAAGCAGTTATTAGTACAATTTAGTCTGATGAGCTATAAACGCACGTCAATGGAGATGATTGCCGAGATGAGCATTTCCTCGCCACCTGCTGCGTTTGATTATCACCCGCAGAGAGGCGGAAACGCCGCCCCGAACCTCGGAAATCAAAGTCTCGATTTTCAAAACTTTTTTTCCGTAGTAGGTACGTGTGACGAAGCACAGACACATTCGCCCCAAGAGTTTTTCTCAACAACGTTGTTCAAATTGGTCGTGATGGCTTTGTGTTGTGTGTTTTTTTTTCCAGTGATGAAGACTTTTGTGAAATTTAATGAGGCCATTTTCTACTCATCCTATCTCGTCGCGGCAGCGGAGCGTTGGAGCGTCACGCGTGACACGAGGGTTGATTAATTGGGAGGAGTAGCATTCAAAGCAAGAGCACGATAACCAGTGCAGCGTAGAGATTTAAAAGAGAAAAAAAAAAAACAGCGACCCTCTATTTTTCTGAGATGATTCTGAGAAGCAGCGGCCGTGGGGTCAGGACGAAATAAGAGAAGAAGCTGTGAGCAGCAAATCACTCCTTAAAAGCCCCCATTGTCTTCTCTGTGATGTACGGGGAGGGGGCGACATCAAAGAGGTGCGCAGGACTCAGAGGACGGGGGGTGGGGGGGGGGGGGGGGTGATAATGGTAGAAATGGATGGGAGAGCTCTCCATTCTCCATAATGGCCTTTCAAGCAACCTCCCCGTCACTGGTGTGTGTAGCTTTGCCTCGTACCTATTCCATTACGCCGCGCTCACCAGAACGCCCTTTTGGCGATACTTGAAAACCTCTCAAAAAAAGAAAAAAGAAAGGAAAAAGAAAACGCACGAGGAAGCAGGAGCGGTTCCTGCAGCAGCTCTCAGGTTACCGTGAGACGTGGCGAATGACCCACCTCAGACCGGCGCTGGTAAGGCACAAACAGTCCGAACGCCAACGCAAGAGCGAAGAAAAAAAAAAAAAAGCTTCGGGAGCTTCGGGAGAGTTCGGGGGCTTTTTGTGACACTGAAGCAGACAAGTGAGTTGATTAGAAGTTGCCGGCAATGAGTTTCTTTGGAAATTATGAAATCCGAAATAAGTCGTGTTGGGGGTGCTTTTTAACACCCAGCGGTTCCCGCCCTGACGACACGTGGGCTGTAATTAGCATGCGGATAATGTCACATACAGTAGCTGTAATCCATGCTCCCCACATGAGGCTACTGGTTAATTAGAAAAGAGGTAAAATAACATTAGGACCAACGGAAAAGCAAGCAGCTGCAGAAACCGTGTCTCCGTGTCCATCGATCTCTGTTTCAGCACTCTGGACAGCGCCGCACCCACAGATACACACACACACACACACACACACACACAAGGCTGTCCGACAAATACAAAACAACAGAACCACTGCAGCAACATTCTTCGGGTAAAACAGAAATGAGGCTTGGAAATAAAAACCAAGGCTTGACGATCAGTGGACAAAGGAGGGGAGCAATAATGTCCCACCGCATGGGTTCCTATTCGAGGACGTCCCCGCTAGCTGCTCAACATAGTGCGGCCTTCAGCGGACCCATATTTCCCTGGAGGGGGGGGGGGGGGGAGCAGACACAAAGAATAACGCATTCCGGGCCGAATTCCGCGTGCACCGCAGCTCTATTTCGGACACAAGACGACGTGATCGAAGAGCCACTCTGCCCCATCTGCATTATTTCTAAGTCATCAGCATGTTAAGAAACAGGATGCAAGCAGCTCTGTGGGGGGGGATGTGGAGGAGGGGGGGGGCTTGTCTCCCGAGCAGACCGCGGGGCCATCGATCCACCGCACCACATCGCTCCGGCTCCATTTACAGAAGCAATCACATCCCCTGCTGATTGATGTGTGGATAATTGAGCTGTCACCGGGGTTTTCATGTTCCTCCCGGAGCTCGCTCTGGACTGCAGTAATTGTATTGTATTTTACTTTAACGCCATTTACAACAAAGGACATCCTGATGTGTATTTGTGTCAATATTCTGCCAGGACTGCTGTCAGGGAGACAGAGAGACACGCTAACTCCCGCACGGGGCCCGACGGACCACCAGTCTGTCCTCTGTCCTGGCTAATTAACCTCAGGGGCCGAGCCTCCTGCTTCCCGGCAGGGTCAGCCGCCGTGGCAGCTGCTCCGTCCCGACATCACGCCGGCTCTCCTCCTGCTCTCCTACTGCTCTCCTTCGGCTCTCCTCCTGCTCTCCTACTGCTCTCCTACTGCTCTCCTCCTGCTCTCCTCCTGCTCTCCTCCTGCTCTCCTACTGCTCTCCTCCTGCTCTCCTCCTGCTCTCCTACTGCTCTCCTACTGCTCTCCTCCTGCTCTCCTACTGCTCTCCTCCTGCTCTACTCCTGCTCACCTACTGCTCTCCTCCTGCTCGCCTCCTGCTCTCCTCCTGCTCTCCTACTGCTCTCCTACTGCTCTCCTCCTGCTCTCCTACTGCTCACCTACTGCTCTCCTCCTGCTCGCCTCCTGCTCTCCTCCTGCTCTCCTACTGCTCTCCTCCTGCTCTCCTACTGCTCTCCTACTGCTTTCCTTCTGCTCTCCTACTGCTCTCCTACTGCTTTCCTTCTGCTCTCCTACTGCTCTCCTTCGGCTCTCCTCCTGCTTTACTCCGGCTTGCCTCCTGCTCTCCTCCTGCTCTCCTACTGCTCTCCTACTGCTCTCCTCCTGCTCTCCTACTGCTCTCCTACTGCTCTCCTCCTGCTCTCCTACTGCTCTCCTCCTGCTCTCCTACTGCTCTCCTCCTGCTCTCCTACTGCTCTCCTCCTGCTCTCCTACTGCTCTCCTCCTGCTCTCCTACTGCTCACCTTCTGCTCTCCTACTGCTCTCCTACTGCTCTCCTCCTGCTCTCCTACTGCTCTCCTCCTGCTCTCCTACTGCTCTCCTCCTGCTCTCCTACTGCTCTCCTACTGCTCTCCTACTGCTTTCCTTCTGCTCTCCTACTGCTTTCCTTCTGCTCTCCTACTGCTCTCCTTCGGCTCTCCTCCTGCTTTACTCCGGCTTGCCTCCTGCTCTCCTCCTGCTCTCCTACTGCTCTCCTACTGCTCTCCTCCTGCTCTCCTACTGCTCTCCTACTGCTCTCCTCCTGCTCTCCTACTGCTCTCCTACTGCTCTCCTCCTGCTCTCCTACTGCTCTCCTCCTGCTCTCCTACTGCTCTCCTCCTGCTCTCCTACTGCTCACCTTCTGCTCTCCTACTGCTCTCCTCCTGCTTTCCTTCTGCTCTCCTACTGCTCTCCTTCGGCTCTCCTCCTGCTTTACTCCGGCTTGCCTCCTGCTCTCCTCCTGCTCTCCTACTGCTCTCTTTCGGCTCTACTCCTGCTCACCTCCTGCTCTCCTTCGGCTCTCCTCCTGCTCTCGTCCTGCTCTGGTCCGGCTCTGACTTTACTATGTCTCCATTAAGAGACGCAGCGACTTCAATATTACATGACACCAAGAGTTTGATACACTTTAATTCACCAAATTAAATTTCTACCGTAAAACATTTTTTACAACACAAGTGTTCAATGATAAACAATAAAATGCCTTAAATAAACACACTTCACAGCTCTCATGTCTGCATGGTAAATATTTAATGTAGCTTAGCATTAGCACTGGAAACCATGGGTAGCATGAATGATTATTTGTTCCTCCACCGGTTTCCAGGCGCCTCGCGGCGTCTCGGTGCGTAACCTCTGTTCTCTCCCTCCTCCGGCTGTTTGGCCTCGGGCGCTTTTATACCCACTGATCGCCTCCAGCTTGTCTCTGACATTTTCCTGCAGAGACCTACTTTTGTGTGAGCTACTATTTGTAGTCAGACAGGCTCCTTCCCATGCGACAGTCCTCTCGTTTGGTCGCATGCTCGCGTGTGTCTTTTCATCTGTTCGGCGTTGACCTTTTGTGGGCTCCAGCCCGGTTCATTTACAACTCACATAGTAGATTCTCTCAGATCCTTTTTAACTAACCAATCCTCAAGCCCAGTTTTGCCGTTTTTTCAACTGCTTTATTTTTCCATCCAATTTGTTATTTTCTGTCTCTACTGAACATGTGTAAATTGTGCGCTGTTGCTCCTGCAGCACCGTTTTTTTGGGGGGGGTTAAACAGAGTCCTTTACAGTGGAAATCCCCCACGCTGTGCATCTCACCAAAGCGCGCTTATGTAAATACAACAATTATTATGTAAATATGTGTACTTGCAAAACAACATGCAACAAAGAGAGGCACAAACAAAGAAAAAAGAGTTTCCCCCAAACAACTAGGACAGATGGAAGTGCCTGACGATGATGATAATGATGATGATGATGATGGTGAGAATGTCTTTTCTCCGTGGTCTGAGAGGGGCCTCTTCACGCGGCACACTGGGGTAAACGCCGCCCACGCGCCCAAACCTCGCTGCCAGAGTGCCAATGATCAAAGGGGTCTCCGCGCGTCTCCTCTCGCGTCGGAGAGCGGCTTGATTGTCCTTTTCCCTGCAGGCGACTTGGTCGGACCGCCATCGGCCGCCCGCCGACACGCCGGCCATCGAAATCAAACCGGCGGCGGTCGACGGCTGGTGAAAAAAAAAGAAGCAGCAGTGTCTTTTTAAAAGGACATTAAGATCCATTGGGTTGATGAGAAGAGACGTGTGTTTTCATGCGAAATTTCCTCCGGTGCCATTTTGAAGAGACTTTTCAATGAGGTGTGATGCTGCAAATAACAAGTGTGTCCATGGAGCAGACCGGCTGCCTGTCGGGGTCCGCCATTATTCCACTGACACGCTCCGGCCTTTGACCGAACAAAACACATTTTCTCCAGTTATTCCTTCGGCCGTGTGCTGTGCTCACAGACCGCGTGTCACTTACTTGCACTGATGAAATTGAGACTGGGTTAAACAACGGCGGCCAGGTGGCAAAGAGTCGGTCTGAATGCGGGGATGGGGTACAGAGGTGGGTGTGGGGAGCTGATGGAGAGGGGGGGGGGGGGGGGGGGGCGGAAAGTTTTTAGCTCATTTAAATGGTATTTTCAAAACATAGAAACGGTATGAATGGTGACCAAGTAAGAGCTTGAATGCATAAAAAAAGAGAAACAACCATGTTATTTAGGCACCACGACACTCCGATGTTGACCTTGCCCGACCTTGCCGATAAGCAGGTGCACACCGTGTTCCCCCCGCCGGGGTTAGCACGCCAACAACGAGGAGAGACGACCTGCGAGACGAGGACGCAACGTGTCACGCCGTTTGTTTCGGCTGCACACTTTGATATTGACGCAGGAGCTGGGAGGGTCCTTTGGGAAGCGTGTGAAGAGCCGCTGCACGATCCCACCACGCGTCAACTTCACACGAGCTCGATCCAGAAAAGCAGACGCACCCGCAGCCGCCGGGGCCGGACGCCGCATGCGGAGCGGCTACCCTTCGCCCCCTCCTCCGATGTGGTCACACACACACACACACACACACACACACACCACACGCGGGCCGATAGCTCATCCAGACCTCAGCGGTGCCTTCAAAACGGAGGCCCACGAGGGAGCCGGCACGCACCTGAGCCCCGGACATTTATGTCCTCTCGTGTAATCTAAAGCTTAACGACTCTGCTCGGGACAATTCATTGAACAAATAAATTAAACATCTCTTTATATATTTATGGGAACTTAATAACGCCATTGCTCTTGTTGACGTTGCTTGTTCTTGGGGAACATTAGAACGGCAGAAGCCAGTGTTTCAAGCCGCTCGGAGTTGCTTTCGCGGCGTGCACGTCGCCAGAGCCGAGGCTCAATATAACAGCTCAGAGATGTTTACTGCAACGTGCACAACGGGAGGGAGCCGTGTGAAATGGAAAAAGATAACGCCCGAGATGTGTGTCTGACAGTTTGTTGGAGTTGTACAAATCAAAAGGGAACGCGAAGTTGCCAAAGATAAATGAGTGCGGTGGAGCAGATGGACAAACACGGTTCCATGTCGCAGGGACGAGCCGACCCTGCAGCAGCGTTGAGTATCTGACACTTTCCCCAGTAGCTCTCCCCACTATTAATTAGTTTAGCCGAGAGGTTGTCAGCTGCCATTGTGATGTTAGCAATAACGTTACAGCTGAAATGCAGCAGGTTATTCCTCAGTGATCTAATGCTACATCTCCTCAGGAAAGAGGCCTGCGAGGTAGAGACGGAAACCTCAGGTCAGGTGACCCGAGCTGTAAGAAACACCAGCTGTTCTCCTCCAAGGGTTTGTTTGAGTCGTGGAGTTTTTGCCCACTGTTGCATAAAGGCGTGTATCAGTCAAATTGTTATTAAAACCCTCACTGACTATGCTCCTTTGCTCTCGTGAATCCCGCGGAGCGGAATGAAAGCGAATGGGAGCGCGTCGCTCTCCTTGCTGTGATTTGTCGCAGTCGGAAAGGGGCGAAAGCCAATGGGGAGCATTGGTGTTATTGAGTACTGATACTTGGGTTTCTGAAAGTACCCCAAATGTGAGGAGCATCGATGCACCGCAGCCGGCGGAGCGAGTCCCAGAGACGCCCAGCGGTGCATTCAGCTCCATTGTGTCCCGCTGCGCCACTCTGTTCATTACATTTTTATATTCATCACTCGAGTCGATGGTGAATGTGAAATTATTCAACGCCTTCCCAAAAGCATACCATGATTTCAATGGGTGTGTGGGCATAAGAGCCTGTTTCATCCGACGGTCTTTTATAAAAATGCAGATGCCGTACAATGGATTCAATTCCGGCAAATGGAAATAAGCACTTCAGGTGAGGAGGTGAAACTTTGTACAATCGCGCAGCCCTTTTGCCCGCAGTAGATGTTGTTCAACGAGCAGCTGCATTCAGGGAGAACCAAAGGGCCGCGGCGGGAAATCACTTAAGACCAAAGGAGGGAGACGGGAGAGGAGACCTGAGCCCCCCCCCCCCCCCCCCCCCCCCCCCCCCCCCCACAGGACACCCACATTCACCCGGGGAGGGAGAAGACTCAATGGGCCACATTTCCTATAAAATCCCTACTTTGCACCTCGCGTCTGAATTCATTAGAGTCAGATGGCGGTAATTCGAATACGTCCTTCTGCGGGGGCGCCGTGTGATCTACGACGAGAAGAGGGGGGGGGGGGTGCAGGGGGGAGCAGCCCGTTTGCTGAGTAGGCAGAGTCGCACGGAACGAGTCCTGCCGGCTTAAAAAACCCGCTGTGGCTTAATGCCACGTGGAATAATCTCTGCAGCCAGGTCTCAGGTGCGCACTCCGGGGGGGGGGGGTGCGAGGAGGCTCAGAGGCGGCGGCAGCGACTCCGTACGCCGCCCCTCCGCCACTCTCTCACGGGCCTATCAATCAGCAGTCCAAACCAAGCGAAGGAAAGGAGATACACCCGACTGTGCCAGTTCAAATCTGCCACTGCGTGTGTTATATTTGCGGACAAGACAATCTGAAGATCACGTCTAAACAGAGGGATGCTCAGCGCACTACGGAAGGCAACCTGATCTGCAGGATGAAATATTTAAGAATATGCTGAATTAAGGTCATTGGCAGAGAGCTTAATCATCTTAATGCATCAAGTGACTTGGCAGAGACCGTTTCGGTGATTCATCATCAAGTTCATCCCCTTTAACGCTCTGTATTTGTCTTTTCCCAGACTCACTGAATGGTTTTAGAAGTGAAATATCCCATTGATTGACCCCGTTATTGCTCAACCTGGAGAATTAAAGGAAATCATTAAGTGGAATGAAATACTGGACTTCTTCAAGGTTCCCCTCATTAGTTTGGCCCCACAAGGTCAAGTATTTGCGGCTCATTCTTCTCACCAGACCTCTTATCCACAGGGATGGTCCTGTACCATTTAGCCCCCCCCCCCAACTCGCTGAAAGTACCTGTACATCATAAGGTACACCGCCTGTGCTTTTATTGAAGTAAATCCCGTTCTAATCCTTCAACTTGCTGCTGATCGCTCCCCCCAATGCGCCTCCTTGATTTACGGTTTAATGCCATAACGGAGGTCCGGGGGGGGGGGACGAGGGGGGGAACTCTCGGTCTTCAGCCTGCACTCGTCATGCAGAGCCATTCTGGTCCCCATCACTCGTCTCCTGCTCTCCAGGGTGCAGCTCCTTCGAGGAGAACACCAGGAGCCTTAGACTCTGGACTCGGGGCCCGGAAGCTGAAATATGGGTCCGTACTGCGGGAAGCACTGCAGGAAAGATTTCCATCAGGGAGATCAATACCATTTCCAGCTTCTTCCTCAACAAACAACCCTTTTTATTCCACCGGCCAATTTGGGTTTGTCTGTGATAGATCTAATTGCATTGGTGTTGCCTGTCGGAGGTTGCCTGATGCAAAGCCTTAATTAGGACTGTAGGAATAATCCAATGCCAATATTCGGTTGCCCCGAGCACCAGCCCTGGAAGAGCCCTTGTGAAGGTCATCCTCCTCAATCAGCGCTGCCGGTAATCATGTCAGAACAAAAAAAAAACGTGGACTCACAAGGCTTTCAAGAGCCAATGGACGTCTTAACCTGTGACTTCGCTGCCTCTTAATTTCGACAGAATAAACAGATCACAGGGGAAACTACCCGGTGTGGTTTGAAGGCAGGGCAGACGCAATTCTCTGAAAGAAGTAAACTGAGATATAAATAAAGCAATTGAATTAGTTTGAAATACATCTTCAGCGGCATGGCCGTGCACCCTGCACATTCAAACGCCCACGAGAGCGCGACCATCGCTCCTACCCAGTTAGAAGGTATCGGCGTCGTTAGTTAACATTAATTCAGTGAGCGACTTGACAAACGGCCAAAATACAACTCGCCGCCCTGCAAAGCTGCTGTCTGTTCTCAGTCAAAGATCCTCCACGGCTCTAAGGAACCATCACTCTGCCACAATGTGACGTGACTGGGCCTCTGCGCGTCCAATAATTCTGTCATTTATTTTTTTTATTGCAGCTTTATAACTTTTTCATATTACACCCCCTTTTATTGCGTTGCACGAGGTTAACCTTCCCCCCCCAAACCACAGACGGCTGCAAAGGGAAACGCCGTGCAAAGTAGGAAACAGCATTATGCTCCTATAGGCACTGTGTATTGGTTTATAGCAATGCATGAGCACACTCAATAACAACATGCCATGACTTCATGATATTATATAGCGAGCTTGAGTTAAACCAAGAATACGTGTAGTTTAAGTGGATGATTATTGAATGAACAGAATGAGCATTTGAGTGTGATTTTCATCCGTTTTGATGCGTAGGTAGAACTGGTGGATTGGATTGGATTGGATTCCCCCCCCCCCCCTCCTCCCCCCCTCCCTTACTGGGGCTTCATGCTGCCAGCGGCAAGGAAATGACAAGAAAGGATGAACAGCAATGTGGCAGGCTTTACATTTCTCCTCGCTTAATTCACGCCATAAAGATAAATCAGAGAAAAGCGGCTACACAGAGTAAAATTAAATATCAAAGTCCATCAAATATCAACGTCGTCAGGGGAAAGAATATCATTTGAATTTTTTTTTTGTCTCATTTTGCACCCAACAGCTTTGGCAGCATTTAAATCCTGACCTGATTCTGGACAAGTGGCTTCTTGATGATTATTTGTGGGAACCCCTTCCTTCAAACTGCTGCCGCTCCTAAAGAACCGGCTGCTAATCTGCAGAGCAAACTGTGTTTTGTCATGGTTGTCACGCCGCGTCAAAACTAAGCAGAGATGACAAATGAGCTCTTGCAGGTTCAATATCGTTTAATACACTAACTACACTTGGATGAATGAGGGTCCAAACCGCCTCCTGAGCGACAGGTTCCTGTCAAAGTGACTGAGCAGCCGAGTCGGTGTTTAAATTAACGGCAAAATAAATGGAGCTCTGGCTGACAACTCACCGACGGCCCGGTGTGGTGCAGGGAACGCTTTGTTTGGTGTCGGACCCTCCAGATGAACACTTGGAACAGGGCTGTGTTCTCCTGGCAGCTGCATCGCGGCGATCAAATGAATCAGAAATCAAGACCAGATCAAGGTGTGCGAGGAACGTCGCTGTCTGTCTTCAGCTCGGCTTCAAAAATCGCCTTGAGGTGTGATTTCAACGTCTTGTGCATCCGTGGTCCCCAGAGGAGGCGTCGTGATGTCTTTGGAAATCCCCTGACTTTAATTTGATCACAGCGAAGATGTTTAGCTTTGTGGTTATAAATGAAATTGCTTCAGCAGCTTGTGTTGTGGATTGCTGTGAAACTTGGGGATGAATTCTAATACCTTTGTTGATGTCAGACTTTTCATAATCAGGCCTTCTTTTTATATTTGGTCAATACTTTGAATTATGTCGGCTTAAGTTATGTGTGTTGTGTATTGTGCTAATTAAGTTAGCATATTAACTTACTTAATTAGGAGGTTAACATGGATAAACAACCACCCATCTTCACAGAGACATGGCTGTCTAATCTCAGCATTGGTAATAACACAGAGACACTAAAACTAATTGAATGTTAGCATTTTGTTCTCAACATTTGATTAGTTTTTATAGCATTGAAATGCTATCAATTACTGTATTAATTGTTGCATATCAAAAACATTGCGTTGAGGATTCCTTTCATTGCCACATATTTGAAGGAGGGTTTTCTTTGTGTAGTAAGTTTGCATGTTGGTGTGCCATTTTCCTCCAGATCTCTTGAATTTTACCTCAGGCTGGTTCTTCTGTGTTGCAGCTCATAAATCGGTCCCCCGTCGAACAGTATTCAGGACACCAGAGCCCGTCTTCAGCCCCCGGGGCCTTTGCTTCATGAGCGATGGAAGGTGGCCGGAGAGAGAGCCAGAAAGAGAGCCCGGGCACAAACAAAGAGACTCTTTGAGATGTTGTGCTTTTTCCTTTTCCAAAGCATCCCTGCATTAAACACGGGGAACGTGTGATCAGAACGTCGCGTTCGTCTCATCATCCCACTCCCACAATAACAGGAGAAAGAAACCGGTTTAACACATCAAGGCGCGTTCCAGCGGCAGAGTGATAAAGGAAGCAATTATCGCCGTCATGTTCACCATTGAGCTTTATTGTCGCCTCTTAGCACATATGCGGAATATTGATATCACAATCCACCTTTATTCCAATTACGCTGAGAATAATATCTGGGACCCCGATGCTGAACACAGGCTTCAGAAGCTTTCATTGTGATCTACTGGGGTCCTATCATTTACAACATTTGCATTGCTGTTCAAGGAGAACATTTTTCACAAACATTAGACTTTATAGAGATTTTTAATGCTGACCACTGGCAGCAATTTGCTTGGGCTATGTATATTTATTGGTACTTTAAGCATTAAAGCACATAAGCACCATCGTGCAGCACACACATATCCTCTGCATTCTCAGGTATTTATTTACAGTGTAGTAAACAGAAAAGAAAGAGACCACTAACGTTAACAGTGAGTTAACCTAAGCTGTCAGCAGCCAGTAAACAGCGCCAGCCTGCAAGTAGCTAACGTTAACAGTGAGTTAACGTTAGCTGTTAGCAGCCAGTAAACAGCGCCAGCCTGTAAGTAGCTAACGTTAACAGTGAGTTAACGTTAGCTGTTAGCAGCCAGTAAACAGCGCCAGCCTGCAAGTTAACGTTAGCTGTTAGCAGCCAGTAAACAGCGCCAGCCTGTAAGTAGCTAACGTTATCAGCCACGGATTCACGCTGTGAGGTCTGTTCAGTTCAAGGTTATCACGAGGTGTTCCAACGTTAAAAAGCACAAAAAGCTCCTTTCAGTGCAATGAAAAATAAATGATTTAACTATTGTGTCCAATTAGTTTAAAAAATAAATTGTACCCTAAATTCAGTAAGATCCTTTATGAAGAGCACTTTTCTATACTACATTTGAGACTAGACTGTGTACTAAAAGTCTGGTGCTCTTATATTTTAATGGAATAAACTAGTGAGAGGTACAGCAGCCTGATTCACAAGATATAGTTAGCACCTGGGAATTTACTCTCACGACACTGAACATCAGGGAGCGCTAATTCCAAATCAAGTTTACAAGCCACAAACAAATTGCCGGCAGGTCCAATCACATTCACATTGCCACTGATTGTATTTAATACTTGTGTAAAAGTGACTTACAAAACTGTTAAATTCAGGTTACGCTGTCTAAAAGTATTTTTCAGAGCTTTTCAGCATCCCCACTCTCTGTTTGAATTGTCTCATTGAAGCGAAACCCTTCTCTTTTTTTCCAATTCATTTAATACACTGTCACTATGTACTATCTAGAAAAAGCAGAGAACACTCTTATTGAGGCCTGAATTTCCTCAAAACCAAAGGAAAGCTTTTGAAAGTCGTCTTTCTGGCTGAGCTGCACCTCGGAACACTGTCTTCTCTGCAGAGGTTTGTTTCGCCTTAAAATAACGTACAACACACGCCATGTAACACCCGGAATACATTGCTGACTTCATCCATTCTAACACGTGTGACTTGTACATCAGTGCTACCACACATCGACAGGCAGAGCATATTCTTGTGATTCCATAATAATCCAGTTCAAATGCACTGAATGAAAGGAGGCTAAGTGGAGTCTGTTGGCTAATTTGCTCTCATACTGCATGTAATGTTTTTTTTTATTTTGTTTTTATCACCATTGTGACCTTTAGGTAGAAGTGACTTGAGGCCGACATTAAATTAGATTAATTAAAGTAAACAGTTGCGCACAATCCTTCACACCAGATCTCATTCGCCGATTGGAATTCAGTCGTCTTCCAAGTTTCCCCAAAGCTCCCGACGCCATCGCAACGATAGGACGGTGAGCAAAAAAGTTAACACTTGCACTGAATTTGAAGGGACACGCCTATGTGTGCGCTTCGGGCCGCGGGTCTTGCTTGTTGCGGCGATACCACTGAGGCGGCGTATGTTTCCGACATCAGCGCCACAATCCCGCGGCGCCAAAGGGGGGAGACTGTGGGCCACAATCATCCTTTCGGGTGAGTCCCTGAGAGCAGCACTTGTTGTGTTGGGCTTTAGATCGGGGGCTGTCTGATAAGCAGTTTGCAGAGCTAATAAGAGCAGAACGGCTTTGTTAACAGTTGCCTTGGGAGGGGCAACGATCAGCTCTTGTTTCATCAGACCTCGGTTTGCGGGGATTAATTAACTCCGCAGTCCTGGCACAAGTCTCGGAAGAGTGCTTCCGATTTGGTGAGGGAATTCTAGACAGACATTCTGCAGCCTAATTGGTTTTGGCACGAAAAACATATCGGAGATTCTAACTGACATCAAGAAAGCAAAATTTGGAAAGGCTAGAAATGCTGAAGCTGCACTGCATCGGTTACGACCCTGCCACTCACAGTGTGCACGTCACTGATGTCTGCGCATCAACTTCATGGGAACTCTGCAGCTTTACCAGCATTTCTCACTCCAAAAACATTTTGGACCCAAGTTTGTTGTACAGTGCTGAAATAATTAAGTCTTTATGGTACAGCATTGCAAGCAATGAAATGTACCCAACGCTCTTTTGTAATCTCGCTAATTGTTCATGTATTGCTTATTCATGATATGCAATTTCCGAATTACTGGAGATGCAAATTTGAACCTAACTGCAGACCATCACCGTAGGAGGAACCGTTTTAAACTGCAAACTTAATTTGGCTGACTGGATTCTTTTTAAGCAGCAGAGTAATTAGTCCATTACCCATCAGCCTACTGTTGCTGACACTAGTGTTAAGTCTGGGGATTATTAGTTTTAATTTAACACAGCAGCTCCCAGAGTTGGTGTGAAGGTAGCTGAAGGAAATTCTCGGGACCACGTTGCTCGACCAGGTCTGAATGGAGGCGCCAACTGTACAACGCTGATGGAGCCCTCGTGAAGCCTCGTTCAGGCCTTTGCCCTACTTTTACCGCACTAAAGACCCTCCTATCGGGTATGTGCTATTTGTACCAGTCAAATTACTATATGTATGCTATATATAAAGGGATTAAAAAAGGCTCTAATTATATACAGTGTTAAATTCCTCTCGTTGTACTAAAATCTTCTGCTTCTCCATTCCTATGGTGTATAGACACATATTTTTCCTCTTCTCACCCTCAACGCAGTAGCAACACGCCCCCACCAATCCACCTGATGGGTTTCTCAATGTATTTTTTCTTTTGTGCTATTCTGGGTTACAAAACCCACAAAAGGCGTTTTCTGCATGAGAGCAGATCGTCCACCACTCTTTTATCACAGCCTCAAATCAACCCCATTGGACGGTTTCACACCCCCCTCCCCCCCCTCCGTCTGCCGAACCCGAGGGTACGGAAAAAATAAAATAAAATAAAACCTGACAAAAGCCCACAGAGATGGACACGGATGAGGTAAAGAGGTCACGTAGAACCACAGAAGCTGGGCGACCCGGTGGAAAAGGCACATCTGACAGTACGCGTCTGTGCCTTTGCCAGTGAGCCAACAGGACTGAGCCCCCCCCCCCCCCCCCCTCTCCCCCGGGGGGCTGCCACAGTCTGTGTGTACTGAGAGGATGAGGCGGTGAAGCCTCACCCTGCGCGGCACCCTGGGGACCCGGGGCCCTGTGAACGCGCTCTGTCGTCAGGAGCGGTGAGCGCCCACGTCGGGGCGACTCGACTCCCGGGCCTTAATGAGGCTGCGCGCTGGCAAAGGCTCGTTAGCTCGTTTTTCTAGATTTGTTCATTCGTTAAGCGCCTGTCATTTTAAAACAAGAAATTGATCCTTTGGACTCATTTGGACAATTATACCAACAAAAAAACAAAAAAAATCAATTTGTGCTATTACTGCTTTAGATGACTGCAGTGTTCACCCAATCAACCTCTTTTAAAAGAACAAGAACACATAATTACATTTTATATCATTTTGATAGCAAAGCCGATACCGTCTTAAAGAACTAGAAACACTTATTTATCTTTTAAGGGAAATTAATGCAACGGCTATTTATTTTATTGCCGATATCCTGTTAAACGATTAGACTAAAAGACTGTAATCCATAGTACTTCATATTAGACAAACAAAGACGTCCAGACAACGATTGCTTTATAAGAAGAGATCTGAAACATACAACCGGCAGGTCCCTAAAGCCCAATTAGAGGAGATGTAGTGACAAGTCAAGCGTTACCGGTCTCCTCGAGCCAAAGCGATCCGGACTCTTTGTTTATCTTCCATTTCAATCGCAGAAACCACATTAGAATTCTCGCTTCGACCTGCTTTTTAATAAGTGGCAAAACAATGTAAGCCGCATGGCCAATACGCGTTCAATTAGGATTACCCCGAGACACAATTCATCAGGCGGGTGGAGTTCAAGACTCGAGACAAACTGCACAAACTTCCGCGCGGCTTTTTAAAAGGCTTCGGATTTTCGCAATTAACTGAAGCGACAGCGACGGGAACAATGCACCTTCGGCGTCCCGGAGCTTTTCCATTATTTTAAACAAGCACAACAGCACATTGTATGTTAATTGATTTTCCTCCCGGTCCTCCTGAGCTCGCCCTGCCTGTTGTCAGTCTCGTTGATTAACAGGAACGCAATTAGTATTTCGGGGGGGGAGGGGCCCCCCCGTGGAGCATTAGTATTCCTGATATGCAGCTTAGTGCACCTACGCCCGGGTTCCTGGCGTCTCCACCCGCCTCGCCTCGTCTCCGGGGGGAGCGACGCAGTCGGGAAAACCCGTTTGTGTTCGTTTTCGGACGCGATCACATCTCCAAACCGAGACCTCGGGCCTTCCAAATGCTTCATGAACACCAACGGGCTGCACGGTTGGGGTGTTGAGGCCCGTCGACGCGGAGAGAAGACCCCCAACGTCACGACACGTTGACCCAAACACCTCAAACACCATTGGTGCTTTTTAGGGTTGAAATCAATAATCATCCAAAATGACGACCCTAATGACGAGGAAAGTAATACAGCTAGTCTCCTCTCAACAATGTTTTCTGACTTAAAAGATCCCATTCCGACATCTGACTCAAATCCATGACATAGTTTACCAAAGCAGTGACACTCTTTTCCCTTTGGTGAAACATGGAGGCTTTGCTGGGTTCGCACATGTGATACGACAGAGGGAATATTTCATCCTGTGGGTGGGTTTGCTTGAGCTGATGGTTTCGAGTCTTCTCCGACGCAGACCCCCGCGAAGGAGGCTGTGCTTTGGGGCGTGGCCGCCTGCAGGTTGTCTCATAAGTGCGTTTTCTTTTTGGGGGTTTTCGGAGGACGGCAGTTAGTTGCGACATCTCGGGGCGCCACAAGAGATGTCGGCGTTCGGCTGTCGGCTTGCCAAAAGACGGCGGCGGGCGGCCGAGAGCTGGAAGCTTTCGAGGCGACCTCGCCCGCCTCTTCACTCTGCAACACACACACAGACACACACAGGGGGGGGGGGGGGGGTTCTCAAATCCCAGACTTGTGTGCATTCGCTCCGTTTGCTCTCCTCGCCCCGGAGGCAGCAGCCTTCCATCGCTCCATCATCCCACTTCTCTCTCTCTCTCTCTCTTCTGTTAAATCGGTCGGTTTCTGAGATGAGGAGCCGCTGTAAGGAATGTGCTGAAGACATCAGCTGCTGGTTGTCGCTGCTGCTCCCATGCATCCACTCCTACGCAGACATCCCACACAGTCATCAGGCTCTATGAATAATCTATTCAGAGCGCTCCACCAGTGCGATAATATGTTGGAGGAAGCTGCCAGTTAATGATACACTTGTGATTCCGTGTTGGAAAAGGTCTGCAGACGCGGAAAAAGATGCCGTTTGCTCAACTCAATTTGCTGCTTTTCAGCTCTGATGGACGGGGATTGTGGTTTTTCTTTACAGGCCTGGAGCACCTATTGTACCACGCTGCATTGCACAGGATTAAAGCATTATGTACTTATTTCCCACAACAGGAAAATATACAT
The DNA here is from genome assembly GCF_949316345.1 of Pungitius pungitius. Classification (NCBI taxonomy): domain Eukaryota; kingdom Metazoa; phylum Chordata; class Actinopteri; order Perciformes; family Gasterosteidae; genus Pungitius; species Pungitius pungitius. Next base: position 2,403,005 of record NC_084911.1, on the reverse strand, counting down.
AAAATATGTACAATAAAGCCCGTCAAAAATTGGGGGGAAATGGGTTCATTCTAAGGGCCGACTTGTTTTCCTTGAAGCACGAATGCCGCACAGCGATGAAGCAACGTGGCTGCAGGCTGTGCAGCTCGTGTGCGGGCTCGACGCGCATCATTTTGGGAAACGCAACATGTGCTTTGATAGTAGCTGCGTATTCAGTGGTAAAGGTAACGTGCTTTATGACGTACGTTCCTGAAGTACACATCGATCAGTAACAGGACAACTTCAGCTGGGTTTGGTTGTTTTTAAATGGTTTGGCGGGGGGGGGGGGGGGGAGGATATTTGTTCCTTGATCTCAAGTTTTAAGCCTTTTGACTTTCCACCATACGCGTTGAAACAGTGCCTCTAAAAGGCCTCCGTTTCCTCTGAAGCCCTCCCCTCTCCCTCTCTCTCTCTCGAGGTTATACAACTCAAGACTCCTGTGAAGTATTCTGTTTTTAACTTCAACTTAGTCATCGAGTGGCTGCTGATGGCTTTAATGAACCGAGTTCATTTCCATCCCGTGAGCATCAGATGCGGAGAACAAAGCCGATGAAACCGACGAGTGGCGCCTTTATTCACATTAAAGGCCATAAAACAGCCTTGAGAGGCTTTTATTTAAATGTACATCCCCCTCTCGTTTTACATTTTGTGAATAATCCGATGATCTGTTTGCTTTTTGTCGAATAAAGCCGGCCCGCTTTGTTTCTTCCTTCTAGAGTGCGGCTGCAGCTGCAGGAGGGAGACGCAGCGGATCCACGCAGTCCAACAAAGAGCTTTTCCCTGTAAAGTCTTAAGAATCTAACCAAACAAAAGAGAAGATTATGCCGCCTGTGCGGCACTTTAAACACAACCGGCTTCCACCGGAAAACAACATTTTCTCATTATTAAGTCAAATGGCAATTCACGGCGACGGCGGGACACCTCGTGGAGGAGCTTTGCGTCCAAATCACAAAAGCGCTCATTTTCCTTCGCCTCGCGTTCGCCCGCGGCCTCTCGGCGGAGCAACCTTCCTCCTCACATCGACGTCCCATTCCAACTCAGCACTTTCCACTCAGACCCGTTTATCCAAAACGGTCCGACGGCTCACTCACGTTATGTTATGTCCCGAGCCGAGGAAACACCGGAGATGATGTCTGAGGGGAAGAAGGAAGTCGAGGAGGCGCCTCCCAAAGATCCGTGCACGACCTCTTGCCCTCCCGCCTGCGTCGCCTGCAGTGGCAGCGCGTGGCGAACACCTCGTCTACTCTATTACCAGGTCCTTCCTGCGCCCCCCCCCCCCCCCCCCCTCCCTTCCTCCCTCCCTTTTTCCAACCACACCGCTGGAGGCTAAATGCGGCAATCAGACAAAGCCATTTACATCCCAAGGCTCCTTCAGCCTAAAGTGTTTCTGTCCGGAACTGGTAAAAACCTGACGGAGCAGGGACGTCTCAGAAGGCCGGCGCGTTGTTTGCAGAGTTCTGAGACAACAGGAAACCGTTACAGCGGTGCGAAGTGCGGGGGGGGGGGGGGGGACGATGCCTGAGACTTCTTTGATTTTGTGGATTTAAAAAGGGAAAAGTCGGGGAAAGAAAACGTTTCTTGGCGAAAAACAAGCTGTAACTAGACGGTGAAAGGTCAGGCGGCGGGTGGTTCCCGTTCATCCTCCTCCTCCTGTGGGGAACAATCATTCAACAGAATATTTGATTTCTAGAATGCGGGCTAATTTTCTCTTTTCATATCATGAGCGCGTAGCAGCCTTTTGGCGTCTTGAGAAGTAAACACTTCATGAAGTCAAGTGTCTCCAACGCCTGTCCTTTTTTTTCTTTCTTTCTTTTTCTTTCTTTCTTTCTTTCTTCTCCTTTCCAAACACGCTCCGGCTCATTTTTTTTTTCTCGTGAACAACCTGGACATCTCACCGCGGGACGCCGTCAACACGCGCGACTGATCGGGCCCGGGCTCTGCGGACTCCTTCGCCGCACTCGACGGGGCCCGAGATGAGACGCCAGGCAGATGGGAGGCAGCGCCGCCGCGGTGGGTCTCGTCTCGCGGCGTCTCGCGGGGGGGGGGACGGTGCCCGCGGACTTCGAGGGGGATTGTTTGGAGTGGTGGAGGCGTCAGGAGAATAAAATGAGATGCATCTTCAACGCTGTGTGGTAACCCTGTGAATTACAAAACAAAAGCTTATTAATATTACAACATTCACAGTTATGGAAACAAACCCTGCAGGCTGGGGGCTGCTGAAAAATGGGATAGTGCTTTATTTTGAAAAATTGACTTTGAACACGAGGTCGAGCAGGGATTCTGAAGGGCTTGAACCAAGGGATTGGAAAATTGATTTTATAGATCAGTACTCAATCCGAAAACTACCCAAACTTCATCCAACAAAACTTGATTGGCCAATTTTTGAGAAGAAGCCGTCACATAATGCAATTCATTCAATTCCTAACCTCTATAAAACAGATACAGTCACATGAGGGCCACGGATCATCGCCATTTCTTGTTCCGCTGCAAATGTGTTATTTAAAAAAAAAAAAAAAAAAAGACTTGTTTGCCGCTTAATGCCACGGATAAATACATCTGGGATTGTTTCCCCGCTGCAACGAGCAGCAATTAACGGGAGCGTTTGTCGCAGAGCGCGACGTGGACGGAGGAAACTGCTGCAGGACACGCGGTTTTAGTCGCTCGTTAATTGGGGGGCAATTAGGGGGAAACGAACCCGTCAGGCTGTTCCGTTTGCAGCTGTACGGAGCAACGTTACATATCCGTAGATCCGTTGGAGAGAGTCTCTTCAGTCGAGTTTTAGAAAACGTTAAAAGAAAGATGCTCCGAGCTTCAGCGGGAAAATGTCCTGAGAATAAAAAGGTTTTGGTCGAGTAATATTACACAGTAATTGCTCTACAAAAACAACAAGTGTCAACAACGGATACTGTCCAACATTAATAAGAGAACACTATGAAGGACACAAGTGGCAGCAGCCAGCGGCGCATCGTGCAATTAGCACCAGCAGAGCGGCAATTAGCGGCTAGCGGATGCTAACGCGATGCTGAAAGGCGTCCACTCAGCTGGGATTTAAACCAGCAGCCACATCGGACGCCTCCGCTCGGGGTTCCTTTCCTGGAAGTGGGATGAAGAGTTGACTTTAACGCGGGGCGAAGGCAGCGGAGCAAAATCTCCACCGATAACCTGAAAGGATCAACGCTCCTTTGCTGTGGTTTTTATTTTTAATGAACAATGAATGTTGATATAGTCCACAGAAAAAGATAATGCAATATGGTAGAAACCTTGTGGACGTACTGGTTCATAATTGCTTTAACATCTGCTTCAATGTGCGGTAAATATGAATTATTTAGCATTTTTGTGGGGATTTATTCCATTTAATAAGACTGAAGACAATTTTTTTCCCTCTGTTGGTCCGCGCTGATTTTAATCCCAGTACGATGCATCTTAAAATGTTTCTTATGAAAACGATTACTGGAAACAGAAACGTAAAGTCTTCCTCTCACAAACCTGTGACCCACTCTACACGTACATGAATGGATAATTCTAGATCAAATGGACTAAATGTTTAGCACAAATGCTTCCTAAGAGCAGCGTTTGGTTGTTATTGAACTTTGATGCGATGGAAGCGTCGCCTCGGGGGACAAGTTGCAAGTTGTTGTTGTTCAGGAACTCTCGTTTCCTCCCAAATTCAGAAGGTAATCGAGCCAAAAGCATGAGCACAATATCACACCCGACCCAAGAGTCTTTATTTCAAACCCACCAATACGCTACGAGGGAAATCATGAGGTTTGCACAAAGGATATTAAAGTCTGCAGGCCAGACACGAAACACAAAGTTTAACTTGGTTTTACAGTAATCGCTTCGATTATGTCTAAATGTATTTTTTAATATCAGTAATGAATACAAATAGGTTTGTATTCGAATTCATCCAGAAGTTCAAATGCATGAAGTCATTTATTGAGAAATTTAAAATTGTGTGCGAGCTGATAACGTCCTGCAGCGGGTTGCAGATTGGTCACATGCAGGTGGAACCAGCCGTCATCCTGAATCACCGCCAACAAGGGTCACGATACGTAAGAAAGGACAACAAAAGCACACAGAGAATCTAAAAATGACACCGTGAAAGCACCGCCGGTCAGGACCCCCCCCCCCCCCCCCCCCCTTCGGATCCGAGTTATCTGCTCGAGGAGAGCGGTGACAACGTCCTACGCCCACTTCGGGTTGGGAGAAGGTTGAGGAGGGAGCCTCTGAATGCAGACCAGCAGGCTGACGTTTTCCCAAATCAATGCGTCTTCACTTGAATTACGTCCCTTTTGTGTCTCAGCGGTCAAAGAATAACCATAAAATTGCCTCAACCCCCCTCCAAAAAATGTTTTTTAAAAAGGGCATTTTGGAACATTTCGTGCTTTTTCCATTTGACGCTGAAAGGGGGGAGAGAGAGAGGGAGAGAAAGAGAGGGAGAGAAAGAGAAAGAGAGGGAGGCGAGAGATGTGGGGAACAGAGAAAAGGGACCTGACTCAAATGATTCTCACAGTGTCAATGCTAATAACGGCCTACAGTCAAATATTAACGGTGCAGACTCTCCACGTCTCTCAAAGTTTAGAAATGTAATCGAGGTGAAAACTGCTCAACCAGAGTGAATGTTAAGTGGAGTTAAAAATCAAATAGACCCTCAGTTTTACCTTCCAGGGTCCACAATTACATTGATTAAAAGTGACATTTCATTCCTTCATAACTTGCAATTTTGCTTTCTGTGCAACAACGTCAACGTGCAAACAACAAAGAGCCGTGCACAAAGCTAGCAGAGTGTGTGTGTGTGTGTGTGTGCACGGCTCACCTGTTTGGATGAACACAGGATCCCATTGAACCAGATTTTCCCGCTTCACAAAAAACCTGAAAGCCAAAAAATAAAAATTAAAGAACAAAAATCAATGAGTGTGTTCTGCCGACTGGTCCGAGGAAATCGATCACATGTGCCTGTCTCTATCGGCCCGGAGCACATAGGCCAAAAGTAGTGCCAACTCATAGGGTGTGGAGGTGAGGATTAGTAAATGGTGGCCATGGTAACCATGGGAGGAGGCCACGATGTAAAACGACTGTCTGAGGCGTACGTGTGTGTGTGTGTGTATTTGCTGTCGGTCCAATAAGGAACCTCCTTCCTCCCCCCCGAGCGCTTTTCTTGTATCGACCGAGTTTCTCTGAATTAAACGGGGAGCCCACGCGGCGCCATCGACTGAAGAGTCCAATTTCAACGCGGTTTGGGTTATCGCCATGACAGCGAAGCCGTATATAAACAGTCCTTCAATCATCTAGAGGTCACATTTTAAACCAGGTATCGCGTTATTCTGTGGACCACCGGCATCATCATATCTTTGCCCAGCGAGTAATAACGTTCTGCTCTGGAACAGCCTGTCAGAGGGTCAAATATATGCCTCTTATTTATGGGACATCAATAATATGGATGTTCCATCTGCAACTTGCTCCTTTGATTAACTCGCTTTATTCGGATCTACTCTCCTGGGCCCGTTTCAGTTCCCGACCGCGATCGATGGCCCTTTCTGTTTATTAAACAGTCACGTGACGCGGCGGCGGTAGTGGTGGTGGTATTTTTAGGGCGGTGAGCGATCGTTCATTGCGCCGCTCGTTCCAGATCGCGTGGCGAATCCTTCACGTCGGCTGTAAAAAAACAAAACGTCACCCTTTCCTTCAAAGCCAAGCACACACGTCTCGGAGCTTCTGGTCTAACGGAGAGCAAACCAAGCAGGACAATGACTCTTCATTTAAAATAAGAAAATCATGAGACGACGTGAATCCAGCTCCTCTCCCGGAAAAAAGCCACAAAGGCCACAAACCCCCCCCACGTGTCGACAGTGATTGTCAGTTACAGTCAACGTGATGGATTGGTGCGGCCCGGCTGGATTATGGTTAAGGCGGTAATTTACAGCAATAAGCACTGTTTTTTTTAATCTAAGATCTAGGGTTTTACATGTGGAAATGGTGCGCTTATTTTTACAGTCAATTTAGGAGCTCCAACGGTTTATGACTACTGATGCTTTTAGAGTTCAATCTTACAACAAAGTGATCAAATACTATTGCTAATGCTACATTTTTTTTTTAAAAGGTCAATCTAAACTTAATTTGTAGTGAGACCCCCCCCATTCAACCCGAACACCTGACACTCAGGTACCATGTTTTCATCCTGCCCGATTCAGGCGTCCACGTTGGTTGGCCTGGGAAATACGAACTGCTTAGTTTCTGCGTAATACGCAGATTCTGATGCACGGCACGCGGGAGGCAACGGGGTCACCGCAGAACACGCACATGAATGTTAAATAAAACCGTGTGTCCACATACACACACACACACACACACAATAAAAGAGCAGGAGAGAGTGGTGTGTCACTCGTCACGTCTCCGGTCCAGCTGAGCTCCTCTTCACCAGGAGACGAGACACTTCAATCAGTCAACTTCTGCGCCGCGTTGCACTGGAAGTGAAAATAATGATCCGTGCTCACGTTGGATGTGAGATGCGTTGATGACAAAAAGGAGCTCACAAACAAACCGCTTCCTCTTTCATAATAGGACCGTAATTCATTAAAAAATGTTTTTCATGTTTAACATTTTATACATTTTTTCACATGGTCCCGGAAAAAAAAAATTGCAATTAGATAAATAAATGAAGCGAAACGACGAATACGGGACAAAATATGATGAGAAACAAAATGAATCAAAGTGTTTCCTGGGAAAACGACACATGGATCCGTTTGCATTCAAAACCACTGAATTCAAAATACATGCATAAAATCACACAGCACGCAGAAACATATTCAAATATTATGCAAAGCAGGTGGAGACGAGGCGCAGGTGTGTACAGGATGTCTCTCCGCTGTGCAGGTGTGAAAAGACAAGGACGCGGCGACCTGCACGGAGGTCGTGGTGCGGAGACGACCTTTTCATTCGGGCTGCCTTGACATCGGGGATTTTTCACCATTAGCGGTCCATTAGCTTGAGTTTAACACTCTAGAGGCGGTTAAACAGGGAGTCACGTGCTTGTACATTTCTAAATGTGAGGAAATCTGCTGAATGGACCGAGCGTGGTGGTCAGGTGACCGTCTATTCTCTGCTGCGTCTTCATACAAGTCAGGTGGCGAAGCCGTTCCTGGTCCCCCCCCCCCGCCCCCCCTGTAGCCAACCTGCACAGCTAACATTAGCATGCCACGCATATGCACGCGTGCGTACATGCATGCATGCATGCATGCATGCGGCAATGTACTTTCCACTAACCGCAGGTTGGACATTGAAGCACGTGGTCGCGTATCGATTGGTGATTCTGATTGGAACGCAGCTGCAGATCAATCTGTCAAACTAAGCAGCGCTGATAACATATATATAAACTTTGTTCGGAGTGTTAGAGAAACTTATTTTCTGTGCATCTCCTCCGCTGGTAGTTGATTAAAATTTGACAACGTGTGACTATCAGAGTTCTCCTGCAGCACTGACATTCCAGCACGAAGGAGGTTTGATCCCCCTCGTTACTAAAAAGCTGACGCAGACTTTTCATTTCCTAAATTTCGGTTCGGTACATTGAACACATCAAAACTCCAGTTAATTATGTGACAGCAAACATGTAACACGCCTGGTGTTTCTTCTTCTTCTTCTTCCCTCTTTCATCATCTCAGCAACCTTGAATAGACCCGGCAAAACATCTAATGGCGCCCTCGGGAAACGAGGTGCAGAACAATACCAGAGTTCTTATTTCCCAAGTATTGTTTCTCTCTTTCTTTACTTCTTCACGTCACCAGAAGACCACGGCGGGAGATGTTCTTTCATCGAAAAAAATGGACGACTCGGGGCGATTCGGAAACAATGTCGGTGGAAACAAAAGGGACCGAGGCACAAAGGAGACGTTTTCAAGATGGGGGGGGGGCTCCGAGGCAGCAAAAGGAACACCCAGGCGGCAGAAGATGAGGCCATGGCGAGTTGTGACGGAGCAGACGGGACGGGGACGGACACGTTCCGTCCTTTGGAGGACGTCTCCCCCCTCGTCTTTGCTCGGTCTCCCGCGGCGACGCCGGGACGTGGAAGGAGTCGCTCTGCGAGCGGTGAATCCCAAACACTTTCTCTCCCTCCCTCTCACGTCGTTCACTCGGGTGGAGTTTTAATGGGTTCCTGGGGCGATGCGGCGAAACAGGAACCGTCCCAGAGCCACACAGCACAGAATACATTAATACAAGCCGACTATTCCCCCCCCCAGAGGCTCTGGGTCTATTATCCTGTTGAGAGACACGAGTGGGACGAGTGTTTGGTTGTTTGTTTTGATGATTGTTGTTGTTGTTGTTGTTGTGTTGTTGTTCGACACTCGCAATCCACACCCTCTTGAAACCGGCAAGTCCTACGCGGTAAACGCAGGATCTCTGACAAAATAATATGAATATTTAAAATCACAGCTTGAATCCACATAAACTCTGAAAAGAAAAGAGAAAGAAAAAAAAGCATGGTTCCGTAACAATGGGGACGTGTTTTTCCTGTAGATTCATCAACCTCCCGCTGCTCCCCACTCCGACACAATCTCAGATGCTTTGCCAAACTGTGCTGTGTCCACCCCCCCCTCCTCCTCTTCCTCCTCCTCCTCCTTCTCTTCCTCCTGCTGGTGGAAGCTTTACACCTTCCAGGAAACCAAACAAGTCAACCACAACAACCAGCGGAGCCGCATGGAGGCGCGCCGGCCCACCTCGCTCCCCACGAGGCCCCCCCCCCCCAGCGCGCCGCATCCTGCCTTCAGCGGCTCTGCAAAGATTAATGAGCGAGCTCCCCCCCCCCCCAAATAAAGGACTCCTTCTCCCCCAACGCTTCCTCCCTCGCTTTCTAGAGTCATTACCTGAGATGTGCAGTGGGTGGAACATTACTTCAAAGTCTTGGATTCCGTCAACGTGTCTTCGTTCCTATAAATCACAGCCCAGCTGACTTCCACGAGGGGGGGGGGGGGGGGGGGGGGTGGGGGGGGGGGGGATGGTCGACGGGAGCGACTGTGCGTCTCGATTTCAAAGTCTCGCATGTAAATATGTGGAACAGTTACATGAAGTGAGATGTCACACAATTAGCCTTTGCACCATCTGTCTTCTGCCCAGTCACCAGTCCCAGTGGTGTTTCCTTTCAAGCAGACCGCCCCCCCACCCCGGCTCCCCCGCCCGTCCCGCGACAAGTTAATTAAATGGAAAACAACACTAAAAACGTCCACATTTCTGCCTTTTTGAACACTTAAACTTAAGCTCAGCTGTTGCCTCTTCTGTAAAGACGTGATTCACTTAGCGATGAAAAGGCTTTTTCACGCTTTGTCTGAATCATGAAACAACGTTTCTTAAATGCAAAAAGGTGAGAAAAAAAAAAAGCCCCGAAGACGCAGTGGAGCCGCAGAGCTGCAACAACGTCGCAGTCAAATAGAGTCCAGTTTATTCGCCCAAAATCACGTTCGCGTGTCTGAACGGACCAACATCACGGGGGGCCTGGGGGGGGGGGGGGGGTTGTACTTTGCGACACTGATCATGTAATCGCAACTTCGCCATCTCAGATCTGCCCTGGGACCCAAGTCTGTCACCTCTGCAAAAAAAAAAAAAAAAAAAAGACATCTGTGAGCTGACGTGTGATGTTGAATTTGGGTTCTTGTGGCTTTAGATGGTTCCACAGAACACAGACTGAATCCCTACAATCAGTCGACACGACGTGAATAAAATCACCTCAGTGTGCAGAGCTCAACGCTGAACGTATGTTAGAACGGCATCGGGGGCTCAAGGCGCCACGCGGCAGCAGCGGCGCCGTCCACCTCGATGGCGGCGGGCTCCTGCAGAATAAACCCATCAGTACCTTATTAACAAGACGAGTCGGATCAGCGAAGCTCCTTCGTGCTCTTCTACGGATCGCCGGCGATGGCGTGAAGCGTGGGGAGGGGGGGGGGGGTCTAAAAAGCTTTGAATAAACAGAGGCGCCCTGACGGTCCATCTGCGTCGACCCAAGTAAACAGCAATTAGGCCCGGTTGCTTCACCGAAGCCGGGAGAGGAGGGGGGGGATCCGGGCCCCCGTGTTTGACAGACGTTCCTCCCACGGGTCACCTGAAGGGAATCCAGATCGGCAGAGAGAATGTCAACAGAAGGTCATCAGCGTCCACGTTCCACGCTCGCCCGGTAAATGTCAGGCCCGACCTGTGCTTCGTGTCCCTTTTGACCCGGCGCCCCCCCCCCCCCCCTCCCACAACAATGCTTCAACACGTTTGCAATAATGTTCCTGACATTATTTGGGTTTTTTTTCCTGCAGGACCGACGCAACAAACAACAGAATTAAGCGTGAAAAAGTCGTTCCTAGCGGGGGGGATCGTTGTCGGGCGAAGGATTCGTTTTGGGGCGCCTCCAGGGGGGGGGGGGGGGGGTCATCTGGCGGATTGGCCGATATTACGCTCGCTTTCATTTCCTGTCGCGGCGATAACGGCGAGGAGGAGACGCGGCAGCGAAACATTACTTCTTTTTTAACATCCATCGTGAGCTCCTCCCACTTTGGGTCTTCTGCGGTGGGGGGGGGGGGGGGGGGGGGACTCTGACAGCAAATAGAGGAATCTGTACATGTGTTATTCATAATAACCTTCAGCCCGTCCAACAGGAAACTAATCGCAGCGGTTTAAGAGAGTTTTTTTTTTTTTGTGCTGCAGATTTGTTTTGAAAATTAAAATTGAGTCAATTACAGAGAAATCTCAAGTTCTTTCTCTTTTTAAATACTAATATTTGGATGTGAACCTGCAGCTGGAGAAGAATGAATTAACCTGTGAATGAATCATCATTCATCTCCAGTCTGGCTGCTCCGCTCAGTGCAATTAACATAAATCCCAGAGTAATTTAGAAATAATTTGAATCTAAATAGCAAAAAAAGTGAATAATCAACAAGCGATGAGAGGTAAAATTGATCATCTGTTTGCATCTTTCCGCTTCGGCTGCTTCCGTTTATACCAAACAATCCTCTTCGGAGGTCAGTCTCTGCGGCTTATTTAACCAGGAGGCGTGAATGTTTCATTTCTTACAGCATTACTCATCACTCCGGAGACAGAAAGACCAAATCGCAGCCTTGTGAATTCATTCATTCTCTTCCTTTTGCTGCCATAAATGCTAATTTGATTAAGCTTCTAGTTTTCATTTTGTGGCTCAATCAGACTCCAAAAGATCCAGTTACGAGCAATACGATACGTTGTCGGTAATATGAGGGAGTTTGTTTAAGTGTAATTTACCGTTAGGTTAATAGACGCGTAAATTCAGACCGAAAGGCCAACTGACTCGATTGAATTACAGAAAGTGCAATGTCTTATTTGTATTATCTAAATTCACTTAATCTTAAAAAACAAGTACGATACAGATGCATAATCTCTTCTCAAAAGGTTATCTGCGGCATTATGCAGCATCCTCAACATCCTCCCGTCTGGTCATCAATCTGTGAACGAAACAGCGGCCTCACGGTGATGGGAAAGGTGGGTCGAACCAAAAGGGCCCAAACGCCTGTAAATAAAACACTGCTTTCTATCTGCTTCTTTTTATTTTTTAATTTCAGGGACTTTAATGAATAATCGCGGGATGAATAAACTATTTTTATGGACTTTTTTCTTTGCATATAAAGCAACGTTGTTGCCTCCTGTGGGCAACAACGTTTCTTCCCCCCCCCCCTCCAAGAGCAGCAGATGGTTTAACCCACCATCAAACAAGGTTAAACCCCAGTAATTGCATGCTTTTACCGGGGATCCAAAGACTTTCAGGTAATTATGTCTAAAGTGAAAACCAAGACCATCATAATAACAAGTTGAGGGACAACTGCTGTGACAAAAATCCTTTCAAAAAGACAGATGAGTGAATAAACTCGTCAGCTTTAGAGCAGCCTAATTCTGCCGAGTGGCTGGAGCGGCATGAATCATGACGGGGCTTCAATATATTATCATAATGAAAGAGATTAGGATTTCTTCGATTTTAAGAAAACTTCGTATAAAAAAGGAAAACACTGACATTCATATACTCAAGAGTTTACTTTTTTTTTTTTTTTTATTGCATGCAGTGCGGTGAGATCTGCATCTTTTGATAGACTTTTAACTTCCAACGTCACATTTTGTGCTATGTGAGCTCCGGTCTACCACACAACTTTAATACATTGATAGTTGTAAACTATCGATGGTTAAAAAGGGGATTTGAGAATCAATAAAGTGTTTATAGAGATAGAACCGTATCGATATTTCATCAGTCCTCGCCCGGACTCTTTTCCTCGAGTTTGCAATTAAGCAGCATTTTTGTTCCCTCCAAACGTCAGGCCGTGTGATTTAAGGCGGGCTCATAAAGCGGCTCCTAAAGAGTCATCAAGGAGCCATTTTCAGAGGTTTATGTGACTCAAAACATCAAAAGTGAAGCCCAGCCAACACTGTAAAACAAGGACTCCTGTAAAGTATCATCTACTTGCCTTTTATTTTGAAATACAGTGTTGTATTTTTCAACTTGTCAGAGACTTAATCAAGTAAGAAAAATTATGTTTTATAACAGGCTGTTATTGATCTCACTTTGCCAACAATGGAGGCATAAATTTGCCTAAAAAATATATATATATATATTTGAACATGCACAAGAAAAATGGCGACTGAAGAAGAGAGAGCAAGGGGCTCAAATACGACGTCGCTAATAAAAAAGGAGGCACTGAGGCACACATGTCACCGTTAGACAATGCTGCGAATCCCTCCACAGGCCCCTGTGACACGTCAAATTCATGAGTGGTGTCTTCCTTGATGCGGCTTTGATAGGAAACGTCCTCTTATTCCATTATTCCATCGCCGGTGGTTCTGCGCGGTGACATCACCGGGATCGAATCACCGGGATCAGATCACCGCCAAACAGACCGGGGGAACAAAGCGAATTAACGGCCCCTTTCCAAAGTGTCCAACACGGTGATTTAGAGAAGACCCATAAGGGGAACTCCTCAGTCTGCCCGAACGGCCCGAGACTCTGTATCGGCCCCACCTGGACCCGTTGGGCCCCCCCCCCCGCCCCGCCGTACGCGTGTCTCTGCATTAGCTCGCCCCTCCATAAGCTCCCAGTGGGAGAGTGATTACGTACACTTCAACGCGGCTGACCAGCGCGGATTCATCAGCACGAGCGCGACTGGTGAATCGCTTCCCGCAGCAAAAAGCCGACGGGCCGCGTGGACCGAACCGACGGCGGAGAAGACGGGGCTCTCATGGAGCGTCGCGCTGAAGATGCTTTGGATCAGGACGGATTTGCCGTGGCCGCTGTGTTACGTCTGCAGGGAAGGGGGGGGGGGGGGGGAAAGAAGAAGAAAAAAAAAAAAAGGCTGTGAGCCTCACCGGTGCCTCAACAGTGCCCCCTTTTGATCAACGTCATGAAGCAGAGCCTCTTCTTGAGCTCAGGTCTGAGGTGGTTGGGGGGGGGGAGGATCACTGTGATGCCCTCCTGTACAGGCGGGCGAGGAAATACCTCTCAGCCGATTCCTTCCGGCTGGCGTTTGGCTTCAAAGTCAGAACGTTGCCGAACACGCCGGCGAGCTCCTCCCGGAGTTTGCGGGCGAGGATCCCGTCCCAGTATTTACAAAGCAGCGAGCCGCCCGGCTGCAGAACCCCCTCGGCCAGGTCCGTCAGAGACAGGCACATGGCCACCAGCCTCTCGTGGTCCATCTCCCGGAAACCGCTGGCGTTGGGCGCCATGTCGCTCAGGATGACGTGGGCGCGGCCGCCGGGGAGCAGCTCCCGCAGCTTGGCCCGCGTGGCGGGGTCGGTGACGTCGTGGCTGGACAGGAAGTGGGCGCCGTCCAGAGGCGGTATGTTCAGCAGGTCGACGCCAACGACCGAACCGCGAGGTAGCGCTGGATCTACGACGCAAGAAAAACCCGTCAACTGGCTTTTTGACAGGAGGAGATTGTTGTCAAATTAGTTTTGGGGTAAAATAAATGAACATTTCACCCCCCCAAAAAAATGTTTGACCTAATAAACATTTTGACTTTTTTCCCAAAAAAAAATTTCAACCAAATATTATTTTACTTTTGTTCCATAACTTGTCAATATAACCTACTTTTTCCCCCAAAATATTTTTTTACCAAATTATTTTCTTTTTTCAAAAGAATCGTTTTTTTTTTTTATTTGGACTTTTTTTCCCCAAAAACAATTTTGACCTAGAGTTTTTTTTTCCTTTTTTTGTCAATGTAAAAAAAATGAAAACTTTTTTTTCCATTACATTTTTTTTACCTAATATTGATTGAATTTTTTTCCACTAAATTTGACCTAACATACACTTTTTGCAAACATTTTTCGAAATAAACAAAAGGCAGACGAAATAAAACGTAACGTTATTCTGCAGAGTGCAAAACAATAACAGTGCTTCTCAAAATTCCTGACACAACCCCGTCCTCCAGCATCACTAACGGTACCTAATTATCAAACTTTTCCACCCACAAATGACTGCAGTCAGGGGGATCACACCTGCCTCACCTGTCCCGGCTGAGTTGACCCTCTGGACGGCCACCTGGCTCCAGGCTCCGGGTGCAGCTCCGCAGTCCACCACGCTGCGGCCCGGCTGCAGGAGCCGGAACTTGTCGTCCATCTCCAGCAACTTGAAGGCGCTCCTGCACCGGAAGTGCTGCGCGTGGGACGCTTTGACATACGGGTCCTTGCGCTGCCGCTGCAGCCAGCGCTGCTCGGCGGGAGTCTTCCCCGTCTGCTTCTTCATGAAGCTCAGGGAGCAGTGGAAGGGTCTCCTCTGAAGGTAGACGCACCACATCACTCTGCTTACTCTGCTGAGCCGTGCAAAGGTGCACGTGGAAACACAAGTCACCGTTGGTTCCTACTGTGCATCATTATTATATGTCCCCGTACTGCAAAACATAGAGGACACTAGTTCCTATCTGGAACATTCATGTTTTACGCTTTTTTATTTTTTTGTAATAATTCATTTCCATGCATTCAAACTCATCCCACCTACACTACTGTATTAAAATATGTTTTCAATGGAGAGAACATTGACGCCTGCCTGACGTTGATCCGACCAAGACGTGCTCCTGTGCGTCAGCACGTCACCCGACGTCCTCCTATAACGCCGGCACGTCACCCGACGACATCCACGGCGCTGAGCGCGGGAGCAATTTCAACGTGAGGTCTCGTTTCTGAATAACATCTTTTTTTCCCGCCGGCTTCTTCTCGCCGCAGAATTTGAACAGGTGAGGATGACTGACCACGCGCATCGAATGGTGCGTCCTTTCCGGCTTTGTTTACCTTGTGGCCACGTGACTCCCCAGGGGCGATGCCGAGCTCCAGCAAGCTGCTGACCCTGGTGCTGGTGGTCCAGCCGGGCAGGGTGCTGCTCGGCATGAAGAAGCGAGGGTTCGGGGCTGGGAAGTGGAACGGCTTCGGGGGCAAAGTTCAGCCCGGAGAAACCATTGAAGATGGTGCGAGGCGGTGAGAACCTTCTCGCCAGGTGGTGTGTGGAGATGCAGTCCACAGCTTGAACGACAACAGAGCAGTCTTTATGGATCCATCATTAATAACACAGAAAAGCAATAGCTTCCCATTAAGTTATGTGCTTTTAAAAGGTTTATTAAGATTTTTGCATTTTTTTTATTTTTGCATTTTCAGAGAACTGCTGGAGGAAAGCGGCCTCACGGTGGGCGCTCTCGAGAAGGTCGGAAACCTCACGTTCGAGTTTGTTGGTGAAGCGCAGCTGCTCGACGTCCACGTTTTCAGAGCTGACCACTACAACGGAGAACCAACCGAGTCAGAAGGTTGTGTGACCTCTACCGACCCACAATGCACTGGGGAAATAGACGTTATTAACAAGGATAGTCGCAGAAACATTCGGTTCAGGGATAACAAAAAACATGTGATCCGAAAGAAAATTAAGATTTTTTGCTTTTGGTTCCCCTTAATCACGACTTCCTTTTTTTTTTAAATGTTACCTCCAAAACTTGAGACCTTCTGAGGAACAACTTTCGGTTCAACTTTTAAAACCACTTTGACCACATTGATCCTTGGAAGCAGACTGAGAGAAACACATTTTCAGCGACATGACGGCGCGCAGGGGGGGTGTTGGGGGGGTTATAAAGACTGCATGTACACAAATGCAATGAAGAGGCCCTCAACAGAAGGAATGCTGTGTTTCCTGAGAGTTTAGTCAAGGTCGACCCCCGGGTGAAGATTAGAGACACGACGCAGCAGAAGTGCAGCACTCAAATGAAGAGGTCGAGAGAGGTCACTCTGCAGAGGGTTGAAGACATGGAAGGAAACGTGAAAATGTGCTGAAGTCGGTGGGAAATGATGTGGAAGTTTTTAACGCAACGTTTGTCTTTGACAAGAGAGGAAACAACAGATGAAACTGTGGAACTGCAGGAAAGGATGAGCAGGAATTAACCTTTTTGGGGAGAGATGGTTCTTCAGAGATTGTTGAAAACACGGGTGTTTTAAAATGGAACAAGTTTGGAGGGTTGATGGAAAAAAAAAAATGAAAAATGAAAGTGGCCAAAGAAAAGGTGGTCTAACGGGTTAGTAGATGATCAGATGTGCTTAATCCTTAGGCGTAAGATTGATCCTTTCCTCCATTGTCTTGTAGAAATGCGGCCTCGGTGGTTCAAACAGGACGAGATCCCTTTCAGCCAGATGTGGGCCGACGACAACCTGTGGTTCCCACTGCTGCTCCAGAAGAAGAAATTCGTCGGATACTTTAAGTTTCAGGGTCACGATGTGATCCTCAGCCAAAGACTGGAAGAGGTGGAGGACCTGTGAGAAGAACTGCGTTTCACAGGACTTTCACGAGCGTGACAGCGACAGGCGTCGGCCTCCCGAGGCGCTTCCTTAAATGCGAAATAGATCCCAGCGTTGCCCCTTAAGTTCAACGGTTTACAAATGACACATTCCACTCTTCACACACCCATAAATCAGTCAGAATGAAGACGGACAGAAATATACACCCTGTGATTTTATTTTCAGGATAATAGATTTTTGCACAATTCAATATTTACAATATCTACAGTGACAGTCTTATTGGTTCTGTGCAGGTTGGCTCTACGATTTCAGAAGCATTTGTTTGCACAGTTTCTTCATGAAATAAATGTTGAGTTTTCTGACGTGCTTGATGCCCTCAGTCCATTCAGCCTCACTCAGTTTGACATGATTTCAGCTTGTGAGCGGCACCTTGTCCCTTTTGATTTTCTTATACATCATGGATCAGGATATATATATGTATATGAGCATGGTTGTGTCTCAGTAGAAAGTCTAATAGCAGAAAAGAATGCTGCGTTATGAAACTCATTTAAATTAGTATTTATCCAACTGTGAAAACAAGCCTCCATCCAAAAAAAAAAAAAGTGACATGTTGAAAAAACAGCTTCAAGTGATCATTAAACATTTGAATTCAATCTGCAGCAGCCCTGGGTTCATATGATTGCACTTTGGTAGTAAATGAATAGTGTTATTAACATTACACTGCTGGTGCTAAATGTCATTTTTAATCAATATCAAATCTGCCCTTTGTGGTATTTTCAAAATAGTTATACAAAACATCTTGGAGTAAATTCAAGCAGAGGAAGCAAATATGTTGGTCTACATAAAAGTAAACATTGTAGATGTGAAACGAATGGCACAATTGCTACACGTATAAGACCTCATGTCTGTATCAAAAACACATGGTCTAAAGTTATTTCAGTCAAAAACCTTCACGACTGCAGATGCAAAACAATCCCGTCCTTTAATAAACCGAAGCACGGCGTCGCGCTCTTCCAACCATCTTAGCGTAGGAACCTTCTAAACGGGTTGGAAGGTGCTTCGGGATTCCCTGGTGGAATGCACGGTGCGTGAAGGAGGGCTTCTCCGTAGCTCAGTGACTTCCTCTGCCTTCGGGCCCTCAGGTGGAAGGCTCCAATCGGTTGTTTCCACCGAAGAGACACCCGAGCTTCGGCTCGAGTTCATTCCACACGGCTCCCATCTGCAGAAGAAAGCAGGAGGTCACGGACCCACACGTTTAAAATCAAACTCACCGTCCTGATGCCATCGCGGCTTACAAGTTATTCTCTTCAGGAAACATCACGTGAAACTAACCACGGGAACCCTCTCAAACTGGTGCTATCTTGGAATTTTAGGTAGAAAAGATGAGGAACAGATAAATTCATGTGAAATAAAAGCTACAACATGAGAGGGTTTCTTTTCCACGAGACCCTCCACCAGCATCGGCCTCTTTTGTGTTGCTCCAAAAGCCAATTTAAACCTGAGCGAAAGGGGTCCGCGGAGGAATGATTTCCAGACGAGGGGGGGGGCCTCACCTCTCGGTGTCCTTGGACCTGGGAGTTAACAAAGGCCCCCAGAATGTGGGACGTGATCGGGAGGTAGATGAAGATGAGCTGCGTCTCTTGGTGGAGGCACAGCAGGGAGAAGTAGTTACGCAGCTCCATGGTCTGAATGGCGTTCTCTTGCTGTTAATGATTCCAAGAAAAAAAAAAAAGCAACAACTATCAGCTTTAAGGGCCAATTCAGACTTTAGTTTGATACATTTCACAAAGCCTCTTCTGTGATGTAATGATCAAAAACTCCTCACGCCTTCAGTCATTCAATCCCGGCTATTAACCGACAGAAGAGTCCTCTGGGCCCCGAAAACCCACAATTACCCATTAAAAAAAAAAAACGCTTTTGCTTTTGACAGCGTTTTGGGAGTCCGTCCCGAAAGAGGAGGGGAACCCATTGATCACCTGAACGATGCGCGACTCCAGCTGCTCCACGGACGCCTGCTCTTTGGGCTGCACGGTGGCGCTCATCATCTGCCTCTTCATCACGCCGTACTTGTGCAGCGCCCTCTGGTGCTCGTGGAGGACGCCTTTCTCGTGCCGCTCGCAGAGGTCCTGCCGGGGGGGGCGCAGGTCGTGACATCACCGCGATAAACTGAACCGGGGATTTACTGCGACTACTCGTTGTGTGGCCCTCAGAAAACGGGAGGCTGACTCACTCTGTACGACTGCAGCAGGTCCAGGAAAAGATTGAGTTTTTCCACCACGTCGTCCTCTTCCCGTCGGCCCTGAGGACACAAGCAGAACGGCGTTTAGCGCCCCGGCGGCGTTCTGGGGCCCGGGAGGGGGGGGGGGGGGGGAGGCGGGGCCTTACCTGCTGGGCGGCTTTGTCCGACAGCACGGCGAACTCCACCGACAGGCTCTTCAGAGAGCGCCGCAGCGTGCCCCAGGTGCTCTGTGAGGAGGCCAAGGAGGGGAGAGGAGACGCGTCGGAGCCCAGAGTACTGACGGAGAGGAAAAAAAACACAGAAGAAGGTTGACCTTCTAGCGGCTCAGCCGTGTTTCAAACAACCGTGAAGAGAAACGCGGGATTTGGAATCTCGTCAGCATTTGTTTTCCAGCGAAAGACTTTCGTAGCCAGCGATACCAGTAAATAAAAATGACAAAAAACACCTGAGCTCTCTGCCAAACATGAGCAGATCCGTCGCGTTCTCCTTGGAGCGCTCCGCCATCTTCTCGGCCCGGTCGCGCAGCTTCTGGAAGCTGTTGTGGATATTTCTAATCAGCTCCCTGCTGGTGGAGAACTGAGCCTGGATGTCGGCCGGCAGGTACTCCTGCAAAGCAAGCGCCGTCCTTTAACAATGGGGCGGGTGGAGGGGTGTAGGGGGGGGGGGGGGGGTTGTGAGGACTTTCCTCCACGCACACACGCGACGAACCTTCGCCAGGGTCGCGATCCTGTTGGTCATGAACTCATCGCCCGTTTTCTTGTAGGTGTCACGCAGCTTGGCCTGAACGTCCTGTTTTTTCGGAGGGTGAGGAGAACCGGAGACGGTGAGTAAGGGGGGGGGGGGGGGGGGGGGTTACGGGAGGCGCTACGTACAGAGCCGCTGAAGGCGAGGAAGGTCTTGACCAGCTCGTCCTCTGAGAAGAAGGGGTGCCGCGCCACCAGGTTGATGAACCTGCCGAGAGCGCGCCTCCTCCCCTCGATGAAGTCGCGCTCGGAGACGGAGGTCAGCACTGTGGACGGAAGAGGAGAACGCGGCGTGACCAAAGGGACCAGGCAGGTGGCACCAACCCGTCTCAGATCAAAAAGGGGGAAGGTCAAGGGCTCCTCCTCTCTGCTCGAAGCTGCTCCTTGCACAAAACAACTAGCGACAAATGGTGGGTCATGCAGGCAGCAGCTCCATCTTACTGACATTCTGATAGAATTGTGCCACAATATGTCCCTGTCAACTTAAACTGATAACAACAATCGATGATGCTGGTTTGTACTACCATCTTTATCAAGCAAAAACAACTAGAAGGACCTGGATATTCACGAGTGACATTCAGGGAAGCCGATAAACCCAAATGTTCCAAACAATGCAGCGAAAACACGCATGAGGTCAGAGGGGAAGGTGCAGGAAAGGCAGAAACAGAGGAGCACTCTGGTGGACGAGGAGAAGACGGAGTAACGCACCTCCCTTTAACATCCTCTTAGGCGGCAGCGCCGGCACCACTCTGTAGGAGAACCTCTGCAGCAGAACCTCGTGGAAGACGTCGAAGTCATTGTAGCGCCGGTAAACCGAGATCTTGAAACGCTGAAAACCAGAAGAAAATTACCATGAACATCCAAACAATCACTTCGAACGTACTTGACACCATAAGGGGAGGTCCGTCTGTTCATCTGGAACAGGAGATGAAATGAGTGATGGAGAAGGAAAGAAATAACTCAAAGCAAGACACTGGTTTTCCCCACAGTGGGACTCGCGGGGCCTCCTTGCCTGGCTGGTGACCTGGTACTCCACGTGTTTGAGGAACAGGCCCTTCTTCTCCGGGATGAGCTCCACCCGCACCGCGTCTCTGCCCAGCAGGTTGTCCAGCGTCTGGGACAGCGTCAGGACGTCCCCCCGGGCCGGCTGCATCCTCAACTCTGCGGGGGGGGACACACACAAAAAAGCGCCACCGGCTTCTCGCGTTTCATTCTGGTTCCACAGTTTCGATCAAATCGCTCCCATCGGAGAGCAAACAAATTGCCCCAACGGTGGAGGAATGCAGGCGTTAAAAAACCGACCCGCTACGTGTCTCGCTCTATTTGTCTTTTTTTTTTTTTTTTTTTTTAGATAACACAAGAGTCGCGCGTGTGCATTCCATGGAATCGAAAGCTTCGTGTGCAGCGACACAAATGCAGAGAAGCTGGTTCTCTCGCTAAGGGAAGGGGCCTCCAGCACCGGCCCCCGCCTGGAATAACAGAGAGAGCCTTAAATAATGACAGAAGGTTTTGGGAAATGAATCCCGAGGCCGGCATAATGGATACCTCTATGAAAACCAATGGGGCTCGCCCACTGGCACCAGTGGTGGGGGGGGAGCAGGGGGGGGGGGGTGTAGTTGTATAAAAATACTCTCAAATGTTACTTTAGGATCATTGTGATTGCACGCTGTTTAAAGCAAAAACATCTGGTAATGAAACGTTGAGACTGAGCGGGTCAGTAAAAGGGTGAAGACACTTGTTAACAGCAGTGGGGGAGGGGGGGGGGCGCTACTCGTCAGGCCGTCAATGTCACAGACCTTGTGTGCGGTTCTCCTCCAGGAAGGTCGGCGGCTTTCCTTGCTGAGCGAGCGCTTTATATATCGAGCGACCACTTGCTGGAGAATCCCTCAGAGGGGTCAACGCGCTCGGCAACCTGAGGAGGACAAAGGCGGCGTGAAGCGAAAGGAGGCCCGCGGGCCTTCTCAGGCCCGGGACTCCAAGTTCACACTGCGGTTTGCATTCCTCTGCGCAACAAAAACAACCCCAAAAAAAACGACCTACTCAACCATAAGAACACACTCAGCTGTGTTGGGGCGTCAGCTCATGTCTCACGGGAGGGACTAAATATGACAAACGGTGAATAATACGAACGTCTGCTCGCCCACACTGAGTTTCTGCAGGCCAGCTGTTGACGAGACATTCCACCTGTGTGACGCATTTAATACGAATAAGAAGAAAGAGTGTGTGGACGGGAAGGACACCACCTGTAGAAGTTATTCTAGCAAGCTGCCTAAATGACAACCTTCCGAATGGGGATATTTAATGACTTCATGCCTGTTTTGTCATTACAGTTGTGAAACACCCACTATGCAGCATGCCCTGTAGTTAAGTGTGAGCCTCGGAATGACTTCAACCTGCAGACTCTCTCATCCGTCCCATGGACAGCAGGGCGTCCTTATCACCTCTTATCAGGCGACCGGTTTTTATTTCCCATCACATGACTCGTCGTTGTCACCAAACCCATCGCAGCGTTGTGCTCTGCGATAGTTTAGAGGCGCACAGAAACAAGACGACCGCACCACACCGTTTTACAGAAGAAAGCAGATGAGACAAAGATGTGAAAGTTCTAACTGATACTCTCGTCGAAGGACTGCGATTTTCACGTGGCAAGGGGGGGGGGGGCGTTTCCCCCCCCCCCCCCCCCAACACAGAATTATCTTTAACAGTTGTATTTCTACTGTGGATCGTCGAGCATCAAGAAAACGTAAACAGGCGAATCGAATTAACGCCATCCACGCGCCGAGGGGGGGCTTAAGATGCGGCAACATCGTTTTTGAGATCTTCATGTACCCAAAAGTTCTCACCGGATCGCTCACGTTGCGCCTCCACCGAACGGAACCGTCGAACGCTTTTAAAAACGCGTTTGACCCCCCGCAACGGCAAAAAACAACAACAACAACAACAACAAAATAACAACGTGATTAGGGAAATGATGTGGCACCATTTGCGCCGAGAAGAGAGTGAGAAGTTCTCGCACTGTACCTTCATTGATCGCTCCTGCCGTCGCTCACACGGTCATGTGAGCGCAAGAGCACCTCCATGTGATTTCCTGCAGGGAAGGAAAAACAAGTCATTTATTTCTTAAAGTTGTAGTAGGGCGCTGGTTAAAGTCCAAGTGTGGAGTGGTGGTGTATAAACGGACACTTTGCACGCACTTGCAGCCAATGAGGAGGGTGTTTTGTGGAGTGTTCTGAACGTTGTATGTTTTATTAAGAGGTAGAACCGCTGCTGCCTGCGTTTGTATCGAAGCAGCGGAGTCAGGTAGATTCATGTCGTAGCTTCAATAAATAATCCGATCAATATCATTTTATGATGAGCTTTTTTTCTTCACGGTTTAACTTTTACTCATTTTAAACATGATTTTATATTCGCAATTTATTCAACTGAGGCTACTAACTGGTGTTGCTTTCAAATGCTCCTCGTATTTTTCACTCTCTATATTTATCATGACAATGCGGTATGTTCAGACCCTGAATACCACCTATAAGAGTATTCATTAAAGTATATCCTTTGTGTTTTCCTTTTGCACAGCATTTTTGTTGATATGAGAGCCACCAATTGTCATAAATCACCGCCGTCTCGGTTGAATTCACGCCTGCAAAGTAGTTCTAATAATTCCGACACCTCTCGAATGTCTCACTAGCGCGTCAACATGGCGCCTCTGGATGGCGCTATCGGGTTGATTTTTGCGCCGGTTGAGGTGGGCTGCGTTGCGGGCCGGGGTGAACTGCCAGCTGGGTGAACGTCATGAGGAGCGTCGGCCCCACCCCCCCCCCTTGTATCTCCACGCTCAATAACTGGATGGAGGTTTCACTCGGATGCGCTCGTCTGATCGGCGGAGGTGGACTAAAAAGACACGAGAGGAACCGAGGAAACACAAACGAAACAACACCGGATGTAATCATCGGCGCAGCAGAATGACAAGTGGAACAAGTAGTGCAACAAAGGAGACTTCTGGTTGCAATTCGCCTCCGCGGACTAAACTAACCAGCAGCTCAACCGGCTAACGCTAGCCGAGTTAACGCTAGCTGCATCGCCGGTATAACTAACGGTAGCTCTTATTTTTTTTCTTTTTAAAGACAACGCTAACGTTAAATGTATCCCGGGCTGGTTTGGAGTTTTACCACCGTTACAACAGAGCCCCAGTCAGCGGTACTACACCGTTGGACCGGTTTAACGAGCTAAACAGCTTCGGGGTTAACGTTGTAGCGTTAGCTAGCGCTAGCTACTAGTTAACGTTAGCAGGCTAAGCTACTACCGTTACAGTTCGCGAGCTGTTGCGGTTCTGCTCGTCCGCGTGGATGTTACTCATGTTATTACGACCTTGTAAAAAAACAAAGGCTCGTTTCTAACGCATGGGTTTAGTTAAACCGATTTGGCACAGTCGGAACAACACTTTGTGTTTAGGTAACCCGTGTGCTCTTCTGGCTTTAACGTCACTAACTGTGTGTCTCTCACGGGGCGAGTGATGCAGACTCGGTGAGGTGGCTCCTCCGTGTTCACAGATTCGAGCGTCGTCGCCCGCCTGCCAGTGAGAGGATCCCCGTGACATTCTCTCGCCATGGCAGCGGTGCTTAGCTACTCTCCGCCGTGGTGGGTGAATATTCTGCACAGGCTTCCCCATTTCAACTTAAAGTTCGAGCAAACGAGCAGTGACTTCCGACCGGACAACTGGCCCTATCAACAGGTAAACACACACACTGCCTCACTGGCCCTTTCGCCTTGCAGCAAATACTACAGATGTTTACAAAATGTGTTTACGTCACTATTCAAGATGATGTGGATCGCCCTCAGATCTGGAGGACAATACGGAGAATTTGTTCATAGGTGACCTGTTTGCACCTGTTCCCCTTTCTCACCTTTTGACCCCCCGTCACCATCTTTGTGTCTATCCATGTCTTGACCTTTGACATGATTTAACCAGCTGTCACCCTGGGGGACAATCCATGCCACTTAAATTGACCTAAAGGGCCATATAGTTTGTATTTAGTCAATAATGTAATCATAACCCGTTTTTTGTTATGTCACATAAGGGGCACGTTGACTCTAAAGTACCTTTGCAGAATGCCGTAGCTACTCAAGATGTCTGGATTAAAGGGGTAACAGAGATCCATGAGTAGACTGCGGAGCCTGATGTGCGGCGGTGGGGGAGGGGAGTGCACAGCAGGGCATTTGTTCACAAGTTTGATATTAACGAGACTCCAAATTTAGGTCAGGTGATACATTTTTTTTTATTGCTATAGTTGTTGTTCTAGCGGGCGTTAAGCATATTCTCGTTCCTGCAGATGTCCTTGTTTTCTGTTGCGCTTTGGTGTGCAGGTCATGCCTCTAAAGACGCCTATTGGCTTAGACCCACAGCATCCAGTGAAACCACTCTGGGTATACTGCATATCCTTATTGAAAATGAGGAAATAGAATCGGTGATTGTGTCTGAGGGCACAGCATTGACGTCCGATTAAGTATTTCACCTCTTAAGAAATTCTGCAGAAAGTGTTGATTCAGCTGTTCAGATGAATGATGTGCTGTCACATAGGGCGGAAGGTTGCTCAATTTGTCGCAGCCGTGATAAAGAGTAAAATGTACTGACATCATTGGGCCATAATTCTATTCCAATTTGTCTTTGGTCCATTGATTAATGGACTCTGTTTACGCAGCTCTTACAGAATGCATCCTTCCTGAAGCCTCTGTGGGGCTGTGGTTTTTTAAAAGGCTCTGAGAGACTGGTTATTGATCATGTAGAGTCATAGTTTCAGAGACTGCTGAGGACCGAGGGAATCCGCAAAGACTGTTATTTTCAACTCGAGTGAGAAATTGGCAAACATGGTCAGGAGATATAAGAGAACGCTGCGTCCATTTCACAGTGCCGCTGTGATTCATGAAATGCAGAAGTGACTCATCGCTCCTGAGAAACGGAAAGACGAGCTCTCGACATGCATCATCATCATCATAGTCATCGTCAGCGGCGTTAAAGCTGTTGCAGGCGTTCATGTTGGACGAATGAAAGTAATCCGAGGTGTAAAACTCTAAACATCCATGTCAGACTTTGACCGACCGGTGTAGACGTCAGAGACTGGCGAGTTAGTGGAAGGGATGATCCAGTTCAGACACAATGAGTCTATTTACCTGAGGTGTAACCGGAGTCACCTACAGAAAAGGGTCATCTGTTTTTATGACCTCGTGGTACGTGCTTGTCCGACTCTCCAAACTATAATCGGGAGGCTTTTTCCTGGTGGGACACAGGAAGGACTCTTTGGCTCAATAACGGCTGCAGCTGTTTGGCAAACAAGCTCCCCATTTAAAGGATAAGGACATTCAGTGGAAACATAATGCATATGTTAATAAAATGCAGGTGGTGCAGCTGTTGGAGCACAATGTGTGCGTTACCTCAACCAGAACAAAACATTAAGAGGTCATGATTAGACTGGCTCACTTAACCGCGCGGTGATGACAGGCCACTAATGATCGCCCCTGCAGCGCTTACCCAGGATTCAGCTCAGGTCTCGTCTGGTCAGCTCTCAGCAGTGCTCATTATAGGACTACTCCATGAATATATAACCTTGGGTGCCTTTGCGTTGATGCTGTGAAAGCAATCTACCAAAAGTAACATGCCAAAGTATGCTTATAGGTTCATCTCCTGAATCGGACTGGATAATATAACTGTGCTATAATGCAGCCTTTAAAACAAGGCAATACCTTGAATATGTGGTCTCCTGTCATGTTATCAAAAGGCCTGCAATGGTTCCAAGATTCTAGCTCGCCCGCTGCCGCGAATCTGCGACGCATCCCGCATGATTTTTTTTTTACAGAAACAAAAGTGGAAGGGTGGAAATGTGCCCCTGGTGTGAATCTCCGGGAGTATCCATTGAACAACGAGGCCCTCCATCTGACCTATATAGGAGGAGATGAGAGGATAGGAGGTTTTTCTCTAGGATAGTACAGTCCCTTTCTCTCCTTCTGGCTCTGACGTACTGCCAGCGTCCCGGGTTGATAGTTGTAATACGCAGCCCACGATACAGTTTTCCCTTCTAAAATCTTTTTTTCCGGGGATACAAATCCACAACGCTTGCCTTTGATTTAGGACAAAGGGGAGGACTTATAATTCTAATATATATATATAGTAAAGGTGAAGGTATAATACATTCTCTAGGTCCATTATCGTCGTGGTTATTGACGTGGGAGAGGTAACCCCGTCCCTCTGTCCCCCAGTCCATCCTTTTGCTGGGAGCTGTGGCGCTGGCCTGCCTGGCCCTGGACCTCGTGTTCCTGCTCTTCTACTCCATTTGTCTCTGCTGCCGGCGGAGAAAAAGTGAGGATCGGCCCAACGCCGACTGCTGCTGCACCGCGTGGTGCGTCATCATCGCAACACTCGTCTGCAGGTGAGCGTGATCTCGGCTAGGTATGTAAATTGTGTGTGAAGGATGTGGTCGGTGCTAAATGCGATGGAAAGCTCCAGAAACACAGATACAAGAAAGAACCAACTGACAGCACACACAATTTGGAATTAAATGCTACAAACATCCATCGGCTTCATATTTCTTTTTGGAGTAGACTGTGTGAGAGCCTTCTACCACTGGACACTGCACTAGCTTCCTGCTTCCCTCTTGCTGTCGAGCAGAGAGCCAACGCGGCTGATTCAGAGCCACACAAAGAGCTCGGGGACCCAGCGAGTACAAGAACTGCATCACAATCACCGCATGTGTTTACGCGCTGCTGCCAACGCAGCAAAGCCACAGGTTTCAGTGAAAACAGGAAGAAGATCCTCCATTGCATTGTTTAGTTTTTGTTCTTTGATGGCAGCCATGCACTGCACACGACACTGAACCAATACCAACCACATTCAAACCATCCAAGCCGTGGGGTCGGGTTTTCTTTTCTTTTTTTTTTGTTCACTTTTTCCACACTGTGAGAGGAAGAGATTAGCAGCCCTGCAGGAAGCGGGAAAAACCCATCAATGCCATGAGTGCCGCTGGCTTTGACTTGGGCTCATTTGGCTCGGAGTGGTTCATCATCATCATCATCATTATCGTGCTACTTTGAAAAAGCATCCACCCTGTCACAGGATGGGGGTTTAGCGGAAAGACTCAACAGCTGCCACACAGGACCTGACATTGGTTCTGGCATCAAAATGCTTCTCAGGGATCCGACAGGGAGTTCTTTTCACACTGAAACACGTAAACCAATATCTGTGTGAAAAGCTTCTCCTCTTTATTGTTTTGTGCATCCGGACGAATCGTCAGAATGTTTTATTTTTTTTAAATGTATTTTTTACCAATACAAACTGCTTCCAGCTGATTCCCTGTAACTGTGCTCCTGCCACCTGAGGCCCGTCTGCACGGCCACTGGTCTCCTGCCTCAGTACAGCCTTTGTCAGCCGCATAGAGGGCTTCGGGGGGGGGGGGGGCATAGCCGGTCCATTCCTGTGTGTTTCCATGGTTCTGTATGGGGGTCTTTCTGCTGCGGCTGAAAGGAGCCCGTTGACTGGGCTCTGAACCGACCGGGTTAATGTGGAGTTCACACGGCTCTCTCGCTCCCCCTCGCCGGCCCCCTCGCCGGCCCGCTCTCTGGTCTCTTCTGGCTAATCCCTCCTCCTCACCAACCCCTGTCTCCCCCGCCCCCTCCTTTTGTGTCCCCACCCCCTCCTCCTCCAGCGCTGGCATTGCCGTCGGTTTCTATGGCAACGGCGAGACTTGTGATGGAGTGAACCGGCTGACGTACTCCTTGCGCCATGCTAACCGCACGATCACCGGAGTGGAGAAGCTGGTAAGACTGGAGGGCGCAAATGATCCCAACTTTTTAAATATTCATCGCCCGTCTGCCATGAACATAACTGCCTCCACCCCCCCCCCCTCCCCCGCCCGGCAGAGCTGTGTTGTGAATGCCCCTTTTCCCTCGACTGCACCGTGACCTTGTTTGTCCCCGTGCCGCCTCTAGGTGTACGACAGCACGTCCTCATTGAACCAGACGGTAGAAACCAATCTGCAGCAGCTTGAGGGCCAGTATGCGGAGCACGCCGACTACCTGTCCATCATCCAAAAGCTGCAGGCCCAGCTGGACGAGCTGGTCAGGCAGATGGTGGAGATCCCCTTCTGGAGGAGAGCCGACATCTCCCTGGAGGAGCTGGCCGGCACCATCGAGCTGTACGACTGGTACAGGTGAGGCTGCGACGGAGCCCAGAGCAGTCATTCAAACAAAGGGGGCCACAATGCAACACGTTACACATTCAGCTGCAGAGGAAGGAGTGGCAGCAGCAGCATAGACTTGCATACTAATGTTGTAAAAACGATAAAAAGATTCAGATATATACTTTTTTTCATCCATTTGTCGTATTTTTTGGACAGTCATACAATAAATTATTGGTCTGTTAATTGAATGATAATTCCATTTATGAGCTGAGAGATTCTAGAGCTCCATCCGCCTGTTCCTGTCACTCGACGCCACGCCGCGGGTTTGCTAACGACGCGTGTTTGCTAACGACGCGTGTCCCCACAGGTGGCTGGGCTACGTGGGCCTGCTCCTGTTCGACGCGCTCATCTGCCTCCTGGTGCTGTTCGGCCTCATTCGCAACTCCAAGGCCACGCTCGTAGGGTGAGTCCCGGCTCCGCCCCGAGAGGTCACTTCAGCTGTTGCCACAGAATGAGTGCTAGCATCACAGCAAGGCCACCTTGTCATGACCATTCATTCATAACCAAAACATATCAGCATTGCTAATGACACTTAATGACTCGCTTAAACATGCAGCTTTGCCCTTCTAATAAAAGACTAAATTCTATACATTCTATAAGTCCATTTTGTAGGCACTAAAACTGCGTAAACGCAATAAAGATGGCTCAGTTTTCCCTTTTAATGGTAGATCAGAGCAACAAAACAAAAAGGTGATCAAACAACTCCACATAGTAAATTAAATAAGTCATAACATTTTTATTTCATATCAATTTCAGATCTTTTGTTAGCTTCCAGCACATCATTCCTATAGGCGGCATTTAAACTTTTAGGTAATATGATCTGTTGCTGGGCCGACTGAGCTTCTTTTTAACTTGAACCCACCCCCCCCACTCCAGTGTGCAGATGAGCCGTGCTGCTGTGACACTGCAGGCTAAAGGTACTTGAACTGTCTCCCCAGGGTGTGCTTGTTTGGCGTGGTCGCTCTGGTGATCAGCTGGCTCTCCCTGGGGTTGGAGGTGGCCATGTCAGCGGTAAGTCACCAACAGAGTGTGAGGAGGGGGGGGGGGGGGGGGGTGGGGGTGTAGCTGCACAGCTCATTACGTATAATTGGGTAAAACTATTTTCGGGTGTGTCCTCGGCTAAGGGTTGCAGAATTTGGCCTTGCAAGCACATTCTATTTTGTGAAGACATTGATAAAATGTGGCACAGAGTATGATGTCATGCAAAGCCATGTAGTGACCTCTGGATAATCTTAAATAAAAGATCCTCCCCCAGACACGTGAAGAAACATTGAGTGTTTGGGATTAGCATTGTGGGCATACTTATTGCAGCCATTGTTCCCAGAAGACCAGAAGCAGCTCATTAGGCGGCTGAATGGGGGAGAAAAGCCACTCAATTGACGCTGGGCCCTCAGCTGGGAGGCGGCTGCGTCGTTAAACGCTGCAATCGATCGCTCCCCGTGTTCCACCCGACATGACGGTGTCTTCTTTTTCTAGACCTCCAGTGACTTCTGTGTTTCTCCCGACACGTACGTCACCGAGATGGCCGACCAGTACGCCGCCATCGATCAAGGTGAGAACAACGTGCCAGGTTTTTCGGTTTCCGTGTTCACTGCGACGCCTCTTTGAAATGGGGAACATGAGTCATCTGACACTGAAGAGGACACTCCAGCCAGTGTCCTCCACCCCCCCCCCCCCCCCCTCTCTCTTCCGGGCATCAATGCTCTGATTATCGTGCAGCAGTGAGGCGGCATTGTTCTGATTAGAGGGCCTCGCTCTCGTCCGTGGTCCATAAAAAGTCTCTAAAAATGGCTGCCACATCTGCGGCAGGGTCAAGAGGGCAACGAGCTGCCTTTTATACGCAGCACAGAAGCCTCTAACACGGCACCGCTTAGTAATTACCCAATCTGCCCCACCATGGGAGGCGTGTGAGGGGGGGGGATGAGAGCCGTGGAGGAGACGATCACACATGCAATGCATCCTACACCCCCCCCCCCCCCCCCCCTAAGATGGTACTTAGACTTCCTGCTTGGTAATTTGTCCTTTTCCTGCTCGGCTCTCTAAAACCTGGCGATTACTTGATGCCCGAATCGAGCGTCTGGTTAATCGTTCCGGAGAACTGGAGCATCAGCTGCTGACGTCGCGTTGAGCACCAACTTACTCTTCAAACCAAACCGGGATGTTGTGCAGATACGAAGCTGGGATTTGCTCCGGGGCTGATTTGTGCAGAATGGGGGGGTTCTCTTCTATTTTTACCCCGTAGCACATGTTAACTGTTCTGCTGCTGAAAGAAACCTCACAAAGAAAACATAGCATACGGTTACAAACCTCAAGATATTATTTTCTTTTATATGGAGAACATCTTTCCCAGTGGTTGTGTATTTTCTCTTCACATCACAGAGTGTTTTATTACGGCAGATATATTGCTTCCCTCCCCTGGATAACTGCTGTATTTTCTTAAACACGCGTCACTCCAGCCGCCCTCGTTCCTCCTCTTTCTCCTCGTTGCACAATAGTGTCGGACACACGGTCTCAATCCAGACGGAGCGCGAGGGCGTCAATCTGTGCGATGCGACATGGAGCGGCCCGTTGGTCTGACGCTTCCATTTATACAGCGACTTTGTTCGCCTTGTTTTTGAGGTTTTCCTCTCTCTAAAGTATTTGCTTGATAATAAGAAATCCCCTTTTTGACTCCCTCTCCAAGCCAAAATGTTTAACCTGCCAAAAGTGTCCAATAAACAGGCCGATAATAAATCCCAATGTAAACCGATCATGTTAAATTGTATCCTTAAACATTCATTTGTTTGAGTCATAATATTGGCCGCAAGAATCTCTCACCAGTTCCGACTCCAGGACATCCTCTCCTCCTCACATGTCTATATTTAAGTGTGTGGGTGCACGTGTGAACAGAGCGGGCCCGATACGGGCCTCTCTGCACCATGAGTCCGCCCCGGGACGCGTGGGAAAGGAGCTCCTGGACGTCACTCTCCCCCCCCCCCCCCCCCCCCCCCCCCCCCCCCAGCTGGTATTCGCTGTTGCCTTTGAGTCACCCGGCGAGGATTTATTCATCCGATCGCACTCGCTGCTCTGGGTCCGTGTGGCCAAAGTCCAGAGTGTGTGCTCTGTGCACACGGTACAGTACGTTTGGTGACGTCGCTGCCGGAGTCTCTGTGAGACGGCTCTTACGTTTGTGTCCTTGTTGCGGCGTTTAGGGGAAACACACTTTGTTTATACTTTTGCAGCATGCGTCAACTTTTCTTTTGGAAGCTCAGTATCGGTGAATTCTTGTTACTTACGGGCCAACACAGAGAGGCACACTGGGATATCTGTGATAAGCGGACGAGGCCTTTTATCTAGTCGGCCTTACGATGGATGCAAATAACCGTTCCAGCTCCAGCTCCACTGACTCTCTGCTAATGTTTTCCGTCCCTGCTGCTCACAGAGATCCTGCAGCACTACCTCAGCTGCAGTTTGGAGCGAACAAACCCCTTCCAGCAGGTTAGTTCCTTGCACTGCTACATCTGTTTCTGCATGTCTGCGCACCGGCTTTTCACTTCAGATGAATGCCCACATCACACACGGGGAGGTTGTTGACTGGGTCGACGTTCAGCAGGACCCAGCGCGTTCCAATGTAATCACCGCGCTGTGGGTCGGCCACGAGCTCATGAAAAAACAATTCAGCCCGACGCTAAAATCACATGTTTGAGAAGTCGTGTCCGAAATGGGCTGAAGTAGAGGTCAAGGCAAATAGGTGTGTGTGTGTGTGTGTGTGTGTGTGTGTGTGTGTGTGTGTGTGTGTGTGTGTGTGTGTGTGTGTGTGTGTGTGTGTGTGTGTGTGTGTGTGTGTGTGTGTACTGAGAGCATGCCCTTAAATAAGAAATGTGTGTGTTGGAAGCCAGGGAGGAAGACGGGCGGTTTGCTTTTAATGGTCCAGCTTCAGCAAACCACATGAATAAATCACAGCTCCTGAGTGCTGTAAAGCAAAGGGAGCGATGGATACGACGCGTAGTTCCTTTCGAGCCAAATGATTGAAATAACTTTTTCTTCTTGCAGAAACTGTCTGGGAGCCACAAAGCGTTGGTGGAGATGCAGGACGACGTGTCGGAGCTCCTGCGCTCCGCCACCAGAGAGTACAAACAAACTCAGGTGTGTATGGATCAGGTACTGTGTGTGACCTCAGACTATCCGACCTTTAGATGGGGGGGGGGGGGGGGGGGGGTCAATGCAGCGCTGGTGTTGTCCTTGCACTCCGTTGACAGAAGCACACGTGAGAGCTGACATTGGGAATAGAGAGGGCATATTTCACCTCACATGAGCACACATGGAAATGTGCTGAGGCTGTGGAAATGTTTGTATCGGGCAGGAGGCGGTGGGACGGCCTATTTAAATGTACCCTGCATCAAATCTGCCTTTTCAGGGCGTAGAGACACCGATAAAGAATTTGCTTTTACTTGTGACCCATTTCCTTCTCTTTGCAAAATGCTTGCGTCTTTTATTCTGGACTTTTATGACTTTTATTACCATTGACAAACTGCCATAATAACAACAGTCGCACTCATTTTTATTTTACTCTGCAGGGAAGTTTAGAAGAGATCCAGGGGATCCTGAACACCACAGAGATCAGTCTTCATCAGCTCACCGCCCTGGTGGACTGTCGCAGCCTGCACATGGTGAGCCGGGGGGACGGATGAGATGGGACGTTTCTTTGTGCGCGCGTGCAGCCGACCACACCTGTCACCGCGCCTAACACTTACCCTCCTCCTGTCCGCTCGGGGCTGGCTTCGTACCCGCCGCGGCGCAGCGGGCTGAATGACAAGTGCTCGCGTCCCCAAGCGGCGTCCAAAATGTCCACGTGCACACACACACACACACACACTCGCGTGCAGATGAGGGGTCACAGCCGAATCCACACGCTGGAACAAAATGCTTTTACTGCCTGTGCATTCTCTGTTTAGTTATTTCCTGTTGTCTGCATATTTTTCCATGCAGACCCTGATCTGGACCACGTGCCATAGTTAAAAAAGCCTTTTTTTTTTTTTTTTTGCAGGACTTTGTCCAGGCCATGACGGGGCTGTGTTACGACGGACTGGAGGGCCTCATCTACCTCGTGCTCTTCTCCTTCATCACTGCGCTCATGTTCAGCTCCATTGTTTGCGGCGTGCCTCACACCTGGCAGAGGAAGAGGTGACAACTCGCCCTTCAACTCTCAACCACACGCGAAGCAGTGGGGGGGGGGAAGGGGCTTTTAGGGAGAGCTTGTGTGCAGGGCCGCATATAGAGTGAGAAATAATTTAAGGTCATACGCCTATTAATAATTGATGTTTTTATGGCATTCACCTGTTCAGCGCTCGCCCAACATGGACAAACAAACTCATGCAGTGTAGCTGAGGCTGTTTTTTTGGGTTTTTTTAATCACTGGGAGGTGTCCACAAGGCTCCAGCTGCTTCCTCAGAGAGATTGCTTCCTGTTAGCCAGCCCATTACTGTGCCGAGTTGGCCTAAATCCATCGGCTGTGTGTTAGTGCAGCAGATGAGTTAAAATCATTCTGGTATCTTTGTCCCATCAGCGGCAGATAAGGTTTGCGAGGACGGCAGCGAGGGAAGCGCTCTCCCCGACTCACACGTAATTAACTGATCCCTGCTCACAACTGAGGGAGGGGGGGGGGGGGGGGGGCATGTTCATCAGTTTGATCTCAGCTGGTGCTTCCTGTTATAAAACAAAGGCTCGCGTGCCACCGGCCTGTTTGCTCAGGGCTCTTTCACTGGTGTCTGATTCACTGAAACCCTTTCTGGAAGTGTATGAGTACACCTGCTGGCCAGTGTAGGATTATTCTTCCCTGCGAATGAGTTAGTAATGTTTTTGGACGTTTTATTCCACTGGATGACACAATGAGCTCGTGGATCAGCTCTGTGGGTTGAACACTAGGGGGAGACAGGCTGCACGTGGCTCTTCTCCCGCTCCTTTGTTAGCAGTCGGACGGGACGGGACTTCACCGCAGCGCCCTGTGATGTTTGCAGGAACGAGGAGGACAGCGAGGACGAGTCTCTGAGCCACGGGGGGAGACAAAACCACGACAACCTGTACCGGGTCCACATGCCCAGCCTGTACAGCTGCGGCAGCAGCTACGGCAGCGAGACCTCCATCCCCGCCGCCGCCCACACCGTCAGCAACGCACCCGTCACCGAGTACTTGTGAGTCACCGCCCACTGTGGATCTGAGTGAGGGAGGGGGCTAACGCGGTGTGTCCTTTGTGCTCCTCAGCTTGTCGTGTTTGGGTCTCTCAATGTCCGTTTCCTTCCACAGGGCTCAGAACGCCAACTTCCAGAACTCTCGCTGTGAGAACACGCCTCTGATTGGACGAGAGTCTCCTCCGCCCTCGGTAAGTGTCCCGTTTCCTGTTTAGAAACAAACGCAGTCGAACTCTGAAACACGTCTGGGTCATTTGTGAGGAAGTGAAAACCAGGGACTAAACGACACACACACACACACACACACACTCTCTGTGGACTACGAAGCCTAACTTTGTCCTAACTGAATATTTAGGATTCATAGCGATCGCTCTTGTCTCCTTGATTATCTACACACCGAGAGACATCCAGCTCTGTACTTATTCATGGATACGGATGTACGAAGAAGAATTTCCCTTCATGCATCAGTGGGTGATTGGAAGTGTCATCAGACATTTCCCCGATGTTGTGTTTTCAGTAGATGGTGGTAGTAGTTTCTTTATTGTGTTTTATTTGAATGTTTGAGTTGGAGAGCAAATAAAGAATCCAGCAGACTGCTGCATCCCCTTTACAGACAAACCGCTCCACACGCACGAGTTCATTCTCACATCGAGTCGTTTAAGGCCTCGTGTGTGGGGGGTGCGGGGGGGGTACGCTGGGTTCTTTGTCCTCTACATCCTCTCTAAGACTTTATGCTGTGAAAGAAGCTTCTTCTTTTTTTCAAATTGTCAAGTTTAACCATGTGTGAGGATCCTCGCCCCCCTCCCCCTCCACCCCCACCCACAGTGTTCACGTGTCTCCCTGGACCTCCACGCTGCGTTGTGTATCTTCTCTATAATGGTTTTTATTATTATTATTACTCTTTGTTCTTGCGAATCCATCCAGTTGTATTTGACTGCCGCGGACAGTAACAGCGGTCACAGCTGGCAGTTAAAGCCCTCGGAGAGCTCAAGATCCTTTTGGTAACCTCATCTGCTATGCTAACAGGTACAAAACAAGCCCGCCTCCCCCACCCGCTGGCCTGTGCCTCCTCTGTGCCCCCCCCCCCCCCCCAAATCCCAAACCCCCAACCTCCCAGCTCCACTCGCCCTCAATCAGGTCCCCACCAGGGCTGCTGGACCTGACTCTTGCTAAGTGTCCCACCTGGTGTCTCACCTGACCTTTTTGTTTCCTGTATGTCCGCCCCCCCCCCTTCCTCCCCGGCCCCCTCCCTGCACCCCAGACGTACTGGGAGGAACATGTGATGCTGTGAGTCTTCCCTGATGAATCGAATGTTTTCACAGCAGTACGTGACGGTACCGTACTGCAGCGAGTTTAATGGATCGAGTCCTTTCCAGGTTCTGGTGTTTTACTGCGTTTTGTGGGCCGGTTGAACCCTGACGGACATTTAGATCATTCAGTCAGACACCTTCTGACGGAAGAAGGGAGGAGTCTGTGTGTAGATGTAGAATTGATCCAGTGAAAGTATCACCAGATAAAGAAAAATAACAGCTGACCGTGGTGCCTCTGAAATGCAGCCTTCCTGTGCTTGTGTCGCATGGGTGCATCCTAAATGTTGCACGAGGGTTAAAGGCAGAGGGCGGAATGATTTGCGCAGCTCCTTGTCCTCCGCTGTCGTGGCCCTCTGTAGCTGTGATGTCCTCTCTGTGCACGGATCACTTAGCCCCCACCCCCTTAGCCTCCACTTGGAGAGGTGACGTGTGTCTCTGATCTGTGCCATGAGTCGTGTTCCGTAGTGCTTCGATGTGTCCGATCCGTGTTGCCCCTCCGCTGTTTACCAGAAGGGGTTGTTCCATTTTATATATATATATATATATAAGTATTGTTCCATTTCAGGGTTTTTATCCCATCCCACTTTTTAGAGCGTGAAAACTTTCGCCATGTTTTGCTGTGTGTCATTTTCTTTCTTTCTTTTTTTCTTTTTTTTAAACACAGTACACCTCCAGCATGCGAGTGAAGTACCTGGCCAACAGCCGGCCGGACCCCAACCCCCCCCCTGCAGCCCAGCCCAGCCCCGCGGACCCCTCCCCCCCACAGCACTGACGTCTCCCAGGTCACCTCACTCAAAATCCTTAAAATGTGTGTGGGTTTTTTTTTTTTTTTTTTTTTAGCTGGTTACCCGAAGCAAACCGCGATGATTCTCACACTCCGCTGTTCTCGTACTCCTCTTTTTTTTTTCCCCCACAATCCTCGGCGGGTGTTTACTATTCCTCTGGCAGCCCCGAACCGACCCGTTTACACTCAGCTGGTCGTTTCGTTTACGCTCGAACGCAACGTGACACCCGGCCCGCTGGCCGCAGGTTTTCTTCTGTACCGTACCGCACCGCGAGAGAAACGCCTTGCACGCCAACGTGGGAGGAGCCCAGCGCTCTCCCGCCGGAGGCGCGGACGCCGTTTCTCGCGCGGCACACTGCTCGCCGTAGGTCACGTGCGTTTCACAGTCTGCTTGTGGAATTTAAAATGCAGGTTTCTTCAGTTAGTGTCTATTTACTGTACAATACTGTATCTCACACACACACGCGCGTTAAATCCAACGTCTGGGACCACGTTTCCTGCAGCATTGCCCGTCCTGCAGGTATAAAATACTTTTACTTGGTACACATTTCTTTTTTTTAATACACATTGTCGAGCCACTATTCCGCAGCAGGAGACTGAAGCTGTGAACTTGATCGTGAAAACGGACGTGCAGCTGTTCGGGGAGAAGAGTCTCGGCAGGATGACGACTGTCATCCCAGAAAAAGGACGGGACGTTTTTTTATACCACTGGAAGAACTGTTTTATTTCATTATTTTTGAGGACGACGGCGAAGCGCGGCGTCCACGTCTTCTGCGACATTCCTGCAGAGCTCTCGGTGATGCTTTCGCCTCTTCGCCAGACTGCTTGTTATTCGCTGCGTGTTCCTGTCGAGTCGAAAAGCCTCATCTCCCTGAACAGAACTGGGCATTGTACACACACACACACGGACACACAGCAGCTTAGTCAGGAACGCAGGTGTCTGCATGTGGGGAGAAACGCAGCGTCTCACAAATGTGTTTTAGCATTTCTAACTGGGTGGATGAGAGCGAGCGGGTGCTGTGAGGCGATTGTGACGACTCGGCTCTCGATAACCCGACGATGCTTTGAACGAGATGTTCGTGCTCCTGGTTGCTTCTCGTAGATGTGCGTTGTGACCTGTACAAGTGGGAGGGGGGTGCCGTGCCGTGCCGTGCCAACCAGTGAAGCACAACTCTTTTGCTCTCTGAAGCTCTTTTTAAATGTCTTAACTTGAGGCCACTTTGTAGAGTTGGCAGCTCCCAGTTGCCTGTGTAAAGGAGGGTGAGCGTGATTTTTTTTTTTTTTTCAAATCAATTATGCTCTTTAAAACATTATTACAATCGTTGTTTCTGGCTAGTTGTCATATTCTTTGTAACGAAATGCGCTTGTACAGATTTTGAACGTTCACAAATTGAGGAGAAAAAACAGTAGTGGAAATTTCATTTTCCATTTCTTAAAAAGCTTATTCAACTCCTTTTTTTTTAGTTTCATCATTTCATTTTAGAATTTCTAGCAAGCACAATGTGTTGCTTCATTAATGTGAATATGGTAAAAAATATTGCAATTTTTCTTTTGAGTTTCTTCCTAGAAATTAAAATCACTAGATGTCATTTTCGTTTTTTTTACTTCATGCATCATTTTTTTCAATCTCTGAAATGTGTTCATGTAAATCCTGTGGTTATATTGAGCTTGAATGCTGTGTTTTAAAATTAAACTAAACTCAACTGTAGTGACCTGCCTGTCTGTATTATTGAATTTAAAAGCTGATGACCAGGAACCGACACCAGGGGGCAGCAGAGCTGCTCCTTCAGCTGCTGGAATGATGCAATCGATGCTTTATTGTTCCCTTTGGAGGGTTTTTAAATGTCTTTTACATTTGAATGTTCTATCTAAGAGATGCCTGACCAAAGTGCCACAGACCCTTAAAACACTGAAGGTGATTCTGGGGTCAGTGAGACAAAGTGCATGTAATTCCGTGTGCTCTCTAAGCCGATCATTGTAATCCAGATTAATGACCCGGATCCAACCACCGACTCACAAGAACCACCGGCCAAGTGCTTGCATGAGATGAAGCGGTGACAGGGCAGTGTGCAAATACCAGCTTCATCCGACGAGGCGCATGTCCCAGACATCCCTCGTGCATTGGTATCCGGTCGCTCTGTGCTGCTGACCTCACGGGGGCCGACGGCGCCCGCCCGCCCGCCAGCTGCTGTCGGCCAATGAAACGGGCTCTATTTGAACATATTAGGAGCCGTTTCTTTTTTTAATACCTCCATACAAAATGTAACTTTTTGGTCAAGAATGCAACACTTAAATCTTTGCAGGTACTTCCTGTCTGATAAGGTGAAGATCCAGATTACATCATCTCCCGCGTTCCCTGCTGTTTACCCGCGGGGGCCGAAAAAAACAAAGCCGCGAACCAACAAAGCGCTGAAGGACCAGAGATGCAAATGACCATTCACACGGTCCCACTGTCGAGGAAATTAAATTACCCGGCTTGTTGCTGGACCGGAGGAATGCATCACTAATGCTTTGAGGAGAGGAGCTGAATGGAGACTGAGGGCCCCCCCTCCCCACCCCCCCCACACCCACACACTCAGACACTTCCTGAGTCTGGCCGGGCTTTCTGCCAGCTGGTCGGCCTCCTCCTCCTCCTCCTCCTCCTCCTCTTCGATGCCAGGCAGCTGCATTGGGGCCAGGAGACTTAAAGCTGCTTCCATTTCAAACAGATGATGTAAAAAGCGCATTAAACCTGTGGGATCGCATGTAAATACAAGCACTTATAAATGCATAAATGAATTTCCCACCTTTCCGACTTCGGTAGCGTCTACTGGTGTCGTGTGGGAGCCAAGTTAAGCTGCCGTCGCCCTCTAGTTACAGAGCACGGTGTGTTTTCCAAATGCCCCCCCCCCTCACATGGACATTTTTAAGGTCACAACACGCATCACGTTTGCAATGCAAATGAAACACAAAAAGGTGCAAATGTCTCTTACGGCCTCATTTGCATAAGCATTTGCATTTCCACAAAGCACCGTGTCTGTTATTTTGAACTTGCAACTATCCTTTTAAATCTTTCATTTTAGGGACATCGTTCAGAAATGATTTGTCGGGATATTTTTCTGTAACAGTTGACCAACAACTATATTAAGAGTATAGTTGTTTTTTATAACTACGCGTGGGTCATAATAAAAAAAAAAGAAAAGAAAATCCTCAAGTCCTTCACTCGAGTGGGTTCTGTTGGACTCCCGAGGCCTGCAGAGCCCGCGCTGAGCAGGATTATGGCCCCCCCCCCCCCCCCCCCCCCCCGCCAGTTGCTTGCGAGGTCTCTTAATCCCGCAGACGCCTGTTAATTGGAGAGCGACTGATACAGCAGAGCGCAGCCGTGGAGACAATGTCCCTCTGATCCCCCCCCTGGGCTCTCAGGAATGTCCCGCAGCCGTCCCCACTGTGTGGACCTCGTCCACTGCGGCGCCTCACCTCACACTTTTTGGTTGAGTCAAAAACAAACACAGAGTTGTGAAATGTCACATGTTGCTGATGGGAGGGCGTAAGAAAGCTCACCCGGGTGTTTTGTCTCCTAATCAGCGGCCAACGAACCGCTAACAGGCTCGAGTGTTTCCTGCCGGGTCTCGACAATGACTGGAACGACGTCGTTGTCGAGACCCGTGAGGCCTCCGCGTCCCGTCTTCACAGCTCGTCTCAGGATTGGACAGATCGCCGTGTCTCCTTTAGCCTCTCAGTTATTTGTGGTGGTTTTACGGTTCTCTTTGGTCAGTATTTTTATTCATTTCTTTCATGACTTTGCATTCCTTCCTCTGCGTTACTTCTTACTATTTTTGCCTCTTGCTTTTCATGACTCACTGGTTGTTTGATTGACAGTCAGCTCACACAGAGACTCTGGTCAGGGGGCCAGTTTCTAGTAAGCGTGTTGGTGATCCATCCATGATATTAACAAGCCAGCTGACTCCTGGGTGACCAATCAGATTCCAGCTGGGGCCCATAGCGCTGCTTTTTACACACTACTTTTTCATTTAGTTGTAATGTTGTTGAACTTCTGCTCGTCCAGAAATGGGTTAGAACCAGTCACAAGAAGGCTCTTTACCCATCACATGGGAGGGAGATGTGGTTTTTCCCTGGGGGGGGGGGGGAAACTGTAGCTCAACGAGCGTGACTCAAACTGAGACAGACGCAAGTCATGCGGCTGGTTTCCATGTTTTGTAAACAGAACCTTGGCATTCTGGATACTGGGCCCTTTTGTCACTGCAGGATAAGCAGCAACAGCCTGCAGGCGTATTTCATCATGCGTCCTGGCAGTCCAGGCGGATTTCTGCAGTTCGATGTTTGTGTTCTTTTAATCTCTCACCTGTCTCGTATGCAAAACAGCTTGAATTACTTAAAAAGAAAAAAAAACATTCCAGGGAATGACAGATCTTCGCATTTTACACAGTTGTGGGCGTGGCTACTTTTGAGTGACAGTTGGGAGTTGACGTCATCCTTCGCAAACTGAACAGTGGAGGAACTGCTGGAACCCCTTTATTTATAATATAACGTTAAATATAGGAATATAGTTTCCATACCCCGTTTGAATATTTCTACATGGTAGCTGGATAGGAATATACCACTTTAGCATTTGTCAGTTAGCTAAATGTTGAGCTAACGTTAAAGCTGGTTAGCAGCTGGTTAGCTTAGCTTACCGTCATTGAAACTGAGGGAAACTGCTAACGTCAGCTGAGCTAACGTTAGCCTAGCTCTGCCCAAAGGTAAGAAAACTGCCTTTTAGCAGAATTAAAGCTCATTACTTGACATGATGCGTCTTGCTTAGTAAATTGGTGCAGTACTAGAAATGTAAAAAGCAACAATTGGCTGTTTTTTTTGTGGGGTAATTTGCTAGCTGGTTGACGTGTAACGACACATACAAACTGGTTCCCTCTT
Organism: Pungitius pungitius; assembly: GCF_949316345.1. Taxonomy (NCBI): domain Eukaryota; kingdom Metazoa; phylum Chordata; class Actinopteri; order Perciformes; family Gasterosteidae; genus Pungitius; species Pungitius pungitius. The sequence continues at coordinate 2,360,864 of NC_084911.1, read as the reverse complement.
CTATTATTAACTGTTAGGAAACCTATTACTGCAAAGGGTCTGAAATCTAAAGGAGAATAGCGTACGATTCAAAGTCTCTGTACTACTCTGCAGCTGCTGGGAAAAGGCATAATTGCAATAGCAAACGTTCCCTCGTAGATGTGATGAGTGTGGGGAGGGGTGGCTTTAGGCTAATTTAAATATCAGACGAGCTAACGTTACTTCATTTCTTCTCCTTGCAAATGGTGCACAAACAAGCTTGCCTCTTAGTGATTCATCAGTGAACAATAACACTTCCATCCAAGCGACAGTTTTGAGAGTTTAAAGAGATCGGAGGCGTGTTGGACCAACACTCTAATGATTTGTTATGAACGTAAAAAGCTTTTATCTCTCGCAGGAAAAGATCAACGTGCTACAGATGTGATTACTGTTTGCACATCCACAGCGTGGCGGTTTGATAATACGAGAGTTTTACTTCCTAAGCCACATGCCCTTCTTTCCCATGGGTGCAGTGGCGGAGGAGTGATCTCTCCCGCTTCCCTCTGTGTGAAGCGTTTGGCCACACTGACTAAATGGTTGTTATGGCTCAAAGCGCCTTCATTGTTCCAACCCACACAATCTGTGTTTGGAAGCTTGCGCACAGATTTATTGGGGACATTTTTACATGTCGACAGAGAGACGTGGGGGAAGGGCGCAGATGCCTGATGTAGACACATCTGCAGGAAGGCAAAGCCGTGGTTGTGGGGTCGTGGTTTGGGTCTTGTTTTTGATTTCCTCTGAATAATTTGTCTCCCATGCAAGGCTTTGGTGATGGATCCTCTCAGCCAACATGTGCACATGCATGCACATGAAGCTGGCTTTTTGTTAGTGTATAAAATCCTTTGAGGCATTTTTATATACACTGATATTTTATAAATAAGTACAAATACTTTGCAAGACTGCATTAATAAATCAGTAAAACCAAAGGAAGATCCAATACTTTCGACATTAAGAGTCATCTTGATCTCGGAGGATGAAGTCCAAAAAAAACCAAAACATGACCATATATGTAATGTTTCTCAGTGGTAATGCGCTTTTATTCAAAGTTTTAGGTCCCACCGTGGGTCCCATGGTAGTTAATACCAGGATCAGCTCATAAACCCTGAGAAGCCGGTATTGGGAACGGAGCGCTCGGACTCTCCAGATACTGGAGAATAAACAGTCACTTAACACAGTTCAAAGCGGTACAAATCACCACGTCATTACAAGCACATGTGAACCACAAAGGGCCCATTTCCATTCCAAACATTGTACTAATTTAAAACAAAGGGCACAGTACACAATACTGCAATCAAAATGTACAGTGCAACCCAATATGGGTGAGAGACGACACAGGGAGGGGAGAGCGACACCCCCCCCCCCCCCCATGTGGAAACAGTCATGTTGCTCTCGTAAAGCTCTCCCCTCACAGGCCTCGGCATCAGGCGTAACTGGAGGACGTTCATATCGGTAACAACGGAGAAGCCCTCTGTGGCCGCGGCTCGCGTTACGCGCCGCTGTTATTCAGACGCTTCCGTGGGATTTGTCTCTTAGTTCTTAGTTGTTGAGCCTTTTGAGGTGAGAGTCTTTTTTCAGGAGCAAACATCAGATCATTTGAAACTCAGCTGTGCAATATTTCAACAATAAAAAAAAAAAAAACATTTCAAAGCAATTCAAAAAGCTGATTTTAACCCTGAATCAGAATCTCTCGTTACTTTTCCTCCATCTTAAACAAACGCGAGGAGTTATTAAAAACAATAAGAGATTTCGATGGGTTATTTTTCTTTTCTTTGCTATACTTTGGAAACCAATCTGAGGCATGTCATTAAAAAGGACGTAGATCAGGTCAGCTGACCAAAACGTATCACAAAGGGAAAAGTGCTTTGTCCTGATATACCTCAGAGTAGGTCACCAAAGGGTGCATTGGGGACTCTGCCTGCTGCCAGCTCAGTTAATGGGAGTCAAAACACTTAAAAGCAACAACAATATCTTCATGTTTGAGCATTTGTCCGGAGTCATTGGAGTAAAACGATCTAAACAAAAATGCCAATTATATGCATATTAGAAGCCAAGGAAAGCCTACAAGCAAACAACCTGTATGGCTTTGCATTTTCAAAAAGCAAAAGCAAAAATGTTAATGCAAAAAAGCTTGAATATATGTCAATACATTCTATGAGAATTGCAGATACATTTACAAGCAACATATACATCACAAAGCTCAACTGATTGCCTGCAAAAGCTTGACGCTGAAAGCCACTTCCTGCCTTAGAGCGGGGCCTCACCCCCCCCAACCGGCATCCGATGGGGGCGAGGCCCCCCCCCCCCCGTGGTCCCCCACGGCAGGAAGGAAGAGTCCCGAGGCGGGCCGCACAGCAGCCCAGTAAAACTAGTAAAAGACCGCACACACACACTGCAGCGACAACGCGGCAGCGGCGCGGTCCGAAATACAATAAAAAAACGCTGGTCCCCGCGAGCCTTTCAGATACCGAGGCGCGGCGGGGGACGAGGATGGGGAAAAAGGAGCGGTCGCCCTAGAAGGCAACCTGAGGGGGGCACCACGGGGTGTCTGGGTGCAGGAGACAGTGCACAGACCTGAACCTGGAAGACAACAACGAAGAAGAAGAAGAAGAAGAGAGGTCAGAGTGGCAGGAAGGAGTGGGAAAGCGCTTTTAGTCTGCGTGGTGGAATCCGGCCCCTCACCTCGATGGGTCCTCCTCCACAGGAAAAGCCCCTTTGAAATGTATGATGTTACTCTTGTTTTCGAACATCCCATAACTGAGGGTGATCTGGAACAACAACAGAAAAATGACGTGAGAGACATGAGCAACATGGGGGGGGGGGGGGGGCAACGTAAACGTAGGTGGATTTTGAAAAGCCTCCCACCTGCTTGTGTATCTCCGATCTGGACACCTGCTGCAAGTTCTCCAGGTGGGAGTGGAACAGGTTGCTGCGGGTCAGAGGGACCCCCAGGACCGACTCGATGATGTAGCCCACGGTGCAGTCGTCGGGCAGCCGGATCTTCTCGGCTGTGTTCATGAAGTGGCCGCCGCTGAAGGCACAGAAGAGCGCACGCGCTCCGTCAGTGGGGGGCGGGGCGAGAAAGGGAGGAGGTAACACAGGAAGTGAGTGTTGTGTCTGCCATCTCACCTGGCCCACGGGCTCATCTTCAGCGCCAGACCTCGGCTCACGCAGAAGCCCGCTCCCCCAGTAGCGAACCAGAAGTTGACTGGTTTCTGTGGGTGGGGGGGAGAAGAGAGAAAGAGATTTGAGCTTTGAGCTTCGTCAGCGCACGGAATCGCGGCGTCGGACCCGATGATCTGCGTACCATCTTGTTGTCCCCCAGCCTCTCCGTGGCCTCGATGGGCCGGTCCAGACTGGGTTTACCGATGTACGCGTCCTGGGTGTGGGGGTACTGGGACAGGAGCCTCACCAGAGTCCGGACGTTCACGTAGTTGTCGTCGTCCACGTGACAGAACCACCTGATCGGCGGAAGAATCGTTAAGGGGACATTCTCACGCACCAATGAAACGGAATCAAAACGAGGATAGAGCGCTCACTTTTTCCCCGACTCGATGAACTTGTCGTATTCCACCGCCATCTTGCAGGAGAGCGCTTGGCGGCTGTGAGCTGCCGAGCAGTTTGTGTTGATGGCGTGACCCCCTGTGGCAACCAGGCAGGAAATAGGAGGGTTATTAATTGAAGAGATCCCCATCAATGGAGGCTTTATATGTTTAAACACAGGCAGCTGTCAGGGAAGTAAAACTGCATTTTGATGGGCTTTTTTTGTGTGATGCTTACCAATTTTCTTTTTGAGCTCCACATCCTCTCCGTCTGTGAAGATGTACGTCTGTAAACAGAACAAAGGGGGGGGGGATTCAGAGAAGTGTTCCTTAAGTCCACAAAATCCAAACCGCACGATCAGGTCCAACGGCGCGTCCAAGTCCTTCTTCCCCACATCCGTCCCGTCCGGTGCGATTAGCATCAATCAACGTGCCTTTTATGCAGTGGAAAACGCGTCGAGTTAAACAGCCCCCTGCTCCCATAAAGGCCTTTTGTCACGCCGCTCACGCTCTCCATGGCAACCGTGCGGCCGCCCCGAAGCATCCCAGACACGGAACAAAGGAGACGGGGAGGGGAGGGGGGCAGACTGTCCGCCCCCACACACACACACAACACACACCCCATTCATGTAACCCGGTCCCTGGACCAGCCCCCAACCGAACCTGCCGCCGGTCCTCAACGTGTTGAATGCGGCTGAAGCAGAAGCAAACAGCGGCGGCGGCGTGTGCGCTCGCTCGCT